>NC_069723.1:12972634-14172634 GCF_027358585.1 Pangasianodon hypophthalmus | reverse complement strand
CTAATACATTCAGTTTCATATTTTCAGCTCCACAATATTCTATAATGCAATGTTACCAATATGGCAATTTTATTTTTATAACTCCACTACCCGTGATGATTATATATTCACAAATATACTGTCCCACTGGTAACTACACTGTAGTGTAAGGACACGTATTTTTATTGTAATGGGTAATTAGTTTTGTGGAGAGATTTTATTTTATTTATTTATTTATTACCATTTTTAAACAAATATACACATTAAAATGCACATTAAAATAATTCAGCTCTTCTCAGATAGCCCTGGTGCTTCCTCTTTTCTTACTTAACAGAATACAGCATTTTGCTGTAAGTAAAACTCGGCTTACAAAAGCAAAGTCCATTATGGTGCAGTGAAATCTAATAAAGGCTGCTGCTCACAGACCTTGCAAGCTTAATCTATTCTGACATGTCCCTCACTGCTTTCTGGATATGCACACAGCATTCTGCCCTTGCCTGTGTCCAGGTACGTGTCCAACAGTGATCTCCCACTGTGTATTAAAAACTCCAGTCAATTATCTCTTCATATTTTGTGATTAATCAATCTATAATTACTTTTAGGCAGCTGCTTAAAGTATAAATTTACATTTGTAGAAAATCTTATATGAAATTGTTATACTAATTTGAAAAGGGTTCTAATTGTTAGGTATTCTATTAATTTCAAGAATGATCACATAAGAAATCCCACCTCTCACTCTAACTGTTCATAGGTTTGTACTTGTGAGGCCATCTTGATATGGAATTTCATGGGAACTGGACACAAGCCAAGGTAACTGATGTAGTGGAGATGTTAAGACAATGATATGCAGCACAGGAGAGGCAGCGTAGGCAGGTTTCACTGTTTTTTGGCACTGTGCCTCTGAGCTGTGCCCTCTGTCTGACAAAACTGTCCAATTCATTTACAGGCACTGTGGCAGTGAAATTAATTAAGCGCTAACCAGTTCCAGAGGGTTATCATTTCCCTGGAGACAAAGGCATTCGATCAGCTATGACCCCGAGTACTATGCGGCATAACCTTGCTGCAATTCTCTGACTGCCTTTAGGTGTGAGACAGATTGCTAGCACAGCAGTAGGTGTGAGATTTATCCTTGGAAATCTACCAATACAGGATGTGAGAGATCTGTTTTGTGCTCACTGTTGAGTCTCTGACCATGATTTTACCTAAAAATAATCACACTTCAGATATGTAGACTACTTAATATAGGACTACCCCATAGGACTGGAAAATATTTACATCTCATGAAAGATAGCTTCTTGGACAATAGAGAGACTAAATCCTACAGAGTACAGCAATGCTTGTATCATGAAATATTTATAAGTGAAGAAGCTACCTCCCTCAAATGTTATTCCCATGCATCGAATAAGCAATGCATCTGATTCCTCCTTCACAGCAAAGTAAGACTTAAATATTAAATAACTCATTGAGAGTACAATGTTTCTTGAATTTTTATAATGTTCTAATGAGTGCAATGAGAAAATTAGATTCCATTCATGTATCTGTGTAATACTAATCAATATACAGTATATTGCATATGTATACCTTTTATGCTAGTTTGTACATGTGGGACAACTGATTCTTTTTTTCCCTACTTCTTCTAAAACATTTTCAGATTTTTTTTCTCGCATAGCACCTGAATAGTAAAATTCGTTCTTGGGATCACAGTGATATATTTTCTGAGCCTTCTTTTTCATTCTTGTTGACCTCATAACTTTATATGTCAACCTCTCTTCGCGTATATTGTTTTTCTTTCTTTCAGGCTAAGTCCCATTGCAGTTACTGTTAATGCACTTCTACTTTGCACAGCTTTTCCTATCATGGATGGATCTCAGGTATGACCTGTATTATACCTAGCACAGTGTGTGTGTGAATGGGCTGTTATTGCAGTGTATCAAGGCCACTGAGAAGTCCTCAGACGGCAGAGTCATTTTCCAGGTTGAGGTATTATCAGCAGATAAGTGCTTGGTGGGAAGAGTTGTGATCAGAGAAAATAGGAGTTTTCGAGATATGGCACTGTTGAAAATAAACATAACTGCAAGAAGTAATTTCAAAAACCATGGTGAAATAATTTCTAAAAAGTGAAGATGTTTTTTTTTTAATTATAAAGAAATTACAAGCCCACAATAATGACAAGCCCAAAATAGGCATGCACCACTAGAATTGTGAATGTGCACTCTGTCCATTGGTTTTTAATGCACACACTGACATGATCAAGTAGACTTTGTGAAAGCAGCAAAACAGCTATAACCAGATTATTCACATTTTAAGCACACATTTGCCCTATTCAGCAGATTCTACTAATGAAAGTAGAAATTTTCTGTCATCTTATTGTAAATGCATTCAACTACAGGGTCTTGAAACAGGGCCTTTTCTGCCTTTAATATGCAGCTTTACCACAGCGGTTCAGCAGAACCTTCAAGGATGATCTAGTGAGTGCATAACTGTGTTACAGTTATGTACAAAAGATGAACATCACTGATAGAGCTTTATATCTGGCCTAAAGTATGAACTTTTTATAACTGCTATTAGCTCATGTTCTTAGAAGGTAAATTAACTATTCTGTAACTATAACTATAACTATAATTTTAATGATAAATATAACTAGTCCTTTGGAAAAGATTCTTACTTAATTTCAATCTAATCAAATGTCTTACTGTCTATTAATGTCTGTGTACACATTTGGAGAACAATATAGATTTTAGTCCACTCACTGGTGTCTTATGATGAATTCTTCCTTTTAAGAATAATTAATAAGGCCAAAATAAGACAGTAGTCTAACATTGCGTCATTCTGAATCTTATGGGAACAACCAAAATAGCATTAGTTATACACTTCAGTGGTAATAGCTCATACTGTATTTTGAGGGACTGTCAAATTGCTCCTGGTTTCAGTATAGTCACTGAAAACATTTGAAATCTTTCACTAGACTACAGTCTTTGAAGGTTTCTGAAATTTGGGTTGGTTAAATTCACTATAGACAAGGAGGTAATTTTTATGTGACCCAGATATCACAAACACCATGGGCCCAGCTTTCTAAGACCATTAGTAAGAAGACCATATTAAAAATAGTGTGACTAAGAGTAATATCTTTTAATGTTCCTTGTGATACAAGTATCTAAAATGGTAACAGAATGCACTCTATAGTTCATGGATCTGTAGTCAAACAAAATATAAAATAATTTTTTATTTTAGAAATCTTTTTATTGAATATAATTTGGCTGGTATATTAATTACATTCAAAGTATAGCTTTGTTTGATTCGGCTTGTATATATTGAAAGTATCTTATAAATAGTGTTATAGTATATTTCTCACATGATTTGATTTGCTGCGATGTAAAAGTAATTTTTTTTTTTTTGTGTGTGTGTGTGTGTGTGTGTGTGTGTGTGTGTGTGGTGGGGTGGGGGGGGGGTTGTGTAATAGGGCCAGGGGACACAAGCAGATCAGTTATGTCAACACAACCAAGGTAGGATATAATGAAGGCAATTTTCTACACATACATGCTTTCTAATGACACTGCACCTGTGTGGCTTGAGCAAATGCAATAAGAGTTGAGGGATGATTTTACTTTACTGAGCCAATAAAGCCTGAGGGAGTGCTTAAATACATCTGATTTTAGTACAGTAACTCAACAAATTTGAGATACCATCTTTCTATTTATTTATTTATTTATTTATATCAATCAATCACTCTATGAAAATGTTTCCATTTGGGTTGAAAAAAATTCTTCAATTCTATGGGATCCTAGTGTCACAACCAGCCATAATCCTTGTCCTATAATATCTTGGGACTCTTTGGAATGTTGACAGACTGATGTGTTAGCTGAACTGAAAACATGCCAATTATAGCCAGTTTCACAGACAAGTGAATAAATGTGCATAATTAACTGGTTATTAACACAATATTAACCCAGTATAACATTTTCCAAACAATACATTTCACATTTACATTTATGGCATTTACAATTATGGCAGAAACCCTTATCCACACACTATACAAGTTACATAGGTAGCACTGTACAGTTCATAGAAATGTACTGTTACTGGTCATAATTTTATATACATATTGCTGGTGTTGTTAGACTTTTATTTGGGAAAGACACCATACTATGCTCACATTGCATACATTTTGAAAATATTTAGTATATTGAATGTTAGTATTTTGCTAATAATGTGGGATTAAATTCTAACAAATATTCCAGGTTCTTAAACTCATAAGCACTCCAGTGCAAATAAAAGGTCAAGAAAATGTTAACAGCTGTAATATTAACACACTGAGCCAAATCTACTGAATCATGACACGAGATTAAACAATAAGCATCTTAGAGTGCGCCAGTACAATACATAAGCCATAAATCATTGCAAAAGAAACAAAACAAAATCCCTCATTATCCTTATTGGTAAATAACTTTCAGTATCATAAGCAGAGCAGAATCACCAAATACATATGTCTACCATTGATTATTTATTAATATTGAAGAAAAATGCATTTGAATTTAGACTAAGTCTGCCTACTGTAATTTTTGCATAACCCAAGATGAGTGTAGCTGAACAATGCAACTGTTATTCCATTGGGTCATACAAAATTGCTCAGATTGCTCACAATGCCCTGGATTGTACCTCTGTTTCTGTTCACCTCATGCCAGCTTCAGAATTGCCTGTTATTCTTGTCTTACTCAGGGATTCTGCAATAATTACTCACATTTCCTTGTTTACATGCATTCAGGAGTTCTTGTATTTTTTATTTTATTCTGTGTTTTTTGTGCCTGTGCATTGTGATTGTGGATTTGGCATTGATTAATGTGTATACATGTATGTTAATGACTTTTAATGGCAACAATGCTTAAAAATTTCATATAAAGGATTTGCATCCAACCATTTCTGGTTCAAAAGGGTTACAGTTTGTGACCTATAAAATAACTTTTAACAATAACAGTGATCTAAGTGTTTTTCTCATCCAGTTCTCACCTAGTTCTAAGACTGTTCATTCACACTCTATCCACATCCAACCGCTTACTGAGAGTTACGTTTAGGTGTATAATACATTCAGTGTGATCTGATATAACAACTTATTCTGGGGTTGGCTTTATCTTCCAATACCAGCCTACGTCCGTCATAAACAATGGAACTATATGAGACTTTGTATGCTTTTTTAGGGTTCAGACTAGTTCTCTTGTTTTTATAATGTGTTTCTAAAGCCAGGACAAAATCCATCACCATGTTACTGGCTTCTGAAATATCTGTTTTTAGAATAACAGTGAACCTGGACAAGAAAGATATATGGATAGGACATCAACCACCCCAAGAATTCATTAATATTTCTTACAAAGATGAATGTTTGAACATATTCATGGAATATTGTCAAATTCATTAAATGAATATGCATATTCATATTAATACAAACCTACATATCTCTAAGTCTATAAAAAGTACTTTATTATTCATCATACAACAGTGCACATTGATGGTAACATTATTATTAAACATATGATCAACAGCGACAGTAAGTAGAAGGGATTAAATAGGTGTAAAAGGAGTAGAAGTGATCTTTATTCACTGCACATTCTGCTTCACAGACTTAAGAAAATATCTTACATAATCGTATATCAAAATGAGCAACACACATCAGCAACAGGCCATTGCAAGCTTAAAAAAATCTAGGGGCAGGCAAGAGTAGGCAGTAGTCTGAATGAGATGCACTGCAGATATTAACAAGATGCTTGTTGCACAGGGTTAATGTGCTCAGATTGCATGAAGGTTTTGTGTTATTGTTGTGCTGTGTTCTCAAAGTTGTGCCTGCAGTTCAAAACCATTAGATCTTTGAAGATGATCTTTGACGTCTACTGCTGCAATCCACAGTTTAATTTGTAGCATTCTAATTACACAGCAAGAACAACAATCAACATCAGTCTAGCCTATCAACTTGTGCTGAAATTATTTTATGTATGAGGCAAAGTTGCAGGCCTCTTGTCTTGGGTTCAGAATGTAGATCAGAGCACAATGGCATCATTCCCTGCTAAAGTATGCATTGAGGCAGGAGGCCTTGATTTCCCATGATACAAAAGCACTGAATGGAGAAATTACATTAGCTTTTCTCACAGCTCACTAAATCAGTAACACCATTTCATTTCACATTCATCTACTGCTTTCCTCTTGCATGTCTGTGGTGATATGTGCCTCAATCAAAAGAGCATTGCCTTGAAATTGAGAGAGATGTGTAACATTAGTAGCGGACATTATACGTTAATCATTGCTGCATGTAGCCATTTTCCTCTTGGACTGAGGCTCTTTTACTTATCCTTTTATGACAGACAAGGGTGACACAGAGGACACAAGTGGATGGGTTGGGGATTATGCTCACGTCAAACAAAAATGGATTATACCCACCCAAAAGAAGCTACAGAGGAGTAGAAAAAAATATTGCATTAAAAACTAGAAATATCAAAGTGAAAGAAAATGGAGAAGATTTATGGAACTTCTAAGAATGCAAGTACCAGCATATCTTTCAAATAACCTCAAGATCCAAACTGAATGGTGATTAGAAATTTGAAAGGGGGAAAAAAGACAGATGTATGTCATTTCCTGCCATCCCTCCTTTGTTCTTAAATGTCCTCAACATATTTTTTTGCCTCAGATGGAAGAGAGGATTTTTGGCCAGCTGTCATTTTGTAAATAGAGGTCAGCCTGTAACAGAAATGTCTTTAGCTCAGGTGCACTATGTCCTCTTTTGTTCTTTACTGAAAAACACGAAATTCATCTCTGCCACACACTAAAATCTTTCATAACAATGTTACTAGACATCAGTTTTCAAAGGACTGCCAATTAGCTTAATTGAGCCGATGAGAAAAATACATCAGTTTACTGCTGCTGACAGGAAATGGGGTGGTCCCACACAGACACTTTATTTCTGTCACTAGCTTTCTCCTCCCTCCTCGTATCCATAACAACTAATGGTATATAACCACTTTATACAGTATATAATCACTATAATATTCCTCCAGATTACTGTCCAACATCCTCCTGTTGTGCTTCACTTGATTTCCTACACCATCATATCCAAAAATTCCATGTGCTGTCTTGTTCTGTGTAAAAAATGCATTTCTGTTGTTTCCAGAAATTTGAATCCTGAGTTGTTTCTTTCCTGCTTAATATTCAAAGGTAGTTTTACAAACAACAAAAAGTAAAACGATTAAAAAAGTATGCCCTTGTACTTATTATACAATCCTAAGTGGTATGATATTATATCATTGTTACCTACCATGCCTACAACCAACACAATATGGCCAAAGGTATGTGGACACCTGACTAATATCTGCTTATTGAACATCCCATTCCAGATTTAGTCCCCCTTTTGCTGTTATAATAACCTGAACTGGGATGGCTTTCCACTCAAATTTGGAATGTGTCTTGTGTCCATTCAGCCAAAAGAGCATTAGTGAGGAGAGGAGGCCTGGTGCACAGTCACCGTTCCAGTTCATCCCAAAGGTGTTCAGTGGGGTTGAGGTCAGGGCTCTGTGCAGGCCACTAGAGTTCTTCCACACCAACCTTGGCAAACAATGACTTTATGGACTTCGCTTTGTGCATAGTAGCATTGTCATGCTGGAACAGATTTGGGGTAGGCCCCAAAGGGAAGTCTTAATGCAACAGCATATAAAGATATTTTAAATAATTGTGTGGTTCAAACTTTGTGGCAACAGTTTGGGGAAGGCCCACATATGTGTGTGATGGTCAGGTGTCCACATACTTTTGGCCATATAGTGCATATAAGTATTTCCTCAACCCAGCACTGATGATTTCCTCTCTACTTTTAAATTTTTGTTTTGGGTTTTGTTTGCATTATGATTTGAATTTATTTACACTGTATTTTTAGATGGATTTTGAGGTGATGGGTCAATAGGGAGATCAAAACCAACAGTTAATGTAGGCAGATATAGAAGTCAAATAAACAAAGTAGACATTGACACGATGAAAACCAACAAACCAGTAAGGCTTAAAAATGCAAAGGGAAAAACAATGGCAAAACTGCAAAACAATATGATGAGGGTGGTGGTATATATATGGACAGTCTCATTATGGGAATTAGGAACAGCTGATTGTGGTTGGTAGCTGGGTGACTGGGAGTGGGCTAATACTTGGACTGGAGTAAGAGTGGAACTGGAGTCTGAAACTGATAAAGCTCAGGGTCTGACCATAGATTTGTTGCATGCTCATCTTCCCTTTCGTTAAATGAAACCCTTTGTGTTACACTTTATTACACTTTTTTATGTTACTCTTTATTTGTGCAACTTCGTTAGCTGGATTGTCTGTTTCCTTTGTGTATGAATGACAGTAAGCCAGTTACAATTTACCAATTGGCCACTTCCTGTACACCTTGAAACTCTCTGAGGGCACACCTATCTCAGTTGTACCTTTTTCGTGTCCTCACAGTGTCTCAATTCACAAACTGTGGAGAGAAACAAGACAGAAACTTTGCTGCAGCAGCATGCATTTTCCTTGTACTTTTCTACATTGATGGCAAATCTGCAAATCTTTTAGTTTGTTTTCAGAAACATATTTTATATATTCATATGAAACAAGTCCTGTCCTGATAGACTGAAGGTCAGACCAGCTTCTGCTTTCTAAATTTATACGTTTGTTAAGCATCTGTAATGTAGTTGTAATCATGTAAGCTTGAGACATGTTTTACTAGTAAGCATATCTGTTCTTCGACAGATGCATTTTGCTAAGGTTATTTCTCTTGGGCCTGTTGTCTTGACAACTCATCTGCATGCATAAGCATTATTACTTTTGACTAATTTAAAATTAATTTTCACAGTGAATCCTGAGGTGTCTGCCTCCTTGTCTGCGCCACTTTCAGCCTGCCTCCCGATCCTACTCTTCACATTCCCCGCCAATCTGCTCAAATACTAAAACTACAGGTCAACTGCTTTGATTGACAGGCTGCTCAACCCTGGCCATCACTGGGCTCAGTTGCAACAGTCCAATTACTGGACCCAGGCCAACCAGAACCTTAATCCCACGGCTGACTGCTCTGGTACTAACACCTCACAAACGTCACCTCATACCGCAGGCAAACTGATGCAATAGGAGGGACACTTGGAGTCATGGAACAAATCCAAATTATTAGAGAGCACACTTACCTTAACTAGTGTTGTCAACATATATGGTGGTAAGATGACCTACAATACATGAGTAATATTTTCCTGACCTAATAAAAACAGAATATTGCCAAATCTAACCTGGGGTTTTCACTGCTATAACAGATCGGGAGACTCAAACATATTGGAAAACTTTATTTTTATTTTTTCTGTGTTCTATCCCCTCCTCCCCCTTTGGGACAAATAAAAAAGGTACAGTACTATGCAAAAGTCTTAGGCCTCTTTTATTGTATCAGTAGAAAATAGCAAATTTTCATTTCCCATGTTACAGAGATTTTAAGAGAATAACATAATAAGCAATAGGCCACCCAGCCAGTTTGGAATTTCCCTGCAGAGATATAAGCAAGTCAGTGTTAAATTTTTGCTATTTCTTGATATTCATAGTAATTTTTATATTTAGAAGGTTACCATTTTATTATTTTTGAAAACATTGTTGCTTTACAGACTATCTTTACATATGTCTAAGAACCTTGCCAAAGGAATTAGGCTTGGCAGATCAGCCTTTAGTAGTTGAAATTATAGGATTATAATTCTAGGATTATAACAGTTTCAATCACTCACATTAGTAAATACATGAATCTTCAACACTAACTGTATGAATGTTTATGAACCTGTGTTAAATGATATACTTGTCCACAACTAGGTATGGTAGATATAGCTAACAAACAATTAACATCATTAGTACTGCCTTTTTTCAATCTACACATACAGTTTGAAGTAGTCCATATTTACTGCAATGTACACCCTTCCAAACTTTGGGAGGACATGTCCACCCAGACAAAATTTCCTAAACAGAATTTTGCTTGCCACCTTTACTTTTTTTTGGCCTTTTTAATTTATATTAGGCAGCAGGCACTATCTCAGATTAACTTTCATATGTGGTTCTAGATTCAGTCACATATCTAAGCAGTGGTCTGTTGTGCAAAAATGAGCAGAAACTTCCGGATGATATCCTATTAAAAATTAAAGTTTCTTAAAATAAACAAGGGTGGCACAGTGATGCAGTGGGTAATGTTGCCACTTCACAGCTCCAGAGTCCCTGATTAGATCCTGAGCTTGGATTACTATCTGTGTGGAGATTTGCATGTTCTTCCTGTGTGGCATGGATTTCCTCCAGGTTCCCCCACCTTCCAGAAACATGTTACTATTGGACTATTGGCTATTGGCTATTGGACTATTGGCTGTTGGACTACTGGCTATGCTAAATTGCTGCTAATTGTGAATGTGTATGCATGGTGCCCTGTGATGGATTCTTATCCCATCCAGGGTGTATTCCCACCTTGTGCCCAGTGTTCCTGGGATAGGCTTTGGTTCCACTGTGACCAGGATAAAGCAGTTACTGAAGATGAATGAAGGAATGAAAGTGACTAAATCATATAAAAATGGGGATCTATGACCTATGTCTAAGAATCTGTCCCATCCTTACAGGTTTGTGGACTTTCATGTGAAATAATGTGATGTTTTCCCACATATTTCAGGTTAAATATATCACTTACACAGCAAACCTCTGAGATGATGGGGATAAAAGCTAAATTCTGATCGCATACAGCAGCTATATTGTTACTGTGCACATGTGAATTTATTTATGCATGTGCGTGTGTAAGAGACCCTGAGTCACTTGATCCAGACTGTCACCAGTCTGACAGTAAATCTGGCCATTCACATGCATATAAATGTAAGGTCCATTCTTGATCGTTTCCCCACTCCTCCACCTCAAAACCCCATGGGATTCTCCTGTCAAACTTCTGAAGTCCACTGCATCAGCAAAGTTGCTGTGGAGCATGCATTTTCCTTTAACACACAAAGCAAAGCAGTCCTGTGCTTTTGTCTGGGGTGTTTGTGTGCTTCTGGTTAGCTGGAAGCTTTTTTGATATGCTGTAACTAGATTTAGAGTCAGTGTATGAAGAGTAATAACCCTGGCCACTCTTTTTACCATTAGTATTTTTTATCTCTTTAACTTCCTCCTCACCACTGCCTCCTAAAAGGCACAGGTGCCTGCCTGTTCTTGTGAAGGTTTAGGATAGTCATCACTTTCTGATAGTCATCACCGGTTCTACTTCTGCCACTGTTCACTACTAGGAATGTTAGTAGTTGTGATGAAAATTTTCAGCTATCCTGGCAAGTAGTAGTTGTAAGATGAGTATGGTGACTGGAGTTGTGGTATAATCTCAAAGATACTTCATCAAAAAATCTGTTCTAAATGATCGTACAAGTTTGATTCTGGTGAACCAATGAGGCCCCTCAGATGAGTGGCAAAACATATTTGATTATACCATGACTCCAGTCATTTTGATTTATTAGTACTACTTGACATCACCATTAGCAAGTGCCATGCATCAGCTCAACACTACAGATTCATATTTGCATAAACATTGTTGGCGGGGTGCTAATTATTTTCATAATTACCTTGATTCATTGAGAAAGCTCTTTCCGGACATAAAGTATACAGTTATTCAGACAGCATAAGTAGCCATGTAAGTTGCTATTTCACTGCTGTTTTTGCTTGTTGCACTCAACTGCACTCCTCATGCTTTTTATTAAACAAGTTGTCACGGTGGGCCTTGGGGAATAGATCCCTCTGACCACAGGACATCACAATGCTTGTTTGAAATTGAAATAGAGCCAGTCACTATGATTGAGTGCCATTAGAAGATGCATGGGGACAAGCTACATTGGGTTCAACTGAAGTACATTTAGAGTCACAACTCACAGAAAGGACCAATTTCTTCTTTTAGGGTAGACAAGATAACAAAATCTGTCTTCAGAACAATGAAAAATTGTCCCATTATTAACCAAAAAATGAATGATATCATGTTTGACATTTGGTAGCAGGCAGTTGCTACCTTTGGATTTCTTAAAGGCTTAAAGGCTTTTTGTAATGGCTTTGACTAAAGTAGCACCTGTGTGAAGCTGAAGATATATCATTTTGCTTTACACAGTGGGACAGAGAGGTTTAAACTGATTTGCACGAATAACAGCTACACTACATCGCCAAAAGTTTGTGGACACCTGACCCTAACACCCATATGTGGTTCTTCCCCAAACTATTGCTACAATGTTGGAAGCATATAATTGTATAGTGTGTCTTTATATGCCGTAGGATTACAATTTCTCTTCACTGGAACTAAGGGGCCCAAAAATGTTCCAGCATGACAATGCCCTTGTGCACAACACGAGGTTCATGAAGACTTGGTTTACCAAATTTGGTGTAAAATAGCTCAAGTGGCCTGTACAAAGCCCTGACCTCAACCCCACTGAACACCTTTGGGATTAAATGGAACGCCAACTGTGCCCCAGGTCTCCTCAATGGACATCAGTGCCCAACCTCACTAATGCTCTAGTGGCTGAATGGGCAAAAGCAAATAGCCTGCCTCCAAAATCTAGTGGAAATACTTCCCAACAGCAAAGGGAGGACTAAATCTGGAATGGGATGTTCAAAAAACACATATGGGTGTGATGGTCAGATGTCCACAATCTAGTAGTCGGTGGCAGCATTTTATCCAGTATCTCCACTTCTAGGTCCCATTATGTACATCATGCCAGCCTGTGTCTTGGGATTGGTAAAAAGCAAAAACATACACAGTACACTTGAGAAATAAATATTCTGACCTAATGAATCCACGTTTTACATTTTACAAGGCCCTTTACCTTTCTGAAAACACCAAAATTACAGCTTAAGTGACGAGGTGTAATGGCATGTTTGGTCGAAGGTGTGTGGGCTGCTTTTAGAACACCACCATCAAGTGGTCACAGTCTGTAAATGCTCATAATTCATGTCTGGTACCAAGGTGCATGTTCTCTTCAGAAGGACAAGAGAGCATCTTTAAATATGACCAAGCTTCAGTAAATATTATCCTTCCTTTCAGATTATGCAAGAGCATATAATTACACTTGTTAAGCACATGTAGTAAAAATGTCACAAAATACAAAATTTGTACTGCTTTTTTAGGTATAAATTTGACATTTATGAGAAATATACAGTATAGTTTAGTATATTTACTGTTTTTCATATGAATAAAGGTTATATACTGTTTTGGGAAGGAGTCTCTAGTTTGGTTATTTTCTCTGACGTCACACATCCTTGAAAAATAATGGAATGTGTAATGGAACTCAGTCCTGAGGCTTGTGCTGCTTGTTTATTCTGCACCACAGCAGCAACCATGATAAAAATCACACCAATAAGTCATGGCTGGTCACTCTTCAGAGATGTCATTTCAGCAAGCCTGACAGAGAATTAATCATGCTTACATAAGCAGTGCCATGACCAAGAGCTACAACAGCTATAATTACAGCTTCTCAAAGAGTGCATCACAAGTACAAATAGAGAATCTATGAATCTATGCTAAGGAACCATAGAATCTCAGTCATAACACACACTTAACTGCTAATTTTTAACATACATCATGATTTAATCTTATATACATATACTATATATATATATATATATATATATATATATATATATATATATATATATATACAGTCAGGTCCATAAATATTGGGACAGTGACACAGTTTTGGTAATTTTGCCTCTGTACACCACAACAGTGGATTTGAAATGAAGCAGTCAAGATGTGACTGAAGCGTAGACTTTCAGCTTTAATTCAAGGGGTTTAACAAAAATATTGCATTAACCGTTTAGGAATTACAGCCATTTTTTACAGAGTTCCTCCATTTTCACAGGCTCAAAAGTAATGGGACAATTGACTGATAAGCAGTTTCATGGCCAGCTGTGGCCTGTTTCCTCCTTATATCATGATAAATTAAGGAGATAAAAGATCTGGAGCTGATTCCAAGTGTTGAATTTGCATTTGTTAGCTGTTCATGAGAACTCTCAATATGCCGTCCAAAGAGGTGTTGATGCAAGTGAAGGAGGCCATCATTAGGCTGAAAAACCAAAACAGACCTATCAGAGAGATAGCAGAAACTTTAGGAGGGCCAAATCAACAATTTGGTACATTCTTAAAAAGAAGGAATGTACTGGCGAGCTCAGCAACACCAAAAGGCCTGGGAGATCACAGAAAACAACTAAAGTGGATGATTGCAGAATTCTTTTCTTATTGAAGAACAACCCCTTCACAACATCTAGCCAAGTCAGGAACACTCTGGAGGAGGTAGGCCTATCGTTGTCAAAGTCTACAATCAAGAGCCACCTTCATGAATGTAAATACAGATGGTTTACCTCAAGATGCAAACCGCTGGTAACACTCAAGAACACAAAGGCCAGATTAGACTTTGCTAAAAAACCTCTAAAAAAAGCCTGACCAGTTCTGATGCAAGATTAACTTGTACCAGAATGATGGGAAGAGAAAAGTATGGAGAAGGAAAGGAAGGGCTCATGATCCAAAGCATACCACATCATCCGTCAAACATATGGAGGCAGTGTTATGGCATGGGCATGTTTGGCTGCCAATGGAACTGGGTCACTGGGGTTTATTGATAATGTGACTGTTGATAGAAGTAGCAGGATGAATTCTGAGTTGTACAGAGCTATACTTTCTGCTCAGATTCAGTCAAATGCTGCAAAACTGATAGGACAGCACTTCACAGTACAGATGGATAACAACCCAAAACATACTGTGAAAGCAGCCCAAGAGCTTGGAAATTAAATGTTCTTAAATGGCCGAGTCAGTCACCTGACCTCATCCCAACTGAGCTGCTTTTCACTTACTGAAGGCAAATCTGAAGGCAGAATGACCCACAAACAAGCAGCAACTGAAAATGGCTGCAGTAAAGACCTGGCAAATCATCTCAAGGGAGGAAACTCAGCATTTGGTGATGTCCATGGGGTCCAGACTTCAGGTAGTCATTGACTGCAAAGAATTTACCTCCAAGTAATAAAAATAATCCTAATATTTATGATTATATTAGTTTGTCCCATTACTTTTGAGCCTGTGAAAATGGAGGAACTCTGTAAAAAATGGCTGTAATTCCTAAACGGTTAATGCAATATTTTTGTTAAACCCCTTGAATTAAAGCTGAAAGTCTACGCTTCAGTCACATCTTGACTGCTTCATTTCAAATCCACTGTTGTGGTGTACAGAGGCAAAATTACCAAAACTGTGTCACTGTCCCAATATTTATGGACCTGACTGTATATATATATATATATATATATATATATATATATATATATATATATATATACAGTTAGATCCGGAAGTATTTGGACAATGACAGAGTTTTTGTGATTTTGCCTTTATTCACCACAACAATGGATTTGGAATAAAACAATCAAGATGTGATTGAAGTGTAGACTTTCAGCTTTATTTTAAGAGGTTCCACAAAAATATGGCATTAACCATTTAGGAATTACAGCCATTTTAAGCAAAGTACTTCCATTTTCAGGGGCTCAAAGGTATTTGGACAATTGACTGACAAGAAGTTAACTGACCAGATGCGGTCCATTCTCTCATTACTTCAAGACAAACGAAGCAGATAAAAGTTCTGGAGTTGATATCAGGTATTGAGCTGGCATTTGGCAGCAGTTCGAGTGGAGCTACCAATATGAAGTCCAAGGAGATCTCAATGCAAGTGAAGGAGGCCATCATTAGGATGAAAAAACAAAAGAGACCTATCAGAGAGATAGAAAAAAGTTTAAGAGTGGCCAAATCAACAAAAAGTTGAAAAATCAATAAAAAGAAGGAATGCCCTGGCGAGCTCAGCAACACCAAAAGGCCTGGAAGACCATGGAAGACAACTAAAGTGGATGATTGCAGAATCCTTTCCTTGGTGAAGAAAAACCCCTTCGCAACATCAACAGAAGTCAAGAATGCTCTGGAGAAGGTAGGCGTATCATTGTCAAAATCTACAATCAGGAGACGCCTTCATGAATGTAAATACAGAGGTGCAAACCACTGGTAACATTCAAGAACAGGAAGCCAGATTAGACTTTGCCAGAAAACATCTAAAAAAGCCTCCCATGTTCTGGAATAAGATTCTTTGGACTGATGAAACCAAGATTAACTTGTACCAGAATGATGGGAAGAGAAAAGTATGGCAAAAGAAAGGAACAGCTCATGATCCAAAGTATACCACATCATGTGTCAAACATGGTGGAGGAAGTGTTATGGCATGGACATGTATGGCTGCCATTGGAATGGGCTCACTGGTGTTTATTGATGATGTGACTGCTGACAGAAGTAGTAAGATGAATTCTGAGGTGTATAGGGCCATACACTCTGCTCAAATTCAGCCAAATGCTACAAAACTGATAGGACGCCGCTTCACAGTGCAGGTGGATAATGACCCTAAACATACTGTGAAAGCAGCTCAAGACTTTTTGAAGGCAAAGAAATGGAATATTCTTCAATGGCCATGTCAATTGCCTGATCTCAACACAACAGAGTATGCTTTTCACTTACTGAAGACAAGACTGAAGGCAGAAAAACTCGCAAACAAGCAGCAACTGAAGGTGGCTGCAGTGAAGGCCTGGCAAAGCATCTCCAGGGAGGAAACTCAGAATTTGAGTTTTGAGAACATGGGCTCCAGACTTCAGACAGTCATTGACTGCAAAGGATTTTCATCCAAGTATTAAAATTATGGTTATATGTACAATTATGTCACTTTGTCCAAATACCTTTGAGCCCCTGAAAATGGAGGGACTTTGTTGAAAACGGCTGTATTTACTAAATGGTAAATGCCATATTTTTGTGGAACCTCTTAAAGCTGAAAGTCAACACTTCGATCACATCTTGATTATTTCAAATCCATTGTGGTGGTGTATAAAGGCATTGTCTAAATACTTCCAGACCTGACTGTGTGACAGATAGATAGATAGATAGGATAAGATAAGATAGAGATATAGCACTGTTGCCTTGCACCTCCGTGGTTGGGGGCCCAATGTTCCCAAATCCATTGCAACCATAACCAGGATAAACCTGACAAACCAATGAATGAATGTTATAACGTCGTATCATGCTACAGTATGTCAGCTCTTTAGTAAATTGTTTTGTAATAAATGGAAATTCAATCAGGCACATCAGTTATTTTCATGTCCTACAGCCTTAGATGCACTTTAAAGATTATTGTTCTGTTATGTATGTAGAAACACAGTGTTCAGAGAAACAAGATGTTTTGGACAAAAGTCCTCAGGTGTACAAGCCAAGTGCTTCTGAGGCTGTTAGAGGTGAAAGCAGATAACATTCTAAACAGCAGCAGTTAAAACATGTCATTCAACAGTCTATACAGTGTATATGTACAGATACTACACAGTATATGTTACCTATGCATAGCTACTAAAGCAACTACATAAAAAAAAAATTTATGAAAAGAAGACACACTACTCAATATTCCTACTCATACAAATTAGTTATATAAAATATCTTCCCATTGTAGCAGGTGAGCATATAAAACAGGAGACAGTGATATTCACTGTAGTTTGGCAAAGCATTTAACATTTTATTAGGGTTGCCCATGAGGGAAGGGTCCTACAGTATTTATCAGTTTAAAGTCTGTTTTTTTCTGCACACAAAGGCATTCAGTAATTTTGCAGAAACTCAGCTTTATTCAGCATGCAGTTGAACTGTTCACTAAAAGCCTGTAGTAATACTGGAGCCGCCTCTTCTATCGTGACATCCCGGCCGAGCTCTCGGCTGAGTGAGGTGACTCCTTTTCCCACAATACCACAGGGCACAATGTGGTCAAACCAGCTCATGTCAGTGTTGCAGTTCAGTCCCAAACCATGAGAAGTGATGTATCTACCACAGTGGATACCTGAAAATATACTGGCAGGTTACCATTCTTTTCTTACATCTGAACTTCAGTCTGTGTAAAACAATGCAGAAGAAAAAAAAACAATTACCAATTGCACATATTTTATTATTTCCAACCCAGACACCAGTGTCTGGCGAGGTGGAGGCTTTAATTCCAAACTTGCCACACATCTTAATCACTGTCTTTTCCAGTTCACACACATACCACCTCACACTCTTTTTAAAGCAGGCCAGGTTAAGAATAGGATAACACACCATCTGCCCTGGCCCATGAAAGGTTATAAGGCCTCCACGGTTTGTCCGAAAGAATTCTGCACCCAGATCTTTCAGTCTCTGCTCCTCTTCAGCAGGGTACGGTGCTCTCCGAATGCCAATGGTGTAAACAGGGTCATGTTCACACAAGAGTACTGTGTTTGGAGTTTGGCTTGAAGAATCAAAATGTTGTCTGATATATTGTTGCTGTATCTGCAGGGCACTGCGGTAAGCAACTCTCCCCAAGTTCACAACGTTGACTGAGATGTTTCCAGGTGACATCTTGATATTAGACTTGACCTGATAAGATATATATATATATATATATATATATATATATATATATATATATATATATATATATAAACATGAAAGCTTGTCAGATGAAGATGAAAAGGAAGAAGAGACACCAATGTCACCGGTAGCACCTTTAACGGGAATGTAAAAATCAACGTGGGCCAGCTAGCCGACAGGCTGTAAAGTGATCATGGTTTCTTTGGGATCTATTTCCACTAGTGGAGCAAAAATAAACAAAACTTTTGGCCATATTGTGTCTGAAATGTCAGTTACTCAGTATTAATTTCTTGTTTAGAGAACTGTTGTATTAAAGCAGTGCTATACTCCCAATTGCGAGGTTATACTGAACATCAGCACAGCTGTCCTGATATTCAGTCTAACAGCACTCTTGCTCATGTGATATTGCTTAATTATAACCTGGCTAACAATCGTTGGTTCCCAGAACCTTCTAGAGCGTTCTGGGAATGCTTGGTTTTTTTTTTTGGGAATGTTTTTTTAGTTCCTGTTTGGGTTTCCACTAAAGTTTTCTTTATGTAAATATAACATTCGCATTCCGTTGCGCACTATGGTTCAGAGAATGCTCCCCTAACATTGCCATAACTTTGTAAAATAATTGGAACCTTGCAGTTGATTCGGAAAAGGTTTGTTCCCCTTTTTTCCATAAGAACTCTCTACGCT
The DNA here is from genome assembly GCF_027358585.1 of Pangasianodon hypophthalmus. Classification (NCBI taxonomy): domain Eukaryota; kingdom Metazoa; phylum Chordata; class Actinopteri; order Siluriformes; family Pangasiidae; genus Pangasianodon; species Pangasianodon hypophthalmus. The sequence goes on along the minus strand of NC_069723.1, from coordinate 14,153,520 downwards.
GTAGTGTTGAGTCTCAGCAGACAGTGACGGATAGGAAAATCGCAGGTGTTAGAGACACTAATGCCTTGGACTAGGGCTTTTTGGCCTTGACTGATTAAACATTCACATTACCAATTTCGCTTCTCGCATAATTTCAGATGTGAGTAAATGAAATCAAGTCAAACAAATAGTCAAACGTAATTTCCCTTAACGCTGTCCCAGATGCGTAGTGAAACCCACTGAATACTGAGACTTACAGGAACGTGTTCAGAACACTACCGACTCTTACTGATCACACAGAGAACGGGCTTTTAAATAAATAAACAAACAAATAAATAAATAAACTTTAAAACTATTGGTCCATATTCTACTAATCAAACCACATTTTGTTTACAAAGCTAAAACAATCATTACACACTGTATTAAATCGAATATTTCCGTAATATCCAGTGAAAGGCGAAATAGAGGTCTCTTCTCTTAAATAACATTAGGACACTTTACTCCAGACAGGAGCCCTGTTCATCCCTACACACTGTTTAATGACGATAATTTTTAAATTACATTAACTTACATTACATTAATTAAATTACATTAAATTCTCTCAATTACACTGCTCTTCGTATCGTTTTGAGAGATTCTACTGGTGAAAGTAATTAACACTATTAAGAGCAAACTGTCGTTAATTGTTACCAGTACTTCGCCATTTTGGCCAAAGAGCGCAACCACAAAAACAAGAGGTGCAAAAAAGCCAAGTACAGCTGTCCGCACGAAAGTTTGTCCTAGCCCAGTGGAAACAAATTGATCTATAAAAATTGGTTTCCTTAACTGTCAGCATTTCACTCCAGTGAGCATACTTAAGAATGTGATAAACACACCAACACTTTCAGTATTGTTTTTTTTTTTTTCAGATTCGCTACTATCGAATGTGCGTAGATGAAACTGAACTTCAATATCGAAGCGCCCATCATCTGACCGTAGTAAATCAACTATACTACTTAGTACCCTACTTAACACCGTAGTGTACGCTTAGTAATATATAAGCTATTTAGACATACTATAACTACTTACTGAGTACTAGGTATACGTGTGTAGACACAGCAATAAAAAGTGACCAGTACTTGCACGTCTTCCTTCTTTCTCTAGCATCTTTCGTGCTGTTCCCTTTGCAGGACCCGTGATCCAGTGCCATCTAGTGGTCCGGAGAAGCAGTTACTCAACAGATAATCATTCAACATCAGCGACAAGGATGAGTTATTACCTGACAATTCAATAACAACTTAGTAAACAGTGAAACATGAAGAAAAACGATGAAATGATGAATGAAACATGAGGGAAAACGATGAAATGATGAATGAAACATGAGGGAAAACGATGAAATGGTGAATGAAACTGTTGCAGAATGAATATAACGTAATGCTGACAGAAAGGTTACTCAATAATTAATTACATGTTAGATAAGCAAGTATGAATTATAAAACACTGAACTCTGAATATTACCCCAGGGAACTTTACCCATCATTTTTTAGTCCAGTGTCTGAAAGTCCCATGACTAGATTATCCCACAGGAAAGCTTGTGAACCTGACTAAACACAATTATGCACCATCACATGAAATCAATTTCATTCATGTGCCCTAACATATTTTCTGAAGTGAGTTAGTCAATTTGGAATACAAGAATTTGTTCATACTCCTCTTTTGCTCCTCCTTTTGAGAAATAAGGATATAGTTGTTCAAAGATCTTACAGCATTCTAACCGAGCTAAGGAAGGACAACATCAAGGAATGATCATGATCCATCATAGAATGATACTCCTGTGTTTTTTGATCATGTTGGCCATTGCTGGTAAGTGTTCATTAGTATTTGCTAATTTTGTTAGTAGCTATTCACTGTTTCATTCAATACTGAATAGGGATATGTTATGTATGGTGTTGTGCCTGTGTTGATAAATCAGTAAATAGATAGTTCTTCCTTAAAATGAACAAAATTATATTGCGTATTTTACATTTCAGGTGAAGGTAATGCAATGGTGGCGTTTCCCTGGGGTTGTACAAACTACAGTGGTGTGTGCCGTCCAATGTGCCTTCCTACAGAACTACCCTTTGGACCTTTTGGTTGCTCAAAAGGATTTGTGTAAGTTTAAACTGCTTCTGTGTTTTATTTACTATTAACTAGCTAATTAACATTGGTGTATTGCTCATTCTCCCCATTCTTGAATCAGTTAAACTGTTGTTTTATTTTTAATTTCAGTTGCTGTGTCTCTCACATTATTCTCTGAGGAATCAAGTTACCTGTCAGTGTGCATCTGTAGCAAGTCATCTTTATCATTCAAAATCGTTCAGTATTTGACAGCATTATAACATGTCTTCATACTTTAATCAGTTATTTATTGTTTTTTTCAACACATGCAAACCAAATATCATAGCCAGTACACATATGCAATCTAGAAAAAAAAAAATAATAAAAACATTTTGGACATCTTTAGATATACTGACAACATTTCTACAACCAATAACAGTAGTATATTTTGCTGCAAATATTTGTGGGACGGGTGTCCTGAAATCCATGAGACAGAGCCTCACACGCAAGAAATTTTGTAGTAGAGTCAAGATCATATGTACAGACTCCACATCAGTGTGTTAGTACACATAAATATGAATGTCAGGTGGAATTACAGCAATCACTTAATAAATTTAATACAGAGATCTGTTTACTTACACTAGTTCCAACAACAGCTACAACACTGGTTCAAAAGCAGTGAATCTACGCACATGATGACTTGCCTGGAAAAGAGTGGGATATTCCCTTCAACTAAGAGCAGAGACCTTGTGGAGGAGTTTAAGTATCTTGACATCTTATTAATGAGTTTTGGCAAAAGAAAGCATTAAACTGACAAACAGATTAGGTCAGCGGCAGTGGTGTTACAATCGCTGTACTCGTCTGTGCACTATTGTTCCCTTCTCCTTATGATTGCAGCACAGACTCATTTTATAAACTATAAAATGTATACAGTAATATGTCTGAGTAATTACTAATTTTTAATTTCTAATCTTTTCACCCACAGAAATGCAAACCAGTTATACTATGTTAAAAATACTTTTTGTATATTTAAGACATTTCGTATCACTTTAACACCACTTTTATTAAAATTGCAATTATATTCATGCTGACATTATTTAGATTTGTTTTCAGGTTATTGATGTTTGGATTAAACCCATTATATTATGATTATGTTACCAGTTATGTGACCACCACATTACCTGAAAGTTATAGAGGAACTTTGAAGAATGCTTTAATTTCACCCACTTCACAGTCATGTCATATCATATATCCATGAAAAGCTATAAATATCAAGTTATATGTCTTTTCCTCTGTAGTTTCCTTTATAAACCTTGGAAACCACACTAAATAGTGTGGAAATACATGAAATTACATTTATTTTTAAACTTGTTTTTTCTTTGTTCATAACCAGAAATCTTAGTTTCTACATGACCTGTATTCATGCAATCTTACATATGCATTTGTCCCTATTTAATCTGAGGAATTTCTCAAAATGTTCATAATTTTTGGATATGTGAGATTTTAGACTAAAAAAAGACATAAAATTAAAATAACACAGTTCATGGTACTTTCTTGATTAAATAATAAATAAATGACACACCGACAAACTGTTCTGCAAGTCTTTTTTCTTAAGCATGTTCACAGTGAAATGAATGTTTTAATTCTAACATCATCCTTTTTTGTTTCATCGTTTCTTGCTGTTTTTTGTTAAAATATTCAAACTGTATGCATATTTAATTAAATTATGCCTCATTTGCAATGCAATTTCTTTTTTAAAACGTTGTATACAAAAAATATTAGCAATCCACTGGCAGAGATTGACTGCAACATCTGTCTGTTTTAAAATACTCCATTCACCTGTAGTGTCTTTACAAACGGACCTCCCAGCTGTGCTTCCTGGAGCCCCAGAACCATACAGTAAACTGTAAAGATACATTTTTTTCTTCCCATCCAGAAACCAACGAAAGTGAAAACTTTATTCCTTGACCTGGGTTTTGTAAAGAACTGTAGGAATAAATATAACTCGAGCTTTAACAGTTAGAAGACTGCCGACAGTTAGAAGAATGAAAGCGCGATTCGTTTACAGTCCCCTGATGCAAAAATGGGCGGGGTTTGTTTTCAAACCATACAGGCGAGAAAGCAGCTGAAAAATGGCGGCGGCGGGGTGCGCCGGGTCTGTCAGCGGACTGGGACAGCAGGCTAAAGCGAGGCCTGGAGCCGTTTCTAATCACCGTCATGTGCGCTGTCTTACTCTGGAGGAAGCTCGGTGTCCGGTTTGCTTGGAGATACTGCTGGAGCCCGTGACTATGCCGTGTAGACACTCGGTTTGCCTCCACTGTTTTAAGCGGACGGTGGAGTGTAGCGGGCTGTGCTGCCCGTCGTGCCGGCTGCGCGTGTCCAGCTGGGCCCGAAATAAACAGTCCCGGGAGAAAAGCCTCGTCAACACCGAGCTGTGGGACATGGTGCGCCAAAGCTATCCGGAAAGATGCGGCCGTAGATTAGAGCAGAGGGACCGAGTGATGGCTTCGGAAGGTGATGTAAACATGCTGTTTTAAGTTAAACTCATGCGAAACACACAGCGATGTTTTAAATTAGCTAGCTGTTCGTGCGAAAAAAAAAAAGTTAGCCAACGAAACTGTACAGTTTTAAGTCAACTTAACTGCAGGTTCTAAAAGATACGGGATGATTTAACTTAAGGCTGAGAGTCGATTCTTAACAGAATCCGGTCAAAAGAATCGACTCTTTGATTCCCGCTAGAATGGAGAGTCGACTCTGAAGCTTTCGGCTTGAGAAAGTTGAGATCTAAAATGGTAGTTGTCTTATGAATGGGTAAAATGACGTTAATAAACACTCCCTGTCAGTCATACTATTAATAATACCATAATTATGTACTATTATTGCATTGCATTGTTTTTTTTCTTACAAGATCTCATTTTTGTTTTGTGTATTTGTTTTTGGAATGGAGAAAATGGACTCTTGGGAACGACTGCATCGGTTTTCAGTAGGAGTCGACTCCAAAAGTCAGAGCACTTGTTTATATCACTGCTAGAATAACACTGACAGCCTGTGTGACTGGGTTAAAACGATCGCTTTGTAAATAGTCTTACCACATATTAGCTCAGAATCAGTTACAGTTCACTGTGCTGGATGTCCTGTGGTAGATTATCTGTCGTATTCCTCTAGTTTTCCAGCAGCTCCGGAAAGGAGAAAACGTGCTTACCGTTACACGCCGTGGTTTTTGCTACTCTTTGCAGTACGCCAGTGTACGTGCGCGTGCTTCCACAGAGCCACTAAACACAGCAGCCCAAGAATTTGTCACTTCAGCAGAAAACTAAGAAAAAGGCTGGGTGCAGAGTAACAGCGGCATTTGGCTGTTGAAATCAGAGTATTTGGCCTTTTCCTCCTGAATTGCATCAAAGTTTAGAGACACATATTTGATTGTCTACTTTCCAAATCAGTTAAATAATTTAAAAGTTCAAAATATTCCAAATCATACTAGAAGTGTAAATACTTAAAACTCGATTTTTTCCCCCCCAAGATATTATTAAATTCGAGCCATATTTGTTATATTATATTTCTTAAATGTGTAGTCAGCTATGTAGCCAACTGTGGAGAAAGTCAGTTCTCTGTGTCTGTAAACTGGATAAAAAAACAAATGATGTGAAAGTGTTTTCTACTCGCTGTCAGTTTAGAAAGCTCTCCCTCTTGCGTAATATTCAGACTAGCCAGCATGCTTGCACGTGTCTTGGGGGCGTGGCTTTGGAGAGAAAATTTAGGGGAGGAACTGTATTTATTTGAATTTCAAAACAGCTTCACCTTTTTTTTTGTGACAGTCAATGTCTATACATTTTATCAGTATGTCAAAAATATTTCAGTACATCGCCACCTTTTGTTTGGTTTTAGGCTGTCGTTCAGTACTAACACATGCGAGCTGTAATGTAAACATTATTTCTAACTTGAATACATGGTGGATGACAAGAGGGGATATGTAAGCCTCCACGGAACAAGAGCAGCTGTCCAAATAGTAGCATGTGCAAAATTTGTACCACGGCTATGAATACTTTCCAGCAAGTATCCGTTATTTTGGTTGTAAGGTTGCTGTCCCACCTTGATATAGTAGAGGACCAAAGTGGATCTATTGTGTCATGGATGTATTTGTGGCTACAAGTACAGCTAAATTGAATTTTCAGCAGAGAGAGAGAGAGACAAAAAAAATGTTTAAAAAAAAAAAAAAATATATATATATATATATATATATATATATATATATATATATATATATATATATATATATATATATATATATTATAATATAATTTAAAATATAATTACACACAATAATTCAAATTGTCCAGGAGAAACTATATGAGAAACAACAACAAAAATATATATATTCTCATTAGAACAGCTTTTGTAAATCAAAAATATGTGCCAAATTATTGACAAACCTAGGGAATATTTTAAATTACAATCGTTGGATAAGGAAAAAAATCCCAAGGAACCCTTTCCTTTAACCATATACTGTTTCCCTGGTGTATACATGATGTTGCACACATTTATAATCCCTTTTTTATCCATTACCATAGGAAAAAACAAATAAGCAAAAACATTTGACACAAAAGAGCTATGATTGATTTGGTTTGGATATCTTTGTATTTTCTAAGATTGACACAGGTTGGCTCTATTGTGTTTTATTGTCCTGTCTTCCACAGATGTTTTCTGTTCACCTATACAGATATGTAAGCCTGGAGATATGCGGCATGAGTATGAGAAACAAAAGAATAAGGTTAGTTGACAGTATAATTATAAGAAATATGGTCGTGTAACCTAAGGATCTCTGTAATTAAGTTGTATATTAACAAATATAATGAAATGTTCAGGTATGTGATATGTGATAATGCGAGTATGATTATCCACTTTAGAAGTATCTCAGTGATCTAAACATTGTGCTTCCAGATGATGATGGATGAAGAAACTGAAGAGAGAATGAAAAAATTACCCTGCCGTAAGAAAGGGGAAAGTGGACATCAGCATTCTCAGGATACTGTATGTTTTAGTTTATTTATTTGTTTGTTGGTTTGTTTGTTTAATAAATGGCTCAGCAAGGAGTGTTGGTGCCTCACAGCTCCACAGTTCAAGCTTGAGCTTTGGATACTGTTTGTACAGAGTTTCTGATTTTCCGTATGTGTCTGGTAGGTGAATTGGCTACTCTGAATTTTCCCAGGTGTGTGTGTGTGTGTGTGTGTGTGTGTGTGTCTGTGTCTGTTTGCCCTGTAGCTGATTTGCATCCTATCCTATAAGGTATATGTCTTTGTTGCTTCCAGTGTTCCCTGGACAGGCTCCAGATCTGTTAGGGCCCAGACTAGGATAAAGCAGTTGCTAGAGATGAATGAATAGAGATGAATGAATGAAACAATAATCTTATGTACAGAAAAGAGTAGAATGATTAGAAACCAATATTTTTAGTATTCAGCATTTAAATTTTTTTCTAAATACTCATACAGCAGTAAAAATTTTTCAGTCTTTAGGAGTGCTGTCAGACTCTGAGAATGAAGAACCTATGAGATTGAGAACCAGGCATGCATCGGCATTTGTGCGCAGATCAAGGATTTCCCCAGCTTTATGCAGAAGGTATCAATACAATTCATAACAAAACATGTGCTTTATACTACAATTTCTTGTATAGAGTGTGCAAATTATTGTCCCAACCTTTCTGTTGTGTTCATACAGTCTGTACATAAGTGTACAAAGGAGCCAAAGCTGTACTGACTCTGAGGAAGGAAGAAGAAAAGTCAGAGCTCAGTCACACCTTTCTTTACCAGAAAAAGTATGACATAACACCTGCAAAATGATTTTAGATCAGATTGTTGTCATGCTATATATATATATATATATATATATATATATATATATATATATTTTTATATATATATATATATATATATATATATATGGTAGATAGATAGATAATCAGAGTTCATGACATACATAGGCAGAATTGTCTTCTATCCCCATCTAATATAAAAGCATTTGTTCATTTTTTTCTGTTGTTATTATAATAATAATTCCTGTATTTCCCCTCAATATAGGCCAGTATCTCTCATAGTTTCAATGCTGGAATACTCCTATCCTCTGAGAACAGTCGTTCCTTCTCAGCACCGGTTCTTCCCCTTGACAAGAGGCATCACTGGCGTTCCATCTTGGCCTCTCCTCCTTCCTCTTTAGTGCCTCACACTAAACCCGAGCGGTCCGTCAGCCCAGAGAGCAACGACAGCATCTCAGAAGAGCTGAACCACTTCAAGCCTATAGTTTGCTCACCATGCACACCACCGAAGAGACTCCCAGATGGCCGGTTAATGGAACCCACCATAGTAAAGTCCACGCCCAGGAACCTGACCCACAGCCTACACAAAAGCACCAGCTATGAAGCCAGTCCTAGCATCCTGCAGAAGTGGAAGCAGGTTGAGCTAGATCGGCAGCGCGTTAAGTTCTTGTCCAAAGGAACCATTACCAGTCCAGTGGTAGATGATTGCAACATTACACAGAGCTCTCAAGAAGACCAAGAGAACAAATCCTGTAACTGTGGCCCCATGGAAAAAGGCTTGCAGGGTCAACATTGCACTTGTACTGCAAATACAAACTTGTCTAGAAAGCAGAGAGAAAAGTCTTTGCTGTGCAATAAGCGGCAGTTGATTTTTGATCAGTGTAGCAGAGATGATGGCTCACAGTCTACAAATGCACATCCTACATTGCTGGCACTTGGTAATTCTGATACTCCTAATCAGTGTAGTGCTTGTGAACCACATTGTTCACCTTCAGGACGAGTTGAAAACTTGAAATCACCCATAGTGGACAAACATATGGGAGTAAATCATAATCAGGGTATAGAGGACCTTCAAGACTTAAGGAATGAGCCCACTGTCAGAAGTTGTGTACTTAACAGACCTACCTCAAGAAGGGGCAAAAAGAGAAGCCAGAAGACCAAACATTTAGAAGAGACTAAGAGGATAAAAATATCCAAGATAGATAGTTGTGATAGCCGTGACCCACAGTGTAGACAATATGATTTATACGTTGAACGGCTCCGTCAAGAAAGAATGGACAGAGAACTGGCACTAAAGCTACAAAGACAGTTTGACAAAGAAGGCCAGAAAGTAGAAAGGCATAGGATGAGTTCTGATAAATATCTTCTACGATCTTGGATTTGTGTAGATGGTAGAGCAGCTCGTAATCCACGCAGGTCAGGAAGGATTTCTAGGAAGATAAAACACTTTAATTAAAAGTCTTAAATCAAGTTATTGACAGGGGACAAAAGCAAACCGGTCTGACTTTATCTGTAGGACAGAGAATGCTGATTTCTTTTGATGTGGTCTTAGTGACTGGGACAACTACGCTTGTCATTTCTTTTTTTTTCCCCCCATAATATATATCTCAGAGAATTGTACCAAATAACAGCTCTTTTCTTAGAAGAAAATATTGCAGACTCTTTTGCCCTTACTATTTTTCTCTTTAATTTGGTACTGCCTAATCAACAACCAGAAAGTTCCTGTAGGACTGTTCTTTTTGGGGCATTAAATATAAATAGTATAAACAGCAATGCATTGCTTTTATGTAGTGCATTATTGTTATAAATGTAATAGTTTATGTGAAAAAGGAAATGCTGATTATTAGTTGTAAATTTCTTACTTTAATGGGCAATTGGCCTCATATTTTTAAGTGCTCAGTTTGAATAGACAAAGGCTTGAGTTTCTGCCCAAGAGCTTCCTACAGTGCCTGTCTCAAATTAGATTGATTTGGATAGCACTATAAAAGCTTTACATTACCCAACTTGCTACATTTACTCTTAAAAAGTGTTCTTGCCTTATTTTGCTTGGAAAGATGCTTTTCTTTATCGTTAAATTAATTTATATTCAGGTCCATTATTTTGCACATTGTGCATTTTTCATGTCTTTTTCTTTCTGTTAGCATCTGACATGATAAATTTTATCGTGTTGCAAAAGTTTTGGCCAGCTTGACCTTTAATGAAAAACATATATTGCACTATATGCTTGAATAAGCATACACATATTGCATTTTATCATTGTAGACTTCTAAAATGGTTATCTTTTAAAAAAAAAAAAAAAAAAATTGAATCGCTGTAAGGTTTTATTCATATGCCCAATTTTTCCATCATTTATTGACATTTCACCCTTATGTTTATTTTCTGAAACACATTCTACATTTCTGTTCAGTACTGTATGGGCTCTAATAATACTATTAAAAAGCTTGAGTTTTGACTATATTAATGCAAATGTATGCACAGAGAGTAATGGATGAGCCTTCTCAACTCATCTCTTTGACTGTTATAAGTATTGGATGCGTTTGACATGCATGTTTGTACTGCATTTGGAGAATGTTGTTTACGATTTGAAAAATGCGTGAATGATGAGACCAAATGCAAGCATTCTTAATTTTTTTTTAACAATATTCCAATCATTTGACCTTTTAAACCACATGATTGTGTTTATCAGTTTAGCTTAACACTATTAGTCTGCGTTACAATGTTAGCAGTACAATTCAGTTAAAGTTAAATTTTATAATGCATAAATTCACAAATTGACATTTTATTGTTTCCACAAGGAAGGGAACAATGTTCTTAAAATAAGTCACAAATATTGGAGTAAATAAATTATACATACCAAATAAAACACTATTTTCTTGCTTGTCTGTGTGGGTTTCCTCTGGGTTCTCTGGATTGGTGACTATAAATTATCTGTAGCCTGACCAGGATAAAACAGTTACTGATTAAATATTTTCATTAGAAAAGGGTACAGTAACTCAAATAACCACTTTTTACAACTGTGGTGAGCAGAAAAGCATCTCAGAACGCACAAGAAATCAAACATTGAGGCATATGGGTTGCAACAGCAGAAGACTATATTGGGTTCCACTCCTGTAAGCCAAGAACACAAATCAGAGACTACAGTAAGCACCTGAACTGTCCAATTTTCAGGTGACCAGCAGCAAACCAGCCTGTCTAGCACCAACAACCATGATGGATTTTCCCATAAACTGGCAAATGAGTGTAGCTACAGGTGGACCTAACAGAATGGCAATTGAGCCTATACAGTGTAAGACAACATGCATACAAATGCTGTGAGAAACATCTGAATATGAGCGACACATACAGCGCACATTTCCGGGAAGTTGGCTGAAATCAGGCAGCACGAGCTCTCTGAGCTTTGGTTTGGCTGCGTGCGTGGCGTATGAGCTCAGCCAATCAGAGTGAGCCAGGTCATACGGCTGACCAGGAAGAGAAGATGGCTGCAAAGAATGGAAAGAATAGTCTGCTGCAAAAAGTAAGAGTTGTTTATTATATTTCTCAGGTCGTGTGGAAACTGTTCACACCTGCTTTCAAACGTTCGTTCAATCCTAGACATCTTTTTTCTCTATACAACCTGTATTACGGACTTTGTTTGTGAGATCAGGGTGATGTGCACTAGCAATGAGCATGCTAACAGCTAGCAGCTCAAAACGGAAACCGTAAAGAAAAGCATATTCGTTCTTGAAAACAAACTATATTTATCTCAGCACATATTAGTAAATCTGGCCTATAAAATTTATATGCATGCTCGGTACCTCGATATGTATCTAAACTACATTTAAAGTTTGTAACAAGGTTTAATCGTATGTGACAATACATGCCATAAGGTGCGCCAAATGAACAAGGAGCACTTCTCTGTAACGGAATAGCGGTTTAAGTGTTTAGCCATGCGATCCATATTGGAAGAAAATACAACGCCAGGATATTTAACTCAAGTAAAATTGAGGACTAGAATTTATGTTCACCTTACACTTGAACCCCTTTAAAAAGAAAGAAAGAAAGAAAATCTGTTTGATGCATTTTTGTATGACCTATTTATCCTGTGCATGGCTTAACTCAGGGATGCATGGCACTGCATCTGGCATGTAAAGGATTATATGCGTTTGTTAATTATCGAAGACGTAATCTATAAGAATTTGAAACTGTGATACGTGTTGCATTTTGTATATGATAAATTTAAAAGTGCAGGTGACAATCTGCTGAAAAATTCATTTTGTGAATCTCTGCATGTTTTCAGTGGAAGATTGATGAAAAACCTGTCAAGATTGACAAATGGGATGGAGCAGCTGTGAAGAATTCTCTTGACGATGCAGCTAAGAAGGCAGGTGAAACTGTTCTTTTTGTGGTCGTGTTTCGTTAGGATCATGTTTCATTTATGCTTGGCTTACTGTCAATTCTTTCCTATTGCTAGGTACTCATTGAGAAATATGGCTACGTTGAGAACTTCAACCTTGTAGATGGACGTCTTTTCATTTGCACAGTCTCCTGCCTTTTTGCCATTGTAGCCTTAATTTGGGACTACCTGCACCCATTCCCAGAGTCCAAACCAGTCCTTGCATGCTGTGTTGTTTCATATCCTTTACTGCTTAAACAGAAGATATATTTACAGTGTATGTTACTGTTTAATTTTTGATCCAGCTTTTGAAGCTTAGTTAGTATGTATAATGCTTTTTCATATCTGTTCCCCAAATTTTAAAATTGGAGTTTAATCCTGGATTGTTTAATTGAAAATCATCTTATAATAATGTCTAGATTCAGTACTTTCACTGTTGTTTCCTTAATGACCTCAAACATATTTCATAATGATGGGCATCCTAACCTTGTATACCTCCTACAAAGAGAAAAACATCTTTCTTGTGGCCGTCCAAAAAGACCCAACTGGCATGGACCCGGATCACATCTGGCAGCTTTCATCAAGTCTTAAAAGGTTTTTTTTTTTATTTTATTTTTTATAAACCCCTAACCCCCACCCCTTCCCAGATTTTAGATGTTTGCATGGAAATATATACTAAATGATGGAACTATCTTTTGTAGGTTTGATGATAAGTACACTCTGAAAGCGTCCTTTACAGATGGAAAAACCAAGCAGACTAGGGCGACCGAGTTCACGAAGTCCGTCAGTGTATTCTTTGATGGAAACGGAACATTGGTGATGGACCAGTATGAAAAGTGTGTGTCAAAGCTTCATGACACGTTGGCGATGGAGAAGAAAACAAAGTAAATTTGAGCAGAAACTCAGTGTACCACCACAGCTCCAGCACACACTGATTTTTTGGGTGGGTGGGGTTTGTTTGGGCCATTGACGGGTTGACTCTTTCACTGGGAAAGAGTATGATGTTAATGTCTGTCAAACGTTAGCCTTCAGTCGAAAATTCGTATAAAGATTGTCATGGTATAACTGTTTTCAATTGGCATCACAATATTTGTACCTAAATGTTCAGTTGGAGTAAATGTCTCAGTTCAACATTGTGTGGAGGTAAAGTTAAAATATTTTTCATTGATTCCTTGTGATGATGGCCTGATCCTCATGATGGGGAACATGGGAGGGGTTAACAAAATGTTGAATATGTTTCATAAGCAGCATTGATTAAGACTGTTTTATTAAGTGCTGACATCCCAGAATTGCATTACAGTGAAAAGACCAATGCTTTATTTCTCTTACCATATATTTGTTTAAGACTCATTAAAATATATGGTGTCAATTTCTTTTTTTCTTTCTTTCTTTTTTTTTTTTTTCCTTGAACCTCTAAGAGACTGTTTACTCAGACAGCTGGAGTTAGAATTATTGTGAAATCTGTTCCTTTTTATTGCTTTAAAGGTCAAATGGTAATAAAAACTATTTGAGTTCTGTTCATACAAAACATATGTGTAGTCTCTATGGGTCTTCTCATGGTAGAGAGGCAGTCAGAGTGCCGGAGTAAATGATGAATTTTTATTTTTATTTTTCCCATACTTTGAGTGTGAAGCATAACAAGGTGACTACACATAGCTATGTTTGTGGCTTTGTTTATTTCAATTCCAACAAATTAATCATATAAAATGGTTTTAAAAAGTATTTATTTATTTTGTATTGGTTAGAATCATACACCTGGATACAGTTTCATTTGAATTACGGTTACAGAATTACAGAATAGCTGCAGTCTTTGTCATTAAATTCACTGCTTTAGCTATAAATGTGCTGCTGTTTGTCAAAAAAAAAAAAAAAAAGCATACAATTAAAATAAAGCTTTTGTCATTTTTTATATTTTACTGTGCTTTTATTCTTTTACTTCACTTTTGTAAGTGCAATTTCTTTTGAAGTTTGAAAATTTTAACTAGCATGGTGAAGTGCACTTCATAAAAAGAAAGATGGAGGAGTTTTGTTTTGCTAGAAAATAATTTTAAAATGATTCACAAATATGTTGTGTACAGGACACCCCAGGACTTACAATCAGTTCTAGACTTTAAACAGGCCTTAATTAAAATGAACCAGGATGTACCATGAATGAAAAAAAAAAAGATAAAGGATACTCCTTAGCTGTTTCTTTACCACATCTTTATGATCTCATACCTTTAGCTTCTCTGTGTGAACTGATGACAGATGTCACCAATAAATGAGTTTTCTTCCCTCGTTGTACTGGTGGTATGCTGACACGATGATTGAGTGATCACCCATAAGGCATTGCTGTATGGATGTTGACTGTCTGTTTATGTGGGTGCCTTTAAACTGAGGCATCCTATGAATGGTCTGAAATGCTTTACTGCTCTGCAGTGTTTTCTCATAAGCCTGAATTTTCTGTTAATTGACATGTGCTGTGTACTGTGTGTATTACCCCAGACTTCAAAACCTCTTGTTTATGTTTTTTTTTAAATAAAGTTTATTGACCATAATTGACCTTTATTAACCTTTATTAATTAATATTAATTATTAACCTCCTTACCTGGAGAGAACTAAATTCCAAGCTTGGTCCTACAAGCTTAATATGAAATGCACACTTAAAAAAACTTTAAAAAATAAAACCTTATATTTTATGTTTATTCATATATATAACTAATATTTAAACAATTTTAAAATGAGCATTTTTATTTAAAATAAACACAAACTGTGGTGACTGCATAATGTTCATGTCTATGAACATTATGCAATAGATAAGATGTCTTCACTCTAGATAATATATTAATAATCTGAATTTATAATAATCTAGATTAATATTATTAATAATCTGGATTAATAATCTGAATTTATTTATTATGATTTTCTTAATGAATGCTATTACATTGATAGCTACTCTGAATAGTTATGACTATATACACCTAATTTAAAATACTTAAAACTGAATAAGACACTTTTCATGTATTATACTGACTTTAAAAAAGGCTTCTTATTCTTAAAGTCGGATCTTGGATATGTCACTCCAGTTACACTTATTCTGCACTCGGTGTATGTCATTTGTAACATGCAAAAGGTAGGGGCAGACTGCAAGTGTGTAACTGACATATAGGGCCACTAAGGAGTAATCATCAAAACAACACTCATTACATACAAAAAAGAACACACTAAGAACTAAACCACTGCAAACTGCTGCTTAAAATGCTAAAAAACATGCACCAGTTCACAAACACCGAGGAGGGAAACAAAAAGGAACAAGAAGCTACGAGCAAAGTTGGAAAGGGAGACAAAAGAACGGACATACGGGGAAGATGATGTGGGGATGATGGAGTATGACCTCAAGACCAAAGTTAATCACATTTTATTTAGTCATTGTGTCAGTCAGCTTTGTTACTGTATTATGAAGTTTTGTGAAATACAGGACATGAACTGAGCTTTTCTGACTGCTCTAATCCAATTACAACCAAATGCAAATATCTGCTCTATTTAAAACTTCGCACAATAGCAACTTTTTTAAATCACTTGTTTAAGTATTTTTCCTACCATTAGCAGTCCAGAAATCTGTTTTCTGATGACCATTTACATAATTCCTTGCTGGTATATGTATAAGTTGAGAAACATTTAGTGTGTATGTATGCAAATATGTCAACTAAAGCTAAATAAGAAGAGATTTTTGTAAAACAACAAACAAGATGTATAGAGTAGGAGTGAATGCTGTTTCAGGAATGGATTTGGTCGCTAGTGGTTAAAATCTCAAAGCACAGCATCTGGAAATGAGCAAAGATAAGTGCAGTACATTTGATCCTTTGAGCCTGTTCAGCATAAAAAGCTAGGTTTAAGGAGAAATTGATTAATAATGTGGTTAATATATAGGTTAGTAAACGTTAGCTATTTACCTTTTGCATAGGAAATGAAATTTACTGTGATAATAATAACTTGTAAATATTTAATGTGTAGTACCTGTATCTGTGAGGGCAGCCATGGTAACCCACCATGTATTCTTGGGCATAGCAGTGCTTTCTGCAAAGCCCTCGATGGCCACATGTCCAGCCATGAACCTCTGTATCGTCAGCTGAAAAACAGAACCATCACTCAGTTAAAGTAAGGAATCTATTCATCCAAACCTAAAATTCTTCTAACACAGCCCTGATGAGTAGTATCTGATCCTTTACTGCAAACATCATGTTATACCTTTGCTAGCTGTCAGCAGCAGTATAGTAAAGATGATCAATCCCAATGTTTTCATGCTGTTAAGCCAAAATTTACAATCTCAGGCATCATAGCCGCCTGTCCCAGGCTCTATTTATACACTATTACACCCATAGAGGGCAGGGGTGGGTGGGAGAGGCTTAGCAATAATCTCTCTCTTACATTTTATTCAGAAACACTAAACTGAGCTTTGACATACTGCAGAGAAAAACATTAAAGACAAGTCCACAAAGAGGTTAGAGATAATATACATGGTGTTTCAATGCACACATAAAGGTCTTGTAGGTAAGGATGACAGGAATGAAATATTATATTCTGATGCATAATTATAATTAGCTTTCATGTGTCTTCTATCTGTTGTACAGATTACACAATGTAAATGGTCATTACATGCTTTTTTTTTAATTATTAATGATTCTGTTTAAATATCATATGCCCCTTACCTAAACATATCCCACACACATCATTATCAGAAGTCTGAATTTCCTTTTCTTAGTATTCATTGTCTCTGTGTTAGGATAGTTTAAACTGTTAAACCTTTATAAACATGCAGTGGTGTTGCTGTGGTGGACGAGACGCCTCATCAGCAAAAAAGATTCAGATTCCACAGCAACAGCAAAAGAGGCACATGCAGTCCCTTGTGACCAGACACCCCTCCTACACATAAACATGGTTGGAAAACATAATAGTTGTAAAATGGAAGAGGTAATCATGGATTTTTGACATTATTTTCATCATTTTCTGAAATGTATAAACATACTGTATATGGGGTGTGAATTCATTTCAGGTTAAATGTAATCAAATGTAGTAAACTAGCTTTTGTTATGTTTACAACTACCTAAAAAATCTAAACTAAACTGTGCTGTTCTGAAACTATGATATTTGGGTCAGCATCCCATCCAGGGTGTATTCCTGCCTCATGTCCTGTGTTCCTGGGATAGACTCGGGATCCACTGCCACAATGACCAGGATAAAGCAGTTACTGAAGGGCAAGGAAGGAAAGAATGAACAAAAAAAAGTGTTTTCATTCATTATCTGACTGTTCTTATAGGTCAAATCATCTGGTCCTTTTGTGTTAACAGTGTTCCCCTGATGGATAATGTTACTAATGTTAATTTTTTTTTTCAGAGATAATGATTTGCTTGTATCTATTTTAAAAAGTTATTAAAGGATAGATAAATAATAAATCGTTCGTAATGTTTATTACAAAATAATTTTCTAATTGTTTACAAAAAAAGGAAAAATTGAATGATGAGTTCTTTTGTTTTTTAAACAGTTATGACAGAGACGCATATGAGGAAGTTAAATTTCAATAAAATTCTGTACTTTTTCATGTCCTTGGCAGAGCTTCGAGTTTCCTCGAGGATGCCGGTTGGTCTTTATTCTTGCTTTCTCGCACTAGTCACATGTTATTTGCAAGAAAGTCCGCAAGGGGGCGCATGCAGTAATGTATGGATCTGCTCTGCCTGCATCTCTTTGGTTAATAAGAGGAGGTGCAGGGGAAATTTCTTACTGACAGTACACATTTGTAGTTACTGTACTTTCTATTTACAAATAACCTGCCCACACCTGCACACATAGATTAACAAATTAAATTACTAGAGGCATTTAACAGCCAAAATGAAGGTCATGAGTCTAATGTAAAGTGGGCTGGAAATATATATATATATTTTATTTGATGGAAATGAAAATTATCAACCTACAGAGGGCTGAATTCAAAGACACCCCGAAAATCAAAGTGAAAAAATGATGCAGCAGGCTAGTCCATTTTGCTGATATTTCATTGCAGCAACACAGAATGGTACTCAGTAGTTTGTATGGCCCCCACGTGCTTGTATGCGTGCCTGACAACGTCGGGGCATGCTCCTAATGAGATGACGGATGGTGTCCTGGGGTATTTCCTCCCAGATCTGAACCAGGGCATCACTGAGCTCCTGGACAGTCTGAGGTGCAACCTGGCGGCGTTGGATGGACCGAGACATAATGTCTCAGAGGTGTTCTATAGGATTTAGGTCAGGCGAGCGTGGGGGCCATTCAATGGTTTCAATTCTTTCATCCTCCAGGAACTGCCTTCATACTCTCGCCACATGAGGCCGGGCATTGTTGTGCACCAGGAGGAACCCAGGACCCTCTGCACCAGCGTAGGGTCGACAATGGGTCCAAGGATTTCATCCCGATACCTAATGGCAGTCAGGGTGCCATTGTCTAGCCTGTAGAGGTCTGTGCGTCCCTCCGTGGATATGCCTCCCCAGACCATCACTGACCCACCACCAAACTGGTCATGCTGAACGCTGATACAGGCAGCATAACGTTCTCCACGGCTTCTCCAGACCCTTTCATGTCTGTCACATGTGCTCAGGGTGAACCTGCTCTCATCTGTGAAAAGCACAGAGCGCCAGTGGCGTACCTGCCAATTCTGGTGTTCAATGGCAAATGCCAATCAAGCTCCGCGGTGCCGGGCAGTGAGCATAGGGCCCACTAGAGGACGTCGGGTCCTCAGGCTACCCTCATGAAGTCTGTTTCTGATTGTTTGGTCAGAGACATTCACACCAATGTGAAACGGCCCTGTCCAGTTCTCCTAGAGTAATTGCCTGTTTCCTGGAATCTCCTCCATGCTCTTGAGACTCTTGAGACACAGCAAACCTTCTGGCAATGGCATGTATTGATGTGCCATCCTGTAGGAGTTGGACTGCCTGTGCAACCTCTGTAGGGTCCAGGTATCACCTCATGCTACCAGTAGTGACACTGAAAACTAGTGAAAACAGTCAGAAAAGATGAGAAGGGAAAAAAAATGTCAGTGGCCTCCACCTGTAAAACCATTCCTGTTTTGGGGTCGTCTCATTGTTGCCCATCTAGTGCACCTGTTGTTAATTTCATTAACACCAAAGCAGCCGAAACTGATTAACAACCCAGTCTGCTACTTAACTGACCAGATCAATATCCCAGGAGTTTAACTGACTTGATGCTATACTCTGATTAAAAGGTGTTCCTTTTATATATAAGTTTAGTAGACCATTAACATATCAGCAAGTCCTCTTCTCTTAACAGTTATTAGCATTTATCATGAAACAATTTGAATGCATTAAACAGACGAATGGATTATAAAACAATATGATCTCCTTGATCCCTTCCACATTTTGTCGTGTAACAACCTGGACATGGAATATATACACACCGACCACTTTCCCAGCTAACAATTTTTGGTTCCCAGAACGTTTACACTGTACATTTTTAAGGTTTGTTTTTGGTTAACCAGGAAAGATTTCTTTACGGAAATAGAACGTTGCTTTTAGGTTTGCAGAACCTTCCCCTAACGTTCTGTTAACGTTCTCTTAACCTCAGTTTTCATCATTTATATTACATATTCATACATTCATGCATCATTAATCATAAATAAACCAACCAGTCTATATAAATAAATAATCAGCGCACAATCCATGTTTTTGTTGAGCCATTGTTTAATTGTTTACATAAACAACATTAGCATGAATCTCAGGACATTCAAAACATTAATTATCATTTTAATTAAAAAGAAAGATGAAAACATTTTCATAGATAAAAGAATACTATCATTAAAAATAAACAGTAACTGTGGAAACTGATACATTTTTCAACTTTTGATCACCACTGTCATCTGTAAATTCAAAAAAAGAAATAAAAAAGGCAACGTAAGTTACATGGACATTATTTTAAACAATTAGAATTGAAAAATTAAATAAATAAACTTCTACTTTGTAGGCCTTTAATATCATGAGGTTTGTAATTATTAGGAACAGCTGTACACCGGCTTATTCATGCGGCAGGAATAAGCAGTCATGCGGCAGCAGCACAACGCCTAAACTCACACACATACAGGCCAAGAGCTTCAGTTAATTCCCAAAAGAGAATTAAAATGTTAGACTCCATGTGATTTTTGCTGTTCAAACTGTCATGAAAAAGACAAACGTGTTCCACACATGAGACAACAGATCAGATCTGAGCCACTTATAGTTTGAACACAGCCTAACATCCCACTTTAATCAAGAAATATTTTGTAATATCATGGCTAACTGACGCCGAGATTTATCATAATTAATCATCCTGTATTTCAGTATCATCATTAAGCAAGATTAAACAGTAGATGATGAAGATGATCATGCGAACTTGTATTAAAATCCTCACCCTCCAGCGAGCCAGTGGGTGACGTCACCGCGTCAAGCCCGAGCCGCAAGTTGTAAACAGAGCGCGTGAGAAAGTGAGGGAGAGCGCGCGCTGAGGGATCACGCGCGAGATTTCTTCCCACCTGGCCAGTTACTCAGGGGTGCACGCGGGAGGAATGGCATATCTTATGGCAGCCTTCTCAGTCAGCAATACTGTGACCAACTCTATCATAATGGTAAGAAAGACAAGCAGTGTTTACCTCTGTGTGGATGTTTATGTCTGGTTAGATAAAACCGTCTGATGTGCACCATTATAAGATACCTGAAACGGTGAAACAGTAGCTGTTTGGATAGTGTCTGTGCTGATCAGATGAACTTGAGTTACCTCCTTTGAGACTGGAAATAAAGAACAACACTGGACCTTTTAGAAAAATGCATAAGAATAAGTATAGTATTATATAACTGTTTATTGTATAAAGAAATCACTTTTAATATTAAAAGTAATAGTTAAAGCGATTTATTTGTACAATAAAATGTTATATAATTCAAAAATCTTATGTGTCCACTCACATCCTGATATAGTCCATTCTATTACATTTTTTTATGTATCCACTGTAGACTGTCTTTGCTTGATAGGTGATATGCTGTACATAGAAAAAAAGACAACACATATCAGTTTTCAGAGAACCATTCTGTGATATGACACAGCAGTAGATTCATTTCATTCAAGCATAAGCTATAGACGGGATGTTTTCCTTTGGAAGATTTGGCTGATAGTAACCCCATATGTCTTCTGTGACCAGAGGGATAGGGATTAGACACCTGCATGTCTCTTTGCAGTTAGCCATCCACACTTCCCGGACAGTGTTCAGCATGATTACTGAACACACCAGAATCACAATACAAAGGAGAGCAGTCTCTACTTTAACTGTTTGACTGTACAGTGAATTTTTTTATACCCTGTTTTTTATGTTCCTATCTCAGAACACCAATGGACCTCCTGATCTCATGTTGGACACCAGGACAGTGTGTGTTTCCATTGATGATGTAATGACCAATCACACTGGCAGCCAACAGACCCCACTGTTACATGCACACCTGAAAAAAGTGGAGAACAACCTAACAGAGGCACAGTGCTTCTCTTACCTGCCCCGCAGACTAGCAGTCAATATTGAATTCAGAGACCTCTCATACTCAGTTCCTGAGGGACCATGGTGGAGAAAGAAAGGTATTGTTTAATTTCATGAATACAAACTGAATCTTGACTGAAGGGCACTTTGTTATGAGAGCATAATTTAGTCTGATTTTAAAGTCATTTGTATAAAAGACCGTCATTTTATCTGTATTGAAACATAATTTTTGAAAAAATATTTTGAATATTGAATCATTATTTGCACGACCTGCATTTGCACACTGGAATGTGAGTGATGAAATGTTAAAACCTGTGAAAATAAAGTTTAGGGTGACTTCAATCTCGAACTGTACTTGTCCCATTTTATAAGTACTATATATTTAAAATATAATGTAACGTGCACATTGCATTTAGCCATTTGGTAGATTCTTTCATCCAAAAAGACTCACAAGTAAACCAGGATATGGTCCCAGCATATATTGTAGTTGAACAGTTGGAGCTATAATCAAAGCTCCAACAGTGACTCTGGTCATTCTGGGATCTGAACTAGGGCAAAACAGAAGAATTCAGTTCAGTTTTTCTGGTTATACTAAATGGGGAGTTAATGTAAGCAAATGAATAATTCTGATTGGTACTTTGGTAATCTTGACACCACATGTAGTAAATATAATAATGCCCAAATCAAATCAGGCAGAAGACAATATTTAGAAGCTAATTATTAAAATAAGTCGAAAGGGGCTTTTTTGTTGTTGATTTTTTTTTTTTTTTTAGCTCTTGTACAACATGTATCAGCCAAGAATAGGCTGCCTGGAACTTGATCTGTACAGTATGATTTTCCTGCTGTCATCCGTGCAGCATTTTGGGCAGAACATATTAGGGAAGACTGTTGGCATTTTTGATACTGAATTTACATACATTTAGTTTAAGAGTAGCACACTTCCAATATCTTAAAACATGTTGGGTGAATCTGTGGTGCTGTGCATCAGCACTGATTGGTTGAGCAGGAGAGTATACATGGTAGTATTGAATTTAGGATGAGACCCAATTGAGAGCTAGTGCAGCACTAGTGAAGATAGCACTTCTACAGGCCATCTTCAAAACATTACAAAAACTGTAAGGTGGCAGTGAAGTCTTGGCAGGTGATAGCCAATTGGCCAATTGAATTGGTGAAAACAGAAGGCAATTTGAGACAAATTTCAGTGTAATATTGCTACAAATGCTCAGTAGAGTGTAAACACTTACTTACTTACTTACTATTTTTTGCTCTAGATTCTGGTTTAGTACTAGGCCCCTAGTCACCAAGGTGTCTGCTAGCATTGTTACACATAATGTGAATGTCCCCGTGACACCCACACATATTTGCAGATTCACAGATACAATAGTATAAATCATCCTGTTTGACTCCCAGGTTTTGGAAAGAGTGACATGAACCCATACCTGATATGCCCTCTATTCATGATCAGTTTCTTTCTTATTGTCTTGTAGTTTCTGTGATGCCTTCTAGAATTTAGGCACCTTTGGGTATTACTCATCCCTCAAGTCCTGCTGCAATTTAGGTCTGGTTCAAATATGCTGTATGTACAGTTGTCGTACTATTACTCTGTACATAATCTTGTTGTTATGAAATATTCATGAATATCTCTGTGACTGGTTGGCTCACACAGTTGGCTACACAATATGATTCTTCTTCACCTTTCATAGATGGCTATCGAATCTTTTGAACCCTTTCTTCTTTAAAGCCAATGTGAAAGTACTGCCAGGACATTAGGCATGCAACTCCAGAGATAAAACCCTGGGGCTGGTATAGAGCTTGTACGAAAATGGTCCGGAATAGCAGAGGTTAGCATGATGTTTCATTTGGTGAACATAGTGGAGAGGACCAGTATAACCTTCTTGTACTGTAGCTAGAGTACACTATGGCGGTCTTAGCGAATAAATGCTGGGACTACATGCAAACCAGAGAAATAGGACTATACATCCTTTCCAATTAATAACACATTTATTGTGGTCATGGTAATAAATAACTACATAATTTTCATGACTGGATCATTATTGGTCTTATTTTATATAAACATTGAATCTTATGTTATTTGTAGATGTCTAAATGCCACAAGTTTAAGTTTACAAGCAACTATATTGTATACATTATCCACCTCCAATTAATAATGACTTTACACGAGTTTTTTTAATCAGATTAATACCCATAAATTCATGTACTTAGAGCTCTGTTATGAATCTGACACAAAGATAAAAACATTCATTTTACTGTCTTGTTTAGGAGTTATCTTGTATGTTTTATTAGCTCATAGTGTTAAGGGAAAGACCCAACAAAAAATGCTTTATGGAACTATATGGAAATACTATTGATCAGTAATTACTTCATTGGACCAAAACATCTAAGACACCTATCCTTCACTGGTTCCTCATCCCTAACTGACTGCAACTGTATCCAATGCCTTTCAGCTGTCTAACAAATCTTTGTAATCCATACTTAGTGGAAAGTGAGATCTGGCTACAGTAGTGTCAGCGACCCTGATCCGTGCTCATAGCTCAGTTGGTAACTGTCGGTCAACAAACTGTATTAACCCCAGTTATGAGCTCAGGGATTGGGTTGGGCCTCTCCAATTAGGATGAAACTAGAGATAAGAGCAGTACAGAGTGATGCTGTGTAGGATGGCCTTGTTTGGTTGCCAGGTAACTTGATGTTTAATTGCATGAAGTGTAATATTTTGTGGCTCGTGTTGTGATTCTACAGTGTTTAAAAAGAGATTTACAGTCAGATAGTGATTAATTCTTCAATGGATATTTTGCATTTGCAAATGCACATGCTGCAAATGCACAAAATGATTTAATAAGTGTTGTAATGAAACTTTTAAGTTTCAAGATTTTTATCTGGATGCATGCACATTTTAATCATAGGTTGTGATTTACTGACATTTTAGGTAATCGTTTTCATAGTTCTTCAGTAAACATTTTAAGATGGACATGCTGCTACACTGACTGTAAGACGACATTCAGATTTCAGGATGTATATCTCCATGCATGTGATTTGGCTATAAAAAATACTGGGTTATTTTCAATATGGTTCATATACAATCCATTTTTACAAGGTTCATGATCACCTAACCTGCTTCTAAGAAATATAAAATTTTCTCTTAGGCAACACTGCAAGGCATGAATATCTTTCAGAATATTATCAGAGGTTAATTCCTGTCAATTCAAACTAAGTTTTATCTCCAATTGCCCCAGATATGGGCCTTATGTTCAGGACATTAGCACTGTAGATGTGCCATGTGGTGTTGTAGGATGGAAAGAAAATGAGACTGATCAGATAATAAGGCTGGTAAAGTCTTATTCTCCAACTTTTCATATACCCACACTCTATCTGTTAAAATATTTTTTCAGAGAATTGCTTTCCAACCTCTGTTAAAGGTTCTATAAAAACAAAATTGTCTACATGGCCACTAAAGTAAGTAATGTACTGCACTAAGTGTAGCATCTCAACAGCTTCGGTCTACGTAATCTATTTTTTTATGCACCAGGTGATCCCCCCCAGTTTCAAGTGTATTTCCAAGACTAAATGCTGATGTAAGAGCTTGCAGTGCCAAGCAGTTTTTAGTTTTATGTGTCCATCATTGACACATCAAGCAAATGTGACAAATGTCTTCACCTTTTCCATTAATTTGTGTGACTTGTAGCTGAGATGTCACCTCATTTGGTACAAGAAATGACAGTTTGTTGATGTGGCACAGGGAACCAGATGCCATGGATAGCACAGAAGAAATATTTACAGTAGAGAGTATCTAGCTACCTGCAACATTTATGCTTAAAGATTAGAATGTGCATTAAAAGAGTGCAAGTAGGTTTAACAACCCATCCAAAAAAAAAAACAGTTGTTACTGACTTTCAAAAACAAAATCTTTAATTTTGTATGTAGGTTATGTTGGAATGTAATGTGCTTCACAGTGGTGCAACACACCTCAATACTATAACTGTAGTGTGTGCTATTTGTTACAAATCCTACCACCTGCTGCACTACTCACATCAGCTGAGGTGCAATCTGGCTGACAGTAAAATTTTTTTTACCAAGCAGATTAATTAGCATGCACAGATGACAGATGTTCTGTTCAGAATCAAGAACATGTAGTAACTGTGGAAACAGTGACAAATCCGAGTAAAATAAAGTTTGGCACAGAGTTGTTATACAACTCTCCTGCTAGCAAAAAACACAAACACCTCACAGTTAAAAATATAAAGAGAAAATAACAAGTCAGACTTAAAAATAATAATCCAATGACTTTCTGTGATATAATGCCTTTGAAAACTTTATGAAGGAATCAAGTGACTCTTTTTGTGATTGAATTTAGTCCTAGTGCTTCCACATGTGAAATTTTTTTTGGGGCTAAACGACTGTTGTTGGGACTGTCAGCCAATCATCCAGATAAAGGAGTATGCATAGACCCGGGCATTGCAGGGGTTCTAAGGTGATTCATCTTAATGTAGCCCTTCTGCCTCAACACAAATGCCTCCACTATTTATTTCACCTAACATGCTGCCTGTATCTACTGAGACTGTCCACTTGTTTTCTGTTTTACTGGCAATAGTTGTTTTGTATGGTGATGCAAGGCTATGAGTGTGCAAACCCATCCTTTTAGTACGGGGATCCCATACTAAAAGAGGACAGCGAAGGTCAGAGATATTTGTGTATTGCTTGGACAGATTGAGACTACAAATCCAATTAAGCTTGCAGCCACTGAAATCAACTGGATTAGCATTTGAGCTAGACAAATAGCAGGTTACCATCGGACATTCACAAACTGCCACTGTTTTATATTATTTGATTGATGTATTCTATAGTCTCCCCTTTAAACCTACTTACAGAAAAAATACGGTTTGAATAGCACAATGATGATGATGAGAGGGATGATGAAAAACTTTATTGTCCCACTGTGGGAAGTTTTTCTTGGGCTTTCCAACCATCAGCTTGTTGTTATTAAATACAGTACATACAGAAATTAAAAACATCCTACACAGTTCATTCTTAACAGTACATAAAACATAGATACTGTATATACACATACCTACAATGTACATACTACATACCCACGCAAATGCAGATTACAGGAAAATGTGCATTGCCGAAAAGTCTTTAGAAATGTCTCAACACTCAACACCTTGGATCAAATTCAGAATCTATTGTCAAATTGGACAAAAGTATGTGGATTAGTAGAACCAGGGGAAAAAAATTGCAAGGGTCATATGAC
The DNA here is from genome assembly GCF_027358585.1 of Pangasianodon hypophthalmus. Lineage (NCBI taxonomy): Eukaryota > Metazoa > Chordata > Actinopteri > Siluriformes > Pangasiidae > Pangasianodon > Pangasianodon hypophthalmus. Next base: position 14,126,507 of record NC_069723.1, on the reverse strand, counting down.
AAGTGAGAATGAGAATTATCCTGTAGGAAAAAGGCAAACAGGAGCAATCATGCAAAAAATTTGAGAAACACAAAAGGTGTATAACAAATGCTTTCTTTCACCCCACTCACAAAGAGCCACTTATGTGAGGAGGAGGAGGTGCTAAGTGAATATGTTTTATTCAGGTAGAGCCTGACATGGGGGGAGAAAACAGCACTCTGCTATGAACACTGGGAAATGTTTCTCACAGGTACCCATTGGCCTGTTCTCGTCTTTCTTAGGTTACAAGACCCTGCTGAAAGGCATCTCTGGCAGCTTTACCAGTGGAGGTCTAGTGGCCATCATGGGGCCCTCAGGAGCAGGGAAGTCAACGCTTATGAACATCCTGGCAGGATATAGGTGAACACAACAAAGAAACGTCACTCACACACATATACACACAAGCCTATTCACCATGTGCTGTATGTTCTTTATGTATGCACATATGAGCAAGTGTTTGCAGTTTTGTGAATGCGAGCACTAGGAGCAATAGAAGCATTATTTTAACGTTGTAAATTCCCTTTTTAGAAGCCTTTTAATGGATTAGTAATCATTCATCATATATCTCTGTGTATTTTCATGTATTGATTGTTGTAAAGAATAAATGTTAAAGAAAATACATCATAATTACCCTGTCTGGTAGAAAACTGTTACTGAAAGCTACTCAGAGAAGAACACTTTGTACTCCACTGCATGGATTAATCTCACAGCTGCAAGTGCAAAGTCAATACACATTCAATATGAATTCAATGAATTCAAAGCTGTGTTCCAACAAGCATGCAGCATAATCTGCTGTTATTATGGTATCACACAAGTATTATGGAAAAACTTCATTCAATATGAAAAAAACTTCATCCTGCACATCAACATTTACTAAGCATTAAATAAAAGTTCAAAACCCTTTTTACTTTTAAAAAAACAAAAGCTTGTTTTTTAACTATTGTCAGTAAGTTGTCTATCACTCTGCTTCATCAAGCAACAGTGTTTGTGCTTCACTGATGCCACAATCTAACTGTGCTCATTCTGCAGCATCATAGACAGCATATAGCCTACAGAATGAACTACTGTCACCTAATGTTTGCTTACTAGATAAAATATAATTTCTGGTTGAAGGAGAAAGGCTTCTGTAATGTCACAGCACATTGCTCAGCATTGGACTCCATCACACCTGAATCCATTTTCACCTCAGTGATTATATCAGGCTCTCTCACTCTCTTATGCTTTTACCTTCTCTCTCCCATGATTGGCATCACCTGACATGTTTGATCATGCCTAAAGTTGGGGTGCGATGACATTTGACTTGTCTGATCTGGTGTACAAGTATTCCAACCGACATCCCCAGCACAGAGCTGACTGAGAATTACTATTACAGGATTATCAATGAGATTCACAGCAGCTCAAGAACACCAGTATTATAGATTATTTTTGTCCCCGATTCAGTAATATATTTTTTTTTAAATTATACTGTAGCAGTAATGATGGTTACATCACTGAGTTTATATTTATAATGCACATTTGGGTTTAACATATGACACAGGTTAAAGTTTAAATACATGCTCAAAAATGTTCGCTTTGTGTTTTAGGGAAACAGGAATGAAAGGAGATATCTTCATAAACGGGCAGCCCAGAGATCTGAGGTCCTTTAGGAAAGTGTCTTGTTATATTATGCAAGATGACATGCTTCTGCCACACCTGACGGTCCAGGAGGCCATGATGGTAAGGAGCTACTGAAACTTCAATGTGTTTTCTGTGAAAGCAACAAAATGATTTTAATATCTTTTATTTATGCAGTTGCTTGTCTGATTTATTGTATACATGAAGAAAACTGAAGCACAGAACATAGTTTGTGCAGATTATGTATATTAAATAATACCCATGCCTATATCTTTCACCTTAGTTTTCACATTTAGTTTAGATTTATTTTAGATGTATCATTAATACTTCACCTTCTACTTGTTATTACTATTACAGTTTTTAGCCTTCACAAGCTGGGTAGTTACAATTTAGCTCTCAGTGGCTAAATATATATGGATTGCAGACCTTAATGGATATTTGACAGAAATGAGAGAAAGTGAATCATAGTCTTATATCATAAAAGATGATCTTCTGATTAAAAAGCCTGAATTCTGCCTCCTCAGGTGTCAGCTAATCTGAAACTACAGGAAAAGGAAGAAGGCAGGAGAGAGATGGTAAGAGAAAACTGTGTGAACCTCTTCACACTTTAACTGCTTGTTGTCTGATGTTAGAGAACTGGAATTTAGAACATAGGGTTGTATTTTTATTACATTTTAGTGGAGTGTGCCATAACTTGCATAGGAATACCTAAAGGAAAATTTAGATATTTGAAATGCTCTCCTTCTCCAAATGAAATAGGTTTGTTGGGAGATATTGTCAGCTGAAATCAATGTCCTAGTACTTCAGTACCAGTATACCAGTTTCAGCTAGTTTCAGTTAAACTTGTGATTTTGATTTCTATGATTTCTGTGATTTTGATTTTCAGTTACAAAAGCTGATAAGTAAAAACCACTTCCGTAATGGAAAATAGTATTGTCATAGCTAATTTACCTTTCTAGAATTCTGATGATCCAAATACTGATTGAATATTTGTATAAAGCAAATTATTTATTTAAACACAGTGTGATTCATATGTAGGCACAAGGCCCCTGATATTTAGTACAACAGCATAATGGAAAGTGTGATATTACTTTTATACAACTGTTCAAAATACAAGAAATAAATATAGAGTACCTGACATTTCAGACATAGTATGGCCAAATATTTTGTTAATTTTTGCTCCATCAAAGAAAATAAGCAACAGCTGGATAGACCGTTGCATGTTGTAACAGTTTCAGTGTAATGAACTATTATTGGAATTGGAATTTTATGTAGCAAACACAGAGAAGCGAAGTGATACAAACAGTGAAATGTATCGTGCTGTGTTCCACTTTTGGAGCAGTGCTTGCCCAATCACATTAGTCGTCCGGAACTGACTGTAATATGATACTAAATAATGCCTCTGTCTTTGAAGGTGAGCGAGATCTTGACTGCACTTGGCTTGTTGGAATGTGCTAAAACACGCACATCTAACCTCTCTGGCGGCCAGAGGAAGCGCTTGGCAATCGCCTTGGAACTTGTCAACAACCCACCTGTCATGTTTTTTGATGAGCCCACAAGGTGAACCCCATGAGAAACATTCACTCATAATACATGCTCTTTTGTGCCCTCACATATAATAAGGATTATTTTATTAATCACACTGAGCATCGTAGCATGCACTAGAGCCAAATATAGTTTTTTAAATATCAAAAGAGAATAACAATAAATATGAACAGAGGTTGTGTCTATAGTTAGCTGTGGTGAGAGGTTTGATAACTACATAGGCCCCTAAGGGGATGATTAAGCAATCTGTTTATTTCTTCATCCTGTGGGTTTCTCCTAGGGGATTAAGCCATATAATTGATTGCTGATTAAGCCATATAATTAAAATGCTTCCCCTATCTAATATTCAGGGTGTCCCAAAAGTCTCCTTACATAGGGGACTATGTATGCCAGCACCACGTCGGTTGTGCCTTCGACAGTTAGACATCCAATTCTCGTTTGGTCCACAACACTTCCAGTCTTTTTAAATTTGCTAATAAGTTTGGCAGCAGTGTCATGTGTGATGTGCTTGCCATGTTTCCTGTTAAAGTCCATCTCAACCTTGCGACAGCTTCCCAATCCAGCCATGAGAATGATTTCAATATATTCTTCTTTTTTTCAATATTCTTAAAGGTATTCTTAAAGGCTATCTGAAAAAAAAAAAAAAAAAAAAAAAAAAAAAATATATATATATATATATATATATATATATATATATATATATATATATATATGTTTTGCTATGTATATATTATATATATATATATATATATATATATATTAAATATTGGATAATATTAATTAATTAATTAATTAATAATATTGGACTGACAGGTGTTTCTTGTTGCTCAGGTGAGCCCTGTTAGATTGATTGTTTAAACAATTCACAGTTCTGAATGTCTACTCTTGATTTGAGCCCTGGTCTTGCCTGAGAAGACTGCTTTTTCTTGTTAAAAAGGATAAACCAACATGAAGACCAGAGAGCTGTCTAGGGGAGAAAAGCAAGCTGTTTCGAAGCTGAGAAAAAGGGGAAAATCTATCAGACCCATTGCACAAACACTGGGCATAGCCATTACAACAATTTGGAATGCTCTGATAAAGAAAGAAACCACTGGTGTACTAACAACTGGATATTGAACAGGTTGGCCAAGGAAAAGAAGAGCAGTTAATAAAGGAAACATTGTGAGAGCTGTGAAGAAAAACCCAAAAACAACAGTCAGTGTCATCACCAACAACGTCCACAGGTTCAGGGGTGAAGGTATCACAATCCACCATTCAAAATAAGACTTCAAGAGCAGAAATATAGAGGCCATACCACAAGAGGCAAACCACTCATCAGCAATAAGAATCGGAAAGCCAGATTGGAATTCACAAAGAAATACAGAGATGATCCAGAAAAGTTCTGGTACCAATATTAACCTCTACCAGAGTGATGGAAAGGCCAAAGTGAATTCAGAAATCTACAGAAACATTCTGTAGAAAAATGAATCCAATCTAATTGGGAGGATCTTCATCATGTGGCAAGACAACGACCCAAAACCACTGCCAGCACAACGGACTTCATCACGGGAAGGTTTTAGACTGGCCAAGTCAATCACCAGACCTTAAACCAGTTGACTATGCATTTCACCTCCTGAAGAGAAGAGTGAAGGGAGAAACCTCCCAAACCCAAAACGAAAAACAAATGAAAGAAGCTGTGGTAAATGTCTGAGAAAGCATCACAAAAAAGAATACAACAATTTGATGATCAGTGGGTTGCCTGCTTGATGCAGTTATTTCAAGCAAAGGATATGCAACCAAATATTGAGTGTTATTTATTTTAATTTACTTTAAGACTGGCTGTTTCAATACTTTTGCTCACCTAAGAATTGGGTGGTCTGCCACCAAAGGTGCCATGTGCTAAGTTGTTTAACACATCTAGATGTAAATATCAGGATGTGAAAGCTGAAATTCTGGTCTCTCCTCTCATATTCATCTTTTGATCTCAAACACAAAGGTCTTCAAAAAATACAGTTCCAAATAAGTGCAATTTGTCGCCCATGAGTATATGTATGGTGTATGTACAGATTACAGTTTAAACTGTCAACACCTTCAATGTCATCATTTCAACAGCATCAGTTCTTTAACTGATTTCAGTGGAAAAAGTAGACAAGTGGGGACAGAAGGGCACTTCTGACTTTTTATATTTCCCTTTCTTTTCAGTGGACTGGATAGCTCCTCCTGTTTCCAGGTGGTCTCACTGATGAAAGCTCTGGCTGAAGGAGGCCGAACAGTTATCTGCACCATTCACCAGCCCAGTGCCAAAGTCTTTGAGCTCTTTGACAAAGTAAGCTATAGAGACTTTGACTAAGTAAGCTATATTATGCTAAGTGTTGAAGTGAGGTTGTAAAAACATAATATAATAACATTATGTTAAGTCATAATAACATAAAGAATCCAGGCTTTAGTAAATTCCAGCATTCCTTCAGTACTGGCAGTTCTGGCTTACTTGGCAGCCTGGGCGAAATAATAAGACAGGAGCAGGGATGGGCATCCCACCCATGCCAGGATCTGCCATTGTCCTTAATTGAACACTCTAATACAAGGATAAGATATGAAAACAATTTTATCTCACTATTTTACATGTGTTTTTAATTGTTTTACAGCTTTATGTTCTGAGCCAGGGTCAGTGCATCTACCAGGGGAAAGTATCAAACCTAATCCCCTATCTAAGGGAACATGGACTCAACTGTCCTACATATCACAACCCTGCTGATTTCAGTAAGGAACTCACCCTTGTTGTTAAAAAGTCAGAAGCAAATGTGTATCAGTAGATATAAATGATGATTATCCTTATATGCATGTTCATAACAAAATCTCAGTCATGTCATAACAACATTTTTGCAGTTGTTGTGTTGCACAAAATGGAGTAGACACCCTATACTGTATACTTTATTGTACATAGTGCATGTAGTGTGTTCCACATGTTTCTGAAAGAGATGGGTTGTAGTATATATGAACATCTTTTTGCCCTTAGTAATGGAAGTGGCCTCTGGAGACTATGGTGACCACATGGCTCGGTTGGTGAAAGCTGTTAATGAGGGGAAGTGTGAGAAAGATTATAAAAGTGAGATGAATGGTGATGGGGCTCTGAACTCCTTCTTTTGGCATAAACCATCTGATGAGGTACAAACACAGGCAATGCTGTATATCCTACAAAATGTGATACTAAACAAATAGGTTAATGTAAGCTCACTTAAGAATAAGAATATTGTGTTAATTTGTGTTATAAGAGGTATATTTAATTTTTTTCTAGGACTCCTCTTCCACTGAAGGCTGTCACAGCTTCTCTGCCAGTTGTCAGACGCAGTTCTGTATCCTCTTTAAAAGAACATTCCTAAGCATCATGAGGGATTCGGTAAACAAAACTGCTGATCACTGCACAAATGTTGTAACACATCACATTTGATGAAGGAGCATTTTATGAAACTGCCACATTCTTTATCATTTAATATGCTGTCTAATAGATCAAGTAGGTTGTTAAAATAAAAATAAAAAATCAGTCCAGAAACAGAAGTCTAATGAACATGAGCAAAGTGCACAGGGCTATAAACTCAAATATGCATTCAGTTATTAAATATACAATAACAGTGTACCTGATGTTAGCCTATATATTTTGCATTTCGACAATATGTCCAAGTGCCTTCCAAAGGGTGAGAACACTCTACCTAACTGAAAACATGCCCCTTCCAATCTGTATACAATATTTTAACATCCAACGTTAAGACTATAATTGCAAAATGTGTTGGTTGGAATATTAAAAATTATACAGTATGTTATACAATATTTCTTAAACTTAGAAACTTACTTAATGAGTAAATACACCATTTATTTAAATATTTATTTCACCAAGATGCTATAATTACTCCAGATTATTACATATAGTAATAAATAAAGAATAGCTATGAGACTTAGTAGGCCCAGAGCAATTCACTGACACAAAAAGCCAACATCTTTACAGTAACGAAACATAAACAGCTGAGATCAGTGAGTAGAAGCATGCATATGAGAGGAGACTTTGTGTAATCTGAATGTTTTAATATAATATAATATAATATAATATAATATAATATAATATAATATAATATAATATAATATCTTCTATATAAATTTTGAGGGTGACTCAGGAGCTTTGGGCAAGGCTTTGGGCAACTAATCAGAAGGTTGTAAGATCAAATCCCAGCATCACCAGGTTGTCACTTTTTGGTCATTGAGCAAGGCCCTTAATCATCTGCATTGTAAGATAAAGTGGTTTCTAAATACGAATGAATAAATGGATGAATCGCTGAGATTCTCACACAGTTAAAATCCAACCATGCATTTCCTCACCTGGCCAAAACAACACAGTTTTAACTTCCTAATTAATGTAAACGTAAATGAAAATAGTTGATCGACATTTGTTTTGTGTGTGGGTGATCTACCTGCTGCAGTGCTATAGTGTTAGAAAAGAAAACACCACTATCAGCCAACATTTATTTATTAAATTAAGAGAATACATGTCCAGATGCTTTCTGGCTAGCTTACTTGCAAGACATCTGCAATGTTCTTCTGGCATCAAAAGTTCAGAGAAATTCAAATGAACAAAAAATGAGTGTGGCTGTTGAATTACATTTAGACAATCAGGTGAGGACATCATGAAGGGGAAGACATTTAACTCATTCATTCATGCACCTTCAACAGCCATTTTATCCTATTTGCACACTCATTTACACCTAGGGGCAATCCACCTACTGCTATATTTTTGGGAAGTGGGAGGAAGCCCAGGGAGAACATGTGAAACCCCACACAGACAGTTGAAACCAGGCACTATTGCCTGTACACAGACTTTTAACTCAGTATAACCAAATCCACGTTAATATCACAGAAATGTCCACCAGCAGAAGGCAGAGAGAGAGAGAGAGAGAGAAAAAGAGAGAGATCATGTTGTAGTGTGTGCCAAGCAGACTAAATCAATGAATTGAGTTTGATTGACTATACATTTTAGAGGCTGTCATGAATAATAAGATGGCTGAATCCAACCTAAATAGAGTCTAGAGTCCACTATGGTGTTAGGAGTTAATTATTAATGGCAGCTGGTTGTGAAAAGTTGCTATGAAATGAGTTCCAAATGAGCAGATAGTAGAATACAGTACTGTATGAAAAGCAAATGTATGAAAAGGACGATCACATTTTGTTGAACCAGATACTAAAACTACTCTTGGCATCTACAAATATAACAGCATATTAAATGCTACTTGGTGGATTTTACCATTTCCAAAAGATCAGTGAACATAAATTTCTTCCTAATAGCACAGTGAATTTACAGGGAGAATAGTACAGTTTGGGAGCAGTTTGGGTACAGTTTTTAAAAAAAAAATTCTATGCCCCATCTTTGCATAATGAATAATAAAACAATTTAAAAAATCATATAGTGTTATCTTTTTTGACTAGGTGTTGACCCACCTGCGCATCACCTCTCATATCGGAATTGGGCTCCTGATAGGGCTTCTGTACCTCGGCATCGGAAATGAGGCCAAGAAAGTCCTCAGCAACTCTGGTTTCCTTTTTTTCTCTATGCTCTTCCTCATGTTTGCTGCTCTGATGCCCACTGTGCTTACCTGTGAGTGGATTAAACTGCTAAATATCTATTCATTTTCTGTCTTTTTATTAAATATCTATTAACCTTTCTAACCTTTCTGTCTGTATCTTTCTATTTAATTGCATGTCTGAAAACATGATTTGTAATTATTTGCAACCAGCATGGATGCTTTTGTATCATGAGTAATTTTATCTGATAGTAATAACATGTCATCAGATCTCCTGCATATTCTCAAGCTAAATAATTCTGTGCTTAACAGTCGAATATTCTCATTCTTATGTATCAAGAAATATTAATTGCACATTCATTTGTATTTTCAATCCTAGTTCCTCTTGAGATGGCTGTCTTTTTGAGAGAACACTTAAATTACTGGTACAGTCTGAAGGCGTACTACCTAGCAAAGACTATGGCCGATGTCCCATTCCAGGTAAAATGTCATATAGTATGCTTTGATGGCACTAACATATTATAGAAGCTCAGAGGGGATTTACTCAGGTCAGAGAAGAGTGCTCCCAATTTAGGAAAGTCCAGCAGTAGCATTATATAAGCAGGCTGTACTCCCTGTTAGAAAGGCTTTTCTCTAAAACTAATATTCACTAATGGTTGCAAGAATGGTGAATAAGCTTTTTCTTATTGAATCCTTTTGTTCATAGTTGAGCTTGTACACATTTTATTGTTACCATTTATGTACATTCAATGATATAAATTGATTATTTAAATTATGAACCCTAATACATCAAGGGCTAATCCAAATTTTTACTGTAATATATTTATATCTTTTATAAAGATGATCTTTATCTTTCTGATGATTATATCAGACTTGTAGGGTTTGAAATATTTTGATACAGCACTCTAATATTGTGAAACATGCCTAAAACAATGAAACTCTGAAGAAAAACAGACATGTGAGTTAATCTGAATGCTGCAGTCTAATTCGTGTCCTGAACAAGCCAAGAAGTACAAATGGCTAAAACATGGTTTTAAATACAACGATTTGTTAAAGAGTTATGAGTCAGTTAAAGAGATTAAATGCTTTTACTCCTAAATTTTGAGTACTAAAACATTGTAAATTCTTGAAACAATGGAATGTAGTTATAATTGATTTTACTGATTCTGGCTTATAGATTGTATTCCCAGTGGCATACTGCAGCATTGTTTATTGGATGACCTCTCAACCATCAGATGCTGTTCGGTTCATCCTCTTCTTGGCTTTGGGTACGCTGACGTCGTTGGTGGCACAGTCTTTGGGTCTCTTGATTGGGGCAGCGTCTACATCATTGCAGGTGATCCTAAATTGGCATCTCCTTTTACAGAATACTTTTAATTATGTTTTAATGTAATTACTGACTTAATAATGCATTGTTTTTTGTAATATTTTATTTTTTAGGTGGCCACTTTTGTAGGGCCAGTGACTGCCATACCTGTGCTGCTATTTTCAGGCTTTTTTGTCAGTTTTGACACCATCCCAAAATACCTCCAGTGGATATCTTACATTTCCTATGTCAGGTAAGAATTATAATACTTAGTATTGGGAAACAATTTTAATAAAAGTAATGGCAGTTTTATTCTTTTTATTTTATACATTGCCTTTATTAAGAATATTTTAAAATGTAAAAGTGAAGTATCTGGGCTTATAATTATCTTAAAATACATTGTCAAGCACACAAATAATTTTGGTAATAGAAAAAAATGTATTAAGGGGATGTTTACTACAAACCAGCATTGTGTGTGTGTGTGTGTGTGTGTGTGTGTGTGTGTGTGTGTGTGAGATGGGATGACTGATTTTGCTTGCAATCACTGGAGAGTACCAATGTTTGTGCAGTATAAATCTGGAGGACTTTCTTCAAGCGAAAATAAAGACTGTGAATGGGATCATTCTTTTTATGTGTCAGTCGGCAGTTGTCTAATGCAGCTGTTTTATGCTTTTCAGGTATGGTTTTGAAGGAGTTATCTTGTCCATCTATGGGCTGGACCGTGAGGACCTACACTGTGACAAAGATGAGACATGCCACTTCCAAAAATCCAAGGCCATTTTGAAGGAGCTAGATGTTGAGAACGCTGAGTTGTATCTGGACTTCATTGTGCTGGGCATCTTCTTTGTCTCCCTGCGTCTTATTGCCTACTTTGTCCTCCGCTACAAAATCAGTGCAGAGAGGTAGACAGCAAGACAGTAACAACTTTGACAAGACTCTTACACCCTAGGAAGAGTGAGCATAGAGATCCAAAGTGGGTGATTCTTTCTTCACACTGCGAAAAGGGCTGCTATCTTTGTGGAGGTCCATCACAAACAGGACAGCAATACACTGAACAGTTTAGACTACTGACATTCGGTGCACTATTTTGCACTAAAAAAGACATGGATATCCGTATGGATTAACAATATAAGTATATGTACATGTGACAATCTACAGTTGGTTTGAACACTTATCAGGGAGTTGGACTTATATCCTGTCTTGTGTTATGCTGTGTACATTGTATGTATAATTCTGTCTGCCTGGGTATGATGGATCCTATCTTTAATAAATAGGATATAAGAATAATAATTAGACAAATAGGAAAGAGTTTCACAATTTTAAGAGCTGGTCTCTACTAGTTAATGCAAAAACTGATTCAGGACACTGCTATTTTAGGTTACTTTATTGCAGTTAAATGTCATCAACAGTACCAAAGAACACACCAATCTGCACTTCAATTAACAGCCGCACACAAGCTATAATTACCTTTCCAGCTTTAATGCTTTTTTAGGCTAATGACAGAAATCTGTTCAATAATAAATCTGTGTTACACTATAAATTGTATTTCACTATTTATGGACATACAAATTCTTAAAATGCATTTGATTCTGGACAGCAAAGTGTGGAAGCTCATCAACAGAACCCTCTTTATAACTCAGTGACCAGCCTTCCTTGGATGGAGGATGCTATGTCTACCGTAATGTCTGGGACGTTTTTCCAGGCTGATACTGACTTGGGAGTTGAACCACTACATTAAACTCTGGCCTTAGTAGCATCCTGAATCCCAAATGAGACAGAATTGGCCTTGGCCGGCTGGCATGCTCTGGCAGGCTCTGGCAGGCTCTAAACTAGCTGTGACTAGTTGTAATGTGGCCCAAGTGGGACTGGGTAGTGATTTGCAGCCTAATGCATTGTTTTATGGAATTCACATCTATAGCCATGCAATCTCCCAATGCCATTGAAATTCAGTGACTGGATCCAAATCACTATATTGATGACCGTAAAACTCATACACAATCAATATCCTCATTGAGTCTGTAATATACCTGAATAACACATTCACATACCAAAGTACCTTAATTTAATAATATTCTTAATGGGGACTGAAATACACCTTCTTAAACACAGCTGCATCTTGCTTTGGAAGCTTATCAATTACACTGTGTGCACAATGTACCAAATTGAGTATATGAGTTAGGTTAATGTGGCCACAAGGTGAAGAAATCATAGAATACACAATATTTACTCTTTGTGCTGAATTTGCTATTTTGAGTTTTCAAATGAATAAAGATTGTGCCCACATTAAGTTTTACCAAAAAGAAAACACACAGAATAAAATATACCGATCTACACAAAATATTTCTTAAGTTACTTACATAAAAATGCTGCTTGCATGTCAAAAAATGTAACCTTTTGAAAACCATCTTAAAACAGGACTAGCTATTTGTAAATTAGCCTGATTCATATTGATGTCAAATGATCACTAGAGTTTTTTTTTTTTTTTTAATTTTGTCTAAAGCATGCACCCATGCTAATAATGCAGATGGACCTTATTAAATTGGCATCTTAAGTACATTTTGAGTGTTTGCCAGGGTACTGACATTCCACATTAATGTTTTATTAAATGTCCATGTTATGTCACAGCAATCTGTTTTCAATCTGGAAACACTTATATAGAAAAAAAAAAGATTTTTCTGATATGTTTGTAATGTTTTGTATGATTTATAATGCTAGGTTCTCTTGACTAATTTTAATACAGACAGCTTTAACAAAAATGACATTTATTTATCATAATGAGCTGGTTGTGACACAAATGTAGGAATGAATACAGAGCAGTTATGAGAATATCAGCATATTATCTACCAAGAACCTTTATCTCAATCTTTGGATTTTTGCATTTATTTCACTGTTAAAAGTTTTTGATTGACAGGCACAGGATATAATACATGGTTATCAATTCAGGAAAAAAAAAACAGTTGACAATTCTGGGTAACTGAAACAAATATGTTTTGCCAGGAGTTGATATTCCCATTTTACATGAAACAAGATTGTTATAACCCAAGTATTACAACTGTGTTACATATGTATATAAAATATTTGCTGTGGACCTTCATGTGGAAATATTAATCCAATCATTGATTTTACATATTTTTTAGATACAAAATGGTCTTCTTTCAGGTTTTGGTAGGTTTGTCTAGGAGTATCTGTCTTGCATTTTTCTTTGTATATTGCCTGCATATTATTCTTGGTTTTTTTTTTTTTTATGTTTATTTAGAACTTGCACACACCATCTAAACCTCCTGATAGTTTTAACTGTTTTCCTTTAAGTCATTGGGGCTGTATTGTAGTAGTCAGTTCATTTTTCAAGGGAATGCATGTTGCTTTTCTGTGATGTTTTAACAGGGTAGAATAATAATAAATTTGAATTATTTTAAAAACTATGTCTTTTGTACTGTCTTTTACAGTTCTTTTTCTAATTGTAAGTAAAACCAACTGTAAGCTCTCATAGTATTATGCAAATACACACCTTAACTTGAGACATAGGTAGAACCATAATACAAGAGGTTTCATGATAAACACAGTAATAAACAAAATAGAAAGACAATTGTTTCATTCATACTTTACATTCTTTTTTCATGCATTACATTAACAAATCAATACTCAAAAAAATAAATATCTTTACTATTTGATTATTTAAAAGCAACTGTGAGCAAATTATGCATATTTTTGAGAGCAGGTACTAAAATGCAGTGTTATTGCATGATCTAGCAGATGTGAAATCTGGATGGGGTCCTAACGTACTAACAAGCATATGATGTAGTATTTTTAGGCCTAGGTATACACAGGAGGAGATAATTTTGTAAAGAGTGCAAAGATTGCCAGTAGTGTTTCTGTATTAGCTTATATACAGTGTATATATAGAGTACTGGGTTGAGTGTTGTGTAACTAAAGTGGTATGCACCCAGGTGTATATATGTACACAAAATTAATTTTTGGTGCTGGTCGCAGTGTCCGAGAGTGATGCAGTTTACCAGACAAATGAGTATATTTCCAGTCATATGTTAATTACTACTGCTGTGAAAATGCTGAAATTTTGAGCTTTAAAAGAATGACATAATTAACGTTTAATTAAAGTTTTCTTTGCATACAGTCAACATCTAAATAAACATAAATCAACAGGCCTCATAACACAACAAACAGTAGAGAACAAGAAAACTTTCCGCTTACAAAAACTATGACTTTGTGACACGGCTACTAATAACATTTTATTTATCTTTGTTTTAACAAGATTGAAATGTAGTTAAAGAAGCACCCAAATGTTATCATAGTCTCAAATGTACAACTTTTGTGTTTCTTTGCAGCTGGACCAGGATCATATGTCTACGTGACATGTTCCTATCTGTCTTGATCAAGCTGATCAGAATTGCCTGCTTTTAGGAAGAAACTTTTAAGGGTCGACTGTTTCTCCATTGTCTGTTCAAACACACAGTTGTATAGTGACCATTTGCTGGTTCTGTATGGTTTGTAGTACCATCAGCCCGCTGCTGAAAGTTAATGTAAGCATAGCCAAGTGAGGAGCTTGTCATACTGTCCCTGCAGAGCCAGATGGAGTAAATGCAGGGCGAAATTTCTCCACAAGCATGGGCTCTGTCACATCAGGGTGTACATCTCCCACATACAGTGCAGCCATCATGAAATTTGGGTTCATTTCACCTAAAGAAAAAAAAAAACAAACTCCCAGTTGTGGAGAAGAGCAATAGCACCATACCTACAGTTTTAATCAGACAAACATTAGAATACACTAAAAATATTAGAGTACACTAAAAATACCTTTCTTCTTGGAAAACAGAAGAACCGTAAAACATAAAGATAAAGGTTCTTAAACTTAGTAGGATAATACAATTAAAGAAAAACAAATAAAAAGATCAGCAAAAGGTATGTGGAATACCGGGTACTATTAAAGATATGTTTGCAAAAAAAAAAAATAAAAAATCTATCTATCTATCTATCTATCTATCTCTTGGGTCACCAAATTTGAATTGTGTCCAAATTTTCTATCCTAACCAGTAAAAATGGCACAGTTGAACTTGACCAGCTGGGGGCATCAGTCCCAAAGAATTCACACTCCAAAAATGAATTTAATTCAAAATAGTTTAAAATATCAATATAGAAAATCCTATCTGTACTCAAAACAGGCCAAGCTGCAATAAATCCCACTTACAGTATTTTCAGTGACTACACATTCTGTGCATAAAGTGTGTCAACAGTTTGTGACCTTGCCTGTTAATAGCACATTTATTCATTAATTTATGTCTTCTTCTTCTTAATTTCTAAATGACTTCAAACGGAAGGCCTTAACAGAGAAGCCGTGGGCCAGTTAACATCTGCCGCATTTGGGACACACCCCTGTCCTAAACCGATCGAACGCAACCGAACTGGAGCCTTCTCGTAAAATCGTCTCGCGATATTACTCGAGAATCTCGCGCTGCTAGCTGCCGGTTTTGTATTTAATTTCAGCTAACGTATTAAAGCTTGTTAGTTGACCACTGTCGGAATGTTTACCTACCTGATTTTGAACCGCTGAACCCATCTAGCGCTTGTACGGGGTAAATTAACACCCAGTCCAACGTAAGGGAGATTGGGAAGACCACGTTTCGGCGCCTAATTGTGTTTTTGGTCAGCATGTGGTCAAATAAAGACCTCGACGCTAACGCCAATGGTGTAATGAGCACTGGAGATGCCACTTTAGACAAACTGGTAAATCAGTGGATCAGCTGGGATAAGGTTAGTGCTCATAATACATTTTTATTCCCTTTGTTTACATAGATGCAATGTAACCAGATCAGCTTCATCTTCATAATGTTTAATTAAACTGGAATTCATCTGAATTACATCGTACAGAGTTCACGCAGAGATGTAAAGGGCAGCCTTACTAATTTAGTCTATGACATCAGTCACTTTCTATTACTGTTCTTTCTCATCGGTGGTCAGTATTTTTATATGGCTACTGGCTGCAGGATCACTGCAGTGAAAGCTCTGCTTATGAATTATGAAGGCTGGAATACATGTACAAACTTTCTTTGTGCTTCATTAAAAGAAAATTGATGTGAAGGTGGCACGTCAAGGTAATGGACCATGTCAAGATAAACAGCCTATTAAAATGTAAAGTTCTGCTTCTGAATGTCCACCTACATGCAAAGTCTAATTTCAAATTAAATAAAATAGGCTATTATTATATGCACATGGAGGCTCTGTGTCAGACATTTAAAATTACGCTGCAGTCTAATTCTGCTTCTGGGGAGTACATCTGCAGCAGCACATTTGGGGAGAAACGCACTGCAAGCGCACACTGAGTGCAACAGCTAGGTCTAGGTCATAAAGCATTGCAAACTGCAAGTACAACCTATAAGCAATTGCATAAGGGCTTCTTGAGAAAACAGTATTTCACCAGACATCAGTCACATGCTCATATGAAATTGTGACAGCAGCAGCAGCATCTGAGTCTACTCGATCTGTCTACATCTTTCATGCCATAATTAATTTTAGCCCAGACATAAGAGGTGAATGCATCTGAATCTGCACCTTGTGCAGATGATATTGTGTGAAAACCTCCATTAAAATGTATCTTGTTAAATAACTTCAACATAAACCTTTCAGAGCAGTGTTTTAAAGGGAATGAGTAAAATTCTATTTAATTTTTTGTCATGCACCTGCAACCATGGTTCTGTATCTGAAGATTAATTGAGTATTTTCTTAAACCTGCTGGAGACATTGATTAGCTGAGGTTTAAGACAAGAAGATTAAAGCATGTGTTTAGCACAGACATGTCAATATTTGATACTTAGTTCTATTTCTTCTATGGTGATATTATGCAAGCCTTAGGGAAGTTTAGTTTTAATTTCAAACGGTATTCTTAAAATGTGTGTAATTTTTAAAGCTAAAAGGTGTTAAATGTTGCATTACTGATAATATTATTTAGTGTTCAGAGAAACTAAACAATGCAAACAAAGTAACCAATGCATCATATGACTAAAAGGACATTTCCGTCTACTATTGGCTTGCAGGGAAACAGACATACATCTAATCTACTGTAAGCACATTTTATTATTCTGCACCCACCAGGATGAATAACTAAAATTATTTTACAATTAATTACTTTAATTGTTTTCAACACAGTGTTTGCATGTTGTGCCCATGTTACAAGCCCTGTGTCCCACACCCTGTAGGTGTGTAAAAGTCAATGCCTAAATTGTTTAGTACTGCATAAGAAACCATGATGTGTCTTGTTAAATGGCATGCAGACCCATGGTGAAACATGCAAAGCAGCTCTTCGAAATGTGGAAGCAGCTGCACACTTTCTTGTGTCTTCTATGGGGTGGTGCTCCATGCATGGACACAGGAGTATACTATCACAGTGCCTCGTATCAAACCCATGGCCAAAATGACTCAAAATGCTTGTCATTGTCTGAAATTGACAGTTCACCACTCACCACACTATGATTAAAACAAATACAATAAATTCATATTCTTGTGGCCTTTCCTTGTATATACTTCACTTATAGTTTCCATTTTAATGTTCTGTTAATAGATGTTGAGAGCATTTTTCTTATTCATACAAGTAAGGTTTTTATGAGGATATAATTATTTCTTATGAGAACATTAAACATACACTTAGTTCTTTCCCTAAAGAGAAGCCTTTAAAAAAATTTCTAGTTTCTAGTATTTTTCTGTATCCTTTTTTTTTTTTGTTTCTAATATATTTTTCTGCTGTTATAGAGACTAATCACACAGTCGTGGTCATATTCTTGAAGGTTATATATGAATGATGTATTTGGTGTATTGATATTAGATCTGAGTTGTTATTTGGCCTGTATTAGATTTTTAGTTGGCCTCAGCCTTGCTCTGCCAGTTTTATTGTACAATCTGTGCATAGTCATTGCTGACCTTCTGCAAAAAGCAGACACTGTTCTGGAAGCCTTTTAATAAACAAAGGTAATGTAAAATCTCTTGGTTGCCCACTGTATGACTGAAGAAATGTAAACAGTTACCAGGTAAAAAAAGGAAATAAGTTTAGTGATTCAGTGATGACTAGAGAAAATTCTCTAAATATTTTCAGGACTCCATTTTCAGGATGGACTGTGAAGTGCTATGTGTGTATGTTTTTTTATGGTGCTGTTAGAATGCAGCAACGCAGGCACAGATTAAAAGCCTGGTCCAGGAAACCCGTGTAGAGGAACTCAGGAGGAGACTGTGCTCACGGATGACTTTTGGAACAGCTGGACTACGAGCAGCTATGGGAGCTGGATTTTCCCGTGTCAATGATCTCACTGTCATTCAGTCAACACAGGTTTGACTTCAATTATATTACATTATAATACATATAACTTTATAGAAGAGTTAGTCCCGGCCCAATAATTTGTTTCCAAGATGATTGCATTCCATGAGTGCTTATATTTCCTATAACTGCACTGGGACCTCTCACTGTGTGTATACCTACGCTTGTCTGTGTTTGCCACGTAAAATTCCACTTCCTAGTTCTAAATGGTTGCCACAGTAGTGTTACGGACATCATCAGCATACATAGCAAACAATTCTTTTCAGAAATATAACGTCTGAGTTAAATTATGAAAATATCAAAATATGGAAATATGAAGATGAAGGGAAGGAAGAAGGGACAGCAATTTTACTGGAAGCACCTTTAATGGGAATATTTAAATCATTGTGAGCTAGCTAGTGAGCTAGCTGATGGGCTATAAAGTGAGAGTGGCTTTTTCGGAATCTATTTCCACTAGCAAACATTTGGCCATACTGTGTCCAAAATGTCACTTACTTGGTATTAATCTTGAAATTAATAATGATCACAGATTCTTGTTTATGTGATTCAGCGGTAGGCACAAGCCCACAGGAGTGCTGTAGGTAAGAGAAGAGTGTGAAGACAGGAAGGAACTCCTCATGATCCAAAGCATACCACCTCATCTTATGGGCGTGGGCGTATATGGCTGCCAGTGGAACTAGTTCCCTTGTATTCATTGATGATGTTACTGCTGACAAAGGGAGCAGGATGAATTCTGAAGTGTGTAGGGCTACATTATCTGCTCAGATTTATCCAAATGCTTCAAAACTCATTGGACATTGCTGAAACTGAAAACAGCTGCAGTAAAGGCCTGGATGAGCATCACTAGGGGGAAAAAACCCAATGTCTGATGATGTATAAAGGTTTCAGACTTCAATCTTTGGCTGCAAAGTATTTGCAACCAAGTATTAAAAATGACAATTTAATTTATGATTGTTAGTTTGCCCAATTAGTTTTGGTCTCTTTGGCACATAATAAATGATGTAATTCTTACACCTTTCATTATGTAAATATCCTCAAATGAAAGCCGGAAGTCTGCACTTTGAGCGCATATTCATTATTTAAGTTTATCTCCAAGATACGGTGGTAGACAGCTAAAATAACAAAAATATGTCAGTGTCCAAATATTTATGGACCTGGCTATATTTTGGCAACGCAGCATGCATTCCAATACAATAGGATTCTATAGAATAAAAAATGTTACACAACATTAAAAATGTACACGTATACACACACACACACACACACACACACACACAAAATATCATTACACCACATCAACAGAAAGAACAGAAAATTAATTAATTAATTAATTTATTTATTTACTCACATTGCAGAATGTATACAGTCTGATTTGTGTACTTCTGTACAGAAACCTCCAGAACGATTAACACCTTCAAGTTAATACTGACAAAAATGCTTTATAAAATTTGCTGTTTGCAATTTCTATTTTCAGGGACATGAGTCATTCCAGAGTTTATGAACTAATCTTCATTTCATATTTTTTCTTTTGAAGCCTCCGTGTGCCGTGATAACAGCACTTGAGTCTTTTCTGTATCCTCTGATGAAGTGAGGGAGTCGATCTTATTTGTTCAATTTGAATAATATTGGCAATAATTCCAGAGTGTACTACTGTATTTTCAAAATGTGGAAAATCTTTTCCTTTTTTAGCCTAAATGTGAGTGTTCTGTAAATCTGTATCGCATGCCTATAACCACCTGTGCAATTTCATTATAGGGGATGTATGTATACTTGGCTAAATGTTTCCCTGACCTGAAGAGCAGAGGTTTGGTGGTTGGATATGACACACGCGCCCAGGAGTGCAGTGGCTGCACCAGTGAACGGTAGACAACAATGCAAACATTCATAATCTTTTCACTTACACATTTAAAGTTTCATATGTATAAACATTTTTATTTATTGATTGATTAATTGATTAACCAGTAGATTGTTCTTTGCTATATTCAAATCCTAAATATTTTGTGTGTTATTATGAATAATTAAACAACGTTCAATATGTTTTAGAAATGCAATTAAATTACAGGCATGTGTGTTATATGTTTATTATGTCTTTTAAATATTTATTTTTTAGCTTACTTAATTTGGGCTTCATTTACAAGGACATTTTAATACCTGCCATTACCTTACGTCTTACCCTTAATTCGGTGAGAACAAGTTGTTAATGGACAATAGGCATGAAAGTAGGGGGTGAAACTTATCAATGCGGTTTATGAATTCCAAAATGTGCCCTTTGTCATCCTAATGCCCAACTAAGCAATGGAAAATTTGAAAGTCAGCTGGTGTTAGACAGACATCAACTGAATTTAGCTGACTTCAGCTGGCCTTAAATGAAAATATAAACATGTGGCATAGCACTGTACTTTGTGCCAGTGCCTTATTATCAGTATGCTTTAGTTAAAGCTGTAGTTCCCGATTAGGTGGGTGTGAGTGATGTATCTAATGAATATCTCTCACACTGCAGAAGTCTTTTTGGGCAGCAGAGCTATAAAGAACACTTTATGGTATGGTGTACTATTACTGTTTATTTTGATCCCCAGCTAATGTTGTAAGAATGAACTCGTCAACCATTGTGTTAACGCACACGCACAAAAACATTCAATAGCATTATACATACAAATGTAATATAATGAAACAACAGTAGACAGTTAAGACAGCCAATAAACAAAAATTCCATGCAAGCGACTGGTAATGTGGGGATCAAGCAACATTGATGGATGTGGATTAATGTACGATATTATCACAAATTGCACAATACACAGTTTACAACATGTTTACGACATCATTTTGTCTGTATTGATTTCCTTATTTTACCACCTTTATGTTTGCAGGCTTGCAAGATTGACTGCAGCAGTCATGCTTAGTAAGGATGTTCCAGTTTATCTGTTTTCAACATATGTGCCTACCCCATTTGTGGTAAGATACTGTGTTAAGAAGAACTTTTGTTTTGAATTGTACCTAATATACTTTACTCATTATGTTTTATTTATTAAATAATTTAACCTTTGCAGCCCTATGCTGTAAAGAAGTGCGGAACTGCTGCAGGTGTAATGATCACTGCCTCTCACAACAGAAAGGAGGATAATGGATACAAGGTAAACAGTGGTCCTTACTCAGTAAGTGCCAAGTCATTGAATACATTGGGTGTAATACTTTTTTAGTATAAACTCTCATATCTTTGTTTGGTACATATTAATGTGTTATAAATATGTGCCTAAAGTTGGGGTATGAGGTGTTTTATGGGCCAAGCACCACATGTGTGTAGGCACGTATTGTTTTCATCAGCTTTCTTATTATTATTCTGCATCTTCTTCCGCTCTTGAAGTCTATGGCAGCCCATAGAACCATACATATGAAAGTTATGAAATTTGGCATACAGATAGGGGACAGTCTGAAATGTTACCACAGCAAATTTGCTATGGTATCTCAAACCTGCTAGCACCACCAAACAGCTCAAAGTTGATGTTTATGCTAATAACTTTTGAACCATAAGGGCTAGGCTGATTCCTTGGCTTGTTCCGAGTCGAATGCACCCTATGTGCCGTTTTCAGAAAATGTGCCATTTTCCGTCATGAACGTTTTTCCGCCATTTTGAATTTTCTTAAAAACCTACTTTTTTTAACTCCTCCTAGACCGTTTGTCTGATTTTCATGAACATCAAATCGGATCTTCAGACCATACTGACAAAAAGTTATGGAATTCAAGTTGTTTAGTCAAACCGTTCTCTAATAATGTGCAAACAAATTCGACGATGAGCAAGCCAAAATTGACATGAGGCTATACTCCCATAATACTTTAGCGTATTCAGACCAAACTTAGTATATCTCATAGACATCATGACTTGAGGGTACCTGCACAGTTTCCGAACAGCACCACCTAGTGCTCAAGAGATATGAAACAAGAATATTTTTGCTTTCTGGACCGTTTGTACAATTTTCACCAAATTCGACTCGGATCATCTTCAGTCTGTGCCAGCAATAAGTTATGGATTTTGTGTTGATGGACCAAACCGAACCGTTAGTCCTACTGACTTAAAAATTGGCATACAGTGTCTGTGTCCATGTCCATCATTGTCCATGAGGACAATTGTGTATCTTAAAAACATTTGCCAATCACATTTCGGCAGTTTTTAGACAAGGTTACCAAAGACTGATCAAAACAAAACCCTGTGGACATAATTGCCTTTTGGGCTGAGAGGTTTGTGCAAAATTTAAAAAAAGAAAATGGAAGAAAGAAAATCAGTCACCAGGTGGCGGTGTCACGTTTTACATGCGTGTTAATTGTTTTATATAATGTAGTTTTTATTCACAGCAAATTTTGCCTCTCTTGTGCTTGGCCCCGTAATTGCTGCTTGCAGCTATATTTTTTAATTTATATTTTCTTTACAGGTATACTGGGAGAACGGTGCTCAGATTTCTTCTCCACATGATAAGGAGATCCTACGTTGTATAGAACAAAATGCAGAGCCCTGGGCAGAGTCTTGGAATCAAGACCTGGCTGAGAGCAGCTCATTAAGGACTGATCCACTGAAAGACATTTGCTGCTGGTACATGGAGGAGCTGAGTACGCTCTGCTTCCACAGGTACTATCTAACATCACTGCTGAAAAAAAAAAAAAAAAAGATTTTATATGCACTATGTAGTTATTTAGAGATGTAATTCTTTTGTTCTAGAGAGCTCAACACACAGTCTCCCTTGAAGTTTGTGCATTCATCCTTTCATGGAGTTGGACATGTCTATGTCCAGAAGGCGTTTCAGGCATTTGGCTTTCCACCTCCTATCCCTGTACCAGAGCAGATGAATCCAGATCCAAACTTTTCCACTGTCAGCTGCCCTAACCCTGAAGAGGGAGAGTCAGTTTTGGTGAGAACACGAAAACAAGATAAGATAAAAGTGAAGACTGTCCGATCTGTTAATAACTGAATGCTGTAGTGTTTCAGTGGGTAAAAATGTATTCAGAAGCATGAATTTCACCATACAGTTTGAACCAAGAAAAAGTTTTAACACATCAACATCTGTAAAAGGCTCTAGTCTATATATAGCTTATCTTTAAAACAACCAAAAAAAAAAAAAAAATTCAAGTTAATGTCAAAAAAAGTCAAATTCAAGTCATGTCATGGTGCACAAGAAGTCAGTGACAATTAAATCCCCATTTTTGAATATATGTACATACACCAAGAGTAAACCAAGAACCAGTCAGTGCAACTAAAAGCATTTATCCAAACTGTATCACACTAAGACACTGACTAACTGCAGCCCTAAAATCACAAGCCAGAAACCCCAAAAGTGATCATTCCACTACAACACAATCATTCCAATAAAATAACATTCTCAGTGGTTAAGACGCTGGACTACTGATCAGAAGGTCGCGAGTTCAAATCCCATTGCCGCCAAGCTGTCACTGCTGTCAACTGCTCAGTTGTATAAATGAGATGAATGTAAGTCATTTTGGATAAGGGCATCTGCCAAATGCCATAAAAATTAATAAATAACTATAAGCCTACTTCACTGAGCCTTATAGCCAAAGTTAGTATTTATAGCACATGCTACAGTGCCATGTTGAAATAATTTTCTCCTTCAGGAGCTGTCTCTTCGCCTTGCTGAGAGAGAGGGAGCCAGGATTGTGCTGGCCACAGACCCTGATGCTGATCGCCTGGCTGTTGCAGAACAGTGTGACAAGTCAGTCATTCTTGGTTTTAGGCATGCAAATATTAACTTGATATGTCTACTAGTATCTACATAGATATATTACTTTTTTTTTTGGCATTTAGACAAAATGACATGAAAATTTGTTATTAATATTTGATTCATAATAGTTAAAAAAAATCACTTGGAACCTGGAATGATATGGCTCTATATGACCATTTGTTTTGACATTAAGTCATAAAGATTTGATCCTCAAAGCAGTTGATGAAGCAAAGCAGTTGCTTCAAGTAACAATTTGGCATAATATTAAAAACACAATTTTAATTGCATAATAAAAAATCAGAACCTTATGAATCAGAGGTCTCAATTATACATTAATGTAAGGATGGATTAGCGAACAGGCCTACTGGGCACTGGCCCAGGGGCCCAAGGAGTCAGGGGACCCCAAAGCCAGAGCCTCTGCGTAAAGCCACTCTTATTAAATAGAGGCCTAGAGTCAAAGGTCCAAAGGTGTCACAAGAAAGAAATTATCATTACACCTTCAAACCCTGCAACTCTGTGAGGAGAAATTAAAAAAAAAAAAAAAAGTACAAAACAATGGCTCCATTAGAAGCTCTCAGGGGCCTCTCAGAGATGCCCAGAGAGAAATATACAAGGACCCCCCTTTCCAAAATAATAAGTAAAAATAAATGTGCCAGTCACCTAAAGGCATGTTTAATGAGGAACCCACAAGTTTTTTCCAAGCTGATTTGTCTATATGGCCCCCTAACGCGTTTAACAGCATGGTCTTCCAGACCAGGATACAGCTGCTTTGTCACTTGACCATAGAGTTAATTTTTGCAGGGCAGTGTGGGCCATTAGAGGTGCTGAAGAGTGCTGCTTGTTGAAGCATTTTGTGCTGTGAAATATTATGCCTACCATATTATATACATTGTGCTCTTGCGGTGTGTCAATTTGCTCCTTTAAATATGTAGTGATAAAGCTAAACACAAGATCATTATTGATGTAGTTCGAAGGAGGCCTGGGGTGAAGTTGGCATTCCAGTTCATCTCGAAGTTGTTCACTGGGGTTGATGTCAGGGCCCTGTAAAGGTCGCTCGAGTTCTTCCACTCCAAACTTGGCAAACCATGTTTTAATGAACCTCGCTTTGTGCACAGGGGCATTGTCATGATGGAACAGGTTTGGGCTCCCTAAAAAATAAAAAAAAAATCCCCTTAGTTCCACTGATGGGAAATTGAATGCTACAGTATACAAAGACATTCTATACAAGTGTGTGCTTCTAACTTTGTGTCAAGAGTTTGGGGAAGGCCCACATAGGTGTGATGGTCAGGTGTCCACATGCTTTTGGCCATATAGTGTACTTAGATTATAGAGCTTGAATTTTATGAATGTCATGCTAGAGTAATTATCACAAAAATAATGAAATCCAAATCTCTGCACTGATTAGACTCATTCTGCATGCAAATTTTAGTACTTTGAAAAATGATTCAGTTTCCTAAAATATGAACCTTATCCTCCGCTTCCCAAATACATGTCAAGGAATTTCAAGACCCATGGCTAACGTGTCATTATTGAGTCAATAAACAAATATTGCCAAATAATAATATTTTTGTGGGCAGATGTGGCTGGAAATTTTTTACTGGGAATGAGCTGGCTGCGTTGCTGGGCTGGTGGATGCTATTAAACTGGAAGAAGACTCACCCAGATCCAGCTGAGATTGAGAATGTGTACATGCTGGCCACAGCAGTCTCCTCCAGAATCCTCAAGACCATGGCAGAGATGGAGGGCTTCCATTTTGAGGTTAGTGAAAATCGTAAAGGAGGGCTATCATCATTGAGAGTGGAAAACCCTTCTGTTTGTCTTATCAGTGTATGGTAGGTGACTTCCACAGCTGAGGCATCTTGCCTGTGATATACATATATTTGTTGTAAATTAAACACCTTGTGCAATGCCCTGCTTGGGGATTTGCTCAAAATCTCTTGTGCTTTATTGTATTATTTTGCATACTACTTCTAATTTCTGTGTTAGTGTTAGGCAAACTCTCAAATTATCTGCAGTTATATAACTGCAATTATAAGTGTGCAGTCAGTTCCAACAGTCCAGTTCCAGCACCCTTGGTAAAGTTAAAAGAAGGTAAAAAGCTATGAGAGAAATCTAAACTTTAATTTAATTGCATTTATTCTAATAAAATTATAAATAAAACATATAAAATATAGATTTGATTCATATTTGTTAAATTTTTGCACTCTTGTCGATTGAAAGGCTGCCTGTGTCCTGTTCCATTTGTCCTGTTTGACGTTTCACCATCTCAGGAAACACTACCTGGCTTCAAATGGATTGGAAATAAAATCCACGAGTTAGCTAAAACAGGAAAGGAGGTCATTTTTTCCTTTGAGGAGTCCATTGGTAAGTGGACATGCACATTTGTAAACGAATACCCATGTAGCAAGCCTCAAGCATACAATATTTCAGTTGATCATGTCATTTCTTTATTATTAATTGTTTAACATTAAAAACATATTGTTCTCTCAGTTTCTTGCTCATTCTTTAAATAACACCATAATCAAATGTTAGAAGAATACACATTTACTTATTAGGTGCAATGGCAATATTAAACTATTTTTTATACTTATATACTAGTATTTATTGGGCAATGACAAAATTTAAATTAGTTGTAGGTAAAGGCAAATGTCTTCTTCACTGTGATCATATCTCTTTTTTTAATGTGTTTGATGTTTAACTATCCAGAAATTTGCTAGGCACTTAACCTGTTCAGTAGATCTATCGGTAGAACTGAAGTGTGATTTTTAGCTGTCATACAGGAGATGACATTACAAAAATCTTTCACGTATGAAATCAGCCTAATTTTACAGGCTTTGTTGAGATTGTAAAATTACTGGCATGAAAGTAAAATAAAACATATAAAACATATAAATCAAATATATAAATTGCTAGGTGAGGAATTAGTAGTTCAATGATGACATCTAGTGGTACAATGAGACAATGAGAAAAAAATAATGGCAAAGTATTGTGAGAAGCTTGTGGAAGGCTACCCCAAGGCTACAAATGTGTGTAGTTGAGTTCGACTGTCTTCAGCTTACGTGAATGTAAACTTTTGCCCTCAACTGTATCTCTTCACAGTTGTCCTTTCAAGCAGTTTTTGTACCCTGTTTAATTTGTGGTTACTTAGCTGTGCTTGTGTTTGACACCAGGCTTTCTGTGTGGGAGAATGGTCCCCGACAAGGATGGAGTTAGTGCTGCTGTAGTTGTTGCTGAGATGGCAGTGTATTTGCATGCAAAAAATTTAACACTTAACCAACAACTTCAAAACATCTATGAAATGTGAGTCTTGCGTTTTTTAATCATTCTTTTTGTTGAGTTAATGCATTCCAAGAACCCCTTCGTTGAGCCATAGAAAATAATGCAGAATAAATAAAATGCCTATATTTAATCATCATTATCCAGTCACTCCTGTTTCTTGAATAATCAAACAATATATGCCAATGCATGACTTTGAATATAATTATTAAACCTCCAAGCCCTCAAGGCAGAAGCTTTGTGAGATTATGTTGTATTATGGTGTGTACAAAGTTGTTGCTATGTAGATAATACAGTATATAAAGCTGCTATTTATTTTTATTTTCATGCAAAATTTGTTTATGTGGCTGTTTGTGTCATGACCACTTGTTTCACTGTTTTTGCTCCAGTTATGGCTACCACATTTCAAGAACATCCTATGTTATCTGCAATGACCCCCCGACTGTCAAGAGAATATTTAATCGTTTACGCAACTTTGAAGGCGAAGGTGTTTATCCAAAGAAGTGTGGTGGATACAGCATTACACACATCAGGGATGTGACTACAGGTTATGACAGCAGCCATCCTGACAAAAAATGTGTATGTATTCTCTGTCTTGATATCATCTGTTATAATGTATGAAGGGTATGGTATTTCCTGGAAATTATCTCGAGATAAACAGAGTACAAGATGCACCCCCCTAATCCAGTCTGCTTAAATGAAAATATTCAAAATGTACAGATGGGTGAGAGGCAATCATTACTGCAAATCAATACAAAAGTTAGTTGGGATTGGTCTGTTCCAGGATGACTCTACCCCTTCCACACGAGGGCTCACTGAATGGTTTGATGAGGATTAAAATCATATGCTTTGGCCTTCACAGATCACAGTCCAATTAAACACATATGGGAGATTTTGGAGTGACATTTTAGACAGTCTCCAAAACTTTTGGAAATCTTTTGGAAGAATGCTGTTCATCCCTCCAGTACAGTTCCAGAGACAAGTAGGATCTGTACCAAGGTGCATTTAAGCTGTTTTGGCAGTTAGTGTCAGTACAACACCTTACTTAGACACTTTCTTTTTTTCTCTTTATTTGGTCACCCATCTGTATGTCAGCCTGTTATGTACATTAAAATAATATAGACATATGGCACTTTAAAGACCTCTATTTGTAATAATTAGTTTAAGCTTTGACCCAGTAGTGTTTCTATGACTCAGTGCTGTTTTTTAGTATTTAATAAAATAAGAATTTAGTATTTTAGTATTCATTTGGTACAGTCCTTTGTTAGGCCTAGAAAATATATGTAAATGCAAAACACTCTGACCCAGATTTACTAAAAGTTCATGGTAAAAACACATGCATACCTGATAACAGCCACAAAAATGTGCAGGTTGAGGATTGCTTCTTCTACATGAGCAAAATAGTGTGTGCTGTCTTGTTTTGCATATTTGTCTTAATGAACATGCATTTAAGTGCAAAATGCATGATGGGGTCAGTGCAAATAGGTATACTGTATTTAGCACCAGCAGTGTGAGTTAATAAGCCTGAAAAAAAGCCGGTATTATATCTGTAGATGTTTGTTTACACCAAGACAAAAATTATACCATTCACTAGGTTTCACTAATAAGAATGATCAGAAAGTTATCTAAAATGATGACTTGATATTAGCTCTGCAATGTTGGTTTCATTGTAGATTTTCACTGCAAATACCAACAGCATTTAAACAGCATTTACATGTTCACATCTAAAAGCCAACAGTGTTTAGACTATTCAGCATTTAAACTGTTAGATTTTCATTTACTCATACCTTATGAAAAAAAAATATTGTATTTTGTTTTAATATAGTATTTTTCATATTGTTTTCTACCCTTACCTTTTGTGACATAATTAGCAGGTGTTATTTGGGATCTTAGAAAATCAGGGTCTTAGTGTATATTTTACAACACTAATAAATATGCAAACTGTTGGAGTAGCATATTAGCAGATAATAAAGTTGTTGTTGTTATATTACAGCTAGGCTAATGCCAAAATAATAACTTACACTCGTAGCACCTGCTAGCTCAGAGATTCTCAGGTCCAGTTCTGGAAGTGCCATGCCCTGCACAGTTTAAGGTTTTCCATACTCGTTTATGCAAATACATACAGTTCATTCAGTTCATTATCAAGCGCTTAATCACTTGAATATGTGTATGTGGGGAGTAGGAAAATCATCAAACTGTCCAGGGCATCATGTTTCCAGGACTGAAGATGAGAACCTCTGTGCTAGATACCAAAAAATGTGTTGATGTTTTGGAAGAAATCCTACTTAGGAATTTGTGTTTGTATATCATCTTTGCTCAGGTCCTACCAGTGTCCAAAAGCAGTCAAATGGTGACATTCACATTTCAGAATGGTATCGTTGCCACCCTTAGAACTAGTGGGACAGAGCCCAAAATCAAGTACTACACAGAGTTCTGTGCACCACCTGGAAAAAGGTACATGTCTTCAAGGGTCCTCTCAGGCTATGTGCACTTACAGGATTTAATTTTATTTTCAAAAAAAGAATTTAATTTTTTTCAGACTTGCTTTATATTTTGGATACAAATACAGTATGTGCAGTATGCAACTGTGATAAGAAATGTCAGATTTTTTTGAATGGGTTGTAACATGGTACTGAAGATGAAAGAATGAAAGGCTGGTGTAAAAAAGGAACCAAAATATATATTTTTTATCCTTACAGAGATATCTCAAGTCTTGAAGAGGAATTAGCAAATGTGACCTCTGCTCTGCTAGAGGAGTATCTGGAGCCTGAGAAGAACAATCTGATCCGCAGATCAGTATAGCTCTGTCATACCAAAAGCAATTAGGCAGGAGTCATTGTGGGTTTGTTTCATCTTAATATAATTTCAGTGCCTGAAATGTTATCTCTTACTATAAAATGTCCAGCTTTAATTATTTTATTGCTGCAAAGGTCTTAAGATGTAAAACATTAGAGTCAACAAGCATGCCTGTTTCTGCCATAATGATGTATGTATCCTGACTGTTGTAGTGTCATTAAGTCATATTGAAATGTTCAGTTCCTTTGTTATGGTGCCCCTGTGGTTTTGATGATGATCCAGGTTATTTGTCATTCACAACCTAGGGTTTGCTGAAATTGCTACTGGGACATTATAATGTGATGCTACTCCGCTCTGCTGCTTTATAGACTGGGCAAATATTTTAATGGAAACATCTAGGAATTCCATGAAGTATTGGAGACTGCATTAGCACGTCTCAAGTACATGAATCAATCTTGAAATAATTTTATGTTTATCAGCGATGGTTGAATGGATAGTTTTTTTTATCCATTGCTAAATACGTTAAGAGTGTAGATTTTGATTGAAAGCATTATCCAGTGTAGTCTATTTCATTTTTGTCAGGCACTGCATATCAGTGTGTGCACCAAAGTTTTGGCATGGTCAGTGCCAGAATGTGATAGAATGCAAGGTTAAATAAACAACAGGTTTAACTCCATTGTTCCAAATTCCTTTGGTGACATTGTTAATTCTTGGACAGGGAAGATTTCATAGTATTGAGTTTGATTAATCGTAGAATTGTAGAATTCTTAAACAATTCAGAAAAGAGTAGGCCCCAAAATCATGGATGCTGTGCTTGAGGCAGATAATGAATGAATTTCACGTTTGTTTATTGTCAGCAATTGGGTGATCATTTGAAACGGCATTCTGAACATGTTGGTTGTTTGACGTTCTTCGTGTACAAGTGACTTGCACAATAGTTCATAAGACAGGAAGACTCTTGCTGCTTTCAGTGTGCTGAATTTCCTTGTGTATTATTCAGCTTGCACTACATATATATATATTTTTTAGACATATATAAATATTGTCAAGAGATGTTGAATAGAGGCTGAATATTTATTTTGTGTATTCTTCACATTATACCTATGGGCAGAAGGCACATAATGTTGGCATTGTAAAGTGGAGCAAAGGACAGATTTTTAGATAAATCACAAAGAAAGAATATTTTCTTTATGGTGTTGTTCTAAGGATGAGTACAAATTAAATATTTATTTGTGATGATACTCAAAATATATTTAATATATTGCATTTGTTCCATTTACCAATTAAATTTCATCTTAAGTGAATTGTATTGAATTAAAGAAAATATACAAATCACACTATAGTCAAAGAGTAGTTTTTTTTTAACTATATGACAAAACCTTTCCAAGCACATTTAGCCCCTGCTTAACTAATACTTTATAGCTGTGTAAAAAAAAAAAAAAAAAGGCAAATTACAAAAATGTTCATCTCCAAAAACATCTTGTGTTATTTCCTATCATCTGCACGAAACAATGTGTGGTTATTACTAAATTGCTAAATAACTTTCAATGTCATATGTGTGTGTGTGTGTGTATGTGTGTGTGTATATATATATATATATATATATATATATATATATATATATATATATATATATATATATATATATATATATATATATATAATGTGTGTATATGTATATATATATGTAATGACAATTTATTTAACAAACAAATTAAAAGCATATGGGCAAATATAAATATAGCAACAACTGATTTAAAAAGGGGTGAGGTTTGAAATAATACATAATTATGTTGTTGCAGTATCAGATTAGCTCCTCTAATTTTCTTCAAGAATCAAGTGTGTGCAGTGCAGTAGAGTGATGTTGTCATAATGACATGTGACTTGATTTCCCTTGACTAGAATTCTAGCAGTCCAAAATCTACAATCATTAAAAACATGCATGGGGTAAAGATATACTGAGATTGAAAGGCATTAAAGGGAAAACATGCAGAAGATAAATGATGAATATAGACAGAATGAAACAGAGCACAACAGTATGTCAACACAACAGCTCTGTATTTTTCTCATTCATGTTGCTCTCAACCTTGACCAGTTTCTGAGTCCCTGCTGATGAAAAACAGTCCCGCAACATGATGGGTAGTGTCATGCTTCAGTGTGGGGATAGTGTCCTCAGAGTGATGAGCAGTGATAGATTTCTGCTAAACACAGCACTTTGTGCCAAGGCCCAAAAGTTAGATCAGAGAACCTTTTTTCACTTTGCTGATTCTCTAACATTTTGGCATGTCAACCCATATAGCCCAGCTTTGTGGAGTGTTCTGGCTATAGTTGTCCTGTGAACAGCTTCTCCCATTCTGACTAATGCCCTCCTTATCTGGTCATTGGTTTTTAGAGGAGGGCTTAAGCAGCATTGTGTTTGTGCCATATTCTTTCCTTTTCTTTCATGTAAGGCACAGTAAATTAGCTTGAAATGAATAGTCATGTATTCATGTACAATTACACAACCTGCTCCTAACTGAATTATGTACAAGATTTTATACTGCAAACACCAAAAAGCAAAAGTTCTTCTTAACTACTTGGAATAACCCCACTCCTAGCACCAAAATTTGTGGCATGAGAAGACACAAGACAACACTCAGGACAACAAATTAGGCTATACTCTATTGGGTTGGTTTATTCTCTATGTGAGTTGCAGATGTTTTATGTAGTAAGAGGATATCAAGGTATAAATCAGAATAGTCATGTACAATTATGAAACCAAAGTTTTGCATAAAAAATGCACTGCTTAATATCATTCAAAATATCATTGTGCTATTCATTTTAAATATTCACTTTTGTTTATTTTTGCTTATTGAAGGGTTAATAATTCTGGGGTTGAGTATATATGCATTTAGGAGTGATTTGGGATTCAGCATCTGATTAAGATCGTTTCGGTTAAAAGTTTAGTCATTGGTAAAGTTGGGAATAGTTAGTTGTGACAGCTTCAACTAAGAGTGTAATATCTTACAGGCGTGGCAACACTTGTTTATTAGTAGTAATTCCAAATTTTCATGTCAAGCCCTACATAGTGCCAGCTGTGAACAGTAGTATTGCTGGGCAGTACTGGCAATAATGATGGTGACAGCCATGGTGCCTAACAAAGGAAACCAATAAATGTAACCAGGTGATAATTAGATATCATTAGTTGGGTCTACACAGCAGGTGGCGGTGGAGATGTTGGATATTTTTTGTATGTAAGGTGCATGATGGGATGTTTGTGCATGTCATCGCATGTTGTTCTTCTTCTTCTTTCAGTTGATAGGGATTGCCACAGAAGATCATTGGTCCACATATTTGATTTGGCACAGTTTTTACTCTGGATGCCCTTCCTGATGCATCTCTCCCTAATTTGATCCGGGCTTGGGACTGGGCACTGGCTGTGTACTGTCCTGTGGGGTTGGTTCCCTGGCCAGGAATCGAACCCTGGCTGTGGCAGTGAGAGCACTGAGGCCTAACCACTAGGCCTCCAGGGACCACAAGGCAGCTCTTTCATCAAAGTCAAAGTCTGCTTTATTGTCAATTCTGCCACATGTTCAACACATACAGAGAATTGAAATTACGTTACTCTCAGACCCTAGGTGCATACAGATAACACACAAAAAAAGGATGTAAAAATACAAATGGAAATGCAAATGGATACATATAAATATAGTATAAATGTAGATCTACAAGGCACAACAGATAGAGTGCAAACAGTGCAGATGTAAAGTGAGTAGTGCAAAGAGCTTATCAGACTGTTAAAGTGACAAATGATTCATGATTTGTATTTAATTTAATGATGGTTTTATAGTAACGGGAATGTAAAATAATGAGGTACTGTCACTAGAAGGCGAATATTATTGTCTCTGTTTGTGTAGCTATTGTGAGTTTGTGGAGGTAAGTTCCAGAGTCGAACCTATGTGTGTTGTAGAGTTTAACACATGTGTGCAAAGTATAGTATAGAATATAGAGTATAGAAATAACAGACAGGTCATTTTGAGAGATGAATTTTATTTGTGATGCTGCACAGAGTAGAATTGAGTAGAAAGCTTTGGTTAAGTCTGTTACAGTGGAAACTCATTTTTGTTTGTTTGTTTTGGTTATTTACTGTATTTTGATTTATACCTTGATATCCTCTGACTACATAAAACATCTGCAACTCACATAGAGAATAAACCAACCCAACAGAGTATAGCCTAATTTGTTGTCCTGAGTGTGTCTTCTCATGCCACAAATTTTGGTGCCAGGAGTGGGGTTATTCCAAGTAGTTAAGAAGAACTTTTGCCTTTTGGTGTATGCAGTATAAAATCTTGTACATAATACAGTTAGGAGCAGGTTGGTGGTTCAAATATTCAAAGGATAGAGAGGAGGAGTCAGATATCCAGCTGCTATGGTGGTGCTTCAAGACCATGTTAGGGCTCCAGATGGTAATGCTAAGACACAGTGGGACAGTACCAGGGACTGTGGCCCAGAAAGACTGTGCCAGTAAAATCATCATTTTGGCTACTGCTGGACTTTGACAGACTTTTTATCTTTACAAAACTTGTGGTAGAGACTGTAAAGACTGAAGTTTTACAATGTCAGATGATGAACAAGAAGAACTTGCAAGAACAAATTAGGGAGTTGCGTACCAAGCACAAGGAAGCTATGACAACTGTAGCTACACTAAGTAACAGCTCTTATGTTTATGTTCCAAAAGAAAGGCACATTGCCCCATTTAGTGGTGAGTTTGACAATGATTATAGGCCTGTTGATGATTTTATTGAGGAGCATGTCCTCCATGCTAGGAATCCATCTGACCATGAACAGTATGATTTTGTTATATCCCTGCATAGAAGAAGCTTTAGAAGAAGCACTATATGTGCAGTAATGCTGACATTGACAATGCTAGTGACTTGTTTACCTACCTCGGAGATGCTTTTCAAGATAAACGTAGCACACCTCAGCTGTTGCATAGTTTCTACAGCTGCAAGCAGCAAGAGGGTGAGGACATATGAGAGTTTCACATACCTTGGCACAAGGTATGTCATAGCTGATGACCTTATGTCATAGCTGATGACCTCTCGTCTGCTCTAGGCATGTCAAATTAAATTTCGAACTTCAAATATTTGTAGAATTTAAGATAAAAATGCACATTCGAATGCAAAAACTGTGTGCATTTTAATTTAAGATGTGTAGCAAGCACTAGCACCAATTTTAATTAAAACATACTGTTGAAAAAATGTCATGCAAGATATTAAGAAAAATCTAGAAAGAATAGTTCTAGTGTTCCTATACACATGAGATTAATACACAACATAGACATATACACAAATGTATAAACGTAATATATTCTGCACAAAATGCGAATGCACAGGTGAACTTGAACTTAAGTAACGCGCTAGGTAGAATGGTAAGTCACACTGTGACTACACTCTTTCCGTAACATCGCACTAAATCATGGACAATGAATAACTAAAGCATAAAGAATTTACAATATTGTATTACAATAGTGTACTCATTGTAATATTATTATTACATTATATTATTATTTCAGGAGATCAGGTTTTCACAAGGGCAGTTTTCACGTTTAAGTTAATATATAAAATGTGTGAATATTTGGTTTAATTTTTGCATTTTCTCCTCAAATGCCATTGACAAACATTCAATGCCATTTTAGTCAAATTGACTAAAAATAAACATGACGAAATATTGACTACATTTAAAGGATATTTTGTCAGAAGACAAAAATTATGACTAAAAACAGTGTGAAAAATAACACTAGAACTGGCCTGAGTTAAATCTTCTGATTTTATAATTTTATGCACTTTAGTTTAAAAACAAATGCTCTTTGTTAACAGCCAGGTTTGTTCTTTGCAATAAACAATATAACACAGCACTGTTTGGTTTGTAGTTATTCATTCCGCCTCTGTTTAAAAATCAGGGGCTGGAATCACGAAACATAAAATTGTTAAGAATGTTCTTTTTGTTTTTTCTTCTTAAGACAAAATTTAAGAAAAACTCAAATGCTTGAAAAGAATGTTCATAAAAATAATCGTAAATAACTTCTTATAGTTATATATCCACACTGGACTTGACACCTGTCAACGCTATAGCTCCGACAGAACCTTCTCCTCAAATGCATGTTAAATTGTAGATGGTGATCCACCACCTGTCCTCTTCTGCTCCCTTGACCTTTCTGCTCCTTGTTTTTTTTAACTGTAGACTTTAAGTCTGGCCATTTCTTTTTCACCCCAGCCACATCCCTAACAGAGTTGGCCACAGCTGAAACAGCCTCTGCTACCCTTTCCCAAGCATGCCGCTTACTTTGTGTTGTAATACAATTATCCAGCCTCCCAAGGAGAAGTTTCTTTCTTGCACTAATTTCCATGATAAGTACCTCCAGCTCCTGCCTACTTCAGTTTTTGTTTCTTTTCTTCTTTTCTGTGTCAAATTAGCCAAATGGTTCCCACTTTCCAGCAATTAAATTCTCCTATGACAGTTAATGTTGGTTAATGTTGTTAAATGAACACATCACATGCCCTTTACATTTGAATAAATGATTGGGAGGTGATTGCTACTTTAAAAAAAAAAGGATAATAAATTGATACATTTAAGTACAATACATTTACAGTATTGAATTTGCTGTAGCTATTACACTACTGTCATTGTATTCTTAAGAAAATCATTAAGATAAAAGAAAATATTTGAGAACTTCTTAAGAATTTTTCAAGAATTGCATTTAGGAACATTCTTATGAACTTCTTAGAATTTACCTTAAGAACTTTCTTAACTTCTTTCTTAAGAAGATTTTCATGAATCCTGCCCCTGGTGTTTTTTTGACATTCCAATTTTAATGTCTGAATGTTCTTAAGAATTAAAAGTTCCTTGCTGTTTGAAAGGGTGTACTTGCATTATTATGCTATTATATTATCATTGTATCAGTGGCATAAAATTGTCTTAAAATGACAATAATATAGTTTATCACAATTATCTATCGTGACGGGCCTAGATTTGAGCTAAGAGGTCAGATCATAGAGGGCATCAGAGATCCTTCTCCTAGGAGAGAGGTTTTCAAATACATATGAAACAACCCTGAATCCTCTATGATCGATGTGCAAGAGGAGGCTTATCTGTAGTTTCTAGAAGAGTCCTCAGCAAAAGCAAAAACTGTAAAGTTGAAAAGTAATAGTAGTAGTACTCAAGCACAGTGTTCAGCTCTTAAGGTGCATGAACCAAAGACGGTCACTCTAGATGATGTCCTTAAAGTAGTAGTAGAGCAAAGCCAAGTCACAACCAAGGTACACAGAGAACAGACAGCTAATCTGTTTCAAGTGTGAGGTCCCGGGGCATATAGCAAAGTGTTGCCCACAGAAACGAGGTAAAGAAATGTAAAGCCAGTTTCCTCTAGCTCACAGGGAAACGAGACCCCCAAGTTTTTGTGAGTCAAGCAATTCAGGGGAACCCCATAGACTCAGATAATGTACAGCACTCCCATGAACCATTAATTGCAGTGCACTGTGGGAACATGTCCAGTAGTTGAACTTGAGATTGGTGGTGTTACTACTCCTTGCTTGTTGGATACTGGTAGTTATGTGAATACTATTATTGAACAATTCTTCTGAAAGTACTTAAATGAAGAAGATGAGGACATGTTGCCCACTACTTACTGGCTTAACAGCTGCAAACAGCCTTCATATTCCATACCTTGGATATCTAGATTTGGAGGGTAAGGCGCTGGGCCTAAAGAAATTCACTTAGTTGATGAAAAGCCGGTTGCACAACCTTACCACCGGATTCTGCTCAACCAGTACCGTGAAGCACATCTCCAAGCTGTAAAGGAAAACAGTAGTGCCTACGCATCTCCTATAGTGCTGTTAAGATAAGCGAATAGCAATATAAGACTGTGTGCAGATTACCGGAGGTTAAATCATAACACCAAAAAGGATGCTTTTCCTCCAGCCCACATCTGTGAAAGTTTCGATAACCTGCGGGGAGTGCAGTACTTTTCAACCATAGACCTAGCAAGTGGCTGCCCCAGGTATTTGTAGAAGAGAGTGACAGGCATAAGACTGCCTCTGCAAAACTGTTTGGTCTATATGAATTCCTTCAGATGCCATTTGGGGTTTGAAATGGGCCCACAACTTTTCAAATGCTAATGCAAGCCACAATAAATGACTAAGTCTTCCAAATTATGCTTGTGTACCTGGATGATATTTTGGTGCATTCCCAGACATTTTACAAACACTTAGAGATGCTTGAAGTTGTGTTTAAGCGAGACAGGCATCAAAATAAAGTTAGAGAAGTGTCATTTCCTCCAATCAGAGGTAACGTTCATATGACACTACCAGAGGTATAGGCACAGATCATGAGAAGGTCTTGGCAGTTAAGCCAGTACTATCTACCATAAAAGATTTCAGGTAATTTCTGGGCTTTTGCAGTTATTACAGGCAAATCATTTGAGGCTTCTCAAAAATTCCTAGCCCACTGCATGATGTAGTGAATTTGTGGAAACTTAGGAAGCCCTAGTAAAACCAATCAATTTTTAAGTCAAGTGTGGACTGAAGAATGTCAAACAGCCTTTGACTCACTTAAAGAAAAGTTAACCAGTGCACCCATCTTAGGCTTTGCTAATTTTACATAGCCCTTTGTAGTGGAGACCGATGTAAGCAGTAACAGGCTTGGAGCCATTGTGTATCAGCAGCAAGGAGATACCAAGAATGTCACCGTGTATGCAAGCAGGCGAGTGAAGAATGCAGAAAAGAATGACAGTAATAATAGTTCTACAGTTCAACAAAAGTTCCATGGTTACTTACTGGATTCCAAATTCACTGAAATCACAGACAACAATCCATTATGACATTTGAAAACAGGCAAGTTTTGAGCAATTAAGCAGAGATGGTTTGCACAGTTGTGAGTATTTGATTTCGACACCAATGTCAAGTATTTGATGGTTGTGTGGGAGTCTGTAGTCTGATTAATTGGGGCATGGCTCTTGACCCAGTGCTGGTAATAATAGCTTCGAAGCTGTGAAGTCAGGCAGATCTGAGCCCTTAAGCTGGTTTGTGAGATGTTAGTGGTCTGAATCAAGGCAACACACCAACCTTGCTGGGTTATTCTGAGGTCCTGCATGCTTTGCAGGAGCAGGATCCTGTGCTGGGTGTATTCAGACACCTGTGGGGTAAAAACGGGAAGCCTAATGGGAAAGAGCATAAATTGCTGCCGGGAACTTAAGAGGTTATTGTATTTGGTAGTTCATGATGAGTAACTGGGGGAATTTTTCCAGCTTCTGTTTCCTAGCAGCATGAAGATGCAAGTATTGGAGTGTGTCCATGATTCTGTGGTCCTTCAAGGTGTAGAATGTACCCTTGTTGCGAAGCAGATTCTTTTGGGTGGGAATGAATGAAGATTTGGCAAGGTGGATTAGAGTGTTAGCACTGTGTTTTGACTAGGATGCCACAGCCCATCCACCCATAAAATCCTTTTTTGCTTCTAGGACTGCTTGAAGTTATTGCTGTAGACTTCACAGTGCTTGAGCATTCAATTGATGGTCATGAGAATGTCTTGGTAGTCGCAGATATTTTCACCAAATTCACTCAAGCATTTGCAACTCATGGTCAAAAGGCAGATACCACTGGTAAGGTACTCCTTAGGGAATGTTTTTTGAAATATGGTGTTCCAGTGCGACTGCTTTAATAGAACATTACACGATCTATTACCCACATTACCACCAGAAAAGAAGCACAGATGGCCGTTTACCTAAACTAGTGTATGCTAAAAATGTGTTGACCCCCCCACTTGCTGGTGGATGCTTTGCTGGTGCAGGAACAGCCTGTTGACAAGAACCATGACTGGTTAGCTGTACACCAAAGGCACCTGAGTGATGCTCATGCCAGAGCAAAAGAGTACTCAGAACTGAAGGCGGGTGAACACATTGCCTTACAAAAGGACAAAATTTATTGTCCTAAGATTGAAGTTGGTGCCCTGGTTTACCTAAGGAACAGACCATTTGGCAGTAGCAAAATACAGGATTCTTGAAAGCCAATTGTCTACTGAGTCATGGAGATATTGGACAACACTTACACAGTGGAACCTGTGGAAGGAGGGCCTACCAGAAGAGTGAACAGAGTAGACATTAGACCATGTGTGAGTCCTCCTGTTCCACTCCCTCCAAGGACACTTCATACTCCTTTAACACGGCCTAGTCTCCAGTATCAGGATCCAATTAAGAAGAATCAGAGGATGGTGTGGTATTGACTGAAAACATGCTGCTGAGGTTACCATGGTTACCATGGTAGTTACCATGGATGTCCATCCAGGGGAGATTTGTAATGCACGCTGAACAGGAAGCACAGGATTTTGACCCTACTCCTGAAGGTATACTTCTGGAATGTCTGAGACTTCTGGGACTGCCACTGTGGAGCCATTGGCCAATGATCTAGAGCCATTTTTGAGTCCTCTAATGGCTGCTCCCCACAGAAGTAGAAGAATAAATGCAGGACAGCATTCTAATCCTCATCATGCACCTAAGTCAGCCCTGGACGCAGCCACTATAAG
Source organism: Pangasianodon hypophthalmus (assembly GCF_027358585.1). NCBI lineage: Eukaryota > Metazoa > Chordata > Actinopteri > Siluriformes > Pangasiidae > Pangasianodon > Pangasianodon hypophthalmus. The sequence continues at coordinate 14,085,815 of NC_069723.1, read as the reverse complement.
CCCTGCAGCAGTTTCAAAGATTCTGGCTAGCTTAAGTACCATGCTCTTCCGAGAATCAGTCAAAGAGGTTAAGCATACCTTTGTACTAAATGAGTAATCGAGGATGCTTACACCTACATAGGGGAGAAATATTACCAAGTGATAATTAGATATCATTAGTTGGGCCTACACAAAGCTGATAGCACAAATAGGGTTTGGTTCCTTTATGACCAGCAGGTGGCGCCATCATGCAGATAGGGAGCAGAGCAAGTGCTAATGCAAAAAAACTAGAAAAAACTTCTCTAGGGTGGACTGCTGTCTGTAAGCTGTATGTAAGAGGTGAATAATCTTGAATTATGCTCATGTAAACATGATAATACTTTTCTGTAGATGCAGTTTTAGGTCATTTTGGCTGTTGTGCATATCGTCACATGGACAATTCCTCATCAGTCTAGAAGGTTAGTCTGATTTACTTTTAGCTAACCACAAGGCAGCTGTTTCATGTTTTGTATTTAATTTAATGATAGTAATAGGGTTTATAGTAAAAGGAGTGTAAAATAATTAAGTATTGTCAATAGAAGGTGAATATTTTTGTTTTTGTTTGTTTAGCTGTTGTGAGTGTGTGGAGTTAAGTTCCTTGCCCATGAGTCTAGCCCATGTGTGTTTTGGACTTTAACACATATGTGCAAATGGAGTATAGATACAACAGACAGATAATTTTGAGAGATGAATTTTATTTGTGAGGCTGCACAGAGTAGAGTTGGTGGCATTTGTAATGTTTGTGTTTATTTCTAAAATAGCCACTACCATATTATTTGTACTGTATTTTCAGATTTTTTTTTATATTGCATATATACGAGTGTGTGAGAAAAGAAAGCTTTGGTTAAATTTGTTACAGTGGAAAAATTTTGTTTCTTTGTTTTAGTTATTTACTATATTTTGATTTATACCTTGATATCCTCTTACTGCATAAGACATCTGACTCAGCTAGAGAATAAACTGACCCATTGGAGCATAATTTGTTGTCCTGTGTATATCTTCCCAGACTACGTAAAAGTCAAACATTCCTTAATTTCAGTTAATTTCAAATATTATAAACAGCTGCTAAGTAGATGTTATGTCTAAAATCCTTACATCGGGTAATCATATTAAGGGGCCTTGGTGGCTAATATAAAAAGTGCTGATAAGCATGATGCCAAGGGGGTCAAGGTCACAGTAAAATCAAATGTCTGAAATAGTTTTTATGCAATAGCTTTCTTCCTGTTTGAAGAATTTTTTGAGGGTCTTTGAGGCATATAAATTAGTAACACAAAGATCTAGACTTGTAGGCGGCAGAGGCATCACGATTGAGGACTTTGGTATCGAGTTCTATTTCTTGTATTTAGTTATATTTTTGATTAGATTGTCTAAAACTGTTAAAAAATTGCCATTTGGGGATTCCATGGATTACTTTTTTCAGTCCTGAAAGAAAATCTCAGTGTAGTGATAGTTATTATTTTCCATTCCTCTAATACATTTCTACATACATTTCTAGCAAACAGAACGGTTTTAAATTAACACTAGTAAGTTGCTTTTCTGGGTGTCCAGTAGCAACAGAGTACTTTATGCATTTAAAGAGACAATGGAGATAGAGGAATATCATTAAACATACAGTGTATATAACATAACAGTTATATAGAAAATCAAATTATCTGCAACATTCTGGAACTAGGGCAATTGCCAGGTTTTAGCCTGTTTACATATTTTATGTGTATAACATTTTAGACAGACAGACAAAAAAAAAGATTTCCCCTGATAATATTGAATTCTACATTTACATATAAATTAGGTTAAATTGTATTACCATTTTTGTTATTTTTAGTTTCAATTCAAAGATCTCAAGTGCTAGATAAATCTAGCACTTGTATTATGCCATTCATGCCAGATTTTGATCACATGGGTGATTGTGTTCATGGCAGACGAATGTTCTGGCATGGTTCCCCTCTACTCCCCACTGATATATGTGACAATCTGTGAAAACGCATCAGATTATATTAAGAATAAGAATATTACTTAAAATATCTACATTAAAAAGAAAGCATAAACGATTTTCACCAAAAATGATGTGCACGTGTTTTTATTTGGGATTACTTAGCCTTGGCTGTCTGTCTGCAAAGATAATGTTTGGTAAGGAACTATTTTAACAAATGCAGTGGTAAATGCAGTCAGTATGCCTAAAACCTTGCTAGCTAAAAGTGTATTTCTCATGATTTGTTTTTGGATATTTAAATGCCATAGTGAAATGGACACAAGACTAATCAATTCAGATTGTAATCAGATATTGGTGGTCAAAATGTCCACAATACTTCCACGCCATCACAGAAAAGAGTGCCTACACACTCTCTATAGATGACACATTAAAATGTTTAAATGAATTAATAAAAAGAGATTAATAAGAAATTTTGTCAACAACAGTTCTGACTGAATTAATCAGTGATTATTTCCTCATCAATGTAAGACAGAGCTCAGTTGAGTGAAGAGCTGATGATAAGGATTTTGTATATCAAATGCTGCAAGTGAGTTTTACCTCAGGTGATGAGACAGTGCCTGATGTGGATTATGCTGATAATCAAAGGGATAACTCTTTTCTCATTGTAAACTTATAATTTTGCAGTAATGTTTTTACAAAAGTAGATTATGTAATAAGTGTAGGGGAAACTTTGTTCAGTGGAATTTCAATAAAATCTTTAAAATCTTTGCGTTATTTTGGAGGAAACCAGATTGAGTTAATGGAAATGTAGAATGGAACTATACTTCATTAAGGAAAACCTGTACTTTTGAGAAATATACATTATATATTAGAAAATATTAAATTTGCACCATTTGAAGAGGCCACCACACGTATCAGCTATGTTGCAAAGCTTTACATCTATGGCGGTACATTTTTAAAAGCCCTTGTCGTATCTGGGTTAGTTTAAATCCATACATTATTGGGTTTAGGAGAGGAGGCACAACAAGAAACTCAATACCTAAGATGTTACGCAGAGCTTGCAGTCCCTGGCTTCTGCCATAACGAGCATACATGACGTCAAAGAGCAGGGCAATAGTGAAGTTTGTGAGTGCTATTAAATGGGGAAGGCATGTCTGCATGAATTTTGCCCACTGTGTCCTGGACCTTAAAGAAGCTCTGATAATACAAATATATGACACAATGATGAACACAGCTTGAGATACATGAGAGAATATTAGAAAGTACCCATACACATTGTTCACAGTCACATCTGTGCAAGACAGCTTAACAACTTCCCAGTTAGAACAGTAAAGCTTGTCAATGACATTGCCACATAATGGGAGTTGGGCAGTGAACAAAATTCCAACAGTGGACTCTAGTAAGGAGCAGAGCCAAATTAAAATTAATAATTTTAAACCCTTCTGAAGTGTCATAATGGAATGATACTCCAAAGGCTTACAAATGGATACATATCTGTCATATGACATGACTGTTAAACATGTGTATTCACAGAAAACATAAGAATAAATTATGTTAACTTGTGAGAGGCAACCTATATATGAGGTAAAATGATATTCTGATAAAAGGTCAGCAAGGATCTTTGGATAGAAAGCAGAAGCCCCAAGTATTCCATTAACAAACAAATTGCATATAAATATATACATAGGTTCATGAAGTGTTTTGTCAAGAATGACTGTAATAGCTAGTGTCAAATTTATAAACAGAGTCATACTATAGACAATTAGACCAAATGCGAAGTAAATATTTTTGTTTGTCCTTGTGTCATTCAGTCCATGAAGCACAAACATGAACTCTCCAGAGGAATTTTCCATTACTTCTTTTCAGTATATGTGGAGACAAAAACAGCAAGCTTTTAAAAGTCATTTAAGCATAGTTCCCAGAAAATAATTGAAAAAAGAATCCTCTGAATGGTTTACAACTTCTTGTGCAAATGTCTATGCAAAGTTTAAAGGGTTCACCTAATGGTCACTGATTGGGAATTGCAAGTTATATTGTCTCTCCTTTAGTAAGAGTCGCTGATTCTCTAGCTTATATATACAGTTATTTTTAAGTGAGGCATTTGCTGTTTACAAATGAGCAAGTTGGAAGTCTCCCAGAAGGCAGAGATTGCCATGGGTGATTCGATCTGGGACCACTTTCATCAATGGCCTTAGCAAATGACTAAGTTATCCTTGTGATGAATACAGTGCAGATCCATGCACTAATTTAAATTCAGTCCAAGGTCAGACCGTTTAATGCTTTTAATGCTCAGAGATACAAAAACCCAAAAGCTACATCTCATGACCTCTGTAAGCACTTCACATGGTTGTGTTCATGACAGCACAATTAGAAAAAGATTGTACAAGTATGTCCTTCATGGGAGGGTGGCTAAGAAAAATCCCCTTCTCTCCAAAAAGAACATGGCAGCATGACTTAGGTTTGCAAAATTGCATCTGAACCAACCAAAAAAGTTCTAGAACAATATCCTTTGGACTGATGAGACCATGGTGGAGATATTTGGTTGGTCACCATGCACAGCGTCATGTTTGGCGAAAACCAAACACAGCATATCACCACAAACCCCTCATACCAACTGTTTCATATTGAAATCTGTTGTCTTTTTTATTGTCACCTGAGGTGATTTGTTTCCAGAAGTTGGTGAAGACCACACTATTGTTATTTAGGCTCTGATAAAAAAAAAATCATAGAATTGAATCAGCCATAACATCAAAACCACTGACAAGTGAAGTAAATCTCATTACAATGGCACCTACAATGGTCAAGGGGTGGGATACATTAGTGTCAAGTTATGTATGTTTTTGCTCTTGCCCAAACTTGAAAAACAGCCTGATCAGTACTGAAGGACTGCAAGGGACAACTCAAATCCTTTTATCTTCTTTTATTTAGGAGCGGCAGGTTTTAGCAGTAGGATTAGTTAGGATTCAATAGGTTGATAACCTTAAAAACCACAATACAAACATTGAATTATTAAATGAATATTTTTAAACTAAACAGCCATTATTATAAGTACTGCAATTAAATTAAACAATTTCAAAAACAACTCAAAATTGGAGATAGCAAAAATGAAAAAATTGCAGATTAAGTATAATACTTCATTATATATAACATGTACAAACAACTTAAACAACTGCTGACCACCACTGCCGAAAGTGCCTACAGTGGGCATGTGAGCATCAGGACTGGACCAGGGAGCAATGGAAAAAGGTGGCCAGGTCTCTTGAATCACATTTTCTTTTACAGCATGTTGGCAGGGTGCATGTGCATTGCTTATCTGGGGAAGAGATGCCACCAGGATGCGCTATGGGTAGAAGGCAAGCTGGAGGAGGCAGTGTGATGCTCTGGGCAATGTTCTATGGTATTCTCTAATGGCAGTGGCCTCTTTCAGCAGGATATTGCGCCCAGCCACACTGCAAAAATTGTTCAGGAATGGTTTGAGGAACATGACAAAGAGTTCACAGTGTTCACTTGGCCTCCAAATTCCCCAGATCTCAATCCGATCAAGCATCCAGTAGACTGTGCGGTGTGAGTTTAGAGACTGCTGTGTTTTTGTTTTCATGGAGACGTGGCTCAGCAACAGAGTTCCGGACGCTGCCATTCAGCTACACGGGCTTGCCTCATTTTGAGCCGACAGAAATGCAGCTCTGTGTGGTAACACTCGAGTGGTGGCTTAAGTGTTTACAGCAACACGGAATGGTACAAGGACTCAGTGCTAGTTTCTAGTTACTGCTCATTGCTGGTGAAGTGTGTGACTGCTAGATGCAGACCATTTTATTTACCATGGGAATTCACCACTGTCCTTATAGTTGGAGTGTACACTCCCCCCAGTGCTGATGCTAAGGAGGCACTCTGTGAACTGTATGGGGCTATTATCGAACTGCAGAATGACTGTTTATTGTAGCCAGGGATTTCAACCATGCGAATCGGTCAGTGCTCCCTAAATTCCATCAGCATGTGGACTTTGCTAGAGGGGCTATTTTTACACAAAAATCCTGGCTGCATACCGGGCAGAGCCCTGCTCCCACCTCGGATACTCAGACCACATCTCTTTTATGCTAATCCCTGCATACAGACCACTCATCAGACGCTCCAAACCGGTTCTGAAGCAGGTGGAAACCTGGCCAGCAGGAGCTATCTCTGCTCTTCCAGAGTGTTTTGAGCACACTGACCGGCACATGTTCAGGGAAGCTGCAACCAATAGCGACTTGACCAACTTGGAGGAATACATGGCATCAGTTTTCAAGACCATCACCACACTCTCCAAATAGAAGCTGTGGATGACTGCGGAGGTGCATGCAGGGCTGGGGACCCGAGACTCCACCTTCAGAGCAGGAGACAAGGCAAACTGTCCTGGGCCATCAGAGCAGCAAAACATGCACAAGCCCAGAAAATCCACAGCCACTTCAAGGACAGTGGCGACACCTGGCACATGTGGCAGGGCATCCAGGCCGTCACCAACTACAGGACCTGCCTGTGACAATGATGCCTCCCATCTAGATGCGCTGAACAATTTCTATGCTCGGTTTGAGGCGCAGAATGACATGGCAGTAAGGAAGACCACAACTCATCCCAACGACCAGGTACTGTGTCTAACCACGGCTGTTGTGAGGAAAACTCTATGCAGAGTCAACCCATGGAAGGCTGCTGGACCAGACAGCATTCCTGGCAGAGTGCTCAGAGGATGTGCAGACCAGCTGGTGGATGTTTTCACTGTTTTCATCTTCAACGTCTCTCTGAGCGGCACCATCATTCCAAGGCCATCACCCTCGTCCCGAAGAAGTCTTTAGTGTCCTGCCACAATAACTACCATCCTGTTGCATTCACACCCATCATCATGAAGTGCTTCAAGAGGCTCGTCCTGAGGCATGTCAAGACCCTGTTGCCCCCTCACTGGACCCCCCCGCAATTCACATATCATCCCAACTGCTCAACAAATGACGCCATTGCCACCACCCTCCATCTGGCCCTCACCCACCTGGACAAAAAGGACATGTACATTCGAATGCTGTTCATAGACTTCAGTACAGTATACAAAACAATCATTCTTCAGCACCTGATTGGAAAGATGAACCTACTGGGCCTGAACACCTCCCTCTGCAACTGGATCCTGGACTTCGTGACTGGGAGACCTCAGTCAGGCTAGATCAGGAGCAGCATTCAATTCAATTCAATTCATTTTTATTTGTATAGCGCTTTTTTACAAAGGTCACTGTCTCAAAGCAGCTTTACACAAACAAAAGTAAAGTGAAGTGTGTGTGTGTGACGTCTCTGATGAGCAAGCAGGGCGACGGTGGCTAGGAAAAACTCCCTGAGATGGTGATAGGAAGAAACCTTGAGAGGAACCAGACTCAACAGAGAACCCATCCTCATATGGGTTTACACTGTAGTGCGCGTGTGTGTGTACAATGTGTGTTGGTGTAGTCCATGGAAAACAGCTGAAGCGTCTTCGTGGCAGTATGAAGCATTGCCGGTGGACAGGTCCAGAGTGAAGGGGGGGAGGTCTGGATTACCAGCAGCTCAGGAGTGAGCTGGGGCCCCGCAGGGCTGTGCGCTCAGTCCACTGCTGTTCTCTCTGCTGACTCACGACTGCAGCAATGCACAGCTTGAATCACATCATCAAGTTTGCTGATGACACGACCGTGGTGGGTCTCATCAGCAAGAATGAGGAGTCAGCATACAGGTGCAGTGACTAACGGACTGGTGCAGAGCCAGCAACCTGTCTCTAAACATGGACAAAACAAAAGAGATGGTTGTTGACTTCAGGAGAGCATGGAGCAACCACTCTCTGCTGAACATCGACAGATCTTCTGTGGACCAGATTCCTTTGTATTCAGCTGCTGGAGAACCTCACCTGGTCCTTCAACATCAGCTCCATAACCAAGAAATCCCTGCAGAGTCTCTACTTTCTGCGAAGGCTGAGAAAAGACCATCTCCCACCCCCATCCTCACCCCATTCTACAGAGGGACTATCGAGAGCATCCTGAGCCACCCCATCACTGCCTGGTTTGGAAATTGGACCATCTCAGATCACAAGACCCTGCAGCAGATAGTGAGGACAACTGAGAAGATCATTGATGTCTCTCTTCCCTTTATCATAGACATTTACACCAGATGCTGCATCCTCAAAGCCACCAGCATTGTGGATGACCCCACACACCCCTCACACATACTCTTCACCCTCCTGCCATCCGGCAAACGGTACCAAAGCATTCGGGCCCTCATGGCCAGACTGTGTAACCGTTTTTTTCCCCCAATACATCAGAATCCTCAATATTCAGAGACTGGACTGACAACACACACACACTCTCAACTGAACACCATCCCACTCCCTTTGCAATTTTTGCACATTTCTGTATTGACTACCTGCATTTTTGCTGCTACTGTATTTATAAAAATATTGTAATTGATTTCTTGTCACTACTATACTCCCTACCTGGCTGCTACCCAATAACTGCTATGTCCATATAGAGTATAAGGTAATCTGCTGAATACAGTGTCATTGGATGCTATGTTTACATTCACAAGATTTTTATTATATTGATATTCTTTTGCACTACCTTGTTGCACTACCTCTTGTTGAAAGGACAGTGAAGCAACTTGACTTGATCTGTGGGATGTACTGGACAAACAAGTCCAGTCCATGTATATATATATATATATATATATATATATATATATATATATATATATATATATATATATATATATATATATATATATATATGTACACAGTCAGGTCCAGAAGTATTTGGACAATGAAGATGTGAACGAAGTGTATACTTTCAGCTTTATTTTAAGAGGTTCCACAAAAATATGGCATTTACCATTTAGGAATTACAGCCATTTTCAGCAAAGTACTTCCATTTTCAGGGGCTCAAAGGTATTTGGACAATTAACTGACAAGAAGTTAATTGACCAGGTGCGGTCCATTCCCTTGTTACTTCAAGACAAATGAAGCAGATAAAAGGTCTGGAGTTGATATCAGGTACTGAGTTGGCATTTGCCAATATGAAGTCCAAGGAGATCTCAATGCAAGTGAAGGAGGCCATCATTAGGATGAAAAAACAAAAGAGACCTATCAGAGAGATAGAAAAACTTTAAGAGTGGCCAAATCAACAGTTGGGTACATTCTTAAAAAGAAAGAAAGCACTGGTGAGCTCAACAACATTGAAAGGCCTGAAAGACCACGGAAGAAAACTAAATCCTTTCCTTGGTGAAGAAAAACCCCTTCAACAGGGGTTGAAGACAGAAGTCTTCAGCAGAAGACTTCAACAGAAGTCAAGAATACTCTGGAGAAGGTTGGTGTATCATTGTCAAAATCTGCAATCAAGAGATGCCTTCATGAATACAGAGGGTTCACAACAAGGTGCAAACCACTGGTAACATTCAAGAACAGGAAAGCCAGATTAGACTTTGCCAGAAAACACCTAAAAAAGCCTCCCATGTTCTGGAATAAGAATCTTTGGACTGATGATACCAAGATTAACTTGTACCAGAATGATGGGAAGAGAAAAGAATGGTGAAAGAAAGGAACAGCTCATGATTCAAGGTATACCACATCATGTGTCCAACATGGTGGAGGAATTGTTGTGGCATGGGCATGTATGGCTGCAAGTGGAATGGGCTCACTGGTGTTTATTGATGATGTGACTGCTGACAGAAGTAGCAAAATGAATTCTGAGGTGTATAAGGCTATACTCTCTGCTCACATTCAGCCAAATGCTACAAAACTGATAGGATGCCGCTTCACAGTACAGGTGGATAATGACCATAAACATACTGCAAAAGCAACTCAAGACTTTGTGAAGGCAAAGAAATGGAATATTCTTCAATGGCCAAGTCAGTCGCCTGATCTCAACCCAATAGAGCATGCTTTTCACTTACTGAAGACAAGACTGAAGGCAGAAAAACCCACAAACAAGCAGCAACTAAAGGTGGCTGCAGTGAAGGCCTGGGAAAGCATCTCCAGGGAGGAAACTCCAGACTTCAGGCAGTCATTGACTGCAAAGGATTTTCATCCAAGTATTAAAATTATGGTTATATTTACAATTATGTCACTTTGTCCAAATACCTTTGAGCCCCTGAAAATGGAGGTACTTTGTTGAAATTGGCTGTAATTCCTAAATGGTAAATGCTATATTTTTGTGGAACCTCTTAAAATAAAGCTGAAAGTCTGGTGTATAAAGGCAAAATCACAAAAAATCTGTCATTGTCCAAATACTTCTGGACCTGACTATATATATATATATATATATATATATATATATATATATATATATATATATATATATATATATATATATAATGGCCCAAATTTTGTGGACACTTGACCATGACCCCCATATGTGGGCCTCCCCCAAATTTTTGCCACAAAGTTGGAGTCACATGATTATCAAGAATTGCTAGATTCTGCTTCAAGTCTGTTCCTGGACATTTTTACTAATGCACATTGTGTTTGACTTAGGTTCATAACATATATTATGGGGTTTAGGAGAGGAAGCACAACAAGAAACTCCATAGTCAAGATGTTGCACAGAGCTTGCAGTACGTGGCTTCTGACATCAAAGACCAGGACAATGGTGAAGTTCCTGAGAGTGGAGGCATGTCTGCATAAATTTATGCATGTCTTAGACATCAACAATGCTTTGATTATGCAAATATATGACCTGGGATATTGTTACGAAATATCCATACACATTGTTCAGAGTCACATCTTCCCAATCGATGATTCTAGTAAGAGAAAGAATCAGAGGAAAATCAGTAGACACCTTCTGAAGTGACATAATTGAATGATACTCCAAAGACTTACAAATGGCTATATACCGGTCATATGCCATAACTGTTAGAGTCATGAATTCACAGAAAACATAAGAGGTAATTATAAATGATTGTGTCTGGCAGCCAATATATCACATAACAAAAGATCAGCAAGGATTTTTGGATAAAAGGCGGAGGCACCATATATTCCATTTGCAAATAAGTTTCATATAAACAGATACATAGGTTCATATAGCATTTTATCTAAAATAATTGTAATAACTTGTATAAAATTTACAGATAGTGTAAAAAAGTAAATTAAAATGCCATTTGCAAAGTAAATATGTTTGTTTATCCTTGTTTTCAGACCATGTAGCACAAAGATGAACTCTCCAGAGGTATTTTTCATTATTACTTAGCATGTTGCTTAGTTGAGAAGGCTTATTCATTGATGTTCTTCATGTAGTAGAAAATGTTCAACAATAAATTATAATATGTTGACATATAACTACATGGCTCTAATGTGACATTGTAACTGAATAAACTCAGTATTTTCTCTATTTTGATATATCCATTATTTTGAAAAGAATCTTCAAGTGGGAGGTGGCCCTGAAGGTACAAATGACTGAAACTGAGCTTATGTCTATAATCACCTTCCTTCCAATAACAGCCTTTATGAAAACATTATATATGCAAAAAAAAAATTGCTAGGCTTCATATAGTTGCTAGATGAATAAATGCAAGATGCAAGACCACTGAGCTACCACTTCCACTTACCTTTTTATTTCCAAACTCAGCCATAAAGTAGGCTAACTTTGCTTATGTGGCTACACACAGACTGTGAATCAATCTGCATTCCACCATGTGAAATAGTTGTTGTTCCTCTTTCGGCTGCTCCTGTTAGGGGTCACCACAGCAGATCATTGCACCGCATATTTGGTTTGGCACAGTTTTTACACTGGATGCCCTTCTTGATGCAACCCTCCCCAATTTTATCGGGGCTTGGGACTGGCACTGACAGCGCACTGTTGCATGCAACCCCAGTGGCTGGGGTTGGTTCCTTGGCTGGGAATTGAACCCAGGCTGCAGTGGTGAAAGCGCTGTGGCCTAACCACTAGTCCTTCAGGGACCCCTACCATGTGAAATAGTAGTATGTTTGAAATAGTAACGATAAACCATTAGTAAACCATTGGTGGTTTACTAATTTGACATGCTATTTAAACACCAGCACAAGGCCTAGATTACACATGTGTGTGTATGTGTGTGTGTGTGTGTGTGTGTGTGTGCGCATGTGGTTGAGAGAGAGAGGAGCACAGTGACAGGGCAACAACAACACTTTATCTACTTCAACAAATGGACTGCATTTAGAGTGAGAAATTTGTTGGAGGAAACAGTCCTTGCCCTCACTCAGGTCTTATCTTGCTCTGCATACTAAAGTACATTTTGATGTTTCCCGAGGCTCTGTTTTAAGGCCGCTGCTTTTTTGTCTACATATTGTATGTGGTATGCTACCTCATATTTATTCATAAACGTGGTATTGGCTTCCACTCCTATGATGATGAGACACAGCTGTATGTTTCAGTCATACCAGATGATCAACACCAGCTCAATAAATCTGAGGAATGTGCAAAGGACATTAGACATTGGATGATGAGCGACTTCTTAATTCTGCCAAGATAGAAGTTCTTCTACTAGGGCCACAGGTAGCTAGAAGTAACTTTCTGATTGTATTGTAACTCCTGATGATCTTTCAGTTGCATCATGTGTAAATGAAATAATCAAGACCAAAATAATGGTCTTGATAATTAATAATCAAAATAATGGTTTTTGATGTCAGGCTTTCTTTTAAAACACATGTAGATGAAATTACTAGAACTTTTTTTCATTTCTGAAACATTGCTAAGCTAACAAATAAAAGATTGTTACATGATGCAGAAAAACTAGTTCATGCTTTAAAAAGGTCGAGGTTTGACTACTTTAACTTGCTATCTGGATATTCCAGTAGGTGCATGAATAGGTTTTTATTTATGTGTGACCATATTAATCCACAACCCATTTTATCCAGAACACACTGGCTCCCTAAGTTGCAGATCTTGGGTTAATGGGCATAGAGAGAGGGCACTTCCCAGAAATTATTTATGCCTACAGAAGCAGCCACACCGAATATTAACCTTGTTAATTTATCTGCTAGGGTGGTGCAAAATGAGGTGATTATGAACAGTCAGTGAACAGCTGACCTTAGCTTTGTTGTTTATTTGTTTGTTGCTGTTTGTGGTTTGTTAATGTGTTTTGCACTGACTACTAGAGTAGTTATTCCATAACTGAATCCATACCACTTTTTATGTAAAACCTTGTTTTATGCTACTACATAGTGTCCCAAAAGTCTCCATACATAGAGGAAACTGACACTTTTTATCAAAATGTCTTCCACAATGTTTCATACTTAATTTATATTATATATTTTTTCAGAGCCTTTAAGAATGCTTTTGACAAAAGAATATATTGAAATCACTCTCATGGCTGGATCGGGAAGCTGTCACAAGGTTGCAATGGACTTTTTAACAGGAAACACGGCAAACACATCACACACGACACTGTTGCCAAACTGAGAGCCAAAGTTGGGAGAGATGAGAGAGAGAGAGGCTCCGTGTGTTTACAAAGTTGAGACTCCGTGAGTTTACAAAGTTGTGTTGAGAGAGACTCTGTATGTTTACAAAGAAATGGCAAACATGTAGAGGATGTTTTGTAAATAAGTAAGTTACATTTTGCTAAAAAAAGAGTTAATTTGCCGTATGTATGGAGACTTTTGGGACACCCTGTAGTAAAGCTTGTTATTTTATCATTGTAATGGGTAAATATTGTAAATAAATTGTAATTGTAAAATTTTGTTTAATTGTTTATGTTCATTTTTTGTTTATTTAGAGGTCCATATACAGTGCTCCCAGAAAGTACTCACCACCTAGTGATTATTTCTCTTTTTGCTATATTGCAACATCAAATTTAAGTATATTAGAATGGGACTTCTTTCTGCTCCTTTAGAAGTGACTCTCTGCAGAATAAAATAAATTAATAAATTAAATAAATTACATTATTTAGATATCCTGACAAGTATTTAAAAATAGAAAAATATCTAAAAACTGCTTAATTGAAATGTATGGCTAAACTGAAGTGACTTAGCAGGAGTTCACTGCCAGCTGTCAGTCACCTGTGAACTAGATTTCTTAGCAAGTTCATGAACATAAAGTTTTATCATGATAACTTGTTGTTTTATATCAATTAGAGACATCAAAAGATATCTACAGTTCAAAAAACCCTCACTCATGAACAGTCGTAAGCAAACTTAGCAGCTATGGGTTAAAATTTTGTGAACTTTTTACTAAAATATATAGAATGACAAATATGTGTGTAGGATATGCAGCATATTTTATTTTGTTGTATTTGCTTATCTGTTTTTTTTTTTTTTAAATAGGGGTTGATAGTCATGGTCTTGTCCTGTCTAGTCTGTCTGGGATAATAAATATTTAAAAATATTTTATTGTAATTTCATAGCTAAGCACTTGGTAAAGTTTACAGTTAAAATTCTTTAAATGAGTAGTTGCAAAAGTAAAACTGTTTTACTGGTCCATTGTGCTCAGTAGGTGCTTGTACTGCTGCCTTAAATGGGCAGCTCAACTGGCTATAATTGTCCATAATTATTAACACCAAATTAACAACAAAAAAGGGTGAATTTGGAAAAAAAATAAATAAATCAATGAAATGCTGCTGAATGTGATCCAATTAGTAAGAAAAAACATAAAAATAATTTTTTTGTGCAAGTATTTTCATTGTGTGCCTGTTGAAAGATTAAAATGAAAGTGAAAACACAGCAAACCATTTCCGGCTTATGCAATAGCAGTGTTGAATCTGAAGATCATTCTTATCACTTGCTTCCGTATTTTGGCCAATTTTAGTCCATAAATAAGGGGATTTAAAACAGGAGGTACAAACATAAAATCCAATGACATGAAATTTCGCAAACTTCGAGGAAAAGATGTGTAACCATATCGACTGTAAAACACGTCAAACAACAAAGCAACAGCAATATTAAACAGAGCAAGTAGATGTGGCACACAAGTCTGCATAAATTTATATTTGCTCTCCTTTGACTTTGTGCAGTTTCTAATCAAGTGAATGTATGAATAAGCAATCAATACTGCATGTCCAAAATAAACAATAATAATTATATAACCAATCACATTGTTTACTATTGTAGAGGAGCAGGCCAGTTTAGCAACTGCCCAGGTTTCACAATAAAGCTTTTCAATATTTGAGCCACACAGGGTTAGTCTTGCTGTTAACAGCACTACAACAGCCATGCAAATAATTGGTGGAAGCCAACAAAAGAGAATACATTTTACAACTTTTTGGTTGTTCATTTCAGAGTGGTACTCTAGTGGTTTGCATATGGCCACATATCTGTCATACGCCATTACTGTCAGAGTTGATATATCACATAGGGCAGATGAATAAATGACAAATACCTGAATCAGACATCCGACATATGAAATTTCATGAAGCTGGGTCAGTAAGTCATACATGAATTTAGGGTAAAAGCCTGTAGTGCCATAAAGTGCATTGATACATAAATTACACAAAAATATGTACATAGGCTCATGAAGCTGCTTATCTAAGACAATGCATAAAATAACAGTGATGTTGCACAACAAGATAACATGATAAACCAGTGTGGTCAATGAAAAAAAAACATATCTGTTTTCCATTGTTACATTTAATCCAGAGAGGGAGAACACAAAGATGTTGGAAACATTATCCATTCTGGATTGAGTCTATAATAGAAAAAGTAGTTAGGTTTAATTAATGACTACAGCAATATGCTGCACATGTTGTTTGTTACCCTTTGCCTATGATCAAAAAATCTAACAATGTACGATCATGTAGATTTAATGTAAAAATGTTATTATTATTATTATTATTATTATTATTATTTTCAGAGTCGTGATTATTTCTTTACACTCTGAACAGTTTATGATTATGATTTAGATTTCAGAAGCATTTTTATTAAAGCATGTATTAGTCCTTAAAAAGTAAATGAATAATTATGCCATACCATCTTGTGTCTTTTTGTTTCTTCCAATGAAGAGAAGACTGGATCATTTTATAAGCAGTCTTGTCATCCTCCTTACTGACAATTCTCTAAAGACTCCCCCCAAGTGAAAAACATTATTTAATCACAATAACAATTGATTAAAAGTTCCATTTTCATAATAGGTTTTATTACTATTATTTCTGATTATTTTTTCTATCCAATGAAAAAAAAGGGTAACCTCTTATAAACTTCTAAATTGTAGACATTAACTGGTAGGTATTTTGTACAAGCTCTGGGGTAACGACTTAGTATGTATTGTTGTATTTTCTTACTGCTTAGACAAGCAAGTTTCTCATATTTTTCCAAGCAAATGTCCCTATCAAATAAAAACATTGCAAACCTTTTAATCAAAGCTAATTCTGTAGATTGGTATAGTCTTCTTTTAAAGTAGCATTGTCTCTTCTCTTTACCTCACTCAGAGCTAAAGAAACCTTTGTTCAAGTTGGGCCAATATCAATTCAGGTTCAGTGGTTTTCCAAGGCTACAGGTTTCTCCCACTGAAATTTGGCTTAGTAGCTAAAGAAACTGCACAAATCAGGTATCATAATGTGAGTTAGCATGTATTACTTTCAAAATACCATGCAGGATGCCTTAAAGACTGGCTTTATTCGCCCCTGACTTCATCTGTTAGTGCTGATTTCTTTTTTGTTTCAAAAAAGATGGTGGTCTTCACCCCTGCATAGAATATCACAGGTTTTAACAAAATAACGATTAAGAATCACTACCCTTTTCCCCTGATGTCGTCTGCATTTGAACTGCTACAGAAAGCTAAGATTTTTTCAAAAGTTGCTTTGCTTACAACTTGGTTCGCATCAAAGTGGGTGATGAATTTCTCCAGTCAGGAAGTGGAGGTCGGGGTTCCTGAAAGGTTCATAGAGCGATGCAGAACGATGTGGAGGAGGGCTCAGGTAACTTTGAAACATGTCTCAACCCGCTATAAGAAGCAAGCTGACAAGAGAAGGAGAATGACCCTGCGCTTCAGAGTAGGACAGAGGGTCTGGCTCTTGACTAAGGTTGCCTTTAAGAGTTGAATCAAGAAAGTTAGCCCCAAGATTTGTTGGGCCATTTAAGATCACTAGAGGAATTAACCCTGTCATGTACCA
Source organism: Pangasianodon hypophthalmus (assembly GCF_027358585.1). Lineage (NCBI taxonomy): Eukaryota > Metazoa > Chordata > Actinopteri > Siluriformes > Pangasiidae > Pangasianodon > Pangasianodon hypophthalmus. The sequence continues at coordinate 14,068,822 of NC_069723.1, read as the reverse complement.
GCTTGCCCTACCTAGGTCTATGAGAGTGAGGCCTACCTTTCATGTATCCTTATTAAAAACTTTTATAACCTCTCCTTTGTCCCCTCCAGTCCCCCTCCACGTCCCCCTCACATTATAGATGGTGGCCCTGTGTATACAGTGAGGAGGTTGCTAGATTCTCGATTTTGTGGCCAGGGCTTTTACTGTCTGGTCAACTGGGAGGGATGTGGACCAGTGGAGCATACCTCTCTGCCAGCACGACATATCTTGGACCCAGTCTTGATCCAGACTTTCCATCACCAGCATCCTGACCGCCCTGGGCTGTCTGGAGCTGGCCGTAGAGGGGGTGGCCATGTCATACCAAGACCTGCCCAGCAGAGGGAGGCAGAGAGCACAAGACCAACCTCCTCCTGACTTCCTGTTCAATACCCCATTGTTAGTTCAGTGAGATCACCTGGACCTGGTTTGGTAGTGTGTATATAAGCCCTTCATTTGTTTGTACCTTGTGCTCAGTCTTGGAGTTTCTTCGTTTGGTAGATCTCCTGCGAACCACCTGTTCTTTGTGACCCGTTCTTGGACTTATTTTTGGAACTTTGCCTACCCCTTTTGGACTTGTTTCTTTGTTCGGATTTGTACTTTGTTTTTCCCTTTTGGGGATTTTTGGACACTGCTGCCTTTGTCAAACTGTTCTATGATTGTTACCCTCTTTAGTCCTGCATTGGATACTTGCACCTTTTGTTTGTATTTTTTAGGAGACTCTAAGTAAAGACTGTTTTTATTTTCCTCAAAACCCTGCCTCCACTGTTTCTCTGCAGTTGGGTCATCACCCCTCCACAGTGTAGTGGTTATTGCACTGGGTTTCCAGCACCAGCACAATCCTCATCCATGACAACTATATCAACTTCTGTTTTGAAAAATGTGATAACCACAAAAAGAGTACACTGTTTCCACAATAACAAGCCATGGATCACAAAAGATCTGAAGGCCCTTCTATGACAAGGACTTTTGGGAAGGGCGATAAGACAGTTACAGGGAAAAGCTGGAGCTCAAGCTGCAGCAGAACAATGTGAATGAGGTGTGGAGTGGAATGAGGACCAATGCCAGCTACAAACAGGCTGGAAACCAAATGGTGGAGGGGAGTTCATAGAGTGCTAATGAGCTGAATCTCTTTTTAAACAGAATCGATTCCCAGGCACTAGTCCTGCCATCCATTAACACTGTTCATTGAGGACTCCACTGACTAGCCTGACTATTACAGGTGACCAAGTGAAGAAAGAACTGGAAAAACTCTGCACAGGCAAGGCTGTGGGGTCTGATGGAATCAGCCTCAGGGTGCTGAAGACCTGCTCCAGCCAGCTGTTTGGTGTGCTACAGCACCTGTTCTCCCCAGGACTACAGAAATTGCCCCATCTCTGGAAGACTTCCTGCATAGTTCCAGTGACAAAAACAGGACACCCCAGCACTCTCACTGACTACAAATTGGTTGCAATCACTTCACATATCATGGAGACAAAAACTGATGTTTTGCTTCTCACTGAAATAGTCATACTGTCCAAAACATTATTTTATTTATATTACACTATTTCATTATATTACATTATTTTTTTTTATATCGTATTATAATTATATTACATAAATATCATTTATATGTAATTTTTGTAATGTCTGCTAAAATGGCAAATTGGCCCTCAGTTGAAACTTGAATTTCACTAATGAATGGGGAGTTTCTCATATCTTCCATCGACCAATCACACATCAAGTTAGCCAACAGGTAGAACACATTCATGGAGCTTGACCACAACAGAATCACTACAATTTCCAAACATGGAGGAACCTGGCCAGGTTAACCATGAACAGGGGCAATACTCAAAGCAATGCTACATGCTCATGGAAGATGAGTAAGGATGCATAATGCTGTAGTGAGGGGAGGACAGGAGTACAGAGGAAGTGGCAGAAGAGTGCAAAGACATTCTGTAGAGCTGTCCCAGATGAAATATGGGCCACAACTGTGGAATGTGTCATTAACCATGCCCTTACAATGGCAGAAGCTGGTCGCAGAGTGCTGCCTAATGTGATCCAGTCCACATTGTCTTCATTTATCATTGTTCTCGCTTGTACAAAAACAGGTATGTACTCACTCAATACAGGAAATATTCATGTTAAAGTATTCCACTTACAGCAAATAAATGTCATTGAATGTCTGAAACTCATGCTGTAAGAAATACATGAGGTACACAGTACAGCACAGTTCACATACAGTAATATGATCTATTTGTAAATTCGAAATTGTAGGACTAGACAACTGTCTTGTGCTGGTGGCAGAACAGCAGTTTTTACACCTCAGCAAGAGCAGGAGATCGGTAGTAGAAAATAATGCTATTAGACTGAGAGAGATCCAGAGTGCAATTTTAGAAAACAGTAATGACTTTCAAAATATCAACTCTGTCAGCATCTCTACAATAGAGTGTTGAAGAGACATCTGATGACAGTGAAACAGCTGTGCAAGGTATCATTTGAGAAAAGCTGTGACAGAGTGAAGGAGCTGCGATATCAGAATGTACAGGTAAAGCAGTGGTGTGCACTACACAGTGTAATGGTTTTCCTTCATTATGGCATGTATATATGTATTTAAGTTACAGAAGAACAGAGAAGAATTGTACTTTGCTATACCTGTATGATTCTAAAGTGAAACTGATGTTATATTTTGTTTACTGTATAATGGATCTAGAGAAAATGGAATTAGAAGGAAGTGAAATTCCTTACACCCTTGTGTTCATGGATGAGGATGGTTCAATCTGGCCAAAGGCAGGAGACGTGGCCAAAATGTCATAGGCCATCCAGCTATAGTAGCTGTACCAGGCCAACGCAGGGGCAATATAACAATGTGTGCGGAAATATCTGAGAATGAGTACACATTGTCCAATATCCTTCTACCATATTCTCCATTCCTGAATCCACCTGAAGAATTCTTTTCTGCATGGAGGTGGAAAGTCTGTGACAGACAGGAGTGACAGGACGTCTGGTGAGGTGGATAATCTTCAGTGTAGCATAGTAGTGTTACTGCATTACAGTACAATGGATTATTTTTGGGTTTGGTTTCTACAGCACATAATTTTTTTTTTTTGTATTGATTCATTTTTGCACTCTATTGTGCTGAGAATGAGTACACATATTCCCAATATTGGCCCATACACCCAGCAACTCCTGACATTGTTGGACACCCTCTTCATCTAAAAAGTTAGATGGAAATGTGAGTGCCCATTTGCTGCACAAAGTTTTATGTAAAACCATGTACTATTTAAATCTGCATCTGAATAGTATTCAATTTGATACACAATAGCATTCCCTTAGGTAGAGATATATGACATTATGGTACAGTAAGCATTTAGCATCAATGAAAAAGTAGAACAAGACTGAAATTTGGATGTACTGTAAGGAACACTTCTGGGATCTACTGCCATTGTGACAAAACATCTAAACATCTTGACCACCACTGCTTACACAATGACAAAAGAATCTTTCATTTTGGTAGCACTGGCAAATTTACTGACACAATAACTAAGTTTTGAAGCATGAGTTAAATGTTTTGGGTGAGTTATAACTTTTTGCAAGTGAACTATAGTGTTGTGCTGTTCCATATAAGCTGTTTTGACAAATGCATCTAGAGTTTAGAGAATGTTAAAACTGTTTCAAGAAATGAGTCAAAGCAATTAGGAAAACTGCAATACCCTCCTGCCTGTTCAACTGGGAACCAAATTTAGGGCATTGAGCATTGATGTCCATACAGTTAGCTGTATTATGGACTATTTCACCAACAGGCCACAGTTTGTGAGACTCCAGTTCTACAGGGACCTGGGGATCGACCTGCGGATTGGACTGGACAGAAAAAACCAATGCATTATATAGGAAAGGCGATAACAGGCTCTGTACATTCTTTCATTGTATGCAGCCATCTACTAGGTTTGTTTTGCTGTGGCCAGCATTATTTTCTATGTGGCCTGCTGGGGGAGCAACATCACTGCAGGATGCACCAATCATCTCAGCAAGCTGATCAACTCAATCACAGGACTGACTCTAGACTCACTGGAAACAATTACAGAGAACCACTTTCGGATGTGGTAGAATACAGCATGAAAGTGTACCTGAAAAATCTGCAGGAATTGCACGATGCAATCATGTCAACATGGACCAGAATGTCAAAGGAATGTTTCCAACATCTTGTGGAATCCATGCCATGAACAATTGAGGCTGTTTTGAAAGCAAAGGGAGGCCCTACCCAGTATTAGTATAGTGTTCCTTATAAAGTGCTCAGTGAGTGTATATACATACAATCACAGACAAAGGATCCCATACTCACCAAACCAATTCCACCACTGGGTTGTTATGAATGTCTGTTGTTTTCTTCACTGTGTTTTTTTAACCTTATCATGTTTCTTACAGTGATATCTTTTGCAGTGTGTGTGATTTGTTAATATGTATTGAATGACTAAACTTGCATAGTGCATCAATGTCTTTTGCTGCTGTAGCACCCAAATTATCCCTCAGGTATCATTAAAGTCAATCCATCCATCCATCATGCAAATAATCAAAGACAGAAAAAGGATAGTTTTTCATAAGCTTGTTCATAGCTTTCCCAGTCATGTCTTTATGCACATGATTATCAACTTATAACCATGATAAATAAAATACTTCTGTAAAATACTTCTGTTTTTATGTGTACCATCTTTTCAGTAGGCCACATTAAAATGCATGAATGTATGCAGCATTTATAATGGTCTAGGACACACTTTGTGACACTACTGAACTTGTAGGCATACTATTTATTTATTTGGAAACACTTCTTTCCAAAACAACTAAACATGTAGGAGAAACAAATGCAAGCATACACCTGAGCATTTGAGGGTTTAGGGCTCAAAGTACTTGCTCAATGGCCATACAGTGCACCTCAGGATTTGAACTCACTATTTTCCATTCACTGGTATAGAAATTTAACCATTGACCTACCACAGTATATTTGTCAGCTAGGAGAAATAACCAAAAACTAATAGCCTAAATCATATGTAATGCTTTTGTGATATAAGATCTTGGCGAGAAAGAAGATTAATTATTATTACCTAATTATTGAATTCAGGTGTTTCAGTTCATTGAATTGATCAAGTCATTCATGGGCTAGTTTATCCACATAAAACACAATCACTTGATGGACTGGCCTTTTGGCTCAGATAAATTCAGATAAATGGTCTATGCATAAATATTCTAGATTTCAGACATGTAATATCACAGTTTAATTGGAGATACAGTAATAACAAGGGATGCTCAGATATTCCATGACAACACAGAAACTATTTCCAATTTAGACAGCTGTGTCTGAGGAACAATCTCATGACTTGCTTCCGTATTTTAGTCAGTTTTAATCCATAAATAAGGGGATTTAAAATGGGAGGTATAAAGAGGATATCCAGTGCCATGAAATTTCGCAAAGCTTGAGGGAATGAATTTGAACCATATCGACTGTAAAAGACATCAAACAATAATGCAATGGTGATGTTCAACAGTGCCGCTAAGTGTGGCACACAAGTCTGCATGAATTTGTATTTGCTCTCCTTTGACTTCCTGCAATTTTTAATCAAGTGAGTATATGAGAATGTAATCAGTACTGCATGTCCAAAATATGTTATGATAACTATGTATCCAATTACATTATTTACTGTTGTAGAGGAACAGGCCAGTTTAGCAACTGCCCAGGTTTCACAATAAAGCTTTTCAATATTCGAGCCACACAGGGTTAGTCTTGCTGTTAACAGCACCACAACAGCCATGCAAATAAAAGGTGGAAGCCAACAAAAAATGATACATTTTACAATTTTTTGATTTGTCATTTCTGAATGGTACTCTAATGGTTTACATATTGCAACATATCTGTCATAGGCCATTACGGTTAAAGTTGAATAATCACACAAAGCAGAAGAATAAATAACAAAAACCTGAGTAAGACATCCTGCATAAGAAATAATATGAAATGGGGCCAGTAAGTCATACATGAATTTAGGGTAGAAGCCAGAAGTGCCATATAGTGTATTTATACACAAATTACACAAAAATATGTACATAGGTTCATGAAGCTGCTTATCTAAGGCAATGCAAAAAATTATAGTAATGTTACATAACAAGATAAACTGATAAAGCAATGCAGTCACAGAAAAAAACACATATCTGTCCTCCATTGTCATATTTAATCCAGAGAGAGAGAACACAAAAATATTGGAAACATTCTCCATCTGTAATGGAAATAAGCAATTATATTAAAGATTAGTCTTTAATAGACAGATTCATAACTGGTTTCAAACCTTCCAACATCCTTTCCTCTTTGCCATTGGGCTTCTCTGCTGGTCAGACACACACTTGCACATCAAAATAAACAAGTATTAATATTTTGGAATGCTCATAGGTCTTAACACTTCTGCAAATTTTTATTGTAATAATAACTGCTTTTTTTTCTGGAAGCGTATGTACAGTATACAGTGGTGTAACGTAGTGACTACATCTTGAGACTAGCACAAACAAAGCTTTGCATATAACTATCTTTAAATGACATTAAACCTCAATGCCTCATTTACATACATTATTTCTAAGAAGGTAGAACAATTATTCAGAAAACATGGACTAAAATGTGTCATCAGAATTCACAATTATACAGCAGCTATGGATTTGTGCTGTTTTTAAACTCTCCAGTAAATATTATTTTAATATTAGATTGCTTTATCTGTCAGACAAAGTATACATTAATCTTTAAAAAAGTAAATAAATAAATAATTATCGTACCATCTTGTGCATTTGTCCTCCAATGTGAAGGATGGATCATCTTTTTATAAGCAGTGTTGCAATGCTTTATCACCATTAATTATTTCCAGTTCCCTTTAGACTTCTTCCACTTGAAGAACAGTATATTTAGTCATACTGTGTATTTAAGATTGGAAAACTGCAGCAAAATATATATACCCCACCCAGCAGATGATCTGGGACTAATAAACTTGCTGGTGTTCACGATACAGTGCCTTGCACTGTATCACAAAGAACAAAATACAATTTTATATTTCACTGAATATATATGCCACTAAAAGTAAAAAGAATACATACTACACTCACCGAACATTTTATTAGGAACACTATACTAATACTGGGTAGGACCTCCCTTTGCTCTCAAAACAGCATCAATTCTTTGTGGCATGGATTCCAAAGAAAGGTGTTCTACTGGATTCAGATCTGGTGACTGGGAAGGCCACTGAAGAACATTGAACTCATTGTCATGTTCATGAAACCAGTTTGAGATGACATTTGCTTTGTGGCATGGTACATTATCATGCTGGAAGTAGCCAATAGCTCATGGGTAAATTGTGCCATTCAAGCAATGATTGAGTGGTATGAATGGGCCCAAAGTGTGCCATTCCCCACACCAATACACCACCCCCACCAAACTGGACTGTTGAAACAAAGCACGTTGGGTCCATGGATTCATGCTGTTGGTGCCAAATTCTGACCCTACCATCTGTGTGCTTCATTTTTGGCAGCCTGTGCCCACTGTAGCCTCAGCTTTCTGCTATTGTCTGCCAGAAGTGGAACCTGATCAGGTTTTCTGCTGTTGTAGCTCATCTGCCTCAAGCTGTGCCATGTTCTGCGTTCTGAGATGCTTTTATGCTCACCACAATTGTACAGAATGGTTATGGAGCCTTTCTGTTAACTCAAACCCGTCTGGCCATTCTCTGTTGATCTCTCTCATCAACAAGGCATTTCTGTCCACATAACTAACTGGATGTTTTTTCTTTATTGCACCATTCTGAGTAAACTCAAAAGACTGTTGTGTGTGAAAATTCCAGGAGATCAGCAGTTATAGAAATACTCAAACCAACTCGTCTGGCACCAACAATCATACCACAGTCAAAATCACTGAGATCATAGTTTACCCCATTGTGATGGTTGATGTGAACATTACCTGAAGCTGCTGGCTTCAATGTCTGCATGATTTTATGCATTGCATACCAAAATAGGTGCACACGTCGAGTGTAGCACTATTTAAGGCAGAGTAACACAGCAATTTTAGTGCTTAAGTGTTTGCATATGTTACCGTTAATTTCTGGTACTGCCCGTATTCTAAAAAACTATGGCAAAGATATCTGGATTTATTATTGATCGGTTACATGAAGATTTCGCTCTATTGTGGAAGGATATAGTGATTGGGTTTCTTGATTAAGACAAAGCCAGAGAACAGCATTATTATATAATAAATCTAATCTTATTTTTAGCTAAATTTCATATTCATAAATCAAAATTTTCACTTTAAGCCTGAGGAGCACAGAATTTGCTAATTAACTTGTGATTGCTCATATTTTTTTAATACCTTTTGTATAATTTTGAGATGTATAGAGGATAAGTCTGAACTAGTGTGTGCTTGGTATCATATTTTTGCTGTTCCCCCTTTTTTGTAATTTTGTTGCTGGACGCCAGGGTATATATGCTGTTGTGAAGTCTTTATGTGGTGGTTAATGTTGCCTTATCTGGTGTGAGCATCTTGACATTTACTAGTCACATGAGGTTTAAATTATTCTTAGCAATAATCTGCTGCATTTACACCTATGTGTAACTCTAAGGAAAGAGTAGAAGTGCCATAATTTAAAACCCTTTTCCCCTTTCTTTCACTTATTGGGTTTCCCAGTGTTGGTTGAATTTTTACCTTTTATATAACCTGTGCATGGGACAATAAACCCCTAAATTTTGTTGCATCACAAATACTGCCTCTGTTTCCGTTAGACATCTACCACAGACAGTGATTGGCAGTAAAGTTTGTGATACTTGAGAGCTCAATAATCTTCAAAGTGGTATCTTCATAGTGTTTTATTCATGTCATGTGGTTCGTTCTGACTTTGTTTTGACATTTGACTTTCTTGTGATTCTAGTTTTATTGCCCCCATCTTGTAATTGGTTTATATCCCAATTGCATTCACCTGTTCTCTTTTTAGCCTTTGATTAGTTTGTCTATTTATACCATCCTGAGTCTTTGTCTTGTTATCATGCATCTTGCCTCATCAAGTTTTAAGTCTTGTTTCTTGTGTTCTGTGTTTAGACCCATGCCTTTGTATCTTATCACGGAGTATCTTTGTTTGTTTTTGCCTGCCTGTCCTCTGATACCTGCTACATGATGCATGATGACATCTCTTGTCATCTCAGTTGTATCAATGCCCTCCACGCCAATGACATTGTAGCACAAGTCTTCATTTGATTAGACCGTCATTTATTTACATTTATTTATTTTTCTGAACCTGGGTAACTATTTTACAACAGCTTTTAAATTGTGACTTGCATCTCACACAGAGCTTTTAGTAGATGAGTAGACATATGCCCATGTACATATGTCAAACCCAGGATCTTTTCAGCTTCACTTAGAACTTGATGTAACTCTTAAATGTTACTGAGTAGAGACATTGCAAATAAGACTGCAATCAAAGATAAGATATTCTGTACTATAAATGTGTATAGAATTCATAGCCTGAGCTCAAAATACAAGAACCAGCAAATAAATGTATTATGAAGTGCATTAAACTGTAACCAACAAAATCAAAATAATATTTGATATGACCATCTGTAGCCTTTAAAACTGCATCAATACTCTTACAGGTACACTGTTGTATAGTTTACATAGTAGGTTGTTCCAAGCACCTTTGGAGAGCTTGCCACTGTCCTTCTACAGAGATTTTTGTTAGCTTTTTTAATTTTGCCATTTAACAACCACAAATGTTAATTACATTGTTGGTTCAAACTGGTAATTGCGTATCTAATTTTACTCATTGATTGTATGTATTTATTGGTTAATACACTTCACTTTATAAAACTATTAGCTATTTGTTATGTTACTTGTTTTTTTAATGCTGTTATTGTTTGTTAATGTTAACCTATGGGTTAAAAAATGTCAGTTTTACCCTTAATGTAAAGCACAAACAAAAAACAATTTACTTTTTTATATTTTCACTTTGCCTTTTTTGAATTTTTAAAATTGCGCCCATATTTTGTTGATTTTTGCTATCCTTTAAAGAAAACATAGAGAATGTAATGGCTAAGTTTGTATGCATGCTAGCAGTCAGTAGGTATAGCTCTGTTTCTTGGCTTGCAAACAGTATGTTTTATCTGTAAATGAAAGAAAGATTGGAAAAATGTAAGCACAGATAAACAATTTGCCAAACTATGAAGAACATGGTTTTGAGAAGAATGTTGTTACACTTTATGTGTTTATATTTCTCTAACACTCTTAATTCTAATCACCAAAGATTTCCTCCTTGGTTCAAAGATATGAGCTCTTTAGTTTCCTACCATTCCAAATTTACTGGACTTTTTTTTTTTTTTTTTTTTTTTAACAATGGTTAAATTAAAAAGAAAAAAAGTTTTAACTTTTTAGGTTTTGGCAACAGCAATGACTGAATAGTAGTCCCATGACCTGCTTACGTATTTTAGTCAGTTTTAGTCCATAAATAATGGGATTTAAAATAGGGGGCATAAATAGGAAATCCAGTGCAAAAAAATTTCTCAAGCCCTGTGGAAAGGAAGTTGAACCATATCGACTGTAAAGAACATCAAAAAGCAAAGCAATAGTAACATTGAACAATACCAGCAGGTGTGGCATACAAGTCTGCATGAATTTGTACTTGCCCTCTTGTGAATTTTTACATTTTTCAATCAACTGAATATATGAGCTAACAATCAACACTGCATGTCCAAAATACACAATTATAATTATGTATCCAATCACATTATTCACTGTTGTAGAGGAACATGCCAGTTTAACAACTGCCCAATTTTCACAATATAGTTTTTCAATATTTGAGCCACATAAGGTTAGTCTTGATGTTAACAAGACTAAAACAGCCATGGAAAAAAATGGTGCAAGCCAACAAAAAAGGATACATTTTACAATTTTGTGGTTTGTCATTTCTGAGTGGTATTTTAGTGGTCTACATATTGCCACATACCTGTCATAGGCCATTACTGTTAAAGTTGAATAGTCACATAAAGCAGATGAATAAATAACAAATATTTGAGTCAGACATCCTGCATAAGAAATAGAATGAATATGGGACAGCAAATCATACATTAATTTAGGGTAGAAACCAGAAGTGCCATAGAGTGCATTTATACATAAATTACACAAAAATATGTACATAGGCTCATGAAGCTGCTTATTTGAGGCAATGGAGAAAATTATGGTGATATTACACAATAAAATAAAATTATAAGCCAATGCTGTCAAACAAAAAAACACATATCTGTTTTCCATGGTTCCATCTAAACCAGAGAGGGTGAACATTAAAATGGTTGAAATATTTTCCATTGTGAATAGTTGTCGCTGTCTTTCTCGGTGCTAGAATCTGTAAATGAATAGGGTGAATAAGTTTAATTAAAAATTAGCCTTCCATACACAGATGCTGCAAATGTTTATACCTGTCAAAATCTCTCTGTCGCCACAGCCACTGCACAGTTCATTTCTGCTTTATGTGAACTGTTATGCAGATTTTATCTATGAGGTTTTTGCAAAGGTGTGGCTTTATATGTCTGTCTTGTTTCCCACCTATGGTACCCTTGAGAATCATTGGCAAGATTCATGAAAATGAGCATTGTATAATTTATTTAAACATGTCTTTGTCACATAGAAAATGTTTTTAAATAGACCAATTTTTCTACAAAACACAAAATTAATGGCACTGTTACATTTAAGATTTTTGATGCCTGCCCTGGAGAGAATAACAGCACTTACAGTATAAAGGAATCTTGAGCCACTCCTCCATATTCCTCCACCAACTCTTTAAACTCCTTTATATTATTAGGTTTGTGCATGTGGACCACAGATTTTCAATTGGGTTCAAATAAAGAGAATGAACCTTGCAAAAACATTGATATGATATTATATTTCTTTAAACAAAGAAACAAAGTGATCATCTTGTTGAAAGCACTATCTATGGCCAAGTCAGAACCTCCTGGCAAAAGCTACTATCTTATAGGCTGAAATATCCTGGTACTTGGCAGAATTCATGATGCCATCAATGGCCAGCCATGATGCCATCAATGCCCAGCCACACAAAAACCCCAAAGCATCAATGATCTGCCACCATATTTTACAGTGGGTGTCTGGTGCTGTTCCTTGAATGTAGTCCGCTTTTGGTGCCAAACATGCTGTTGCAATGCATAACGAGTACTATGCAGTTTGACTTTGGTCTTGACCACACCATGGCAACTGTATTTCTAAGGATGCTTGTAGAAGTTCAGGCATTATATTCTGTGAAGTGATCTTAGGAAGGGCCTCTTAATGCAATACTTCCAAGTAGCTTGCTATTGTAAAAGTGGTGTTTAGCAGTTGATTTCGAAACTTGCCAACCACAATAATTAACTAAATTGTATAATTCCAAAAATTGTGATCTTCAAAGCTCTTTTTTCCCTCCTTCACTATCCTCTTCACTGCATGGAGTGACAGCATGATGCAGTTCCTGGCAAATATTAAAATGTTTCAGACAGTGGATGCTTGTCAGTGGGGGCAGGTGGGGTAGAGCCCCACCATTTATATCAACCATTCAACAAATATAAATTTTCATAAAGTCCTCATTGATAACTCCATATATTTTAAACTCTGTAGAAATCAAATGACCTATTTTGAGTGACCAACTATTTAAAAAAATGTTATTTGACAAATGTAAAGCAATTTTCTGTAAATTTGCTCACATTTGTAGCTCTTGCACAATAGCAAGGAAGCACATTCACTGCCCCACTTCTTGCTTCCATAGAGTTATTATTGTCCCAATGGTCAAAAATAGGAACTGCAATAAGCGCTATTAGAAATCCATGGGGCAAGATGGAGGAGGAGGTGGAGGAGGAGGAGCAGACAGGACAGTTAATTACAGGGTTGCCAGATTGGGTTACCTAAAAAAAAAATTCCATGGCAGCCAATATTTAGTTTTATAGCAAATAATTTGAATTAAATCAAACAAATCCCCACTAAATTCCAAAATGTAAGTGCACACAGTTTGTCTATGTACAGAACAATTTCTATTGTAACGTATGATAGATAAGAAATATAAGAGATCTTTATAGTTGTTATACAATGAAGTGGGTTTGTGTGCATGTGCATAATGACAGTCTGTGGGGGAGAGGGGAATTTGATCAGTCCTTTAACACTTACACTGGGAGGGGATTGATGGAGGCCACAGCGTTGGCAGAAAAAAACAACTGTATTTCAGTCTGTTTGTGTATGATAGAATTGCCCTGTACCTCTTGCCAGACGGTAGCAGAGCAAACAGTGTATGTTTTGCTCTGCGGATGCTGCTAGTATTCTTCTTCAGATGATAAGCATAGACATTGTCCAGGTTTGCGAGGTCATCCCAATGATCCACTGAGCCACTCTCACCACAAGGTGCAGATCCTTCTGCTCATTGACTGTGTAGCTGGCATACCACTTGATAATGTAGTGGGAGAGGATGCACTCAATGGTGCTTCAGTAAAAGTTCACCAGGAATTGTTGAGGGAGTTGGGCCTGTTTCAGCTTCCTGAGGAAGTCTATGTAAAGCCTTTTTCACCAGGTAAGAGGTGTTAGGGGATCATGTCAGCCATTTTATTATGTAGACTCCAACGTAATGGACACTCTCCACACATTCCACTGCTTCTCCAAATAGGTGGAGGGGGAGGTGGTCTTTCTTCTCAGTCCTTCTGGAGTATACAATGTACTCCTTTGTCTTGGTGGTGTTAAGGACCAGGTCATTGTCCCTGCACAACTTGCCCAGGTGTTCCACCTCATTCTGTAGGCTGTTTCATCATCAATTTGAAATCAGTCCTATATTATACTATATCAGTGAATTTAATTATAGTATTAGAGGAGTGGATGAGGTGCAGTCATGGGTGAAAAGGGTGAAGAGCACTGGGCTAGACACACAACCCTGTGGTGTTGCTGTGGTGTAAGAGTGTAGAGGTGTGGTTTCCACTCCTGATGCACTTTGGTCTGTCAGTGAGGAAGTCCATGATCCATGAGCAGATAGATGTCCCCAGTTTGTTGATGGGTTTGTGAAGGATTATGGTGTTAAAATTGGAGCTGAAGTCCTCAAATAACATTCTCACATACAGTAGGTGTTGGTTTGGTCTGAGTGGGTTAGAGATGTGTGGAGTGTGAACGAGGTTGCATAATCCTGGGATCAGTTTGCCTGATTGGCAAACTGGTGCTGGTCCAGATCTAGAGGGATGTTGTGTGAGAGCACTAATCTTTCAAAGAACTTCATGACTATGTGTGTTAGAGCAGCTGGACGATAATCACGGACGATAATTAAGGCACTTCACTGGTGATTTTTGGGCACTGAGATGATGGTAAAGGATTTAAAGCATTGTGGGATAGCAGGTTGTTTTGGTGAGAGGTTGATTATGTTTGTGAACACCCTTGCTAGCTAGTTGGCACATGCTTTCAGCATCTATCTGGGCACTCCATCTGGACCTGCTGCTTTGCTGGCAACAACTTTCTGCTAGGTGGATCTCACCTGGTGATGCTGTACAACTAGTGTTTACCCTCCTATGTGTGGTGTAGTATAAGGAACAGCTCCCCATGTTGGGTGTCAAATTGGGCAAAGAAGTGTTTCAGGACATTGGGTAGGTTGCTGGGCTGAAGAGTATTGCTCTTTTATACCATCAGTCCTTTAATTCAGTTTCATATGCTGAGGGGTTGTTGTTGTCAAAGAGTTTCTCAATGTACTGCTTGTGTTTGCAATCCTTGATATCTTTCTTGAGGTTCCCTTGAGCTTTCCTGTAGGCTTGTTTATCTCCCAACGTGAAAATTGCATATCGTTCCTTGAACAGTGCCCACACATTGTTATTTAGCCACAGCTTCTGGTTAGGAAACACTTTTATTGTCTTATGTGTGAGGACATTTCAAGTGCAGGAGTTTATTTCAAGACTGAGGAGGCATATTCTCACAGATCTGCTCCCTGTGCAAACAAAGCCCTGTTAGTGCTATTGAAACAGCCTTGCAACATTGAGGTGGCTTCCTCAGTCCACAGCTTACAGTTTTGAAGGGCTGAACACAGACACCCAGAGACAGGAATAAGGGGAACCTGGGCCTCCCTCTCCACTCCTCGATGGCCAGGGCCTCCCTCTCCACAGCAGCATACTTCTTCTCCGCAGGGGTCAGTTTTTGGCTTGTGTAGAGGACTGGATGCTCCTCCCTGTAGAAGACCTGTGACAGAACGGCCCCAGTCCTGTCTCTGACTCATGAGTGTGCATGATGAAGGGGAGGCTGAAGTCAGGGTTTCGCAGGACGGGAGAGCTCGTCAGCACCTGTTTCAGTTCCTCAAATGCTTGTTCGGCCTCCTGACTCCAGCGCACCCGGTCCGGCTTGCCTTTCCAGGTGAGATCTGAGATAGGAGAGGCAATCGAGGAGAAATTACGCATGAATCTGCGGTTGTATCCAGCCAACCCCAAGAAGGCACGTACTTGTTTCTTGGTGTGGGTCTTGGGTACTCTTTCACTGCTTCCACCTTCTTTTCTTGCGGCATCAGGATGATGTAGATGTCGTCTGTTTAGGCAGCAGCGTACTGGATGTGGGGCCATAGGACGATGTCCATCAAGCGCTGGAAGGTGGCTGGCTCCCCATGTAGGCCGAAGGGGAGGACCCAGTACTGCCAGTTGAGGGCCACCTGCCAGTAGCCTTTGTTCAGGTCAAGGGTGGAAATGAACTGGGCCCTCCCCAGATGCTCCACCAAGTTGTCGGCCCTAGGTAGGGGGTAGCTGTCGAAGTCCGAGACCTGGTTCAGCTTCCAGAAGTCATTACACAGCCAGATGCTCCCGTCGGGTTTGGGCACCACAATGGGCTGGTGGACTCCTTGATGATTCTGTCTTGGAGCATCCGGGTGATCTTCTCCTTGATTGCCCTGCGATGGGCCTCTGGGACGCAGTAAGGCCACTGTCAGACCACGACTCCCGGTGGGGTCTTTATGTCATGGTGGACCAGATGCGTGAGGCCGGGGGTGGAGGAGAAGACATCGGCAAACTGGTGCACCAGTTCAGACAGCTCTTGGCTTTGGGCTTTGGGCCTCTGACGGATCTGTGGGAAGGCTCACAAATGCAGACACCACAGGGGCAGGGGCAGTCCACTTTTTCAGTAAATTAATGTGGTTTATCTGTGTGTCTGCATGCTTACCTGGCTGCTGCAGGTGGTAGTTGACAGGGCTCACCTTCTTAAGGACCTTGAACGGGCCCTGCCATCACGCCAGGAATTTGCAGGAGGTGTCGGGTAGCAGGAGGAGGACCTTGTTGCCAGGCTGGAATTGACAGGGCTTTCACGTGATGGTTGTAGGCCCTACTCTGTTCTCTCTGGGCAGCATCCATATGCTCCTGGATGACAGCATCACCTTGTCAATCCTATTCTGCATTTCCTGGATGTAGTCAATGAGGGAGCGGTTGGGGGAGGGCTGATATTCCCATACCTCCCGGGCCATGTCCAGCAGTCCCCGAGGTCGCCGTCCAAAGAGTAACTCGAGGGTATAAATCCTGTGGAGGCCTGAGGGGTCTCTCAGATGGTGAAGAGGACGTAGGGGAGGAGAAGGTCCCAATTCCTCCCCTCCTCTCCTACCACCCAATGGAGCATCCTCTTCAGCATCTGGTTGAAGCGCTTGACCAGTCTTTTGGTCTGGGGGTGGTAGACGGACATCCTTAGGTGCTTCACCTGCAACAACTGACACAGATCCGCCTTTAGTTTGGACATAAAGGGTGTATCTTGGTTGTTGATGATGTCCTTTGCGACTCCCACGTGATTGAAGAGGAGCGCATGGGCGATGTTCCGGGAGGTGGCCTTCTGAAGAGGTTCTGTCTCAGCGTAACGGGTGGTGTAGTCCACTATAACCAAGATGTATTCTTGGCCCTGGGCAGACTTCGGCAGCGACGCTACGAAGTCCATACCTACTCTCTCAAAGGGGATGCTGATGATGGGGAGAGGGCTAAGTGGCAGGGGAGCAGGCTTGTAGGGGGTGGTCCTGCTGGCAGAAGGCCTGGACCTCGGCATCCATCGCAGGCCAGAGGAAGCGGTCTTTGAGCTTTTCCAGGGTGTTGCGGGCCCCAAGATGTCCCCTCAATGGGTTTGAGTGAGCCAAGTGCATGAGAGCCTGAGTACGGCTACAGGGAACCACCAGCAGCTCGCAGTGTTGGCCTCGCCGCATTGTCTTGAAGTACAGGAGGCCCCCACGCATCAGGAAGTAGGCGCCTGGCGTTCTCTTTCTGCTCAGGGCCCAAATTCCCTTCCTGGGCGACCTGGGAAAACACAGATGACACAGGATTAGTGGGGATGGGGGACTCACCTGCTGAGGGAACTGTGCTCCCCGAGTCCAGAAGAGCCGAGACTGGCCAGCTGTTAACCTAGATGGGGATAGTGGGAAGGCTGAGTGGGGTCGCCTTATGCAATGCGCATCCTGTGAGCCAGGGCTTGTCCACATGTCGAGGGGTGGCATGGTCTGGCTCAGTAGGCATGGACTCTTCCCTGGGAGTGCAGGTCCTGGCATCTCACCGATGGGGGCCGGGAAAACTCTTGTCATTCACCCCTGCCAATCTCCAGGCCAGGGTGGCCACCACTCTCCCCAGGGCCTCCAACATTTCCCAGGGTTGCAGGCTCCTCTCATGCCAACAGCCTTTCGTTCTTCAAGAACCGGTCCATGGCCACCTCTACGACCTTGGCGGTGGAAAGTCGTTCAGGCTGTAGCCACCTCTTGGCAATGCGTAGCAGTGTGTCTGTCTAGCTGTGAGGGGTGCCTTTGGGGTTGCACCTGTGGAGCTCTGCTGCCGCGCTGGAGGGGGAAAGGCCACAGCATAGCAGGATCTCACTCTTGACGACATCGTACTGGGTGGCTTCATCTGGGGAGAGGGCATGGTAGGCTAGCTGAACCTCTCCTGTGAGGAAGGGAGCGAGGATGCAGGCCCAGTCCTCCTTAGGCCACTTCTCTCGCTGGGCGATGCACTCAAAGGTCAAATGATACACCTCCACCTCATCGTCAGGCGTGAGTTTAGTAAGGAGGCACTGGACCTCTCGGCAGGGGTCGGAGTGGGAGACTGCAGTGGCGGTGGCCTTCTGTTGGAGTTCTAGGAGCTCTTGGGAGCTCAGGAGGCCGCGGGCCAGCTCTTGGGTCACTGCCTGCTGCTTGTTTGGAGAAACTGCTGGAAGACAGGGTCCATCTTGGAGCTGGGTGCTGTGTTCATGCCCACATTCTCCACCACTGTAACACTGAGAGACCAGAGCCAGGAATGAGGGGAACGTGCTCTTTTATTTACAAAGGTTGTGTAGGAGGTGAATGGGAGTGCAGGGATGGGTGGCTGGTGAAGCGCTGTGAGCCACGTACACTCTGGCTGCCGCCTTGCAGCCACGCACACTCCGGCTGTCCAAAACAACGGGGTGCTGAACCAGTGCTGTCCATTCAGCACCCCGCTGGCAAGTCGTGTAAAGAGCTCCGAGTTTGTTCCATGCATGGGCCACCGGCCCACCGTCACACACTCTACTTAGATTTTTTTTTGTCATGCTGATTTTTCTTTTCCTTGCCTTGTTCTAGTCTAGTCTTGCTCTAGTTTTTTGAGTTTTTGATTCCTTTTTCATTGTTTGTTATTTTTTTATTTGTTTTTAATAAAGATGTCTGCAATTGCAACCTTCTTCCTGGGATTTCCTGACAGAATGCGCCACCTAAAATTGGAAGCAGCAGATATACTTGCAGACATGCAGCTTGCAGCTGAAGACGTGGTTCTGCCCCCTGCTTGGTTGAGGACGTTGCTCTGCCCCCCTGCTCTTCTGAGGTTGTTGCTTTGCCTCCTTGCTTTGTCATTGTTGTCACGCCCCCCACTGGCTTTGCTGTGGTCGTTGCTCCACCCTCTGGCCTCGCCGTGGTCATCACTTCCCCCTTTGGCCTCGCATTGGCCCTGGCCCTCCTAAGTTTGGGAGTGTCAAGAGCCACACCTTAAGGGGGGCACGATATCATGTCCACCATGAACAATTCCCCCCCTCTCCCCCAGACCACCAGAGAGCACCCTCATTCACATTTTTTTAAAATTCTTCTTTTGTTGTCATCCCCACTTCCTTCCTTGTTTGTGCGCACCTGTTTTGTGTTTCCCAATTAGTCACCCTAGTTCTGTGTTTTCCCTCTTTAGTTGTGTAGCGTTGTGTGTGTGTAGTTCGTAATATAGCTGTTATGTTGTATTTGCACCGGGAGTGGTTTTTGTTTTCATTCTGAGTTTTCTTTTCTTTGCCTTGTTCAAGTCTAGTCTTGCTCTATATTTTTGAGTTTTTGGTTCTTTTTTTGTTGTTTGTTATTTTTTTATTTGTATTTAGGGGCAAGGGGCCCCTAAATACCCCTAGTATCTTTGTGTAGATGTGATCCAGAGTGTTACTCTCTCTTATGGGATCACATTTTTTGTGATATATTGCAAAGATTGGGAGACAGATAGGGGGATTATGGAGTGCATAATGTGCAAGCATCAAAACAATGCTTCTTTCTCCATGGAAGGGTTGAGGAAAAGAACAAACTTTGAATAACGGTGTGTAGTGATTATTTTATACAAACATTGTTGCTTATTTATCTGAAGGGTGGCAATAATTATGGAGGGCACTTGAAGTGCTGGTGACTGCTATATCATTGGCAAAATGATATAACAGCGATAGCCTAGACAAACACTGCCAACTTCTTTCTGTTTTTATGTTGGCTTGTGTGTTTTTATTTGGCACTTTAACTCTTTTGAGTTATCTACCTTGCACCTCCACTAAATGGCTACACTAATGTCACAGCAGGGGCATGGCCAAGCGTTATTTGTGAATGGGAGCAGGGGTTGAGGAGAAGGAGCACAGATGGGTGAACCAGGGACACCTGTGTGTGATTAAAGAAAAACTATTTCTCTATGTTTCAATAAGCAGCTAGAGATCATGTTGAGACAGAGAATGAGTAGCACCAGAAGCAGGGTGATAACCAAAATGTGTGTCTTTGTGTTTCTCTGATTTTGTGTTGATTTGCCCAGCAAAGCACTAAAAATGCTCCAGTTTCAGAAAAATAGTAAATAACAGAAAAAGGCTACACTCTTCATAGCCTGACTCTTTTGTACTCATTCCCCTTGTTACCCAGCAGGGTGTCACATTACTATGGTTTCCAGCTCATAGTCTAGGAAGTACTGTCTGGTCTGTAACTATGCATTGAGACCACCTGCTGTGGTAGGCCAGGGTTGTCCAGTGGTTTGTGAGAAGTATCCCCTAGTGCTCATCCATTTTGTCTCTCTCTCTTTATTATTGTGATGTAATAATAAGGCAATTATCCCTATTGCAAGGTCTGGAGCAAATGGTGGTGGAGCATGTTTCCCCAGTCTGATTTGGTTCCAACTGTTTTTTATTGTTGTATGACTTGTATGAACTGTGTTTATACACTGCTCAAAAAAATTAAAGGAACACTTTTTAATCAGAGTATAGCATCAAGTCAATTAAATTCCTGGGATATTGATCTGGTCAGTTAAGTAGCAGAGGGGGTTGTTAATCAGTTTCAGCTGCTTTGGTGTTAATGAAATTAACAACAGGTGCACTAGATGGGCAACAATGAGACGATCCCCAAAACAGGAATGGATTTACAGGTGGAGGCCACTGACATTTTTTTCCCTACTCATCTTTTCTGACTGTTTTTCACTAGTTTTGCATTTGGCTAGGGTCAGTGTCACTACTGGTAGCATGAGGCGATACCTGGACCCTAAAGAGGTTGCACAGGCAGTCCAACTCCTCCAAGATGGCACATCAGTACGTGCCATTGCCAGAAAGTTTGCTGTGTCCCCTAGCACAGTCTCAAGAGCATGAAGGAGGATTCCAGGAGACAGGCAGTTACTCTAGGAGAGCTGGACAGGACCATAGAAGGTCCTTAACCCATCAGCAGGACCGGTATCTGCTCCTTTGTGCAAGGGGGAACAGGATGAGCACTGCCAGAGTGACCTCCAGCAGGCCACTGGTGTGAATGTCTCTGACCAAACAATCAGAAACAGACTTCATGAGGGTGGCCTGAGGGCCCGACATACTCTAGTGGGCCCTGTGCTCACTGCCCGGCACCATGGAGCTCAATTGGCATTTGCCATTGAACACCAGAATTGGCAGGTCCGCCACTGGCGCTCTGTGCTTTTCACAGATGAGAGCAGGTTCACCCTGAGCACATGTGACAGACGTGAAAGGGTCTGGAGAAGCCGTGGAGAATGTTATGCTGCCTGTAACATCGTTCAGCATGACCGGTTTGGTGGTGGGTCAGTGATGGTCTGGGGAGGCATATCCATGGAGGGACGCACAGACCTCTACAGGCTAGGCAATGGCACCCTGACTGCCATTAGGTATCGGGATGAAATCCTTGGACCCATTGTCAGACCCTGTGCTGGTGCAGAGGGTCCTGGGTTCCTCCTGGTGCATGACAATGCCCAGCCTCATGTGGCAAGAGTATGCAGGCAGTTCCTGGAGGATGAAGAAATTGATACCATTGAATGCCCCCCACACTTGCCTGACCTAAATCCAATAGAACACCTCTGGGACATTATGTTTCGGTCCATCCAACGCCAACAGGTTGCACCTCAGACTGTTCAGGAGCTCAGTGATGCCCTGGTCCAGATCTGGGAGGAAATACCCCAGGACACCATCCGTCGTCTTATTAGGAGCATGCCCCGATGTTGTCAGGCATGCATACAAGCATGTTGGGGCCATACAAACTACTGAGTACCATTTTGAGTTGCTGTAGTGAAATTTCAGCAAAATGGACTAGCCTGCTGCATCATTTTTTCACTTTGATTTTCGGGGTGTCTTTGAATTCAGCCCTCTGTAGGTTGATAATTTTCATTTCCATCAAACGATGTGGCATCCTTTCGTTCCTAACACATTACCCAGTCCATATCAGTATAGATATCCAGCATGATATTTTTCCCCATTGAGATATGATGTGTTTTCAAAGTGTTCCTTTAATTCTTTTGAGCAGTGTATAACATCTGACATCTGACATGGACCAGACTGTGGCCCAGTGAGAACAGTATAAAGTATGTTTACACACTCAGCTGTTGCTTAATAAATCCAAACATGTGTCCAGATTATTACTTAAAAATACTGTAACAAAGGTGATAAATAAATGAAAAACAAACAAACGTACAAAAAATTAGCAATAGTTTAGGAACTCCAGTTTTTGAAACATGAAGCACCTTGCCTTCTGTAGCAGATCCTCTTTGGGGTTTATCCATGCTAAATTTCCCCTAAGTGTGAACGAGTGTGAGATCACACATCTGTGTGTGAATGGTGGTCCCTGTGATGGAGTTTCATAGACTTTTCTAATTAATTTACCCTTTCTGTTCTGATTAGTTAAGTGATGACATGGCTTGTTAAAAAAAAAAGAGAGAGACGTCAGCAATAAAAAAGAAAGGTTAAAGAACAACAATAAAAAGTCAAAGAAAGATTATTGCTTTTTAAATGTTTAAAAAAAGATTGAAGTATTTAGAAGTATTTACATGATGGACTTTTCTGAAGTTCTGCAACTTAACTTCAACAACTCTCACAGTATGACAGGGACAAAATGTCATGAACCCTAAGTTTATTTAACTTTTTCTTTCTTTTTCTTCTTTTTTTTCAAAACAATCACTATATATTATTTTTGTATAACTGATGCCCTTAAAAATAATTATGTGCAAACAACATTTCTTCACTTTTGGGCATTGTATAGAATATCTGGTAAGCCACTGTCCATTTATTTTCATATATTTATAATTTAGCTGTTGTAAAGCATAAAATAAAAACATTTAATGCTTGGTAATAAAGTATGGGAAAGACTGGGAAACTGTTAATAGAATGTTGGCATTAACAACAGTGAAAGATATTAAACATAAAGTATTTTATCGTTTTGTACTATGAGCAAATTTATCATGCACATTGTTTCTGAATGAATAAAGACATTTTAATATCACAGCACAGTATATGTATTAATTATAGGTCAGAATCGGGAATGCGACATATTCACTTTGTACCTATGACAGTATATTTATTTAAGAATGAAAATATTTCCTAATATTAGTAAACCATGGTAGCTACTCTCTACATGATAGCATGGCAAAAGGTTCAGCCTGCACGTTGAGGAGCAGCACATTTTTTTGATACTTTTAGATGATGTTGAATTTTTCTGCGAATTTCAGGAAAATTAAGGCCATAAACAACAGGATTTAGGAGAGGAGGTATAATCAGAAACTCTAATGACAGAATGATAGCTATTACTGGAGGTAAATTTTCAAAACGGGTAAAGGTCATTTCACAGAAGATGGTAATTGAGTAGTTAACAAAAGTCACTAGATGAGGAAGGCAAGTGTGATAAGCTTTGCTCTTGAACTCTTTTGAAGATTTCTGACAAATCATAAGAATTTTAATATAAGAATACAAAATGAAACTAAATGGGATTAAAACTGTAGTTACTAGCACAACAAAGCCATAAATGTTTTCAAAAGTAGCATTTTCACAAGAGAGCTTTGCAATGATCCAATTGTTGCAATACAATTTTCTTAAGTTATTACCACACAATCTTAATCTAGCAGTGAAAATTATCCCAAGACCAATAGAAAGCATTGGATAAATCCCAGAAATAGCTACCATAACAATAAGCATCTTAGGTGTCATAATGCTGTGGTATTGCAATGGCTTACTTATAGCAACAAATCTGTCATATGCCATTAATGTTAAAATTGTAAATTCATATGATGCATAGGTATAAATGACAAACGTTTGTACATGACATCCAGAACGAGTGATTGAATGAGAATATAATAACAAATCAGTTAGTAATCTTGGAAAGAAGCCAGCAGTGCCATAAAGAGAATTAATTGATAAACATGCTATCAAAATATACATAGGCTGGTGCAAAGAAGATACCATAAATATTACAAGAATTATAATGACATTGAAGAACAAAATAGTACAATATAGGAGAGATCCTAAAATGAAGTAAAGGTATCGAAAGTGGCCCATGTTTTCAAACATGGAGAAATAAAGAAGAGTATCATTTTCCATTACTCTCAAAAACGTGGATGTTGTTGTCTTGAACTGAAATGAAGAAAGAACATTTAAATTATGCAGTATATAACATTTTAACTGCAGAAACAAATGTGATTACCCATACTCTCATTATTATGAAAAAATAGCTATAAAAAATAAAATAAATTCTAATATTATAATAAACATTTAGGCTTAATTTTTGAATATATTCATTATTGAACTGAAAAGCATACTGTACCTAATTACAATTTAAATAAACTGCATCAATAACTGTAGTAATATTAACAAAAGGGTCCATGTGAATGCGTAAGCATTCAACACTTCTCTTACCTTATATAGTATATGATATGTCACTAAGGATTTCCCTTTGAGTTAATGTAAATACACTGCTGATTAGCTCTTGCTAATTAGCTGTTAGTATCTGATGTTTAACTTCTTGCCAGTCAATTGTCCAAATACCTTTGAGACCCTGAAAATGGAGGTACCTTGTTGAAAATGACTGTAATTCCTAAATGGTAAATGCCATATTTTAGTGGAACCTCTTAAAATAAAGCTGAAAGTCTACACTTCGATCACGTCTTGATTGTTTTATTGTGGTGATGTATAAAATCACAAAAACGCTGTCATTGTCCAAATACTTCCAGACCTGACTGTTTTTCAAACTGTGAAAGTAGTGCATTATGATTTATATTTGTGCTGTGACTACAAAGTAGTTAAATAGGTACGCTATTCAAATAAACAAAAGTGTAAGAATACATATTTCCCTTACTGTATATACAGTTGTACCAGCAAATTTCATATATTTTTATTTTTGACATTAAAAGCAGTAAACACACTCTGCAGCAAACTAATTTAAAAACATGTTTTCTGCTAATATTAATGCATAATTACTTTATACAGTACCTTGCAAAAGTATTTAAGTCATCAGATTTGTTTGGATTACACATGACACACTATTCCAGTGAATATTTTTTATTGCAAATCAATGTGTATGGAAGTACACTGCCTGGCCAAAAAAAAGGTCGCTGTTTGGGTTTAAATAAGCAAATACTTAAGAGCCTATGATTGGATCATTACTGCAGTGATTAATATGTTTTAGCTGGCACCAATTCTTTTAAACACGTCGCATAGTGTACTCCCACCCCAAGCACTGATTGACAAGTTTCTGTGCAAGGCATCGGAAATGCAAATGCACAGAGAATTGTGATTCCATTTGAATTTTGTCACAATTTGCATTTGCATTTGAATTATGCAAATATTAAGAGCATGCTTATTGAAGTATTTTGCAATTGCAATTTGAAATTTGTCTAGAATATACTTCAATAAGTATGCTCTTAAAGTAAATCTTCAAATTCATTATGTGTCAGCAGATTTTTAAACAAAAAATTTAAAAACTGTCTCATCATACCAAAAAGCTACATCTTCACTGGGCCACTTTTGTGCTTTCATATGGCTCTTCTTGGGCAATTGTTTCTACCCACCCAATTGCTTCTAGCCAGAATGACTGCTAACCTCACTGTGGCTTCCCTCACCAGTGTCTGTCTTGTTTTTGCATAAGGGCCTTGTCTGGGTAGTGCTTGTGTGGTGTGAAGCAGCTTCCACTTCCTCAATATCGATCCAACAGTGCTTACTGGGATGTCCAACCCCCATATTTTTATATTATACTTATACTATTATCAGTTATGAAATTCTATTACATTATCTTTAACTCCCTTAGAATAGTCCTTAGTCTTCATTTTCAATACTTTCCTACAGACTGACAGTCTCTTCAGTGACAGTTTATGAATAAGATGGTTACCACATCAAAGATCCTACTTGGGGGTGTCATGTGTCTTGAGTATCAGGATTATATCTGGATGGAAATAAGCACAAAAAAATGATGCATTTCTCTGATTTCTTCAACCCTGTCTCAGCTGTGTGTTCCTAAGGTTATCTGGTATAATATTACCAACATCTTGAATCCCATATGTGATTGAAATATATTGTGATATTTATTCATAATTCATCCACCCTTTGTAAGTGCTTTATCATTCATTGATCAATAACTGTTTCTCAGGCACTCTAAGTCTGATCAAGCTGGAATTTGCTGTGCTGCATAATTGTGGTGAGTGGATTTCTACTGTTGACTGGATTGCTTTAAAAACTTGGCCAATCAACTTGCGGCACACACTTCACAAGAACTAGGCACTATGGTTGCTATACGCTAAGAATGTTTGGACCCTGTTTGGTCCCAATTGGAGCAATACCTCTTCTTCTTCTTCTTCTTCTTCTTCTTATTATTATTATTATTATCAGTAGTAGTAGTAGTAGTAGTATATTACAATAATAATGCCATTGAAGAATAAAATAGTACAGTATAGGAATATCTGTTAGGGTATTAACCACATTTAAATCACATATGTGAAATATATTGTGATATTTATTCATAATTAATTCATCTTTAGTAAGTGCTTTATAGTTCATGCCATGTCAATGCCAGATTTGGCGTTCAGCTCAACAATATAAGCACACTCCAAACACACACACACTGCAAAGTATTTGTTCAGCTGCCTTATACATCTGACATGCCAAGCCTTTGATTCATGTTTGCTACTTCTTGTTTTGAGCCACATTTGCTCTCTTGTTTTGTGATTATAGCCTTGTTCTTCGATAACATGTCTGTACAATGCCTGACCTTGTGGCTCTGATCTTGGTGTTATGATTTGAATTTGTTTGTACCTGCCAGTCTCCTTCCATAAACGCATTCACTGTGTCTCTGTCTCTCCCAACTGACGGCTCATTGGACTTCAGGAAATGCTTTATCCTGGGAGGCTGAAAGGCTGGAATAAGTGCTCTATTGTTCATTGGACTTCAGGAAATGTTTTCTGGAACCCTGGGTGTAATTTGTATTTTATCATATTCTATCATATTTTTCCCATTTATTCCTTGGGTTCTCCCACACAAAAAAGCCTCAAGAATCATTTTAGATGGATTTGTATGAAACTTGAATCACAGGACTAAATGCTCGTCCTCCATAGGGGGCAGCATTAAGTTCAATAACTGTTTCTCAGGCTCTGTAAGTCTGATCAAGCTGAAATGTAGTTTAATGCAGCATTGTGCTACTCTGTAAGTGGCTTTATAATGTTGACTGGGTCACTTTAAAAACATGGCCAATTAACTCACAGCACACACTTCACAAGTGTATGCAAAGGCTGTTCGGATGCTGCAGATCGCCACTTGCAAATTTAAAATTTAAAAGCCCGACATCCCTGGGTTCCCTGGGTTGAGATGTGTTCAGTGCACCCTGTGATGTTGAATTTCTGCCTAATTAGGTTTTCCGCCATCTTGGATACTGTCAAAAACATTTTTTTTTTCTACTCTTCCTACGCTAATTACTCCAAGCGGTTTGGCTGTAATGGGTCAATGAATCTGACGATCTCTTCCTGCCAACCAGGATGTGAGGCTGTATCTCAGCAACAACTTAGCGCAGGGACACAAAACTTGGTAGGCATCTTCAGGACCATGACCTGAGGCTATGCAACAAATTTCGTGACAGTGCCACTGGTCAAAAGTTACAATAACATGCTAAAAATGCTTACATCTAACTGCCAGTTTTGCTACTCCTCCTCCAAATTTTGTCCAATCTTCACCAAATTTGGCTCACATCACATTGAAACCTGTCTAAACTTGCACATAGTGGGAAAAAACATCAATAACTTAGAAAAAAAAATGTAGGTCAGAGCAGCATCAATCACAACCACAGGTCAAAGTAGCAACAGACAACACCACATGTCACAGCAGTAATGGCAGCTGCAGCAGCAATACCACGCTGCCGCCCATTAGTTCATCTAGACCTTTCCTCCTACAGTCAGAGAATTCCATGATCAAAACATACACATCATGACTGAAACTACAAATCACTCTTGAATCTCTTTGCCTAAAGTTATGGCTCTGCTTTCCTGTGATTGCTTAGGCAACAATTGTATCATGTCTGTGAATGTGAGGCTCTCTAAGTCTGGGTGCTTGGCCCCTGAAAATGCTGCTTGAAGCTTTACTTATTATTATTATTATTATTATTATTATTATAGCAATTGCAGCTCAGTTATAGTTAAAGGAATCCTGAAATTTCGGGGTGCAGCAGCACCCACACCACCCCCACTTCCAGGTCAGATGAGCTCAATTTTTATGGTCATTGGGGATCCAGAGTCTGAAGTTCACAAAGCAAATTTTACATTATGGATGGGCAGAGAGGTGACCTGGTCAAGGGTTAGCTTTTGTCTATAGTTCTTTTTGGAGGCCACAGCAAAACATAGTAATTAGCATGGGTTGTGGGGTGGCTTCATGTATCATGATGTTGTTAAAGAGCTAGATTATGGAGGACTTTTTCCATGCTAATCTGGCTTTTATGTTACCTAACCTTCTACCGTGTCAATTTTTGAAAGGTAAATCTTTCTGTAACACACACTAAAGACATGGGTGCAATGCTAACACAGCCATTTATTGCAGAAACAAGATAACAAGAGGCAACTTCAAAAAAACAAACATTAAAAAATGCCAGAAACCTAAGTTAGGAGGACAAAATACAAGCTCTGGTAAGGAGCAGGTCTTCACTTTGAGATGAGTGTGTTAACGATTATCAAGCTCCTAAAGGTACTGTCACAGTTGGTGCAAGTGCTCCCTTCGCATTTCTGGCTCTGATGGGGCCCCAAACACCAAATTCTCTGGTGTCCTTAGCTTCTGGCCAAACATCAGAACAGCTGGCATGCATTTGGTGGACTACGGGGCAGTCATCCAGAAAGAAGACAGTAGAGTTCCAGTTAATGCATTGAACAAGGCCATTACTCTGCTGGTAAAGTGGGTTCTGTTGGCTCCCAACTGCTGACAGACCTTGGCACAGACCTTGCTTCTGGTCACTATGTAATTTCAAGAGTGCCTTGAACTGGTGAAACATCTACTCCATCAAACTCTCTGCAGTGGTGTCAGCCCTTTGATCTGGGACTGCATATGCCTTGGGCCACCTAGGGCTCGGTAGATTATTAACATTTTGTAACACCAGTTTACATTGTGGCACCTCTATGCCAGCAGAGGTCCCCCACCATGAGTTTTGAACTGTCTCACACACACTTCCTATCTGCTAATCATTTCCTGTTCATAGACTATTTAAGGACCAATTCATTCATAGTCAAATTATGAGGTCTTGCCAATATTGCTATAATTCTCAATCACTGTATCCTGTCTGATATCTCTTGTGTATGACCCTGGCCTTATTTATTGGTTTGGTTTGGTTCTGAATGCCCCTGGTTGATTCTCTGTAATTTTGACTCTGGACTATCTTTTGGAATTTTGGACTTTGCATTGTGAGAAACTGTGAAAAAAGGGGCATTTTTGAAATAAGGGCATGTTTTGTTCTAGAGAGGGACACTCCACTCAGTTAATCATAACACTCGCCCCTATGGTAGAAAATTTCTGTTCCGTTTTGCATTTCATGGTGTTCATGTTCTCATGCTCAAGTCCCTCAGCATGCATGCCCTTGTTGGGTGCCTGATGGGAAAGGAAAGAATTATCTAGTGCACCATGCTTCTCATCATGCATACCAGAGTTTTGCATTTAGAAACCATTTCCTTTCTAATCACCAACTGTCCTCAGAATCCAAGTAGTGCTTGGTGCACTTCCTCAGAGAAGTTGACAAATGGAATACTGCTTTCATCACCACACCTGAGCATTATGAATATTTGGTGATGTCTTATGTGCTAGCTAATGTGCCATCAGTCATCAGTCATTCTGTTCTAGAAAGTTAAATTTTGCAGAACAAACTCTGACAATGCCAATCAATTAAATGGCAAGCCATTAAAGCTTCCTTAGAAGAGTGGAAGCACAGGCTGGAGGGAGCAGTGCACCCCTTCATCATTCTGACAGGTCATAAAAATCTGGAATATGTGAGGTCCTGGATCCAAGAACACTAAAGCTGATGCTTTATCACGGTTCTATGACAAGGAGAAGGATCAACCCCATGACCAAACCATGCCTCATGCATCACTGCTCCCATAAGATGAATGCATGGACACTATCCAGATGGCCCAGAGCGAGGAATCAGCACTCCCAAACTGCCCTCCTGCCAAAATCTTTCTTCATTTGGAGATGTGACTCAATATGTCCAAGCCTGTCATATGTGTACACTTTGTTGAACTTCAAGGCACCTACCCTCAGACCCTCTCAGCCTGTTTCTGTCCCTTGTCACCCCTGGCCATACATCTCAACAAACTTCACTGATCTCCCTGTCTCTAAATGTTTTACCACTATCCACTGACAGATTCTCAAAAGCCTGCCATCTATTACCATTACCCAAGCTACCCCGAGGCAATGGAAACTGCAGAAGCAAGTTTCAGTGTATTATACTGTCATGAAGGCATCCCATAGACAGAAAGGTACAATACACTTTACACATTTGGAGAGCTGTCTGCCAATAGTTGCACATACATGCCAGTCTCTCTTCTGGAGACCATCCACAGTCCATAGACAAATAGTGAGTTTAAACCAAGAAATCAGATGCTTCCTTAGACACTACTGTAGCCAAAACCAGCATGATTGGAGTCACTATCTGCTATGGGCTGACTACACCCAAAATTCACTTATTGACATGTTCATGGGCGTTACCACATGGTCCCTTGTTTCCCTGGTCTAAAGAGCCCACAGAAAAGCCAGTGGTCTATGAGTAGATGAGAAGAAGTGAGCAGACATGGGAGGCTGCACATGTTCAACTTTAGAGAGCCATCTGCATCTGAATCAATGCAGACAGACTGATCTCCACCAACTTTCATCCAAGGCAATGGGGTGGCTAAATTTGGATAATTTTTTTTGGATATTTTTTAAATAAATCCCATTGTTAATTGATTGAAAATACATGTACTAAAACAAATGTACTAAAAAAAGACAGCACATAATGAGTTTTTAGCATGGTGCATTGGGCACCTCTGCCACCTCACAGCTTGGGTTACCCCCTGTGTGGAGTTCCTTAATCCTAACTAATAAAGGAGCTTGACTTTTTATAAAACTGTCACTGACTTCATGCATGCAATGCATTCATTCTGAGTCAGTCCTATGCAGCTTAATTGGGATTGGCTGGGTCACCATTCAGTCAGTCCAAAATAAACAATACTTTGAAATATGCTATCTATCTAAAAATATTGTGTGCCTCTTTTTCCTCAGAGATTTGTAATTCTCAGTGACCAGCTCAAGGGCATACGCAATGTGAAGAAAAAGTGAGGGGGACAGTCACTTGTCCGCAATAAGTTCTGGTGACGTGTCCCCCTGCATCCCCCACGTCTGCTAAGCCCCTGGTCATATTAAATGTTTATTTCAGTGCTTGCAATTTTCTCATTCATATATCATTGTATTAGTCTTTTTTTAATTTTTACTTTCAAATTGTCTCTTGCTTTTATGTTGCTTTTATAAATGCTATTTCTTTCTTCAGTCTTCTTCCTATTCCTGAATTTCTTCCAGGTTAAATGCAAGTGCTTCTGTTTAAAGTTGGTGGC
Organism: Pangasianodon hypophthalmus; assembly: GCF_027358585.1. Taxonomy (NCBI): domain Eukaryota; kingdom Metazoa; phylum Chordata; class Actinopteri; order Siluriformes; family Pangasiidae; genus Pangasianodon; species Pangasianodon hypophthalmus. The sequence continues at coordinate 14,037,265 of NC_069723.1, read as the reverse complement.
CTAGACACTATTGAAGTGGAGCTGTGAACTACTTGCAGGTGTTTTATTTGAATCTGGAGCCCAGAAAATCAGCTTAAGCAGCTGTGTAACCTGTCTCTGAATATGTGAAACTTTACACTCATCAGTACTGACACAACATTTGGACTGAAGTAGTAGACTTTAGTCACCAACTTCGAATATGCGAATATACACATGCATCAAGTCTGACTGTGTTTTGAGTGAGACAATAGATTTGTACATTACGAATTTCTGACAAATGTTTCCAGAGTTATTAAATAACTCTTTGGAATAACTGTTTTGAATATATTAAAATATACTATATATTATTATATATAATATAAAAATGCCAGACATTTCCATTTCACATTAAGTACTTCATCAGTCATACTATAAGTGTGGCAACAAATGTGCTTCTGAAGTTTTAAAGGAGATACAATTAATGATGGCATATTTTCACCCCTTCATTCACACAGTATGACCTAATCTGTTCCTAATAGTTAAAACAATTCTTATACAAATGGTTTATTATACAAGCTCATTGCAAGAACTTCATTACAACAGATGGGACTGGTTGTAAAAGATGTTTTAAAAGAAATGCCTAAACACAAATAGGCCTGCAAACATTCAATTTCAATGTTGCATTTATTGGAGATCCAAAGTGTCTACACATAACTCAATTAATTCACTTTGTCCCAAAATAATAATTCAACTTTGTGAAATGTTTGTTACAAAATATTATTTTTTCCAGTCTCTCAAATGCTTCCCTAGTTCATTAATCCTGAATGAGCTCTGTGTCCACCATCTCCCAATGGGCATCTTTGTACAGACCCTTAAATATAATGACAACTTGTAGTTAATTGTTGTTCATTTTAATTAGTCCCATTGGTGAGCCCATTGAAACAAACACATTGATCACATTGTCACTGTAAATAAAGCTGTGATTAAGGCCTGACCTACTGTCATATACACCTAACAGCATACATAATGTAGAAAATATTAATTCATCCATCCATCCATCCATCCATACATCCATCTTTATCCTGGTTGGTAGGTGGATTGGCTACTCTAAATTACCCCTTTGCGTGAATAAGTATGCCAGTGTGATTACATTCAGGGTCTAATTCCACCTCATGCCCAATATTCCTGAGATGCTCTAGATGAAGATGAATGAATGAAACGAATGAAAAGGTGAAATGACCTCTATGGAATGTATGCAATAAGAACAGGTATGGTACAGTTGAGGTCAAAAGTCAGAAGGAAAAAACATGCACTACGAGCCGGGGAGTAAAAACTTTTGAACAGAATGGAGATGTGTACATTTTTCTTATTTTGCCTAAATATCGTATTTTTTCATTTAGTACTGCCCTTCAGAGGCTACAGAAGATAGTTACATGTTTCCCAGAAGACAAAATAAGTTAAATTTACCCTGATCTTCAAATTTAAAAAGATTTCACCCCCCCGGCTCTTAATGCATGGTTTTTCCTTCTGGAGCATCTGTGAGCGTTTGAACCTTCTGTAATAGTTGCATATGAGTCCCTCAGTTGTCCTCAGTGTGAAAAGATGGATCTCAAAATCATACAGTCATTGTTGGAAAGGGTTCAAATACACAAAAAATGCTGGAAAACCAAAGAATTTGTGAGACCTGAAGGATTTTTCTGAAGAACAGAAGGCAGTTTAACTGTTCAGGACAAAAAAGGGACTCTTGAACAACTATCAGTAAACAAAAAAACACAGCTGTGGATCATTCAGGTAACAACACAGTATTAAGAATCAAGGGGATGTAAACTTTTGAACTAGGTCATTTTTATAAATTCAATTATTATTTTCTCTTGTGGACTATATGTAAACATCTTTTATGTGAAATATCTTATTCAGGTCAGCACTAAATAAACAATAACATGCATTTTGTATGATCCCTCTTATTTTGGTAAAATAATAAACATTTTGCAGGTTCTGAAAGGTGTATGTAAACTTTTGACCTCAACTGTACATTCATTTGTTCAAATAGCAAGCTTACCACATTCAATAATAGTCTAGGTTAAATAGATTTTTAAATGTGACTAGTAAATATTTTATAAGAGCCTTCAATAAGTTTACACAGTTGTAGTTACATCAAAAGAACAGTAGTCATAAGAAAGTTTGCAGTACTCCAAATGTAAAGACAAGTGCCCTCAAACAGCCTTAAAATTTAGACAGGCTACAACTAAGCAGTATAGGCCTGCCTTCACCACATTTCATCTTAACCTAGTTGTAGTAATGCAGGCATCATTTACTGCAAGGTCAAACTCTCTAGTATCCTCATGTGACCTCATACAGCACAGATAAACATGTTTTGTTACACACTACAAAACAGTCCACCCTGAAACCTAGCAAAGCAATTTAAGCCATTTATCCACAGGGAACAGTGTACAACATCCCTAGGTGTGGGTCCAGACTTTAACGTGTTTTGCAATTACAGCTCATATAATTAAGTCCCACTGGTCATGCAGTCAGGCAAACCACAAGTTGCTTAATTTGTGTCAATCTTGATTTGAACTGTACACTATGAAGGAAATGACCGTGAATGAAAGTATACAAAAAATGGCATTTCTTAAATAAAATTATTTCATATTATGATAAAATTATAACAAGTGACAATGTAACTTTATTGAGTGGATAACATGGATATTTTTTGTCCATACAGTGAAAATGGAAAATTTAAGTGTGAATGGGAGTGTCAACATATTTATTATTATCATCAACTGTTAAAAACCACAAATAAACATGCTTAATAAACATGTCTCTCATTTCACATTAAGCAACCGATCATTAGTCCACTATATCTTATTGTTCTCCCGAGTCCACTTGTTTTTTAAATCTAGCAACTCCGTAACAATGTGAATTCTCTGTGGCCAGAACAAGAAGGAACAAATGCTTAGCTTGATAAAGCCATAGGGAAGTAGCTATGATGTAAACATTAGTTTACAATAAATTATAATAAGGTAAAAGCAAAATACTGGTGTGAATAGGAAAATATTGTTGCTTCCTAATTTCCACTAAAGTATTTACAAAAATAAGTATATATAACGTAAAACATGATGACTGTAGAGAATGCATTTGAAAGACGATGATGATGATTAGATGGCACAAGAAGAATTCACAAGAATAGTAAGGATTTATCCTTCATGTTTCTGTATAACATACAAACACACTTTAAAATTATGTATAAAGTCAGATAAAATAGTTTTTATTTAATTTAATTTTATCCCTTAAATTAACAAGGGCATACAAAAGACAGTAATAATGTATCCAAACAAGTTAAGCACAAACTGTAATTATTCTTTAACTTGATCTAATTTTATTTTCCACCTCAAAATGCTGGTGTACTTACAATTAATTAATTAATAATAAATTCTTATTTGTATGTAGTTTTAATTTAATTTTTGTAAAATTGTAACAGTCCAGGCAAACTGTTGCTTACGTTTTTGCCCAGAGCTTTTAAAAGTGAACTGCACAATGCAAAAAGGCATACTAATAGAAAAAGATTCTCATACAGAAAGTTTGCTTTTTGGCTTTTACAAAACAAGCATATGGGATTAATTTTCTACATCGCCAACAATGGAAACCATTTTCTTCTTAACAATTTCCTAAATCGCTAACATACAGCAAATGATATTTGAAATGATGATATCTTTTGTATAATCCAATAATCCAGAGAAAATACATTTCCATGGGTTTTGGTTCATTTACTGAAGTTAATAAAATGATTTCACAAATAATGTGGTAAAGGTAATTTTATTTGTTTGAAAATAGTTTGAGTTGAGTTATGCGCACAAAGTGAGGATTTAATATGGAATAGTATTCAAACAGCAGATGTAATTCTGGATTTATTTAGTTATTTATATAGTATACACTATATATATACTACAGGATTTGCATGCATGAGGAGGATGTGCAAAAACTGTCTCTTAATGTGAGTAACTTTCCATAAATATTGATGTAACGTTTGGCCTTAAGTCGCCAACTCTGAATTCAGCTCTTACTATATAGTATTTATAAAAACACAATGAATGTATTTATTTGCTGATACTTCAGGGGCAGTTGTTTTGTTTATAGTGGTGCCATGCAATTAAATTTAGGTTCAGGCCTTCAATGCAGTCTGTGCAGTTAAGAAAATTATTGTACAATAGATTTCAGTTATCAGTTATCATTATTTTCTGCAGATCCCAGTTACCTTAAGTACAACTTATAATTGCTAAACTGAAGGTGGTGCACATGGTTTGCCATTCCCAACTGTCTCAACATTTCCTCCTCAAAAATGATTTTGACAGCAAATTTATGACCAGCCTTTTTCATAGGAGCACTGATAAGTGTATCTCATGTCTGCACTTGGAATTATCAGAGACCAAAGTGACCACAAGCATCTATCTAAACCATTTTTGATTTCATTGGCAAAATCTGCATACAGGAGAAGAATGTGAATCAAAACTGGAGAAACAACAGCTTAGCCATGGCAGGCCACACAAGCTCACAGAACGTGACTGGAGGCATACAAGAGTAAGGTTTAGTGGAGGACGATCATGGTTTGGTCTAGGTCACAGTGAAAGGAAATCATAATTCTATAGCATACAAGGACATTCTAGAGAACTGTGTGCTTCAAACTTTGTGGAAACAGATTGGGGAAGGGTTTGTTGAGGACCTATACAGTCTAGCAAGGTGTTGACGTGCAACAATCCTTCTGCAACTTCTGCAAATGCCCAAAACTAAACTGACTTATCCTTTTATTGAAAACAAACATATAATAGTTAAAATTATGTGATTTGATGTACGATCACTGAATTCATATTTACCAGTTACTCACTGCAGAAAGACAGATGACATAGTGACAGATTGAAGTAGGAACAGGTTAGGAACAGATTGAAGTAGTTCAAAGACTTTATGGACTTTATTCAGTGTTTGATTTTTCCCACATGAGAAAAAATGGAACTGAGGTATTGAATTTATTCATTTTAATATCCACTTTATCCTTATGATTGGGCGTGAGGCTGGAATACACCCTCGATAAGATACTAGTCCATCACAAAGCACCACGCACACCTACACTGACAAATTCATTCACACCTAGCAGGTATTTAGAGTAGCTAATTGACCTACTGGCATGTTTTGGCAAAACATGAATAAAGAATTTTAACATATTATGTCTCCAAACATGCTCTCCTAACTAAATGGTGAAATAGAGAAATTTCAGTTATTTCTCTCTGGACTTGTTTCTTTTATGGACAATGGAGTTATACTTTTTCTATTGGAAATGGCAGAAAGTTGCTCATATAAACTTTCATGCTTTTAGATAGCATGTTCTGGCATTTAACTTTGTTTGGGTTAAAGAAAGTATAGATCTAACATCAGAACAGAGAAGCAAACAGTCCTGTAGTTTAAGAGTCAGACATGGTTTGTACCATGAATTTACCAGGGATTTTGATGTGGTCCAGTAACTGAAAAGCAATCGCTTAAGAAATCCCTGGACTCTCTGGCAAACAACACCCATCACTCTTTCCCACACCATAAATATAGGTGATTTCATACTGTGGCAACACATCAAATAAGTTCCTTGCTGAACTCAGTCAAAAGCTCATTGATATTTGCTTCTTACCATCTTTTATTTGTTTAGTGCAAAGGAACTTTTGTGCACAGTGATCTTTCCATTTAGCCCTAAGTTTTAAAGTAAGTAATTATAATGCCTTCTGATAATTCTGTATGCCTAAATTTGACTGTTTTGATTAATTTTGATTTATTATATATAACTGTAATGATCCCTGATAACCTAGTTGTCTCTGTGTAATCAGACATTGAGCTTATGTGCAAATATACGTGAGCTTTTGCTCTAATTACTATATATATATATATATATATATATATATATATATATATAAAAAACAAGGTTTGGCAAATGCTTTAACATGCTCAAATCACCATTTTTCTTTATTTCTACCTAGATTCTTTTCTTTAAAACAATCTGTCTTGTTTATAAATAACTGCCTTTCTATTTGCAACTTTAAGGAACTCTGTGTGCCACTGATACTGAAGTGATATGAACTCCTAAGGAAAATCTCAACATTGCTACTGATGCCTACACTCAACTACAGAGATCATATCATCAGTTTGAAAGAAACACATTTGTAAGAAAAGCAGATAAGCATACTCAATACTATATATACTATATATGCATCTATATATATTTTTACAATTGTCAGATCACTACAGATTTTTTGACTTGCTCTATTTGCCTGTACAGTCTCATTTTACACTTATTAAACTTAGTTTACTTTACTTACCTATGTAATTTAATCTTCAAAAAGAATCATGGTAAACTCAACACATTTCACTACTATTATACTGACTGGCTACTTTGAGGTAGGGCAGGCTAACTACATTTATTTTGCTCTTTCAATAATATTGTACATAACAATCATATTAGCAAATTCAGTACTTATTGGTGTAATTTGTGTAGAGAGATCCCTACATGAACCCATGTATATTTTTCTTTGTTGTTTGTTTCTTAATGAATTATATGGCAGTGCTGCATTTTTCCCCTTTATTTTAACAAATATATTAACCACATCCCATGAAGTTACAATTGCTTCTTGTTATGTACAGATATTTTGTCTGTATACTTATGCATCTGTGGAATTTGGAAGTTTAGCAATTATGTCTTATGACAGGTATATTGCTATCTGTTATCCTTTACTATATAGCAGTATAATGACTTGTAACAGGGTGGGCATATTGATTGTATTGGTTTGGGTTGTATCTTTTTTAAAGTTCACCATAAACATTTTATTAAGTTTACGCTTAGAGTTATGTGGAAATGTAATAGAGAAAGTGTGGTGTGACAACTATCTTCTTGTGAAACTTGCTTGCTCTGACACCAGTGTGAATAATATTTATGGTATAATTGGTGCCATAGTCACTATAGTTCTACCCTTAATGCTTATTTTATATTCATACATGATGATTTTGAGAGTTTGCTTAAATTCCTCTGTAGAAACTACTCAAAAGGCCATGAGCACCTGTGTACCACACCTTGTTTCACTCTTAAATTTCTCTCTTGGCTGTTCATTTGAGATTTTTTCAAGTAGATTTGATAAGATACACATGCCTCCTGTGTTGCGTGTGATAATTTCAGTATATTTTGTGATCTGTCCACCACTTCTTAATCCTATTATGTATGGTATAAGGTTGGCTAAGATAAAGACATCTTTAAAAAAACATTTCTATTTAAAGTAGAAATATTTGCTTCTCTTCTCTATGTTTTCCACTTGGTGATGTTTGGATTGCTTCCTTAATATTAAAGACTGAATATCAGACTTAAAAGCAACATAAAATAACCTGTGCCATTTGTAAGAGAAATATTTGCTTTACCAAACTTGTTAAGATTAATGCAGATAATGTAATTGATCTTACTAAGATGACCAGAAAAAACATAAAATATATTTCTATCCTACAAAGAACAAAAAAACTTTTATATTTGCCAAGTTGTAAAACATTCCAGATACTTTCAGTGGCCTCTGAAATCAGTGATGCAGAAATAAATTAGTCAAAATTGCTGGAATTGTTTCTTTACAAACTAAATATCACTTAGTATATATTATTAAGATGCTATCTACCATTTCAAGCCTACAATTATGTTTACAATGAAACATTTGATGTGGATTGTTAAAATAAAACCGGTTATGGATGGGAACAGTGGGCAGCACTCAGAAATTGTTTGTCATGAGGCCCACAGACTTGAGTGCCTAGAAAAGAACCAGTAGATGGAAAAGTGTATATGACACAGTAACAGGTTCTGACAAGTGTGTATGTATAGGTTGCAATATGTATAGGTTACTATTTTGGGAGCAGTAATGTGAGTGTTTTAAAAGGTCTCAAAATGAAAAAGTAATTTCAGGTGATAAGCCAAGTGTGAATGTTGTCAACTGTATATGTATAAAATGGCATCCAAATACACAATGTATTCTATATGAGATGATTCCAATATTCCATATTAGAATCATCTGCATTCTTAGATGGATATAGGATATTCAGATAGAAAAATGGTGGTGGTGTGCTACATACTATTTAAATGTTATTATAATGTTCACATGTTATGTTCTACCTTTGTCCCTAGACAGCAGGGGTGCTAATGAAAAGAACTAATAAAATATTGTTGTTTTTGTTCCATGTATATATTTTTTCATTATTTTAACAAAAACAATAACCATAACAATTATAGGAGACCCCTTGCAGGACTTGCTAGCAGTCAAGTCTTACATTCTTCACTCTAATAACTACATACCTTTACTAAGCGTATTACTCTATTTAGGGGAATGCTGGCAAACTTTTAACATGCTTGTTTTCTCTGACTGCACGCATGCAACTGAGACTTCGTTATATGCATATACATCACTTCTCCTCGTCCATTTGAAAAGGACGGCAGGATTCTTCTATGATGGAGATATTTGTGGAAAAAACATTTTCTGCAATATAGATAATTTTTGATAATTATAGATAATAATTGAAAATTTTAAAATAATTTTCAGCAAGCTAAGGTTAGCATAAGCTAACTAGCTAGAACGATACCTACATAGTTACACTGGGCATATAATAAGAATCAAGTGTTTAACATCAGCGTTGGAAACTAGCTATTTGAGTAGCCATAGTAAACATAGTAATCATGGTTACCATAATATAAAAAAATTACATGGAAAAATGCATGCAGTACATGTTTAAATTTGTGATTGCTCTGTGCATGCTTCTCCACATATGCATAATGGTCATGCAGTGAGTATTTTTGTGTATTTTTTTTTTCAGTGTGTATTTTTGTGTCTTTGTATCTAAGGCATTCATAATATGCTTGCAGGGCTAGCTCCAACTGTCTGTCAAAGATAAAAAAAAAATAATAATAATTTTGTGAAATTGAGTGCAACAACACCACCAGTGGTTGTAAGTGACATATCCCCTAGTTTTAATCTCCATATGGGCTAATATCTTTCAGCCTGTTTCAGTGTGTAGAACCCGGCGTGTGAGAGTGTGGAGGAAGACTCAGGAGCTGCCGCATACCCCCACTGACTCAGGCCAGGGAGCCGTCCGGCCTGCAGCTGACCCACCCTTCCCGCCAAGTGGGAGGGTTAATCCACCACCACCATCTGCACCCCTGGCCTGTGGACCACCTCGAATTTGAATGGCTGAAGTGCCAGATACAAATGAGTTATTTGTGCATTGGCATCCTTCATGTGGTGGAGCCATTGGAGAATGATTGGAACAGAGGGTAAAGGGGCACCCCAGTAGGTGGTACCGGAGGGTGAGGACCACTAGATGGCCATACACTCCTTCTCGTTGTGCTGTTCTTGGTCTTCCTTACCGAAAGTTTGCGGCTAATGTACAGCACAGGGTGCACCTTCCGCCCAATACCTAGGACAAAATGGCCCCCAGCCCTCTGCCTGACACATTAGTCTGCACAACAAATGCGAGAGAAAATTCAGGAGAATACAACAGTGGGCCCCCACACAAAACCACTTTTACCTGGCAGAAAGCCTGCTCACAGGGCTCCCTCCACTGGACCGGATCTGGTGCTCCCTTTTTAGTGAGGTCATTCAGGAGGCTGAAAAATTAGGTACAAACCTCTGATAATAGCCAGCCAGCCCCAGGAACTGCCTCAACCCCTTTTTTGTCTTGGGTCTCAGGCAGGCTGCAATCGCTGCTGCCCATGGTCCAAGTGAAAGCCCAGATACCACCCATCCAATTGCACAATTCTTTGAGTTTGCTGTGAGTCTCACCTGTCTCAAGGATCTCAGAACAGCCCTCAGATGTTGTAAATGCCACTGCCAATCATTACTATAAATGATTATGTCATCTAAATAAGCAGCGGCATATGCATTGTGCAGGCGGAGTATTCTGTCCATGAGATGTTGACACTTCACTGGGGCTCCAAACAACCCAAATGGAAGGGTGACAAATTGGTACTACCCAAACAGAGTGGAAAAGGCTATTTTGTCTTGAAATATTGGTGTCAAGGGAATCTGGCAATACCCCTTGATTAAGTCCAGTGTCAAATAAAAGCAAGCCGCACCTAACCGATCGAGCAGTTCATCAATGCGAGGCATTGGGTATGCATCAAATTTAGACACCGCATTGACTTTTCTAAAGTCGACACAAAAATGGACTGAGCCACTGGCCTTGGGCACCAAGAACACCAGGCTACTCCAATCACTGTGTGACTCCTCTATTACTCCTAGGTTGAGCATAGCTTTGAGTTCATCTGAACTGGGGTGAATTGGTCTGCACTTTTAGACTTACCTCTGCTCCCAGCTCCTTTCTATCGGGAACCACCATTGCCAGAGCCACAGGAACTGCCTCTCTCCATGGTTTCAGGAGGTTGAGGTGGTATATTTGACATGCATCGCCTCTATCCTTTCTCTTGACCACATAGTCGACTTCTCCAACTCGCCATGTGACCTCAAAGGGTCTTTGCCACCTTGCCAGTAATTCAGAACTTGAAGTGCATCGTAAATCAAGTACTTTATCTTCTGGTGCATATTGCCATAGCTGAGTACCCCTGTCATATAGTCGGGACTGTCATTCTTGGGCCTGACACAAATTCTCCTGTTTTAGGTGACTTAAGGTGTGGAGTTTTGCTCTCAGGTCCAGAACCTACTGAATTTCATTTTTGTTGTTAGAAGGTCGCTCATCCCAATTTTCCGTAAAGATGTCTAAGCTGCTGCAAGGCTTGCACCTGTACAATAAGCCAATTGGGGAAAACCCTGTGGAGGCTTGTGGGACCTCTCGTTCTGCGAACAACAGAGGTTAGAGCCACCTATCCTGATTTCAAGCATCATCGTGAATGAAGTTACAAATCATATTTTTAAGCATTTGATTAAACCTTTCAACTAGCCCGTCCGTCTGCAGATGGTAAACACTGGTAAACACTGCTTTTGGGGTGGCCATTGGATTCACCAGCTGACATTCGTGACCTGGTGCACACCACCTGCAAACATTGCCACGAATGCCTTGCCAATAAAAATGGGCCATGAGATGGTTTAGACTGTCCCAAGTCTCTTCCTTGGTTTGAGTGGCCTATTTCACTAAATATAGCCTTTCCTGAATAACTGAAAAGTACGGGTGGGTTAGCGCAACATTAGGCTGGATTTGTTGACCATCAATTACTCTCACTTGGTCAAAGGCATGCCTCAGGGTCCCCCCCTTCACCAATCACGCATTTCCCAATGCCTTTGAATCAGACTTAGATGGACAGTGGTCTGGTTACACCCTGAGTCCACCAAGGTCTGATGTGTACTATTCGTATACTAACTGACATGCGGTACATTCCTGCCCGACCGGGGGAGGCCTGCGGCACATCAGGGCCCACTTCCATGAGAGAACAATAATCATGGAAATGCCTGGCTTTCCCGCCATGCCTGCAAACCTGCCCAGGCTTTGCCCGGAAGATCCTACCTGTGTAGAGAGAGAAGAAAATCAGGGAGGAAACCGGGTCCAGGGTGTCAGTTTTGGGGTCCCTGGCACCTTCATTCTGGGGAGCTGGAACTGGGGAATAAGAGGGGAGAGAAGCGAGAGAGTGAGAAAGACCAGGGACGTGAACCGTCACCAAGTGTTTCTCCGACAGCTGCATGGCTTCATCCAGGGATGTGGGCCAGTGGCCCTGGACCCAGTCCACCTCAGGAGTAGCTGCATAGGCCACCGATTGTGTGCACACGATGCACGGATTTACCGTGCAAAAATTCAGATTTTATTTAAAAAGCAAGAAAACCTCATCACTAGGCTTGCCACCTTCAATGTTGAAAAATAAGGAACACCCCTAACCCTCAACATTCAATCAGATATATAAAAAGAGCAATACATAACATAAAAACTGATTACCATATCCTTATCAGGGAAGTCCAAGTTAAAAGAATTCAGTGATTTCACTCTGTTTTCTCCTCTATAGCCATTTGGACATGGTTATTACCTGCCTCATACTGTTTCAAGTCAGACAGTACACCATGGGTGACAGAAAATGCTCTACACTAAACTGTATAGTTTGCCTTGTATTCATCATCAGGGGAAGGACTGACTACATTTCTCCTCTCATATTCACACCCGTACCTCAACAGCCTCTTGTGTTTCATGGGTTAGAAGACATTTTCTGTAACTAGGACAACAATGACATGCAACTTCATATAGTGTGTGCCCATAATGCTCTTCCCCATACCACTGAGCTTCTTTGAGCTTCTCTGCTATTTCTTGTGCAAATGCTTTGATTTTATTCACCATTATGTTATTCTCACCACTGTGTATGTATGAAATGAAGTTTACAAGAATATGGGACAATTTGTGTTCCTTATTGACTCACCAGGGGACACATCATTATACACTATATGGCTATATGTGGACACCTGAACAGTCTTCCAATTCATCCCAAAGGTGTCCAGTGTGGTTGAGATCAGGGCTCTGTGCAGGCAATTCAAGTTCTTCCTCTCCAACATTGGCAAACCATGTGTTCACGGACCTCGCTTTGCGGACAGGGGCATTGTCATGCTGGAACAGTTCTTGGCTTGGCCACTTAGTTCCAATGAAGGACAATTTTAATGTTACAGCATACAAGGGTATCCTATACAATTGTGTGCTTCCAACTGTGTGACAACAGTTTGGGAAAGGCCCACATATGGATGTGATGGTCAGGTGTCCACAAATTTGGCCATATAGTGTATTTTTCAATACGGGACAATCCCTTAGGCTATAATAACAGGTGGCACACAGATGGTAGGTCCTGGATGTATACTTTCCCACTTTTTACATATTCCACATATAAAAGTGAATGGCCTATTGTAGTCCGTATCACATGTACAGTACTATGCAAAAGTCTTAGGCACATGCAAAGAAATGCTGTAGAGCAAAGATGCCTTCAAAAATAAAAATGAAATCAAATGTTTCCACATTAAAAAATACTATAAATAGCAGTAAAGATACCTTCAAAATAATGAATTTAAATGTTTCTACATTAAAAAATACTATAAAGAGCAGTAAACAGTAATAAAATAAACAAAGTCAATATTTGGTGTGACAACCGCTTGCTTTAAAAGGAAAAAAAAATTGTAGTTTCAATTACAATTTGTGCAGTTTTGTAGGGAAACTAGCTGGTAAGTTTTACTGAGCATCTTGCGGAACCAGCCATAGTTCTTCTGGAGACCTTGACAGTTGCACTTGCTTCTTATTTTTGCATGCAAACCAAGTGGCCTTCATTATTATTTTTGTCTGAAAAGTGGTCTCTTACATTAAATGCTGCTTTCTTTACTGACATACTTGGCTATATTATTTTGTTTGTATGTTTCATTGTAATATGTTTAACAGTGTACCAGGCTTACCAACATAATTTCAGTCTCCGTTGGATTCCCATACACATACATATCAATCTAAATTTAGATTTTTTCCATTTTTAGTTTACTATCTTCTTGTTGTTTTCAATCTTGTAGTAAATGCTGTGTAATTTTGTCAAAATAAAGATTTTACAATGCACAAAGCACAGCTCACAAAACTCACAATTTCATTAGTCCATGAACTCACATTTAATTTCTTGGGGGAAAAACACACATAAACATAACATTTTGAAGATTCATTCTTCAAAATAAAAAACATTTGCATTTATTTACATATACTTGTCATTACATTGGCATTATACATAGATTAATTCTTCCACGTCTTCTCATTTCTTCCATTTTTGTAGGCATTCTTGTATACTGTTGTCTAGCATAAGGCAGAAAGCTGCACATATTGGTGCATAATGAATTTTAAGGCAACTATTTCCAAATAATTTATGTTAGAGAAATATGGATGACATATAGCTTCATACCATACTCTTCATACCATCTCTCACTCTCTCTCACTCTCTCTCTCTTATACACACACACACACACACACACACACTTACTGTAATACTGACCCCCCCAAAGACACCAAATCAGTGTAAAAATCATGAAGTTATGCAAACTATACAGTCAAAATTATACTATGGTTGACCAGCACTGTAACAAACTAGACTTTATATTAAGAACAACATAAAGCAGGCTTTTAAATGGTCTTTACTGATTGAAAATGAAATTCAAGTGCAAAAACTCTTTTATGCAGAAGTTTTATGAAACTTTGAGTAATCGTTTCAGTTTTCATTCCATATATAATTGGATGCAGGAGGGGTGGGATCAGAATAAAATGCACAGATATGAAAACATTAAGCTCTTTTGGAAGATAATAATTTAATCGATTATATATTACAGAGAAAAGAGTAGCTGATGAGAAATTAATAAATGTGATTAAATGCGGGAGACAGGTTTTTAAAGCCTTTTTTTTGGCATTTGCTGATGCTTTCAAACTAACAAGTAATATTTTTACATATGACATAACCACAAATAACAAAGGAAAAACAACAAAGATAACTACCAAAGCCAAGCCATACATGTCTCCAAATACACTCTTAACACATGAGAGGCTGATAACTGCCAAGTTATCACAAAACAGCTTGTTTATAGTGTACCTACACAAAGGCATCTGTGAAGTAAGATGTATTTGTGTACCTAAAAAGCAAATCGGAAAAATATAGGCTATGCCTAGAAGCAACCTAACTTTCATTGCTGTCATTATGTTATGATACTGCAATGGTTTACAAATAGCAACATATCTATCATATGCCATAATCATTAATATTAAGTATGCACATGCTGCATAAATATTGACACAGAATACTTGAAACAGACAGTTGTGAAAGGAGATCAATTTCATATTATCAAGAAGGTTGTTCATGATGTTAGGCAGGACTGCTGAGCTTCCAATAATTCCATTCAATGCCAAATTGAATAGAAATATGTACATAGGTTTGTGAAGACTTGTGTCAAGGTAGATCACCAGCATCAACAATAAATTTGCAAAAAGCGTTGCAAGATAAGTCAACAAACTGACAAAGAAAACTGCATAATTGAGAGGCCCAGAAGGTCCATAAGCCAAAAAAATTAAAGTTATGTTAAAATTGAGCATATTTACTGATTCTGTAAAAAAGACATAGAGTAGACATTATAGAACAGCATTGTCAAGAAAGTTACATTCCACTAAATGTATTACTCTTAAATCTTTATAAAGTGATTAAAAAAAGCCAGCGTTAAAAATACTGAGAATTATATTACAGACCATACCTGGACTTTGTTAAGACCTTGCCAAGCATGACAGTTTTCTGTTCACCAGAAACTAGTTTATATAGCTTTCCTTTAACTGTTAGAAATTTCTCTATGGAAGACTGAGCAACAGTTTCCCCTCTGGCATTAATTAAGAAGTATTGCACATGTCATTTTAAGGTCAAAGGTATAGTGGATATTGTGAATGCTTTGTTATACAAAGCAGTTTTGTTATACAGACTACTGCTATTACTATTGCTATTAAACTATTTTAAGCAATTGTATATTGTTATTTAATGATTAATATGAATTTGTTAATGATCCTATAGAGTGGATTAATGTGTTAACATTATGTGCCATGTTAACATTAATTAATATAATAAAAACAAATTATAATCGAGTTAACCTAACATTTATTTTTAATACTAAGATCTCTTAAGGATCATATAAAGTTTAATTTGTTAACATTAATATATACATATATGAACATTAATTAATTGATTATACACTTATGGTCCATTGTAATAGGAACACTAGTACATCAGCCAATCATGTGGCAGCAGCACAATGCATAAAATCATGCAGATACAGGTCAAGAACTTCAGTTAATGTTCACATCAAACATCAGAATGGGGAAAAAGTGTGATGTCAGTGACTTTAACCGTGGCATGGCTGTTGGCGCCAGATGGGCTAGTTTGAGTATTTCAGAAACTGCTTAACTCTTGGGATTTTCACACACAGCAGTCTCTAGAGTATACGCGGAATGGTGCGAAAAACAAAAAACACTGAGTGAGCGGCAGTTCCCTGGGTGGAAACACATTGTTGATAAGGGAACTCAGAGGAGAATGACCCAACTGGTCTGAGCTGACAGGAAGTCTAGAGTAACTCAAATAAGCACTCTTTACCACTATGGTGAGCAGAAATGCATCTCACAGCAGTGAGACAGAAGAAGACCACATCAAGTTCCATTCTTATCACCCAAGAACAAGAATCTGAGGCTATCATGGGCACAGACTCACCAAAACTGGACAGTTGAAGACTGGAAAAGACCAGGTGAAATTTTTTTCTAATCTTCAATGAGTCCGTGCCCATGATAGCCTCAGATTCCTGCCTGTTCTTGGTTGACAGGAGTGGAACCCAATGTGGTCTTCTGCTGTTGTAGCCCATCTACCTCAAAGTTCAATGTTTTGTGCAGGCTAAGATGCTTTTCTGCTCACCAGGGTTGTAAAGAGTGATTACATGAGTTATTATATTCTTCCCGGCAGCTCGAACCAATCTGGTCATTCTCCTCTGACCTCTCTTAACAACAAGGCATTTTTTTTGTTTTTTGTTTTGTTTTTTGCAGCATTCTGTGTAAACTCTAGAGACTTAGCTAGAGACTAGAGATTTAACTAAATCATGATCATTTTATAATTTATTTTCAAAATAATAATGCATTATACATACATTGTACACTTTTCACCATGGGATACCAAATGTACAATTGGACTTTATGAAATTGAGTCTTTGTATGTTGATATGGAGTGACATGCATAACATATTTTGGAGATGAGGTACCTGTAGCATTTCTGGGAGGGGAGAAGAGTGAGCAATCTATGGTTTGGGTGCAAGATGTCCATGACAAAGTAGACAAAAGTAGACAAAGTTTGTGACAGATGTCTTCAATGTAGGGTAGCTGGGCACCTGTGATGTGTTGGGTGGTTTTCAACACCCACTGGAGGGCCTTCTGGTCGGAGACTGAGCAGCTGCCATACCACATTGAGATGCAATTCATCAGTATGCTCTTTAAAGAACAGTGATAGAAGCTAACTAGTATCTGTGTGATTAGGTGAGCTTTCCTCAGTCTCCTCAAGAAGTAAAGATGCTGATGTGTCTTCTTGATTAGGGTGGAAGTGTTGATGGCCCAAGAGATGTGGACACCCAGGAACTTAAAGCCAGCTACACACTCCACCTCAGTCCCATTGATATAGATAGGGGTGTGCATGTGGGTCTTCTTGGTCCACTGGCAGTCCACAATGAGCTTCTTGGTCTTCTGGGTGTTGAAGGACAGGTTGATGTCAGCACACCACAACACCAGGTGCAGGACCTCCTCTCTGCAGGCCATCTCGTCATCATTGCATGGTGACAGAGAACTTGATTATGGAGTTCGAGCTATAAACAGGTATGCAGTCATGGGTGGACAGGGAGTAGAGGAGAGGGATAAGCACACAGCCCTGTGGGATGGACCCTGATCAAGAAGGCATGTCAGAGTTTATACTTCTTGAGGAGACTGAGCAAAGCTCACCTATCTACCCAGTACAAGGGTGGAGGAAATGTGGCTGTCAAACCTAACAGACTTAGGTATGTTAGTGAGGAAGTCCAGGGTCCAATTACAGAGCAAGGTGCTGATGCCAAGGTCGGGAAGCTTGGAGATCAGCTTGGAAGGGTTAACGGTGTTAATGGCTCACACTCTATCAATGAATAGCATCCTAACGTAGGAGTTTTCCAGGAGGGTCAGGGCAGAGTGGAATGCTGTGGTGATGGCGTCCTGTGTTGACCTGTTTGGGCTGTAGGCGAACTGATATGGGTCCAGTTTTGAGGGCATGCAGGATTTCAGATGGCAAAGGATCAGCCTCTCAAAACACTTGGCAGTGATGGGTATGAGGACAACAGGAGAAAAGTCACTGAGGATCAAGGCCCATGGAATTTTTCTGGACTGGCACAATAGTTGCTGTCTTGAGGCAGGTGGGAATCATTGCTTGGTCTAGGGACAGGTTAAAAATGTCTACGAAGACCTCAGCCAGTTGTTCTGCACAGGTCTTAAGCACACAGCCTGGAATGCCATCAGGGCCAACAACTTTGTGTGCATTCACTCTAAGGTGAAAAGTACAGATAGCCATTAGTCACAGTCACACATCATGTGACTTTGCCTCATGTGCACAAAAAGTTATCCAGGTGTTTAAAAATGGTCCCTGGTTGTTAGGAAGGGTGAAATTGAAACACCGGTGACACTGTGTAACCTTGCTGATTACATAACTGGAGTTTTGACATTAACATTATATAAATATGACCTTAATAATAAAAATTATTACACAAAATTTATGAGTAAATGTCAAAAACTCTAGGAATATATATAGATAGATAAAGATAGCTAAGATGATACTCTTATTAGCACTCTTATTAACTCTTATTCCTCACTCTCTGTCGAGCTACACATGCTACTTCTGAGATGCCAGTGATCCTGACCCCTTCTGCTCCCGGACCTGTCTGACCCATCCTGATGCCCTACTTCTGGTTGGAGTTCTCATCAGCTGAGTTTGCTCGCTGCTGCTGGGGGTGGGCCCCATATGGACGGCCTGAAGAACCATTTGGATTGCTGGGGATAGTTCCACCTGGGGGCTGTGGATATGGCTTGGGGATCACATATGGGGAGCTGTACTGTAATGGCTTGGGACTGCGATTGCTGTAGTGGCTTTGGGGCTGCAGTTGCCACGAGCACTTTCGTACTCAGGACTCCAACAGTGGACAGTGGATAGATTTTAACCAACCAGACTTCTTGCAAAAACTGTGTTGAATTTACTGGTTGCACAATTGCACTATTTGTCCATATAGTACACAAAAATAGAAGGGATTTATTTATAATTGCACTATCCATTGCACCCAGATGAGGATGGGTTCCCTTTTGAGCCTCGTTTCCCTCAAGGTTTCTTTCTCATATTGTGTCAGGGAGTTTTTCCTTGCCACCGTCGCCTCTGGCTTGCTCATTAGGGATAAATTCACATATTTACAATATATTTTTTGTGAATCCATTTATTTCTGTAAAGCTGCTTTGTGACAATGTCCATTGTTGTCCATTGTCCAATTTTATTTGCTATACAAATAAAATTGAATTGAATTGAATTATTAATATTAATAAAAGCACATTAATGAAACTACAAAAATGGTTGTTTTAGGTTACTGAGTGACCACTGAAAAACACAATAAAGTAATTTATAAAATAATGCCAACGTATGTATTAAATAACCTCAGGAACATGTAGGACACACTGTATCTCTGCTTTCAAGTAACAACCCAAATAACAGGCTACGTTATATAAGTTAATGGAACCAAAGCATCCTGAAAGCAAACAAGAAACTGATTTATGGTTTCAGATCTTAAGATTTAAAAATTAGTTAATTAATTAGCATTAAGGCTTTTGCCCACCATATATATATTTTTTAATTAATTGTAAGTAGGCCAGGTCCATTGCAACTTAAGTACCCACTTTGCATAGAATAGAAAACAATGCAAGATGAAAAAGATGACACTAGATGGCGATAGAAGTAAGCAGGGATGAAGGCAGCATATGTCAACAATGTTCTTGTTTAAAGCAACAATGCTCCTAAAAGCACTGGAATCAGACTAAAGCCCTGAAAGTTGCTTAAAGGTAAGGACATAGAGTTAATTATCAATTGACCATGGTTTTTTTGGTAAAAGGCAAGGTATATGAATACTTACTAGTTTATAAAACAGTGGAAAAATAAACTCTTTATATTATAGCAATTAATCAACAACTTAAACAACTTAAATCTCAAATGGTTGATATTGACAGTGGCTGACATAAGTATCACCCCCTGCATTTTGTAGTGTGTGAAATGGACTTAACAGGAAATATAGAGTGTATCATAAATTTAAATGTATATAGTTTGAAAAATAATTTACAAATAAAAGAAGATAAAATAGTAATCCATTCTGTTTCATCAAGTTAGTGTTTTTATGATTTATGGGCCCATAATCCACCCCCACCCAGTCATCTATCTACTGTTTATCCTGTCTTCATTTATATATTTTTTAAAAATTGTACATTTTAACTGTTCTCTCTACCTTATCTACCTTACCCACCTTCCCAGCTGAGAGTGCTCTTTTTCAATTTATAGTAATTAAGAACAATTAAACAGGTATTTTTTCTGTATACTGTGTGCATCCACAAAAGGCTGCTAATTTTGTGTAAACATATTAATTGATTTATTCCCAAATGCATTGTCTTTCCTTAAGCATAATTATAAGTGCTTACCCTCAGGTTATAGGTAGCAATGTCAATATTGTGGATTCACTTCCTGGTAGATAAACCTGCTAATCATGTTCATATAGTAACTGCATATTCATTATAATAATAATAATAATAATAATAATAATAATAATAATAATAATTATTATTATTATTATTATTATTATTGTTACAAAGCACATCTGTGTAATAACATATTACTAACCCAGCATCTAATTAGGTAAATATGTACTGTGCATACATGATAAATTCCACCTCAAATATCAAATACCTTTTCTAGCCATGTTTCTTTTTGATCTTGTTAGTCATTCAACATCTGCACCTTTATTACATGCTGTTATTCAAGGCAGCTTATAACAATCCACAATCTACAGTCATAATCTGTAGCCGGTATATAAAAAGACTAACAATATTCTGACTTGAAATGTGGCTCTAATTGTCTAGAAAGTAATCAGATTTTTTGGTATTGGCTCTATTACAGGACTGGGAGAATGTCAAGGGGATAGAATTTATATTTAAGAGCACCTTAAAGTCAGGTCAGTTAAGCAGACCAATAACAAGATTTTCCAAGTGTGCTTGATGAACAATATCAATAGCAGTTAAAAGATTTACACAGAGTACATAGTAATGTTTTACTGTGCAGAACACGTAGAAGTGTTAAGGTTTTAAAATCATTTTAGATTATTTCCATTTACTATTATAAATAACACACTGTCTATATATGGTAAAATTACACAGAATTTGCTCTACATGTTATGAAATTGTGTCAAAACATGACTGTGTAAATTTGTTATTTCTGAATTTTTAGTTTTGTACAGAAAAGTTCAGTTGAAGGGATGGATTACTGGTCAGTCTACAACTTCTGTGAATTCCATTTAATTGGATTTACAGACCTTCAAGGATACCGGCCCCTCCTCTTTATTCCCTTTTTGATCATATTTGCCCATGCTTTAACAGCTAACTCTGTACTGATATTGGTAATTTTAAAGCAAAACACTTTGCATGCTCCTGTGTACATTTTGATTGCATTAATTACTGCTCTTGGTAATATTGCTGTGCCAATATTCGTATTCCCAGGATGCTGAATAGTTTTTTGCGTGATTTGAATTTAATAGCTAAAAGTGAATGCCTCATCCAAATGTTTGTTCTTCATGTTACAAATTGCTTTCAGTCAAGCATTTTATTTGGATGGCTGTTGACAGGTTTTGTGCCATTATCTACCCTTTACATTACCATAACTTTGAAAAATTTGAAACAATTCTCTCCTTTTCCGCTCTATTTTGGTAATTCATAATTTTGTACTTGGAATTGTTGGTCCTGTCGTACCAATGCCATTTTGCAAGTCAAACCTAATTTACCACTGCGTATGTGAGCATACATCAGTTGTTAATATGGCCTGTGGTGATGTCTCTAAAAACTATATAGCTGGTGTATTAGGTTTCAGCATTTCAAGTACTGCTTGTGTCTTTATACTTTCCTCCTATGTTGCTATTTTTTGATAATATTTCAGTCTCCCTATAGAGACTCTTGCCAAAAAGCCATTCAGACATGCAGCACTCAATGAGTATAGCAGTTACCTATTTCAGTATTGTTACTGCATTTGTTGGAGATAGGGTAAATACAATTCTATGAGTTGTGCAGGTCTTGACTACCTTAATGTATCTCCTAGACCCTGCCTGCTTTAACCCCCTTATTTGTGGTTTACGACTAAAGAATTAGAATCAATCTGATCAAATATTCGAAACAATAAAATTAGCACCTAGTCACAGTTGTTCCAGTGAAATAGCAAAAGTTTGGGCTTCCATGTATTGATTTATGAAATAGTAATAAGGTTTAATAACAGTTCATTTTTAGTGTTGCAGTGTAAGTGGTAAATAATTTACAGACCTTCAACAATTTATCAACATATGAGTAGATTAGTGGTAGTGAAGCATTTTTAATTGAGACAATCTGTAAACTATCAAACTATCAGTAAAAGCATCAGTGCATCTGTGTAGACCTTAATGTAAATATTATATTACATGTTGTAAATAATTATTTTCAAGGACTTATATTGTATTAGGATGTTTTTATTTCTTTTGCAGTAACTGAGATTCTGTGTGTCAAGAGAAATGGTACAGACTGTTAATCTACATGCAGTAACATATTAACAATGCATCTCTAATGCAAGTGTATGTCATGTAAATGTCATGTAAATTGTAGACAAGGCGATGGATGCAAGTGCAGCCTTTTATTGTGGAAAGTGCAAAACATCAAATAAAATTGTGAGCACAAGAACCATAAAACTAAACAGAATATACTTGGCAAAACATCCAGGCTATGGTACGCATGGCAACATGCATGGCAACCGAAGCTTGACAGACAGACACTGAAAAACATGAACTTACATAGTGGTGCCAATCAAGGTAAAACAGGTGTAAGTGATTAGTGACATGTGATGTACTGGGGCTGATGGGTAGTGTAGTTCAGCACGCTTTTGGCGCTATCCTGACAGAGCCCTCCTTAACACACATCTCCTGATGAGCCCTGAAGTCTCTTTGATGATAAGGGCCCTTAGGCCAACATAGTTTCTCAGGAGCGATACCCTTAGCGTAGACGGCAAGAGGTGTGATGTCCTCCACATGGCAGTGAGGCGGAGCGATCCCTTCCGCATAGCTAAGGGGTGAGAGCGGAGCGACGGCCACTGAGAAGTCAGAAGAAGGAGCGAAGCCCAAGGCGGAGCCAGAGGGGGGAATGACTTTCTCGACAAAGCCTGAGGGGGAAGCGACGTTTTCCGCTGAGCCAGAGGGGGGATCGATGTCCTCCACGAAGCCAGACGAGGGAGTGATGTCCTCCAAGCAGCAAGAAGGGGGAGCGATGCACACCGTGAAGCAAGGGGAGGCGCAACGTCCTCAGCAGAGCAGGGAGGTGGAGCTACATCCGAAGTGGAGTCGGGTGGCATAGTGATGTCTGAGGCAGAGCAGGGAGACAGAGTGATGCCCATGGTGAGGCCATGATTGATAAAGGTGTCTTCTGAGGGGCAGAGAGGCAGGGGGACACCCCCCAGAGGAGCAAGGGGACAGAGTGATGTCCTCAGTGGGGCAGGGAGGGTGGAAGCTGGCCAAGAAGGGAGCCCCCTACCCAATAAATTCCCCAAGGAGGCACCTGGTCTCAGGCCCAGCCATGAGTTGGTCCAGGAAGGCCTCAAGCTGTTTGAGCTGCCTCTGGTTCTCCCATATTTGCTCCTTCTGGGCCCACATGCACCAAAACATGTCTGCTGCATCCACAGTCATTCATGTTTCTGTCATGTAAACTAGACGCGGTGGCTGCAGGTGCAGACTTTTATTGTGGAAAGTGCAAAACAACAACTAAAATGGTGAGCACAAGAACTATAACACTAAACAGAAGGCACATGGCAAACCATGCAAGCTATGGTACACATGGCAACCCATGACCATGATAACGACAACAGAAGCTTGTCAAACAGACCCTGGAAGACATGAACTTAAATAGTGGTGCCAATCAAAGTAAAATAGGACACAGGTGTGAGTGATTAGTGACATGTGATGTACTGGGGCTGATGGGTAGTGTAGTTCAGCGCCCTTTTGGCGCTACCCTGACAGTAAAATTAACTATGGCATCTACCAAATGTAATAACATATTAACTTTGAAAACTGTAGACATCTGATGTCTATAGAATGGTACTCCACAAATACCTGTATATTTTTAATATGTTCCTGATAATCTGTTGATAGTTTACTGTTGTTGTTTATGGATTATTGTTTTACCAATAATCTACAAAAGCATGAGACTTTGTCAAGGATTTATTTGTAGGTTTTTAATTTAGTTGTAAATAAATTTGGCCTATAATGAAAGAATTTTGTTGATTAATGGACACATACTGTAAGTGTCATGGGTAGCAGTGGCCAGAAGCTTATTTGTGTCTCTTTGTGCTTTCACTGGCTCCTGTAACCGGCAAGAGAGAGAGTGTGTGATTCAGCTGGCAGAGAGACACACCTGCATAAACATGCCGCCAAGCATGAACTTGAACTTGATGAAGTGACAGCTGTGATTCCAGGATGGACCATCATTATATTGTTGTCCTGTTGCTGCCGCCATGGACACAGCTGAAGTATTCCAGCATCAAGAGGGTGGTCCTGCAAGCCGTTTGACTGGACACCTGAGGAGCACCACCAACGCTTCTGGTCACTGACAGGAAGGACTCCTGGTGGTTGATGGCGAGGAGCAGGATACAGAACAGATCAAGGGAACAAATAGGGTTAACAATGAGAAGGTAGTGACCTCATTAATTATTAACATAATTTACAAGGAATAATGTGAACACACACTGTATGTACCACAGACATGCAATATCAATTGGCCAAAAATCTTGTTTATATCCTTTTTAATGTTTGATTTCTTAACTCTTACTAAGTTTATCAAAATCTAACTCTCATACTAAGTTTATCAAAATCTAGCCATAATATAGATGTAATAAAAGGGGCCATTAACTGAGACTCTCTCAAATTGCATACTTACTTATATAAAATGAAATTATATATGAAATTAACAGCGTTTAGTGTAAATAGGTTTGATCTTGGCAGACTAGATCTGCTGCTGCTGCTGCTGAGAAAGTATTAAGACTTGCTCTGTCAGACATGCTCAGGCATACAGATATTAAGAAACGTGCTGCTGTTGCAAAAGGTAAAGTAAGATGGACCCCCGTATCAGACCTAACAGGTGGTATATATGAAACAGATAAATCATGTCAGAACTTTTCCCACCTTTAATGTGCAATTGCAAAGTATAAAAAGTAAATGTAAAACAATCAGAAACAAACAAAAAAATAAAAACCATATGATGAGTTAGCTAATTAAGTATATTAACATAGACTAATAGTAACAAGGGTATATGATTATTATCCTCTTCTAGCAAAGTTTGAAATGTACACATTTTTAGTCAAGGGTACAAACATAATCACCAAAGTTTCGGCTGTGTGTTCTGTCCTCGCAGTGCATGTAAAAGCGAAAACACAAATCTGGTTAGCCGTTTTAATTTCTCTCTATGTGTTGTAACACGCAAAAAATGAAACTAAGATAAATCATGTCAGAACTTTTCCCACCTTTAATGTGAAATTATAAAAAGTATAAAAAAAAATAAGTGAAAAACAATCAGAAACAATGTGAAATTTCAATATGAGATTGCAAAGTAAAATAAATAAAGTGAAAAACGATCAGAATTTTTTTAAGGAAAAAAAGAAAAATACAAAACTTACAATGACCAAGTCG
This sequence comes from Pangasianodon hypophthalmus, assembly GCF_027358585.1. Classification (NCBI taxonomy): domain Eukaryota; kingdom Metazoa; phylum Chordata; class Actinopteri; order Siluriformes; family Pangasiidae; genus Pangasianodon; species Pangasianodon hypophthalmus. Next base: position 14,011,805 of record NC_069723.1, on the reverse strand, counting down.
CATCAGTGTGCACACCACTAAACTAGTACTTTGTTGAGGCATCTTTTGATTTTATTACGCTCAGTCTTTTTGAGTAAGAGTCTATCAGCGTGGCACATCTTGACTTAGCAATATTTTCCCACTCTTTCTTCCAAAAACATTCTAGACCCATCAAATTGTGAGTGCATCTCCTGTGCACAGCTTGCTTCAGGTCAGCCCACAGATGTTTAGTTGGATTCAGGTCTGGGCTCTGGCTAGGCCATTCAAAAACATTGATCTTCTTTTGGTTAAGCCATTCCTTTGTTGATTTGGATGTATGCTTTGGGTCATTGTCATGCTGAAAGGTGAAATTCCTTTTCATCGTCAGCTTTCTAGCAGATGCCTGAATGGTTTGTACTAAAATCGACTGCTGTTTGTAGCTATTCATGATTCCCTCCACCTTGATAAAAGCCACAGATCTAGCTGAAGAAAAGCAGCCAAAGCATGAAGCTGCCACCACAATGCTTCACATTGGGTATGGCATTGTTTTGGTGATATGCTTTTTTCGTTCGAAATATATCTTTTGGAATTATGAAATTATAATCCCTTTTCGAGTTGTTAGCATCAGACCATAACACATTTTGCCACATGGTTTAGGGTGATTTAGTTGGGCTTACATGTTTGTTTGTGAGAAAGTGCTTCTGTCTAGCCACCCTACCCCATAGCCCAGACATCTGAAGAATACAAGAGATTGTTGTTATATATATAATTCTAGAACATCTTTTAATATTTTGTTTATACTTTAATTTTAATGCAATTTTCCTACAAAAATGTTACATTTTACAAACTTATTTTTTACATTCTCTATTTTTTACATTTTACAAACATGTATACTCCCACATAAAAGTATGTTCTAAATACCAATTTTTAGATATTCCAGATTAAAACTTTTAAATGCATGGTTCATGTCAAATAGTCCAAGTCAGTCAGTGCACTGAAAATAATGAAATTGAAATTTATATTAATTATCCAGTCTATCTTCTAGGTTATTAATAACATGAAATAATACCTTGAGTTTAATTATACATTTAAAATGGATTCTACAAAATATACAGCTATGTGAAATATATGAACACACTTTATACTTAGTACTTATGCTGGGTTCGAGGTGACAATAAGTACTTTTATTCGGTATTTTGTAGAGGCATCTTTAGCAGAAATTACAGCTTTGAATCTTCTTGGGTAAGTCTCTGCAAGCTTTGCACACCTGGATTTGGACAGTTTACCCCCATTCCTCCTGAAAGGATTAAGCTTGAAAGAATCTGTCAGGATTTTGTATTGTCATTATGGGTTACTGTGTTTAAATGGGCAAAAACTCAAATTATTTAATTTTAAATTAAATCTATAACACAATAAAGTGTGCAAAAAAAAGAAGGGGTCTGATAACTTTTTGAAATCACTGTATATTTAAAGATGCTCTGTCATAGCACTTTCTAGAGTTCAGATTGATGTGAGAGATACAAATAGCAATAAAGCAAAAAAAAAAAAACAAAAACGGATGACAAAGTTTTGCAGGTGGGTGCTCCTTAAAAGGAATAAACCACACACAGACTAGGATAATGCACTACATACGAATACAAATACAACTCTCCTTCTCAGGTATGGATCATTTGTGTTTATTAACTAGTAATGTGATTTTGTGATGTGCAATATCAGTATTAACAGATTTCCTTTTGATTTCTGTGTTTGTTTTAAGCAACATGTTTCTATTTACACAATCTCTAACATCACATCAGTTCTTAAATAAGTTATAAATGCATAAACTGATTTGCATGCTGTGAGAACTGTATGACAACAGCCATTTCACTTTACACATTTCACAGTCAAATTCAAGGAATGGATTACCGACCAGTCTATAACATCTCACATTACAACTTCCATTTAATTGGATTTACAGATCTCCAAGGATACCGACCCCTTCTCTTTATCCTTTTTTTCATCATTTTAGTATATACATTAATGGCTAATTCTGTTCTGTTATTGGTAATTGTAAAGCAGAGCACTTTGCATGCTCCCATGTATATTCTCATTGCATTAATTTCTGTTCTTGGGTGTGCTGTGCCAATATTCATTGTTCCAAGGATGTTGAATAGTTTTTTGCATGGCTCAAATTTAATTACTAAAAATGAATGCCTCATTCAAATGTTTGTTGTTCATGTAGCTGGTTGTTTTCAGTCAAGCATTTTACTTTGGATGGCTGTTGACAGGTTTTTTGCCATTATTTACCCATTACAATACCAAAGGTTTGTAAACATCACTAACTCATTAATTTTTTGCTCTTTTTTGGTAATACGTAATTTTGTATATGTTATCGGAATGGTTGGTCTGGTTGCACCACTGCCATTTTGTAAATCAAACCTAATTTACCACTGCTTTTGTGAGCATACATCAGTTGTTAATATGGCCTGTGGAGACATCTCTAAAAATTACTTAGCTGGTGTAATAGGTTTTAGTATTCCAAGTACTGACTGTGTTTTTATACTGTCTTCATATATTGCTATATTTACGGTCATACTTCGGTCTCCTTCTGGTGAGTCTCGCCAAAAAGCCATTCAGACATGCAGCACTCACTTAATGAGTATAGCAGTTGCCTACTTCAGTGCCGTTACCGCATTTGTTGGGTATAGGGTAAATACAATTCCACGAGATTTGCGTATCCTAACTAGTTTGATGTATCTTCTTCTTCCTGCCTGCTTAAACCCACTTATCTATGGTTTACGAACAAAAGAAATTAGGGTAAACCTAAAGAAATTTCTGAAAATGAATAAAATTAGTACATCTTGACATTTGAACTGTTTTTGTTCAATGTTCTCAAATCTTCTAATTTAGTTAATTGGTTTCTAGGTTAGTTGGTTAAAAATGGCCTATAACTGTTCAGGTGGTGAGTATATGCATGATGTCAGGAATGGTAGAGAAGGTGGATGCAATTGCAGGTAAATGTTTATTTACAGTGAAATAGATGGAAGACTAAGACTAGGAAACATGAATGAGAAATAACGAGGCTAGACAACAACATGAACATGGCACAAGAGAATGGTGACAACGACTAAAGACTGACAAGGTGTGCTGTACAATACATTCCTGTGACAATTAGACAACAATGTGATTCAGGTGCTTGTGGTTATGTGACATGGTGCATGCAGTGAGCATGTGACGTGCAATGGCTTATGGGTTTTGTAGTCCAGCGCCGTATCAACGCTACCGTAACACATCAATGCAACTAGCCATTCTATCTCCCCTAAAGGTAGTTGATGTAACTATGATACATTGAAAAATAAAATAAAATAAACAGTAGTTATGTTCAGATATAACACTATGGTAAGAGAACTAACCCTTTAATTCAGTTGTTACTTTATTGCTTATTTTTTTGAAAGAAAAGCACTGATTGCATTCTTCTTTTAAAATGTAAAATATTTTTAAAAAAATCAGTTTACAGTTTGCAAATGTGAGAACTGTGTGCTTATAATAAAATGTACTGTTTTGTAATTTTCTAATAATTCAACTGAAGTTTATAATATGAATTGTATTAGTGACAGGAAGCCTATATTGATTTAGTTATAAGAAAATTACTAAAAAACACTGCAATTAATGGAAATAAAATATGGATCACTTTCCCCAATTGTAATAAAATGATTATTTGTTGAATATTTGAACAATTATTAGAAAAAAAAAAAAAATCAACATGCTCCATTTTCCAGGAGTGTGGGTGTAAAAGAGAAGCCTATGATCTTGCTAAAGTAACAGCTCTCTTGCAGTGCTCAGCTTTGATCCCAAAACCATATAGTCACTAGCAAGAAATTTTAACTGCTAGGATTCCAGTTTGTAGAAAAAAAATTATAACTGGCTAGTATTAGTTAAATAAGCAACTCTGGATTTGAAGAGGTTATATAATTTATAATTCCAATCCCGTGCAGTAATAATATATGGCATTTTCTGCCTAGAACATTTTCAGTTTTGTTAAAGTTTGAATGTAAACATAATTTTTAGTTCAGGACGCTATTTTTTTTTTCATTTAAATTAGCACTGCATCACTCATAGCAAACACAAATGGCTGATACCACGAAGACAAAGTTTTTATTTGATATAACCTACAGCTGCATGTGCAGCAGCAGCTGCTGGGTGGCAAGCTGGGCTTCTCCCGACAGCAGGGAAGGAGGCATAGGACCCAATCATCCTCCAGCCATCCCCATGCAGCTGTTGCACAATCAAAGCGCTCCATAGAGGCCTCTGGGTCATCTGTGGAAGATATCATCATGAGTGTCATGGCCAGGCTTGCTGTACCGGTCTCAGATGGAGCTGCAGCTGGAGAAGCAGTTGGTTGCAGCAGCATCTGGAGCACCCATCAGTTCTTTGCCTGCTCCTTAATCACACATTGTGATTTTACCATATTGAAATTATATTGAAAACTGTATCCAGTTACATATTTAGTGGAAATTATAGTGTGATTTACTGTAGATTCCATGCTTTGACTACTGGTGGCCATGTTTGTTGTGACATTTACTGTTTCTCAGCCTCACTCCCATAGTGCCATGTAGTAGGTAATTTTAGCATTTAGCTTGCAACTTTTCCTAGAAAGAGACCATTCTCTTTTTTGTTGGCAACTTTTGTTTAAAGTTACCTATTTTTTTTGTGTTTTTTGAAAGTCAACTCATATTAATTTAAATTGGCTCTTTTTTAGGTTGATTCTTCTTTTATGTTGCCTCTTTGGGTTTGAAGTTCATGTCATTTTTTCAAGTTGACTCTTTTTATTTAAAGGTGACATTTTTAGGTGCTACCTATGCATCTTGCATTAAACTTTACTTAAAACAAACAGGGCTAATTTTCCCAAATAGCATACAAAGTTCTAATTAATACAGAGTGTATCAGCTTGAGACATAGCATTTACTAAAACAAGGGACAAATGGTTTTAGAAGAACAGACACAAATCACAGTGATAAAGAAGCTCTGTTCAGACATTCAAGGATTATTTCTGTCTTTATTTTTAATTTTCTAATAATTGAAAGTGTGCATACTGTTGATTTTTCAGTATGATTTGTTCCTTTCAATTATATTTCCAGTAAAATTTTATTTTATTTTATTTTTTTGTTACATGAATTAACGCCCATTAATAAGTTAAAGGCAGATGTACGTAGAAGCTTTGTCTTAAAGTAAGTTTTGGTGTTGGCCATATTTTTTTTTATCATTTCTTATAAATTTTTAATAAATTGTATAAACACTTAAAACAGCAGCAGTAAATTTAGTAATTATACTCAGATCCTTTTTAATTAGCAAGTGATTTAATTGGTTTTGGAATGATTATGATAATTGTTCCCTCTGGACATCTGAGTTTGTTTGGTCTCAGGTGGACTCACAGCTCATTTACTCTGTTTATATTTTGGAAATGAAAGGACTTTGTAGGGATAACAATGACAACAACCTCATTCATTATTGAGATAATTTACAAGAATTAATGTGAACACAAGCTGTATGCACCACAGACATGCAATGTCAACAAAAGTTTTGTTTATATCCTCTTTCAAGTTTTATTATTTTGCTTAACACTGTACAGTTTCCCTCTAAGTTAGTCAAAACCCAGCCATAATAAAAATGTAACAAAAAGGGCCATTCACTGACACTGTATATTTAAATTGCATACTTTATATATTGTTGTAGACAATCTTCGACTATATTGTTTACATTTAATTTTTAACACAATTTTCCCAGAAAAAGTTCCATTTTACAAACTTCATGTGTATACACACACATAAAAGTATGTTCTAAATACCAATTGTTGGATATTCCAGGGCATAGTGTAACATGGTCATAACATGGGCATAGTGTTCAAGTCAAACAGTCCAAGTCACTCAGCGCACAGAAAATAATGAAATTGAAATGTACGTATATTAATTATTGTTTTTTTATCTTCTAGGTTAATAATAACATGAAATAATATCACGAGTTTAATTATAAATTAAACATGAATTCTACAAAGGAAACCAGCTATGTAAAATATATGAACACACATTAATTTATAAATCCATAACAAAACTTTAGTAACACATTTCAAATGTCTTTGTGCAATGCATAATGCATTTTAAAGCACACAATGAATTACTTAACCTATAATAATAACAATTATACACAATTTATTAATATTAATATTAATAATTTACACGATATAAAATCACTTTGCAATAAATTACAGCTAATGATTTTGTATTTGTAAGATCCAAATTAAAGATCCATATGCTTGAGGTTTATTATGCACAAAAACAGTCTGGGTCATAACCAGTAAATACTCAGATGGCAAACAAATCCAAAAGCGTCAATAAAGAGTGTGGTCAGTAAACAAGTCAGAGTTCAAAAAACCAAGGATCAGAATCAACAGCAAAATCAGAAGGACTAGGCAACAGCAAAAACAGGGCAAGGCAAAAAAGTGTCATACGCAGAGAAAAATCCAAACAAATCACAGCTCGGAATTTACAAAATCTTTTAGTAAGTCTACGCACATATTAAAAAGTCCATGTGCTTTTTATAGAGAAAACACAGGAAATACGAAAAGCAGCAGAAGAAGGGTGGGCTGGGGGAAATGGCCAGGCTGGATTTTACAGTATCAAAAGGATAAATACTTTGGCCTATCTGTTTGGACAACAAGCAGACTTATTCAGGTTTTGCACATTTTATTGTGTTACAGATTTAATTTCAAACAGATTAAATTGGCTTTTTGTCATTAATCTACACAGTAATCAATAATGGTCAAGCAAAAACATGTTTTTCGATTTTTTTTTTAATCTCATTTAGATAAGTCTTCAGACCCTTGGCTAAAGGCACACTTTCAGAGTTTGCTTTGATTATCCTGAGATGTCTCTAGAACTTGACTGGAGTCCACCTGTGGCAAATTTCATTTTGAAATTTGATTTAGTGGAAAAACATGATTTAGAAAAGCACACACCTGTGTGTATACAGTCTCACTATAAATTGTAAGACTGTATACACACACCTGTGTGTATATAGTCTCACAATTTATAGTATATGCCTGACCAAAATTTAAGCCATGAAGTCCAAGAAACTCTGTAATCAAATTGTGTCAAGATATAGATGTGGGCAAGGGTATACAAATGTATGAACCTGCAAGTAGGATAAGTATCCTACTTATAAGGATAAGTAGGACAAGCATCTCAGAAATACTATTAGGTCAATCAATCAGGTTTTTATGGTATAGAGGCTACATGGCAGCCACTGCTGGGTAAAAGGCATTTGGCAGGCATTTAAAATGCACTGAAATCATCTGACCAGCCCTCTCACTCCAACCCAGTGAGTGCTCCTCAGATTATCACTCATGAGAATGAGTGCTGATTGATTCAAGAGTAGCTGGTAACTTCATCGATAACTCTCTTGTCTCAAAACCCAGCCAATCTGCAATCCTCTGCACAGCCAAGCCGTAGATGGTGGACCCATTGGATGGGGGTCCATAACCCATTGTACTACACTCATCCTTCTCAGAGTCAGCACCCTCCATCAGGAACAAATCTCCCTCCTCTTCACAGTCATAAGACTTGCCCATAGTGCTGGGGTTCCCTTGGATGCACATTCAGGATCCACAGATCTTCTAGTCTGAGTAAGAAATCCTCCACTGGTTCCCATACTGCTTCAACCACAGCCTGCAGGCCCCTGCACTCCTTGTGGCATCAACTTCGGTTGAGAGTCCTGAAGACAGCTCTAGCGTGGAATTACCTCCAGAGCATCAGGACCTCAAGGAAGTTTTTAGCAAAACCAAGCCTAGTGGCCTCCCTCCTCATCAGGCCTATGACTATCCTATTAAGCTCATGGCTGGTGCTTTGCCTCCTCACAATCTTATCTACCCTCTCTCAGCCAAGGAAATCCAAGCCATGGAGGATTACATCATGGAGGCCCTGGAACAAGGGTACATTCATCCTTCAACCTCACCCACATCTGCAGACTTCTTTATGGAAAAGAAAAAAGGAGGGCTCAGGTCATGTATTGATTATTGTGAATTGAACCAAGTCATGGTCAAGTACTGCTATGTGCTATCCTTAGTCCCTGGAGACCTGGAACATCTCGGAGAGGCAAAAATTTTCACCAAGTTCAACCTGTACAGTGCCTATAACCTCATACAAATCCGTGTGATTGATGAATGGAAGATGGCCTTCAGCACTACCTCTGGTCATTTCTAGTACTGCATCATGCCATATAGGCTATCTTGCACTCCAGCAGTGTTCCAGTGCCTCATCAAGGAGGTCCTCCAGGACATGCTCGGCATGTCATCGCCTACATCGACAACATATTCATTTACTCTGCATCCAAAGAAGATCACATCATCCATGTCGGAAAGATTCTTGCTCAGCTCCTGGAAAACCAGCTATTTGTGAAAGGGGAGAAATGTGAGTTTCACATGACCACAATCCCGTTCCTCAGCTATGTTATTAACAAAGAGGGAGTTCTCATGGACTAGGATAAGGTCTCCTGCCATCACCAACTGGCCAATCCCCACCACAGTGAAGGAGCTACAAAGGTTCCTGGGGTTCCCCAACTTTTATTGCCGGTTCATTAGAGGGTTCAGCTCCATCACCAACCCCCTCACAGCCTTACTAAGGAAAGAGCCCAACAGTGGAACCCTTCAGCTGACCAAGCATTCCAAAGTTTGAAGGAATCATTCATCTTGGCCCTATCCTGAAGCATCCAGATCCCTTCAAGCCCTTCATGGAAGTGGATGCTTCAGAGACTGGCGTGGGGATGGTGCCATTGCAGAGGGTTGGAGAGAAACCTATGCTTCACCCAGTGACATTCTGTTCAAAGAAATTGTCCCCGGCTGAACGAAATTATAATTTTATTATAATATAATTTTAGTATAATTTTATCATTTCAAATTATATATCTGTATCTCACCATCTCACCTGATACCAGACACCCAGGGACGCACAAAACCCACCAACTTCTCTGAGGGAAGTACCGGTGGCCCCCACCAGGCCACTCATATTCACCCATGTATTTAGACACTATAGGATTCCCAAAGACATAGAGCTTAGGAAGCCCAATTCTCTGGTATGGGGAAGTTTTATGGAGAAGCTAGAGGTATCTGTCAGCCTCATATCTGGGTACCACCCCCAATCCAATGGTCAGGTCTAGAGGGCAAACCAAGAAGTGGGCTGCTTTTTCATATTGTGCTGACAACCAGGAAGACTGGGCCCAGTTCCTGCTGTGGGCAGAATACGCCCAGAACTCCTCATGTCACTCAGCTACGCACCTAACCAGTGTGAGCTAGGTTACCAAGCTCCCCTGTTCCCCTGGAATGTCAACCCTTCCGTCAAGTCCATTCAAAGTTCTACAACAGATAAATGAAGTCATTTACAAGCTCAACCTACCATGCCACTGCCAACTTGCACCCACATTTCACGTTTCCAGCCACCCCAGGATCCTTATACGACAACATTCCCCCTCCACACCCCAAGCTCCTCTAGACATTGAGGTAAACGGTGTTGCTTCCCACACCAGGTAACACAAATTGGCCTACAAGCATAGCCACTGAGTACAACTTCCAGAACTCAGAGAGGCCTACATACGTGGCTGCCAAAGTCTACAGCACCCTACAGCCATCACAAACTCTCTCACATTCACGTTCATCTTCATTCTGATTGCAAACATCTGGACTCAATTACACAGTATATAACATACATACCCTCTTTGCAAAGTATAAGCTTAGTGTCCCGTATCTGCGATACCAAGCCTTTTGTTCTACTGATCTAGTGTTTATGATCACTACTCCACTTCTGGTTTTTGGTTTATATCTTTGTCTTTTGCCCAGTTTGCACATCGCCTGACTTCTGCCTGTTTCCTGACTCTGATTCTGCCTTACGTGTTGGATTTGTCTGCCTGTTCAAAAATAAAGACACTTAACCTGTAGCTGTCACCATCTTCGTTGTTCCAAGGATGTTGAACAGTTTTAGTAATATGGCTTGTATTTAATTACTAAAAACAAATGTCTCATTCAAATGTTTGCTGTTCATGTAGCCAGTTGTTTTCAGTCAAGCATTTTACTTCGGATGGCTCTTGACATGTTAATTGCCATTATTTACCCATTACAATACCGAAAGGTTGTATAAATTACTAGCTCATTAATTTTCTGCTCTATTTTGGTAATACATAATTATGTATATATTTTTGGAATGTCTTGTTGCACCACTACCATTTTGTAAATCAAACCTAATTTACCACTGTATCTGTGAGCATATATTAGTTGTTAGTATGGAATAAAAATGAATAAAATTAGCATTTTTATATTTGAACTGTTTTTGGCCAATGTTCTCAAATCTTCTAAGTTAATTTAGTTAATTGGTTTCTAAGTTAGTTGGTTAAAAATTGCCTATACTGTAGGTTGTGAGCACATGCATAAACTGGCATATGCATCATTACAACTAGCCACTATTTCTTCCCTAAAGGTCATTGATGTTACTATGATGAATTAAAAAAAAAATTATAAATCAATAAATAAATAAACAGTAATGTTCAGATATATAGCCATGGTGCGGGAACTAAACCTTTAATTCAGTTACTGTATTGCTACTTTATTGCTTATTTTTGAAAAGCGCTGATCGTGTTCTTTCCCCAGTTGTAACGAAAGGAATATTTGTAGACAGAGAGAATACATCTTAAAAATAGACAGCAGTGCTGTTTTTCAAAACATTTAATACCAAAAACATAGTTTGCATAAGGTCTCAGTAGCATCTCTCTGGCAGCATTCAGATTTAAACCCAGATTTAAACTGCTAGGATTCCAATTTGTGGAAAAAAAAAAAGTAAACAAGTACTTTTTAAATAAGCAACTGTGGATTTAGTTGTTATTATACAGTTGCAAGAAAATGTTTGTGGTACCCTATGGAGTTACCATAAGTAGCACTTCCTATGAAATAAAAACACATCATAAATGCTTTTGGCCTTTGCTCAAGCACTGCAGCCCTCAGCACTATATACAGTATTTTTTATGTATGAGACAAAAATACAGATAAATAATTTGGAAAATAAGAGAGGGAGAAATTCATATTCACACTAATCAAAATTATGTGCACAGCCACATAATTTTCATATGTAAACCACACCCTCCTGGCCTTTACAGTTATTTTCATTATGTAAAGACTTGAACATTAACAGGTAATTTAACAATTACTACTTATATATTTTTTCAAACTCTACAATACTGACAACCCAGAAGGTGTGTGTGTGTGTGTGTGTTTCATAGGACCAGCATAGTGTGAAGCGTGGAGCAACACATTTAAGAGTATCAAGATATCAGGTTACCAGAAGGGAAGCAACAAACAGTAGTGTAACCAAAGCAAAAAACAAAACAACCAAAAAAAAAAAAAAAAAAAAAACAGCGCAGGTGGTTTTGCGGGTGGGTGGGCCATAAAAACAAACAAACCAAAAACAGACTAAGACAATACACTACATATGAATATTGATACACCTCTCTTTCTCACCTCTCTTTCTCAGGCATGGGTCATTTGTGTTTAGTGAATGATTGTGAGATCCTATGATATAAATATTAACAGATTTACATTTGGTTAACAATGATTTGTTTTTGTTTTGAACATGTTTCTATTTATACAATCTTTAATAACACTATTGGTAATGCAATATTCACAATCTTACAATGCAATCTTACAAGGTATAACTACATAAACTTTTACATTTAATTAGAAATGTAATGCAATACAGCTTACATAATAACAAATTTTTCTTTTTATAGGTTTTACAGTAAAATTCAAGGAATGGATTATAGACCAGTCTATCATCTCAGAGATAGACTTTAATAGCTAATTCTGTTTTGTTTTTGGTAATTATGAAGCAAAGAACTTTGCATGCTCTGATGTACATTCTGATTGCATTAATTGCTGCTCTTGGGTGTGTTATGCCAATATTAATTGTTATCAGGATGTTGAATTTTTTTTTTTTTTTTTTTTGTATTACTAAAAATGAATGTCTCATCTTAAGAGACCAAAGGCCAAGAGACAGCTGGTAGTTTTCACTCAGGCATTTTACTTTGGATGGCCGTTGACAGGTTATTTTGTACCAAATACCAAAGGTTTGTAAACATCACTAAATCATTACTTTTCTGCTCTGCTTTAGAATTTTATATGTGTAATTAGGGGCCCAAGCACTGATTGTGCGTAGACACCCTATAATTATTCTACCTTTAGGACCATGGCATTAACTGCCATTTTTGCTACTCCTTGTCCAAATTGTGTCCATGCTTCACCAAGTTTGGCTCACATCATCTTGAGACCTGTCTGAATAACTGTCTACTGCCATTGTAGCCATTGAATGTGTTAGGAATTTTGATATTCAAAACCGTTCACCTGTAACGTGCTGACAGATGCAAAAAAAGAAAACAGGATGTTAGGGTGTATCTCAGCAATGCATCTACATATCATTATCACTTGATAAGTGTCTTCAGGACCATGCCCTGAAATCACCCAAGAAGTTAAGGACTGCATCACCTTGTGGTCAAGAACTCTAACAACTTTCATTTTTTTCCATGTATCATTTGAAGAATTTGTGCTAGATGTGCATACATCATCTTCAGACTAACCTGGACAAACATTATCAAAAGAATGTTGATATTCCCGATGGTTTGCCTGTAACTTAGTGTTTGGGGCTCAGACACAGTCTCAGTGTTTAAGTCTAGGCTGAAAACATATTTGTTTAGGCAAGTCTTTTGTGAATATTTTTTTCTTAGGTACAGGGGCAGGTCTGAAGAGTTCACAGGCATAGAGTGTTGTGGTGAACTGGGTTGTTTGGATGCTGTCGCCCCCCCCACTCTCACGTGTTCACTCAAATTTGTCTGCCTTATGTGCCAGGGTGCCCTCATGTCTGTGTTAGCTTGTGGCTCTCCCTTTTAGTTATGCTTTCATAGCTAGTCTTGCCAGAGTCCCTGCTTGCACTCTGCACGCAAAGTACATTGTCCGTAACCATTAGAGGACAAAAGCTTACCTAAAAATCTCTCCCTCTCTCTCCATCTCTCTCTCTCTCCCTCACTCTCTGTCGAGCTACACATGTTTTTGTGATGAAAAAACTTAAACCAATATAAATCATGTCAGAACTTTTCCCACTCTCAATGTGAAAATGAAACATATAAAAATTAAGTGAAAAACATTCAGAAACATTTTAGGGAAAACAAATAGGAAAAATAAAAATGTTATAATAACCTTGTTGCATACGTCTGCACATCCTTTTATAATTAGGGATGTGGCTGTGTTCAGAATGAACCAATCACATCCAGTCTCATGGTGAAGCAGCAAAGTGCTTTAGGGCTGCTTTTCTTCAGCCAGAGCTGTGGGTTTTATCAAGGTGGATGGAATCATGAATAGCTAAAATACCGATTTTAGTGTTTTAGTGCAAAACATTCAGGTGTCAGCTAAAGCTTAAGATGAAAAGGAATTTCACCTTTCAGTACGACGGTGACCCAAAGCATACATCCAAAACAAACAAAGGAATGGCTTAACCAAAAGAAGATGTTTTTGAATGGCCTAACCAAAGCCCAGACCTGAATTCAAATAAAAATCTGTGGGGTGACCTGAAGCAGGCTCTGCGCAGGAGATTCCCTTGCAATTTGATTGGTCTAGAATGTTTTTGGAAGAAAGAGTGGGAAAATATTGCTAAGTCAAGATGTGCCACGCTGATAGACTCTTACTCAAAAATCCTGAGCAGTGTAATGAAATAAAAAGGTGCTTCAAAAAGTATTAGTTTAGGAGTGTGCACACTTATGCAATTACTAGGTTATTGTAAGTTTTTTATTTTTCTTTTTTCCCTATAAAAGTTTCTGTTTTTTTACTGTATTTGTATACTTTGCAATTGCACATTAAAGGTGAGAAAAGATCTGACATGCTTTATCTTAGTGTCATTCGTTTACTTCACAAAAACCTGTATTTTAACATGGGTGTGTAGACTTTTTATATCCATTGTAAAGCCAGTGAGACATGTAGCACTCACTTAATGAGCAGTTACCTATTTCAGTGCCATGACTGCATTTGTTGGGGAAAATGTACAGTTTCATGAGATTTGCGTATCCTAAGTAGCTTAGTGTATCTTCTTCTTCCTTCTTGCTTAAACCCAAAATCTATGATTTACAAACAAAAGAAATTAGGATAAACCTAATGAAATATTTAAAAATGAATAAAATTAGACATTTGCACTATTTTGGCCCATGTTCTCAAATCTTCTAAGTTAATTTAGTTAATTGGTTGCTAAGTCAGTTAGTTAAAAATAAACTATATAGAAATTTTTGTTCTAGTTGTGAAAATATGCATCATCGGTCAGCAGTGGTCAACAGTGATGGCTCCTCTGTCATTTACAGCTTCTCTGTATAATAATATTGATTTTTTTTTATATGTGTGTTTCTATCAAATGTACTGATTTGTATTTTTGTCAAGTTTACAATATTAAAACAAAAAGGGATCACTTTCCCAAATTTAAAACAAGAATATTTGTAGAAAAATAGCAAAAGTAATGAAAACATACAGTACAATCTTAACAAGTAACATATCTAAAGTTGCTGTGCATTTGAGGGTTGCATATCTAAAGACCTAGAACATTTTAAAATGAGCTCTGTATCAGTTAAGTGACATATTTAAATTGATAATGAAAAACATATAATGTAATATTTCTTAGTAGAAGGATATTTTCTTAATACAGCCATGTCATAGATATACAACCCCTATTAAATATTGCAGGTTTTAAAATCATATGTGCTAGCCTCATCATATCACAATATCATTTCACTTAAAAGGCAATGGCTACAAAAGTATATCCCAGACACTCAAAGGCCAAGAGACACAGTATCATGGCAGCATCATATGTAAATTTAAAACTCATGGTACAGCAGCTAGGCCAGGACTTCATGCCCAGACACCTGGCTGCACTGTACTCTCGACCAAGAATCACATAAAAAGTATATGGGAAGTATGGAAACAAAGTACAATTGTAAGTAAACACTATTGCTAAGTAGGCATTAACAAATAGGTAGAGGTAGGACAGAGAGCAAGATGGATATTTGAAAAAGCCAAATGGGAAGGATTTCAACAAATTTGTGAATAGGAAATTAAATGAATCTATACAAAAAACATGGCAATAAGAGCATCAGATATAGCCAATTCTAAAAGTAAAATGAAGGGAAGCAAAACGTTATTACCCTGGGGGACAGAAAAGAATACAAACTATCTGTGAAAGACAGAAATAAAATGAATAGTATAAAGAATGCACACTGTCCAAAATTTGATGGAATGCAAAAAGTGCACAGGATTTGGTACATAAAATTGTGAGGAAGGTAAAAAGGAAAATATTGTAGAAAATTTTGCTCAAATATAGGAAGAACAACTCAGATAGGAGAGGTATGATAAGAAAAACAGGGAATGATAAGAAAAACAAATAGAACTGGACAACGCTGGGAATATCCTGTAATAGTACATGAAAGAATAACGGTAGTTACAGATAATGAGAAGGCAAAGTCACTAGCTAAAACATTTGTTAAAGTCCACAGTAATGAGAACATATCAGATGGAGAAAAAAGAGGGAAAGAAACAACAAAATAAAAACTTCAAGGTGCTCTATGTAAGATAATTAAAAAGCTAGAAAGAAAATTATAGAAATATTTTAAATGCACCCTTTCCACTAACAGGATTAAAGAATGCACTTTTAAACACGGGAACAGTATCACCAGATGATGAAGTATGTTATATTAAAACGTTATCAAGAACACATACTGATATTTACTGATGAGTCTAAAGATCAACAAACAGGTCATGTAATAACAGCATTTGTAATACCAGAATTGACGATTAAAGAATCAAGAACATTGACAGATCACCTCTCAGTGTACACTGCAGAAATTATTGCATTAGGTTTAGCTTTACAGTTTATAGATGGGAGTAAGCCAGGGAAAGTAATTATATGCTCAGATTCCAAAATCAGTATTAACAAGCTTACAGTCACACTTATGGCACAGCAGGTAGGACATTCTGCATGAAGCTTAACACATATACACACAGTTAGAACAGTTACGAATTCAAGTCAAGTTTATGTAACAGATTACTAAAATAGATTGCCTTAGCTGAGAAAAAAATTCTTCTGGTTGCATGTTGTAGATGATTCTTGAGGAGGTCCAAATGTCTAATTTAAGTCTAATTTTTAAGGTTTTTATTTCACTCACCCACATACATCCAGATCGTTGTCATTTTATGTTGTCTGTTTGTTAGTGCATACAGTAGCCTTTTGTGACCTAGTACACATTACCTGTGTTACTTATTTACAATCTTAGAATCAAACTAGCTGAAAAGCTAAGAGATAACTTATACACCGATCAGTCATAATATTAAAACCCCTGACAGGTGACATAAATAACATTGATTGCAACAGCACCTGTCAAGGTCTAGGATATATTAGGCTGCAAGTGAACAGTCAGTTCTTGAATTTGATGTGTTGGAAGCAGGTAAAATGGGCAAGCGTAAGGGCCAAATTATGATTACTAGATGCCTGGTTCAGAACATGTCCAAAACGGCAGGTCTTGTGGGATGCTAATGGTATGCAGTGGTTTCTACCTACCAAAAGTGGTCTAACGAAGGACAACCGGTGAACCGGTGACAGGGTCATGGGTGCCCAAGGCTCTTTGATGCGTGTGGGGAGTTCCAGTCCCACAGAAGACCTACTGTAGCACAAATTGCTGAAAAGGTTAATGCTGGCTATGATAGAAAGGTGTCAGAACACACAGTGCATCGCAGCTTGCTGCGTATGGGGCTGTGTAGCCACAGACCAGTCATAGTGCCCATGCTGAACCCTGTCCACTGCCAAAAGTGCCTACACGCGCATCAGAACTTGACCATGAAGGAATGGAAGAAGATGGCCAGGCCTGATGAATCACACTTTCTTTTACATCAGGTGGATGGCTGTGTGCATCAGGATCCCTTTCAGCAAGATAATGCACCCTGCTACACTGCAAAAATTGTTCAGGAATGGTTTGAGGAACATGACAAATAGTTCAAGGTGTTGACTTGGCCTCCAAATTCCCCAGATCTCAATCCGATCGAGCATCTTTGGGATGTGCTGGACAAACCAGTCCGATCCATGGAGGCCCCACGTCGCAACTTACAGGACTTAAAGGATATGCTGCTAATATCTTAGTGCTAGATACCACAGCACACCTTCAGACGTCTTGCGGAGTCCATGCTTCGATGGGTCGGCGCTGTTTTGGCGGTACAAAGGGGACCTACACAATATTAAGCATGTTATGGCTGATCAGTTTAACTGCATGTCTCAATCCCATGCAGTAAGGACAAATGACGTTATGTAATTTTGCCTTGAATATTGCCATTTTTTAAAGTTTGAATGTACACATTACATTTTTTACTATAGGTATACTGTATTTTTTTCATATATTTGTTCATTTAAACTAAATTTGAAGTGAATTACTCAGAGCAAACACAAACAGCTGATACCACCGTGATCACTAAGTATTTGATATTAACCTATTATAAACCATTAATAAACCATTAAATGAAGTAAATGATTTAATTAGATTTTGAATTATTAGTTTTCCTTACAGACCTTTAGGTCTTTGTTTGGTCTCAGGTGTATGCACAGCTAATTTATTGCTTCCACTGTGTAAATGAAAGCCCTTTGTAGGACTAAATGCTAATGGTTAGAAATAGAAAAGAACAACATGCTTGTTAATATTTGACAATATTTACACCACAAAGTTTAATGTAAACAAATATGCATGAGACAGGTAATTTCATGTTATGTGGGATCAACAGCAGTTTTTTAAATAGCACAATTCATTTGGATTGGTATGGAGGGATTCAATGGATTGGAATCAGTGGCGGACACTTTAATTTCAACATTTAATAGTTGTGTCACATCCTAATATACTGGCCTAGAATGTGTCCATTATATAGGACCCACATTAAAAAACTGTTTTATCAGAATAAGCATAGTCCATAGGGGTGTATCGATGTTCTTACTCTTCCTAAAGCTTCTCTATTATAATATTCGTATTACCACAGTTTTATTAAACTCACTACAGATTATTTGCTGATCAAGTAACATAATGAGTAAATGATGCTGTCCAAAGATGAAGCATTTGAAATGATTATAATAATGTAGTTTGGCTCTTCCTATGTTTTTACCACAGGTCATAGCATCTCCCATTTGCCATAAAACTAAGAATTGAATTTGACAATAGGGCTTCCCACTCCTACAAAATTGCCGGTGTGTCCTTATTTCATTTTAGCAAGTAAGTTTTCAAAATGAGTAAGACTTGTGACAAGATCACTTAAACTGAATGGCCAGATTTTTAAGCTGTAGAAATAGAAACTGACAAACATTTTATTTTTAGTTTATTATAAAATGTTTTAATACAAGGCAAAGCAAACTCTAGACAGTCTTTATAATTATTGTGTGAGAATCAAATGTTTATACTTGCAGTGTCATGAACATTTTTAATCTGTACTCTTAGAATTCTTAGTCTGAGCACAAGAGCACTAATTTTGGTTAAGTGATTTGCTAAGAGCACATCGGCCGTGCTTATTAGTCTGTGCTACAATAGTAGCAAAGAATCATTAGATCATTATTAGAAATGTATTACTTCTTTTCATAAAAACTAACAAATCATGAAAGTGAATCAAGGAAAAAATGTATTACAAAATGGTTTGAAAGCTAATGTGGCATAACACATGCAGTAATTCTGACTGTATATGTAATGCAGGGGAAAAACACAGTGTCCATTTGATTGAATTCATTAATGATATTACTAGAGCAGCATCAGAACTTGACAGTTGAAACCTTTACAGTGAAAATTCTATTTACATGCATTTTGAATATTTTTAACAATGCATTCCTTATCTCTTTGGTTCGGACACCGTAGATAATTGGATTGATACATGCGGGGAAAAGAATATATGTGACACCCAGAAAGGTATTAACATCAACTGGAATTGAAATATGAAGATTTCGTGAGAGAAAAGTAACACTTCCTATGAAATAAAAACACATCATGACAATTAAGTGAGTACTACAAGTATGAATTGCTTTTGATCTTTGCTCACCTGCTGCAGCCCTTAACACTACATACAGGATTTTCACATAAGAGACAAAAATGACAGATATATCAATTCCAACAAAACAGATAATCACAGCAACCCCAACTGCAGTATTTTTTGCAGTAGAACTACAGGCTAGGCTAACAAGAGCCATGTGGTCACAGTAACAGTGATGGATAATATTTGACCCACAGAAAGACAGAGATGCAGCCAAACCAACCAAAGTGCACATTATTGTTCCACTCCTGATCAATGTAAAAAGAAGCAGTTTCACAAACATAGAGGAGTTCATAATTGCTGTGTAACGAAGTGGATTACAGATTGCTACAGAGCGATCCAGAGCCATTGCTAGGAGAATAGTAGACTCTACTGAGGAAAAGAAGTGAATGAAAAACATTTGTGTTAAACACCCAACCAAAGTTATTTCATTTAAGTCAAAGAGGAAGCTCAGCAGCACTGCTGGGACAATGGCAGTAGGTACAATGATGTCAACCACTGCTAAGCCAGACACAAGTACGTACATTGGACTGTGAAGTGTCTTTGTGTTTTTGATTACAAAAAGTATTAAAAAATTTCCAACAAGAACTAAAATGTAAGTAAGCACAAATGGCAGGAAAAGCAAGTGTCTGTATTCAAAAGTCTCTGGGAATCCAACAAAAATAAACTTTGTGTGTGTCAAGTTTGCTCCTTGGAATTCCTCAGTCATGGCACTGTAAATGAGACATAATTTCAGACAAAAAAGTAGCCATTATTTTGGTTTCTAGAAACTCTAGATAGCTAGACAACACCTGAATAACTATGTGTTCACCTTGCCAAGTATAAACTAATAATGCAAGTTGTTAATACACTTTAAGATACTTTCTTTCAGCTAAAAAAAAATAAAAGTGCTAATTTCAGTCAGTCTAATCATAGGAATTTGTTGCATAAAATGTAGGTACCTGCCTTAGGTATTCTAATGCTTTGTCTTCTTGTTTACCTTGGTCATTCATACGGAGAACACTGACAACCAAATGAGCTCTGCACATAACCATGTGAATATATACACTCAGTTGACCTTTTAGTCCCATAGGACTGAAAAACCCCAACAATAAACAGTAACAACTAACCAACATTGCTACATACATACAGACTGTATGTACAAACGTAGGGAAAAAAGACACATTACACTTTCAAGCAGCTGGTTAATCATCTGACAGTAGGTTTATCTTCATAATTTGGGCATTTTAGATGGCCTTGAGAGTACTAATGCATTATATAATTAATTGTGTTTCAGTGGCAAAATATTTGGTATTTTTTAACAATGAAAAGTGATAGCTAGGGTGAATATGTAGTCAATAATTTCAACTATCTAACTATTGTCTACTTTTAATCTGTCCATGAATTATTTGATATAATCCAGACATGAGCCATGTCTTGTTGTAAGAGCTGTTTTGTTCTCATAAATGTAATGTAGCTTCTTGTCATTGTTAAACTGGTAAGCTAAAGTGCCTTGCTCAAATTGACATTCTCCCATGACAATATGTACTCCAGATACTGTATTTGTTCCAACCAGGCCCCACATACAAGTTCACTAATTAATCATTACCAACTTTGCCTTATTTCACTAATGAGCACTGGTCCTTAACAATGTGCATAGTTAAAACAATGCCTGTAGCAGTGATGGCCCTAGTTTAATGGCAAGGTCCTAGATATTATAAAGACAAGTGGTTAATTGCCCAGATTCTTATAATAAGCTTGTTTTTTTAACCAAAAATCTTAGCTCCTACTAAGGGCCCATAGCTTTATTGTTGCTGTTTTTGTCACACAACAGAATGCAAGTATATCATAATTTAGTGAAATTAATCAGTAAATACACTGTGAGAAATGAATACATGATTATTAAACCTATGTCAGTTTGTAATAATATCAAGCTTGAAATATTCTTGTTCTGTTGGCAGATAATCTTTACAATTTTAAGTACTTATTTCTAGAAAGAAGCAAAATTATCTGTTCATTCCATATATCACATATATCTCACACACACATACATTAAATTATGATGGCTAGATGACTGGGGTCAGAGCATCTCCAAAATGGCGGGTCTTGTGGGATGTTTCCGGTATGCATTGGTTAGTACCTAACAAAAGTGGTCCAAGGAAGGACAACCGGTGAACCAGCAACAGGGTCATGGGCGCCCAAGGCTCACTGATGCACTTGGGATGTGAAGGCTAGCCCGTCTGGACCAATCCCACAGAAGACCTACTGTAGCACACTGCTGAAAACTTTAATGCTGGCTATGATATAAAGCTGTCAGAACACACAGTGCATCGCAGCTTGCTGCATATGGGGCTGCGTAGCCACAGACTGGTCAGAGTGCCCATGCTGACCCCTGTCCACTGCTGTAAGCGCCTACAATGGGCACGTGAGCATCAGAACTGGACAATGGAAAAATGGAAGAAGGCAGCCTAGTCTGATGAATCACATTTTCTTTTACATCATATGAACAGCTGGGTGTATGCATCGCTTACCTGGGGAAGAGATGGCACCAGAATGTACTATGGGAAGAAGGCAAGTCGGCAGAGGCAGTGTGATGCTCTGGGCAATGTTTTGCTGGGAAGTTCTGGGTCCTGGCATTCATGTGGATGTTACTTTGACAAAAGCCACCTACCTAAACAATGTTGCAGACCATGTACACCCCTTCATGGCAAGTGTATTCCCTAATGGAAGTGGCCTCTTTCAGCAGGATAATGCGCCCTGCCACACTGCAAGTCTTGTTCAAGAATGGTTTGAGGAATATGACAAAGAGTTGAAGGTGTTGACTTGGCCTCCTCATTCCCCAGATCTCAATCCGATCGTGCATCTGTGGGACGTGCTGGACAAACAATTCCGAGCCATGGAGGTCCCACCTCGCAACTTACAGGACTTAAAGGATCTGCTGCTAAAGTCTTGGTGCCAGATACCACAGCACACCTTCAGAGGTCTTGTGGAGTCCATGCCTCGACAGGTCAGAGCTGTTTTGGTGGCACAAGGGGGACCTACACAATATTAGGCAGATGATTTTAATGCTATGGCCGATTGCTTTATATACAGTGTAGGTCCATAAGTATTTGGACAGTGAGACAATTCTTGTAATTTTGCCTCTGTACACCATCACAATGGATGTGAAATGAAGCAATCAAGATGTGATTAAAGTGTAGTCTTCCAGCTTTAATTAAAGGGGTTTAACAAAAATATTGCATTAACCATTTAGGAATTTCAGCCATTTTTTTACATACTTCCTCCATTTTCACAGGCTCAAAAGTAACTGGACAAACTAACAGTCATATATATTAGGATTATTTTTAATATTTTGATGCAAATCCTTTGCAGTCAATGACTGCAGGAAGTCTGGAACCCACTGACATCACCAAATACTGAATTTCATCCCTTGACATGCTTTGCCAGGCCTTTACTACAGCCGCCTTCAGTTGCTGCTTGTTTGTGGGTCTTTCTGCCTTCAGTTTTGTCTTCAGTAAGTGAAAAGCATGCTCAATTGAGTTGATGTCAGGTGACTGACTTGGCCATTTAAGAAAATTCCATTTCCAAGCTCTAGGGTTGCTTTCACGGTACATTTTGGGTAATTATCCATCTGTGTGAAGTTCTCTCCTATCAGTTTTGCAGCATTTGACTAAATCTAAGCAGAAAGAATAGCTCTATATACTTCAGAATTCATCCTGCTACTTTTATACCAACGTTCATTCATCCCTGGGACTTAATTTGTGCTCTTTTCCTGAATGATGCAGTGTCTGTGTGGTCTCAAGATTTTTATATTTGCATATCAATTTGTACAGATGTTTGTGGTACCTTTAGTTGCTTGGAAATTGCTACTAAGGAGGAAACGGACTTGTGGAGGTCCACAATTTTCTTGAGGTCTTGGCTGAGTTCCTTGGATTTTCCTATGGTATCAAGAGCAAAAAGGCACTAGCTCTAAAGGTATGCCCATATATAGCCACAGGTGCACTCACAATTAACTCCTAATTATAACAATTGGCCAATCAGAGGCTTCTAAAATTATATCAATTTCTAGAATCTTCACACTGTTTAAAGAGGCATTCAACTTGGTATATGTAAACCTTTGACCTACTGGAATTCTGAGATATTGAATTAAAGCTGAAATAAATGTGTCACGCATCGATTGTTTTAAAATTACCTCTGATGTGAACAAAGTAGATACCTTAATTGTCTTGTAACAATTGGTACATGTATGGTAACATGAAACATGTGGAGTTGTGAAAAACTGAGATTGAATATCTTAGCCTAGGTATTGTAAACTTTTGGCCTCAACCGTACTCGTCTAATGTTAACTTGACAGAAAGGATGCTGCACCTTGTGCATATTTCAAATGGGAAAATAAAGACGCAGTGGTAGATTACTAATGTGAGATGAGACAAAGTAGGTGGGGCTTCCAGGGTGTTATCTGACATTTTATTTGGGGGACAGAAAGAAGACTGCACTTTTTGCTTATTTTTGAGTCATAACTTGCATCAGTGTGCTATTGAAATGTGGAACTCCTACACAAAATGCATAAAGGTTGGCAGGATTGCTGATGTTCACTGGACTGTTCTTCACAGGTCTACTTTATAGGACTTCTGTCAAGGGCTTTCAGTAAAATAAAAGGATGCTTTGCAACCAATTCTCTGTTTGTGAAGTTCCATGGAACTTCTGTCATGCTGTAACTAAGGAAGACTCTAAATACTAGAACAGCAAAACTGTAATATTTTGTTTATTTCAAGGCTTAAGTGTTCAGGAAGTGGAGCAGATATGACAGCACAGTACAGTTATAGTCTTGTCCGCAACTGACATTTTCCTTTCGTGTTGGTCTTGACATCCTTTCTGATTCTGAGTGAGAACTCAAGCCTTTTTTTGTTACCTTCTGAGCTTCAACAATGTTAAAGACAGGGGACAAACCACAATACACAGTAGTAAAAAACAAACAAAAAAAGAAAACAAGTTTCAACAACTATCAACAAGGATGCACAATAAGATTTCACAACAACATACAGAAATACATAAGATTAAATACACAAACTAATAAGGGAATACAATGCACAGGTGGTAACCATTATAAAATAAATCCAATCTTGAGATGGTATGGGAAATATGCTGAGATGTGCTGAGAAATAAAAGCTGACCTACAAATGCAACCTGAGACTGCTGATTTTTTCCTGTTGACAGCTAATATTTGCCCCAATTGGTACCGAAACCCAGGAGATCAGTGCAGAAGGGAAGTCACGCAAACATGGAACCAACTCCCCAAGAACAAATCTTCCAGTCTTTAGCCCAGATGCAGGAGCAGCGATATCAGGCTGACCTCTTCCACCTCCTTACTTGCTAGTGGTTCCGGTCAACACCACTGGAGGAAGGAGAGCATCTCTTCACGTACACCCACCCACTACTTGACTCTTGCAAGTGCTGGCTGAGACTGGACCCTGCACATCCATGGAAGTCATTAAGAGGGTGGCACAGGAAGAAATCATTGCCTAGAGAACATCAGAATGGGTCCAATGCTATCAGCCAACTTGCTGACTGAAGCTGTCCAACTAGTGGAGGATCACATGTCCATGTGCGCAGACCCAGAAACCCAGAATGCCATCAGGCCCACTACCAAAGCACCGCCTACCCCAGTACCATGGCAGATGTGACTACCACCAGCCGCAGCTGCTCAGAGTTCAGAAGCCCCATTGTTCCAGATAGGCCTTTCCTCCACAGACCCTGGTAGGAGAGACCAACATGGTTGATGAGAGGAGAAGACACAAGGTACATCATTTATGTCACATACACTACACGAACTGTATGAATTAATGGGAATTAAAGCAATCCACATCACTGTTTACCATCCACAAACAGATAGGTTTAATAAAACTTTAATAAAATGCTCAAGAACTTGATTTGTAAGTTCATGCACAAGGATAACTGAAATCAGGATAAATGGTTCAAACCTCTATTATTTGCCTCTACAGGGTTTTCCCTATTGGAATTATTATATGGGTGGAAGCTTTAGTGCATGCTGGATGTAATCAAAGAACACTGAGAGGACAGTCCAGTAAAAGTTCAGTATATCCTCAACTTGTGAGCAAAACTCCACACACTGAGGCACTTATCATGGGATAATTTGCTCCAGGCTCAGGAGTGGCACCAAGAGCTGTAAAATAGGCACTCCCAACTAAGACAGTTTGGAGGGATGCTCATATCAGTGATAGGTGATATGAAGGGGATCCACATTGTCATCTTCTGTTCTGTCCAATGTTTCTGCAGGGATCTCAGCATGTCTGGCAGACACCATGGATGGCAGGTCATCAGATGAAGCTTAATCTCTGCAAAATTGAGCTGCTGTACATCCCTGGAGACGTATCCCCATGTCAAGGAATTGTGATCTCCCTGGACAACTCTCCAAACCAACTGTCCTTCTCACCTCACATTGCTAAGCTGACTCACTCTTGCCAGTTTATCCTCTACAACATACAGCTATTTGTATTCATAGAAGGCACTCAGGTGCTGGTTCAGTCCTGGCTTCCTAAAGCTGCCCACGTTGGATTTAAAACAATGATGCTTGCCATGCTAGCCTTGGACCAACACCCAACTACATTAAACACTTCCTCCTATCAATCGGACCCACCTGCTCTCAGGATACAAGGAATACATACATCAAGGCTCTTCTCCGTCCTGCCACCTAGGTAGTGGAATGAAGTTCCCCTGACTGTCCAAACAGCTGGCTCATTCACTGTCTTCAAAGGAAGACTAAATACCTACATCTTCAAAAAGTACTTAAATTAGCACTTTTAAAAGGAAGGAAGTGGGGGTGAAGTGGCATACAATGCGTCATGATACTCATCTGTTGGTGATCATGGTGAGTTTACATACTTGTACTGTGTTTATCCTTTCAAGAGACTGCTGTGAAACAGAGAGAGACAAAGCCACACACAGCACACACAAAAATTGTAGTTACTGAAAATTGGAAATTATTATTGAACTTGAATGAGGTGTATTGAGACCACTGAAAATTGGAAATTATTATTGAACTTGAATGAGGTGTATTGAGACCACTGAACGAGGTATCAGAAACCATCATGCAAACTTCACCACATAGCATCATCATTAAGTCCCTCACCAGCCTCCACCAGACACAATATCAGCCTCTCCTTGACCTGTGCCATGAACTACAGCAGTGATTTGAGGCTATTGTTCAGGAGCTGGCTAAGAACCAATGGGTTCTTGCTACTGCAAGAAACTGTGCCTCCAGCTGTGACTGCCATCTTTGACCTCTCCCACTGGCCTGGCCATGATGATCACAAAGATGTCCTCCACAGACAATCTGGAGGTAGCTGTCACTGTGCAACTGGGGTACGAGACCTGTCCAATGCCTGGACAGGTTTGCTGGCGCAGTAGGGAAGCTGTGTATTTCTAAAACCAGCGTTTCCTCGTGGAAGTGGGAACAATGATCCAGATCCCTGACATGCCACAGGCCTCCCCTGATTGAGCAGGAACATACTGCCTGTCAGTGCGTATAGGGAGTACACATTGGGCCTTGGTGGACTCGGGATGCCTGATTCAATGTGGGGCCTTGGGAAATGCATGACTGGTGAAGGTGAGGTGTGTCCATAGGGATGTTCAAGAGTATCCGCTCATGCCAGTCATTATTCAATTCCAGAGACAAAAGCATAGAGTAGAGGTTAGTCCTCACTTCACCCCTCCAATAATACTTGAGATGAATTGACCCGATTGCAAAGGATTTTCATCCAAGTATTAAAATTATGGTTATATTTACAATTATGTCACTTTGTCCAAATATCTTTGAGCCACTGAAAATGGAGGTACTTTGCTTAAAATGGCTGTAATTCCTAAATGGTAAATGCCATATTTTTGTGGAACCTCTTAAAATAAAGCTGAAAGTCTACACTTTGATCACATCTTGATTGTTTTATTTCAAATCCATTGTGGTGGTGTATAAAGGCAAAATCACAAAAACCCTATCATTGTCCAAATACTTCCTAACCTAACTGTAAATGCACAGACCACTTCCTTGGTTCTTACCAAAGTCCACTGCGGTCCTGTCCGCCCTGAAGACACTGCAACTCTCTAGCTCAATGGCACAGCTAGGAATGTTGTTGTTAAACCAAGTTTCTGTAAAAATCATGATGTTGCATTCCATAATCCACAATCCACTTATTGAATGTTATCTGAAGTTGCAGTTTGCAGTTTATATTGCTGCATCTCTATTTTCTGTTGCTTTTACCTTCTTTCCCTCCTTTTATTCTTTTTCTGCCTTTAAGTCTTTGCTCTCTCATTCTCTCTTCTTCTTTCTCTCCACTCTTGTCTCTATCTATTTCGTATTCTTCATTGCTCTCTTTCGCTCTGTTGAGGAATAACTAAGCTAAATCTAGGATATGCTTAACGTTAAAGTATTTTAACAAGGGAATTAATAACTGTCTAGTTGGGTAACCTTGCAGAATGTTTTCAAATCATCACAATTTTTTCACTGAATCGTAACAGTCCTGTCTTGACCCTGCTTTGCCCTTCAGTAACCTGAACTAAACTAAACTAAACTAAAAGAGAAACTTCTTCAACAACCTCAGCCTCCTTTTTATGTCCATGTCAGTGGGGTCTCTCTTCACTGCCTTCATGAATAGCGTTGCAGGAGTCTCGGGGCAGGGGCCTGACGGCTGTTGTGGGTGCTGCGGTGTAAACTTTTAAAATGACAGTAGCAGTAAAGGAGAGCGCATTGTTTTAATAAATCTGAGATGGGAAAAATCATTACCCCAAAGCCCTACCCCTAGCGACACCCACCTCCACTCTTCTAGGAAGGCTTTCCACTAGATGTGGAGTGTAGCTTTGGGGATTTGCCCTTTTAGCCACAAGCACATTCCAGAGGTGTTCAGTGAGGTTGAGGTCAGAGAGCTGTGCAGGCCACTTGAGTTCTTTGATACCAAGCTTGGCAACTCATATCTTCATGGACCTCTTTTTGTGCACAGGGGCGTTGTCTTTCTGTAGCTGTTGTCTTTCTTTGGCTAGAGTACCAGTGAAGGGAAATTGAAATGCTAATGCGTATAAAGGCATTCTGGGCAACTCTGTGCTTCCAACTTTGTGGCAACAGTTTGAGGAAGACCCACATATGGGTTTGATGGTCAGATGTCCACAAACTTTTGGGCATATAGTGTATTTTGTGGTGGAAAATCTTGCTTGCTACTCAGTCTCAAAACATTCTTTCCTGAACCATACTCTTAAGACTGACTACCATTCAGGATTGCTACCAATAATTACATGTTAGATCTTAAAACATGATTGTAATAAGTATAATTCTAGTGTAGCACCGGTATTATATGTCAAGCTTGGTACAAATTCATTCTATATGTAGATAATAATCTATAGTTATTCCTATCCCAACATATAGAAAAACACAGAATTTCACTGACTTAACATGTGTCATAATCATTAAATATCATATAAATTGGAACTATCTAGAATGACAACTACACAGTTTCTGAATGATTCCTATACCCCAGAATACTAGGGCTGCTACTACTGATTATTCTTATTAATTGATTATTCTATATTGATTATGTTTCTCAAATAGTCTCCTGGTTATTGTCCTCAATTATTCCATAAAGTTTTAGGCAAAAGGATTTGACATCAGCATTTCTACATGAAAACAGTTGACCCACAGATAGGGGGGTGCCCCTTTCATGTATCTCACATAGCAATGTATTTTTTTAAGTTCAGCACTGTAAAATGTTTTTACTAAATAAACAGTGGAAATTATTCAGTAAAAGAACAGGACACCCTTACACATACTAACACTGCATTTTTGGTACCTTGTTAGTAGTGATTTGCAAGTTGCAATAATGTAATTTCCCAACTCAGCATGTTCAACCTATGGAGTGAAAAAAAAAACAAAACATGGATGCCTCAATGAAAGTGTGTCTTTTGTTTAAATAGCTGCTTTAACTGCACTTTTACAGTTACAGGCCTGAGCGGCTATTTAATAATTCAATTCAATTTTATTTGTATAGCGCTTTGTCACAAAGCAGCTTTACAGAAATGAATATATTAAAATTAATTTAAACCAAAATGAATTGTAAATATGTGAATTTATCCCTAATGAGCAACCCTGTGGCGATGGCGGCAAGGAAAAACTCCCTAAGATGATATGAGGAAGAAACCTTGAAAGGAACCAGACTCAGAAGGGAACCCCTCCTCATCTGGGTGCTAACGGATAGTGCAATTATAAATAAATCCCTTCTATAACTGTGTACTGCATGCAGCTAGTAAATTCATCACAGTTTTAGAAGTCCAGTTTGTTAAACCTATCCAACCTAGTGAAATAAAAAAATATGCTATGTATACTTGCAGCCAGACTAATTGTCAGTATACTTTAAGTGTTAATGATTAGTTAACTTGAAGTGTGCTATTTTGGAACAACTAATTTTGTGCTAAGTATATTTTAGTTGCAATTAAATTGTAGTAAAGCATAACTTTAAGTGTATTTAGTGTACTTTGATGTGCTAAATAGGAACAACTTCAAGTATACTTAGTATACTTTAAGTATATGCCTGTGTAAGATAATTGCATGCTTGATTGGTGATATTAAAGTGTACTTTTTGTATTACAAGTACATTACAAATTAATTAAGAGTGGCTTCAAAACACACAAGCAATATACCATAAATATACTATTTTTGAGTAAAAATATGAAAATTTTTTCCCCTAATGCTGAATGCACTTCTTGTCAGGGTCATTACAATAAATAACATGTAACTTCAATAACAGACATCCGTATTTCAACCCAGTGGCATGACAACTCGCAGTCAAAAAACAGACCGGCCCCCGGGAATCCTCCCGCTGCTCCCGATTAGCCAATCCGGGCCTGCTACCACCCGACACTTACCGTGCTCCTCATCACTGGATTGTTAGAATTGTTACTGTTGCCATTGGAAGTAAAACTTTTTGTCGGGTTGTTCACCGAGTTTCTGCCTCTTCTTTTCCCTGAAATCTCCGTCGTACCCTTTTCCAACATCGCGGGCATCTCGAGGCACAGCACCGAACTTTAGCAACGTCTCTCTCTCACACACTCACACGACTAGTTAGCTAGCTAACAGGATAAGCTAACTGGAGACTGAGATGCTGGCTAATTCGCAGCCTCGCTGTCAAAAACAAAGAAGTGTGAATAGCAACTTTAAAAAATGCACAAATCCCCTCAGACAAGAGCACAAACAGTTAAACATCAACTACCAAGTCTGTAAACTGCAACGCTGCATTTATAAATAGTTAGCTCTATGAAGTTAGCAATATTAAGCCAACTGAGTTCCCCGAACAATATTAAGTCTATCGGATTAGCTAGTAGGCTAACTGTTAGCACTCTGTAAGCTTCAGCCACAGCACTGATAGCGAGCTAAGCAAAATAGCATCGGCTAATGCTAATTTAATTGCTCATTTTGCCCAAAATTCATCTGGAACATTTCAAAAACACATTCGATAAAATGTTACCTTCCTGCAGAACACATTTTCTTGCGTTCGTATGGTGTGCTGTTGGTATAAAATTAGTCTTGGATTGATGTTAATTCATTGGACTTCTCTGTGACATTGTATAAATTTATTAAAATACTTAAATCACAATTACAAGAGTAGCCTTTTGTGCAGTGCATACACTTTATTTAAAAATGTTTTAAATGGGCTTTCAACGCATTTATCATGTTTTATTACTTTCTGAAAGCAGTAATGAAGTGAATTGCAAGCATGAAGAAGTACACTTATAAATTACTCCAAAATTTAACTTAAAGTATACTACAACTTCAGGTTATTTAATAATGTACTTTAAAAGTATACTTTCAGTGCATTGTTACAATGGTCATTTTCAGCACACAGTTAAAAATAATACTAAAATATATTTACATAAAGTGCAAATAAATACACTTTAAAAAAAATAAACAAAACTTTCAGTTCAAGTATATTTTTGTAAAATATATTTTTAGAAAATATACTAAATGTAAGGAAATTTTAGCTCATTTAGATTAAGCTGATGTATTCTCCACCAAAATATGTAGGACATTAGCAGATCAGCTCAGAAGGGGAAATTTGTAAACTTAATATTTTAATAGCTGATCAACTATTCGTCCAGCGATAAGTTGAAATGAGTGTATTTATTAATTGTGTATGGGATATTACCTCCGTGGCCACCGGCAATAATATCCTAAATATAGTGAAACACTATATTAAGAGCACAGTAACAAGATCGGCAGTTTAAGGCAATAAATTTGAAGCACAGAGACACAAGACACTGGCCTTTATAAATCAGACGAGACTTTATTACTATTCTAAAACACAGACACTAATCTAACACTAACACACACACATGTAAACAGGGGTGAAAATGGCTTTGAAAAGAGAGTGAATGAAATTCCAAGTTTCTAGCAGTTTGTCAGACCATGACCTGAACGAACCATCAACTTATGAGTTTGATTTAACATTCGCTTCGTTTAGAAGGGCTTTAAACTTGTATTAAATGCACCAGTTCAGGGAGAATCTGGAGGTACTATACTTGCGTTTGTGTTGCCAGGGATTCCCTCGTTGCGTTGTTGTTTGGGAGGATTTTCTGGCGATGTTGATTGGTCGGCGGTCTGGTTGGCTTTATGTAGCGTCTCGAAAGACCAATGAGGAAGATAAACAGAGTGAGGCGCAAACCCGGCGGAGTCTCGTAGGCAGGTTGCAAAACTTTGACGAATGGTTCACAGCGGTGCGAAGGCGAGAGTTGGAGGCTTTGCAGGAACCAGTCTGGATGCGGAGTCTCGGAGCAAGCGTGATCTCCTTGTGATGAACTTCTAAAGCTCTTGGTTGATGAGACTTCCTTCAGATGTGGATGGAGACTCTCTTGAGCTGTTAGTTGAAGAGAACTCCTTGAAGATGTTGGTAAAGGCTCTCTGAAGATGTTGATGGACTCTTGCACAGGTGTTTTGGATGAGACTCTTGCAGAAATGTGTTGGATGAGACTCCAAAGATGTAGTGGATGAGATTCCAAAGATGTGTTGGACTCTCTCAAAGATGGATTGGATGAGACTCAGAGTTTCCTTTGTGTCAGGGGGTTTTAACCCTTTCCAGTTGGGCTGACCCCAAAGTGTTTGCTCCAATCAGCAGGATCTTGGGGGCATGGTGTAAACTGTATTCTCCTCCTCTGACACTAATTAACATTCTGGTCTCTGAGTTATGTGCTTTGAAAACTTTGCATTAGGTTAGGTTAGAATTTTGGTAAGGAATTTGGTAACATGCATGTAATACATTGTACTCAACTTTACATTATACCAACCGTTAGGAAATTCAACAGTGATAACACACATACCTGCTGTTATTGATTCACACATGAACACTATGGTCCCTGTTAAACGATCAAAAAGCATCATAATGACCTGGTGGCTATAAGCATGACACACATACGGAATGACATTAAAAGAGGCAACAAGTTTCCAAACTATGGTGCATCATCTTAAAAGTCATTGTCCTTATAGGAGATGTAAAGTGGCCTTATGTAGTCTGTTAAAGCTGGGTTCTGTGGAATGTGTGAAGGGCGGTGAACTTTGTGTTCCTGGGGAGAACAAAGGTCTCATTCCATGAGGGTCCTTGGGTGAGTCCCCCCCCCCCCCCCCCCTTTTCTGTAGTTATCAGTTTTACCATCGTGTTGGGTGAGCCATCTGGTCTTGGCCAATGGCCTAGATCAATAAGTTTGACAGAGGTTCCTCTTGGCTGAGAGGGTTCGTCCTCTGGTCAGGGATGTCCTCTCCGTTGCTGATTGTTCACAGGACAGTTGAAATCCAGCAATCAGTAAACAAGTGGTAATTAACTTGGGTCTGCAAAGTCTGGGAGCAGGATTCCTAGCTTTATGGCTTCTTTGCTTTCCTTGCCTGTTCACTTCAGATCCTACATAAATTACAATTATTTTAAAGTGTGTTAAAAGTTGTATGGTAAAAATAGGTAAAAGCATTGTGGTAATACACTTTTTATATATTTAAAGTTAGTACAATTTTTTGTTAGTATATTTGCAATGTACTGTTGAAACAGGAAATATATTACAAATACAATAAAGTATACTTTTTTTTCACTAGGGCACTGTCCACTAATGGAGTCCTGAGTACAAAGCTGCTCATGGCAACCGCAGCGCCAAAGCCACCACAGCAATCGCAGTCCCAAGCCATCACAGTACAACTCCCCATATGAGATCCCAAAGCCATCTCCACGGCCCCCAAGTGGCACTATCGCCAGCAATCCCACTGATCTTCAGGCTGTCCATGTGGGGCCACCCTCAGCAGCAAGCAAACTCAACCGATGAGAACTCCAACCAGAAGTAGGGAAGCAGGATGGATCAGGCAGGTCCAGAGAGCAGAAGGGGTCAGGATCACTGGTATCTCAGGAGTAGCATGTGTAGCTCGACAGAGAGAGGGAGAGATAGGGGGAGAGATTGTTAGGTAAGCTTTTGTCCTGTAATGGTTAAGGACAATATACTTTGCGTGCAGAGTGCAAGCAGGGACTCCAGCAAGACTAGCTATGACAGCATAACTAAAAGGGACAACCAGAAGTAACACAGGCATGAGGGAGCCCTGGGACATAAAGTGGCCAGTGACTCCACTGTCAACAAACCTGAGTGAATGCGTGAGAGTGCGGGGGCGACAGCATCCAAACATCCCAGTTCACCACAACACTCTATGCCTGTGAACCCTCCAGACCTGCTCCTTTACCTAAGAAAAAAACTATTCACAAAAGGCTTGACTAAACAAATATGTAATACTATTCTACTATAGTAAACTTCAAACATTCATGCAACATTTTGGACTGAACTTGCAATACAGCAACAACAGCGGACAATAGTGAGTTGCTAAGCAACATTCTAGCCAGCAAACAATAGTGGGTCATGTTAGCAACAAGCCAGCCATCTAACGTTACTAATAGCTCTATTTACTCCGGTTTTCTTAATAATTTAAGAAAATTATCAGGTTAGGTCTCCCCTATCACACGACAGCTACCAACCAAGGAGGGTGAAGGCTATTACATGTTTCCTCCAAGACACATGAGGCAGTCTTTTTGAACTGCTGCTCATGCAAAAGCGGACAATAGCTGCTGGACAAGGTGGCATAACATTCGAAAGAAAGCACTAGCCACCCACTTCTGCATGCATGAGCTCACAGACACTGTGTGGGTAGTGTTGCTGTGAATGATAGGGGAGAGAGTATGCTACCCCACACTCCCTTAGAGGATGGCCAGTTTTGCTCTCTCGGACTCCAAGCCACGGATGGCTGTGCCATCGTGTATATATATATATATATATATATATATATATATATATATATATATATATATATATATATATATATATATATACTGTGTCTGTATATTAACTGATCTAAAGCCATTACTGTTATAAACTAATTTAAAAGTAGAGAATGGGGACTTTTTATACCGTTCACAGTGTGTGCGCCATGCTAAAACTAGTAGTTGAGAAGACTACCCCAAGCTGACGAGTTGAAATTGCAAGTTAAGGGGGCATTTTTGGTGGCCGGTTGTAGGTGGGGAATTACAAGTTGCAACTTTGCCTAGAATGCAACTCTCAGATAGGCATAAGAAGAGCCCTTTTTAATTGTATCAATATTTTACACTAGCGCAGAAAATTTCAGGATGTGTAGTTCAATCTCAGGATGTATAGTTATTGGTCTTAAGTCTTAATCTTACCACTACCATGTGGTCACTACTATGTGGTCACTACCATGATATTACGTCTCAATAAACCAGAAATCAGAAATGAGAAAGATTATAGGATTTATTTTAAAAAATTACTGAATAGATAACCAGTTATCCAATTACCTAAATATTAGTTAAATAAAAACAAGCATTGATATTTCATTCAAGAGATTTCTCATTGACATGGTTTCTCACTGACAATTCTCCTAATAATCACATTTCTGACATCTGGAATCTAGTAATAGTATAACAGTGATACGTAAAATATTGAAAAACGATAACATAATGAAAATATAATGGAAAATATACTGAACATCACTGTACATTAACTTTAAGATGTAAAGCGCACAAAGAACATAATGCAATGGAGCATCAGG
Organism: Pangasianodon hypophthalmus; assembly: GCF_027358585.1. Taxonomy (NCBI): domain Eukaryota; kingdom Metazoa; phylum Chordata; class Actinopteri; order Siluriformes; family Pangasiidae; genus Pangasianodon; species Pangasianodon hypophthalmus. The sequence continues at coordinate 13,976,598 of NC_069723.1, read as the reverse complement.
ACAGCCACATTCTCTACTTTCATTAATACTACTAAGTATATTAATGAATATAATTACATTTACAGCGTTACTGTGGCAGACAATATGATAATTAGTACAATAAGCACGGTAATGTGTCGTTGTCTGGGTAGCATGCATAGTATAAAGGATTCTTGCTCTTGAAGCATTACAGTATTTCTAAAAGTAAAATATGATCAACACACATTTCCATATCATACTCCCAACCTCAGGTGTTACCCCAGTCTTGCAAAGGTGTCAGTAAAGCCTCTCCATGACCAGTTCTGACTCTCTCTGTCTGTGGCCACACACACCCTCCTGCTCCTTGTGCTCTTCTCAACCCACAAGTCCTTTACCATGAAAAACCCCATCTCTTTATACCTGTTACCTCTGCTTATTTCATGACCATATTTGAAGTGGTTTGTACAGTTTCACAGAATAAGATAATATCCAAGACAACCTTCCAATATTGCAAAGTGTTCACTGGCCACTGAATCATCTAGGTAGACAGATTTTTCTCCTTTTTTAGTCTTTTCAGTGGGAAACAAGTTAACAGTGGTGCACATTTCTTATTTGCAGTGTATATCTGCAATACACTGCCATTATAGGTGGAACCTGGCAACCCTGAAAATGGGAAGAAATACAAGATCATTAATTATACGAACAGCAGATGTGCTACCTGGTTTTATCCTGACCTTACTGCACAAAATGATATCTCAACAAATGAAGATATCTTGAATAAAGGAAAAGTTTTTATTTAACATTTCTCAATATGAGATTATTATTTAACAAATATAAGACCATTAAGCCTATTTCACAGACATATTTACCTATTGTAATTGAATAAGACAATTTCAAGTTTAAAAGCTTATTTGCACAATATAGTAAACAAGGTTATGGTGAGATATGTTTATTTGAGATTTTCAAGATATGATTTACTTGCTATCATTTTTTGTACTGCTAAACACTGCCTTACTGAGCTATAGGAAACATATTTCTATCTTTATGTTTTTTCATATATTTCCATAAAAACAAAAGAAATACACTCATTTAGCACTTATTTAGGAAAACCTGTGCTATTCATGCAATTATCTAATCAGCCAATCATGCGGGAGCAGTGCAATTCATAAAATCATGCAGATAAGGGCCAGCATCTTCAGATAATGTTCATATCAACCATCAGAATGGGGAAAAAATGTGATCTCAGTGATTTTGTTGCATGATTGTTGGTGCCAGAAGGCCTGGTTTGAGTATTTCTATAATTTTCACCCACAACAGTCTCTAGAGCTTACTCAGACTGGTGCAATAAAGAAAAACATCCAGCGAGTGGCAGTTCTGTGGATTAAAACGTCTCGTTGATGAGAGAGGTCAACTGAGAATGGCCAGACTGGTACGAGCTGACAGAAAGGCTACAATAAATCAGATAATTACTCTGTACAATTGTGGTGAGCATAAAAGCATCTCAGAATGCACAACACATCATACCTTGAGGCAGATGGGCTACAACAGCAGAAGACCACGTTGGGTTCCACTTCTGTCAGCCAAGAACAGAAAGCTGAGGCTGCAGTGGGCACAGACTCACCAAAACTGGACAGTTGAATACTGGAAAAATGTAGCTTGGTCTGATGAATTTCAGTTTCTGCTGAGGCACACAGATGGTAGGGTCAGAATTTGATGTCAACAGCATGAATCCATGGACCCACCCTGCCTTGTGTCAACAGTCCATGCTGGTGGAGGTGGTGTAATGGTGTGGGGAATGTTTTTTGGCACACTTTGGGCCTTTTGATACCAATCAATCATCGCTGGAATGCCACTTCCATATTTGAGTATTGTTGCTGACCATGGCCATCCCTTCATGGCCACAATTCACCCATCTTCTAATGGCTACTTCCAGCGTGATAATGTGACAAAGCAAAAGTTGTCTCTAACTGGTTTCATAAACATGACAATGAGTTCAGTGTTCTTCAGTGGCCTTACCAGTCACCGGATATGAATCCAATAGAACACCTTTGGGATGTAGTAGAATGGGAGATTCACAGCATGAAAGTGCACCTGAAAAATCTGCAGGAATTGCATGATGCAATTATGTCAGCACTGACCAGAATCTCAAAGGAATGTTACCAACATCTTGTGGAATCCATGCCATGAAGAATGGAGGCTGTTTTGAGAGCAAAGGGAGGCCCTACCCAATATTAGTATAGTGTTCCTAATAAAGTGCTCAGTGAGTGTACGCTTTCATGTATGAAGTTGTTACCCCATATAGCTTATGTAGGTCTACATATAGTATACACAGGGCATACAAATATCTCTGCTGCAAATTTTAAAAATATTATATAACTTGTACATTAATTTCATGCTTTTCATTATTCTTAAAGGATCCTGTGCCATCATTATTAAAAGAAAATCTTCTTGGAAAATCATACAGCATTACAATGAGATGTTGCTTAAAGTACCATCCTTACCAGCACTGAGTGATATTCGGGTGAAGGTGGTTCCAAGCAGAATTGGGGCATCAGGATGGGTCAGGCAGGATCACTGCTATCTCAGGTTGTCTCAATGACTGAAAATTTCCCAAGTCCTGTGGCTGCAAAACAAGCCCAAATCATCATCCCTCCACCACCACACCTCACAGTTGGTATGAGGTGTTTGTGGTGATGCGTTGTGTTCGGTTTTCACCAAACATGGTGCTGTGCATGATGACCAAACATCTTCACCTTGGTCCCATCAGTCCAAATGATATTGTTCCAGAACTTTTGTGGTTTGTTCAGATGCAATTTTGCAAACCTAAGTCATGCTCCATAATCTTTTTGGAGAGAAGACACCCAATTCCATGAAATCCATTCTTCTTCAGTCTTTTTCTGATTGTGGTGTCATGAACATAAAGATTTAATGTGCTTACAGAGGCCTGCAGGTCACATGATGGGACTTTTGGGTTTTTCTTTATATCTCTGAGTATTAAACAGTCTGAGCTTGGACTGAATTTGCTGGAACTTTGCCCTCTTCTAGGAAGATTGGCAACAGTCTTGAAGGCTCTCCATTTGTAAACAATTCTTCTCACTGTAGAATGGTGAATTTCAAATTGTTTGGAGATGGCCTTATAACCTTTCCCAGACTGATGAGAAACAATTGCTTCTCTGAAGTCATGGCTGATGTCTTTTCTTCTTGGCATGATGTAGACACACACCTAAGTGCTCCAGAACACCAAACTGCCAAAATTTCTGCTTTTATAGAGGTAGCCACTTCTTGATGATCTTGTGCATTTCATTAGTAATGCCTGGATGCTGATTGCTCTCTTAATGATTGTGGAAGTAGGAAGGATGTACTTATTTTTTCCCATCTGAATGTTGGTTTACTTTTTGGGAAAAATGACTACATATTGATTATTTTTTTTGTCACCTCAGGTAATTTGTTGTTTATAGAAGTTGGTGAGGACCACACAATTGTTATTTTAGGTCCTGATAAATAAGAACATAGAACTGAAGGAGGGTTTACTTTTTCCCATGACTGTACATACATATATATATATATATATATATATATATATATATATATATATATATATATATATATATATATATATATATGCCACATATATATATGTGCTGTATTGCATTTGGTTCACATTAACTTTTATGCATTACAACACATCATGTAACTAGAGAATCATCAGCATATCTACATTCACTGTAATGTGCAAAGCTGCTTTGAAATGATCTGTATTGTATGAAGCACTATACAAATAAATTTGACTTTGACTTAAATGTGATTCTCATTTCATTTACATTTACATTTACATTTATGGCATTTGGCAGACGCCCTTATCCAGAGCGACTTACAATAGTGCTTTGAAGTCTATCAAGATTACATTCTGATACTGGCTCACTAGGTCACAAACTAGGAATACCATCAGTCCAAAACTCTGTTGGGGAGGTTTTTTTTTGTTTTTTGTTTTTTTTTGTGAAAGTGCTAACTTAAGTACTTTATGAAGAGGTAAGTCTTTAGATGTCATTTGAAGACTGCCAGTGACTCAGCTGTTCGGACATCTAGGGGAAGTTCATTCCACCACCTTGGTTCCAGAACAGAGAAGAGTCTCGATGCATGCCTTCCTTGTACCCTGAGAGATGGTGGGACCAGTCGAGCAGTGCTAGAGGATCGGAGGGAGCGTGCTGCTGCTTGAGGTGTGATATGTGCTTTGAGATAAGTGGGTGCTGGTCCGTTTTTGGCTTTGTAGGCAAGCATCAGTGTTTTAAATCTGATGTGGGCAGCTACAGGAAGCCAGTGGAGGGAGCACAGCAATGGGGTGGTGTGTGAGAACTTAAGAAGGTTGAAAACCAATCGTGCAGCTGCATTCTGGATCAGTTGCAGAGGATGAATGGCGCTCAGAGGCAGACCTGCCAGGAGTGAGTTGCAGTAGTCCAGTCTTGAAATGACAAGGGACTGAACAAGCACCTGTGTGGCCTGTGAGGAAAGAAATGGACAAATTCTTCTGATGTTATAAAGGAGAAATCGAATCATTTCAGAATGACATCCCAGACTGTGCACTGTTTACCACTATAACTTTTTGTAGTGACCACAGACACTGCATCTGAGGGAGAGCAGGAGAGCACAGACAGGGTTGATATTCTGACTACAGCTGAGGCAGATTCTAATATGGAATCACAAGTAGAGGTTCAGAGTGACACACCTTGTACTAACAGCACTGTAGATACAACAAACTTCCCAAAGCCCCTTACACATCTGTTCAGCCAATAAAATGGGCCATTAGAGAGTTAAGTGTTTTATCCTGTCCTAGATGCCCAACCTAAGATTATGATAAGCATTTCCTTGTGGCTCTTTGGCACCAACAGTTGGGTGGTCTCTTCTTTTGTGTAGGTGTCCTGTATCACTTAATTTATCCTTAATTAGTAAAAAGTAAATCTAGATTAGTGCAAATTCTTGGTGGATTATTTGACCATCAATGTGTTTCACTTGTCTAAGGTACTCATGACACAGCTGCTCCAAGAGGGAATCCCCACTGGGGCAGGTAGGGAGGCGGAGAGCTTCCCCTCCTCTGAGTCCCTGTGATGTGGAGCAGATGCCAATGGCCCCAGCACCTCCTTCCTAGCCAGAGCTACACAAACGCCACACCTTGTGACACTGCAACAGGACCCCTTTCACCATCTTTGTTTTTAGTATTTTCCAATATTTGCCAGTTGAAATGCTCTGCCTCTCTGTAGCACCAGCAAACCTTCCTGGGCCTTGCCATGGTCCTTGTGGGCATAGGAGTTTCTCACACTGTGGTGAGAGTGGGAGTAGGAGGATACATTAGGGAGAAAGAAGGATAGTAGCTAAATGGAGTGAAACCCTGTTGTGGGATGCTGAGTTTGGCGAGAGAGAGAGAGGAAGAGAAGAGCTGCCTAGACCAAGGGACACCTTTGGGTAGTACTCCACCAGCTGGATGGCTTCATTCTGGGACAGCAGCTGGTGGCACTGGACCCACTGCCCAGCATCAGTAGCTTGATAATGTCTTCAGTGTCCTGCCCCTCTGCAAGCAGGCACCACTGACAGGAGTCATTAAGCTGCTGTATGAAGGTAAATGGGCAGGCAAACTCTGCAAGCTTCAGGGTCAGGAAGCATCTGCAATGTTCTTCTGCAGTCTGGCTGACATGCTGCATTACTGCCTTCTTCATGCTCTGCTGGGCAGAGATCTGGGCTTCACTTGACAATAAGGGGAGGAGTCACAAAGCCCACTTACCATGAGGCCAATCCATGCAGCTGCCGCACACTTGAAGAGCTCAACAGAGGCCTCTGGATCATTGAGGAAGACATTGTTGTGAGTGTCATTTGGAGGTCAGCTGGACTGGCCACACTTGGAGGATCTGCAGCTGTAGGAGCAGGAGGCAGTAGCAGCTTCAGCACCCATTGCTACTCAGCCTGCTCACTTGTGATTGCTTTGAAACACAACTGTTTTTCCTGGCATAGGATGAGGATGGCTTGGTGTTGCATCTGGTAGAGGTTTGTGAGGGACTTAATAATTTTGCAGAGTGGAGAGGTTTCCATGGCAGCATCTAGGACCTCCTGCTGGGTTTTGGCATCCTTGAAGAACCTGGTGTGTGTGTGTGTGTGTGTGTGTGTGTGAGTGAGTGGAAAGGATTTCAGGTTTCTTTTATTTGTAGCGTGAGTGCTTTTCAGTGTGCTTCATATAAAATTAAAAACAAACAACAAAAAGCCAAAAGACCAAACATTTCACCATTTCACTGGTTACCTGCCAGTTCAACACAAATCCTCACAGCTGACACTCAACCATGCCCCTGCTGTCACAGTATGTCTTCCTTGTATCTTGAGGGATGGTGGGTCAAGTCAAACTGTACTCGAAACTCGAAGGTGATGTGATGAAGAGCGGGTTTGATAAGACTTGAGGCCATATGTTTTGGACACTCGTATAAAGTGGGGCAGAGGTTTCAACTGATCAATACTTGGTGGTGAGCTGGATTTGTAATGCAGGGGGCTGGCTTGGGAGTGCCTGGCAGATGCTTCACTGTGAGACTAATTTAACTCCCACTTCCTTTGTATGAGTGAGGTTGGGAAAATTGAGTCTGACTGGACCATGTACAAGTTTTCAATCATAAAAGCAGTGCTAAGAAGGCTGAAAGGCTGTCAGTGCCATTGTGCAAACCCTAGGATGTGCTGATGGACACTTGTGGTAAGAGAAGTCATTAAGTTGAAGAACTTCTGGTTCAGTTGAGAGGCATAAGAGATACAGAAGGGAAGAAACAAAACTCAGGCATGGGAGAAGCCATGGAAAAGTCTTCTGGGTGGCCTCAAAGGTATTCTGAGCAAAGCCTCAAGGGGGGGAGAAAATACGTTGAAGATGGAGAAAAGTATGGAGCAGTTTTGACTTCTACAAGGAAAACTGTTTAGCAATGGAAGAAGTACTTTCAGAAATTCAGAAATAAGTAATAATCATAGCCTTCCTTCAAGAGGCAGTGCCAGACATTTCTGATATTTTGGAGCCCATCAGTCTGGTTGCAATTACTATGGTGGTAAGTGAGATATATGTGGAAATTTTATAATCATTGGACAACATTGGAATTGTAGGGTTAACACGCCTCTTCAGCGTTGCGTGGAGATTTGAGACAGTGCCTTTGGACTGGAAAACTGGGATGGTGGTCCCTAATTTTAAAAAAGGAGACCATAGGATGTGTTCCAATAGGGCAATCACACTCTTCAGCCTCCCAAGAACAGTCTATGCCAGGCTTCTGTAGAGAAGATTCCTTCAAATATTGAACTGAGTATTCAGGAGGAACAATGCTGGTTCTAACCAGGCTGTGGAACAGTAAACCACCTCTGCATTCCACTTTGTGAGGAGTCATAGAAGTACGCTATTCCAGTCTATGTGTGTTTTTGTGGATTTGAAGGACTATGATTTTGTGTCCTTTTTTGTGAGAGGTACTGCAGAAGTGTGGGGTATCTAGGTTGCTACTTTGTGTGATACACGTGCTTCCTCTGAGACAAGTATCTTTCTTTTCACTGCAAAGAAAGATACTGTAATATTTTGAATAAAGGAATGATTATCTAATATTTCTCATTATTAGATGATTATATAACAAATATAAGAATGTTAAGCCTATTTTTGACTTATTTACTAATATTTACTTAAACTCTCATTCTGTAATGTCTTATTGTCATGTTTAAATGTTTTGTTTTTTTTTTTTGGTGAAAGGAGTATTTATGCTGTACTGCCCCTCTGTGTACTTACCCTCAATGCTTCCCATACCTCCTTCCCTGCATGCTTCTTGTTCCTGTTGCACTTTCTTTATGTCCTGTCAACACTGTGTCCAGGAGAAACTTTATTTCATCTCACTGCGTACTGCACATTGTGTATGGGTGTGATGACATATGTAGAGATTTCCTTGAATTATTTGTGCATTTAGAAATGCTGCAATGATTGTGAGCTGTATTTGCTGCCATTCTTCACTATATCACTAGAAGTTTTGAAACACTGCTTCTTACACATCCACAACATAGAAGTGTGGAAAAAGTACACACATACTCTTACCTTTAAGTCTTACCTTTAATTGTGTATAAAATATGCTTTTGTTTCTTGTCACTAATGTTCAGGGTTCAGTTGCATGATAATTAAATTTCATTTGAGTTGTTATTTTTTTCTGTCCTACGCTAGGGGTCCGACGCACTTCATGCCTGTCCCAGCCCTGCGCCTGTCATGTACCTGTGTTCTCAAATGAAGTAAAGCACATTCTTTTCAACCCAGAAAAGACATCTAAACATTCCAGACTTGCTGTTACGTCATCTGTATTTTTAAAATGGGTAAATTATTACAATGATGCTATATTTAAAGTAGATTAGTAAATAGAATGTTCACATGCAATGTGAGTATATGCCTCTGACCCTGCATCTGGAACTTAGGATCAAAACAATATTTTCTTAAAATGATTTCTTTCTTTCTTTTTTATTTATAAATAAATAAATAAATAAAAACATACATACATAAAACATAGCATCTTGATCTTTTAGGTGGGTATTCAACATATATAACTGAAAATTATACTCAAATAACTGCCATAAAATACACAAGATTAAATTACTTTATTAAGACACAAGTTGGTTCATGAATTTTAAAAACTGTTCTCTTATTTCTTTTGTTCGTACTCCATAAATAATTGGGTGGAAACAACTTGGAAAAAGCAAGTACATTGTGCTCAAAAAGACACGGTTGGAAGGAGAAAAGTTATTTCGTATTCTGTATGACATAAAAGCAATTAAGGCAAAGGTAACAGTAACTGTCATGACAATTATATGTGTTATACATGTGTTAATAGCCTTGACACTACCTTTGCCAGTTTTTAGAACATAAGACAGTATTGATAAATATGATATTATGACCAAAAAAACATCAGTTGTTGTTATAAGGAAAATGGCTAAAAGGCCCAATATGTTGTTAATGGAAATATCTCCACAAGCCAGCTGAACCAATGCCATGTGTTCGCAAAAACAGTGATCTATCTCATTTTTCGCACAGAAAGATAATTTTCCAGCCCAGGACACTATTATCATAATTAAGAGTACATTTCTGATAACTGGAAAAACAATAAACTTTAAACAGTTGGGCATTTCCATGTATGTGTGGTAATAAAGAGGTCGGCATATAGCAAAGAACCGATCCAGAGCCATCCAGAGCAGTATAGTAGACTGAAAAGTACCAACTACATGAATGCAAAACATTTGCACCAAACAGCCCAAAAGGGAAATTCCTTTCCAGTTGAATAAAAAATTAAGCAGCATATTTGGTACAAAAAATATTGGTAAACACAGGTCTACAACTGCCATAAGACCAATTAGTATACACATAGGAGAGTGCAAAGCCCTCTGAGAAATAATTAAATATATAAGAATAGAGTTTGAAAACGTAGACAATAAAAACATAAGGAGATAAGGAATGGACAGAATGGGCCGCCATTCTCCCAAAGCAAGAAATCCATTTAATGTAAAAGTTGTGAATGAAATATTTTGTGTTGTAACCAACATGATAAGGTTAGGGGTTGTAGTGTATGACTTCATTCAAAAGAAATCCAATGTTATTGCTCTTGTTGATTACAAATCTTTCAGAGAAGTAGAACCTTAACATAAAAACCCCTACTGTACTTGAAATGTGCAAGACCAACAAAACCTGTCATATAAACTTCTTGTCAGAACTTTACGAATAAAAATCTCCCTTTGTTGTATAGCTGCTTATCATGTATTCTCTTTTGCTTACTGATATATGATTAAAGCTTGATGCTTGCCTCTGTCTCTATATAGACCCTGTGTTCCCTTGTGGTTCTACTTCATCCATCTTAATCACCAGGGGCAGTGAGAAAAAAATACCTGAATACCTTTCTGTGTGTAACTCCACACTGCTTGAAAGAATTGTGATCTCTGGGCCAGAAGTCTAGGTTCGATGGGAGACCAGAGACCTCGGATTCACTTTACCAAAGTTGAGCATGTTCAGGCGATTTAATTACAAAAATTGAAAAAAGTCAAATAAACAACATGTAGAAAAGTGGAAAAATTCATCCAAAGGAGAGGTAAGTATACAAGTAAGTACAGTATATGCCATTTCTTTTTTTTTTTCAATTCGAGTGCTGTTGTTGGTTTCTTCACATAGTTTGGATTTTTCTTTAAGACAGTCTAGGTTTAGATTAGATTAGTATTAATAATAAGTGTTAATCAATTATATGTTTCAAAGGATATTAATTAAGGATATTAATAAAGGATATTAATTCTTTAAGTTATTAGCAAGTATTAATTTACTCTGTATTAATAGTTATGTTAATCTGGGTACCTCAGTTTTAGTTATTTGGAGTTTAATTTAAGATATAATATATTTAGGTTTAATTTAGGGGTTAGTTAGGGGTTAATTTGTCTAATTAATTAAGTTATGTACTAAACTAGAGTAAAAAAATTATATAAAATTATTCACATTTAGTACAGTGGCAATCGTCACTACTCTGAATTCCATACCGGATCGGTCGAGGCCCGGGTTAACAACGACCGCCATCGGCGTCGGTGACCTACAGGGCGCCGGTGGAAATTGGGCTACTGTTGGTTGAAGAAGTACAGGAGGGAGGTGAGTGCGTAAACAGAGAGAGAAGAGGAAAGGTAAGAGTGTAGGACTGAGAATAGGAACTCTGAATGTTGGTAACTGAGAATAGTAACTCTGAATGACAGGGAAAGGAAGAGAGCTGGCTGATATGATGGAGAGAAGGAAGGTGGATATACTGTGTGTACAGGAGACCAGGTGGAAGGGTAGCAAGGCTCATAGTATAGGAGCAGGATTCAAGCTGTTTTATTATGGTGTGGATAGTAAGAGAAATGGGGTAGGGGTGGTCTTGAAGGAGGAGTTTGGGAGGAATGTTCTGGAGGTGAAGAGAGTGTCAGACAGGGTGATGAGTCTGAAGTTAGAGATTGAAGGGGTGATGTTGAATGTTGTTAGTGGTTATGCCCCACAGGTAGGTTGTGAGTTAGAGGAGAAAGAGAGATTCTGGAGTGAATTAGATGAGGTGATAGAGAGTATTCCCATGGGTGAGAGAGTGGTGATAGGAGCAGATTTTAATGGACATGTTGGTGAGGGGAACACAGGTGATAAGGAGGTGATGGGCAAGTTTGGAGTTATGGAAAGGAACCTTGAAGGACAGATGGTAGTGGACTTTGCTAAGAGGATGGACATGGCTGTGGTTAACACTTATTTTCAGAAGAGGGCTGTAAGAAGAAGAGGTCAAAGATAGAGATAGAGAAGAAAACCAAGTGGTGGAAGCTGAAAAAGGAGGAATGTTGTGAGGACTTTAGACAGAAGTTGAGGCAGGCTCTGGGTGGTCAGGTAGTGCTGCCAGATGACTGGGGAAACTACAGCAGAAGTGATCAGGGTGACAGGAAGAAAGGTGCTGGGTGTGTCATCTGGAAGGAGGAAAGAAGATAAGGAGACTTGGTGGTGGCAAGAGGGAGTTCAGGATAGTATCCAGAGGAAGACATTAGCCAAGAAGAAGTGGGACATGGACAGGACTGAAGAGAATAGACAGGAATACAAGGAGCTACAGCGCAGATTGAAGAGGGAGGTGTCTAAGGCCAAGCAGGAGGCATATGACGAGTTGTACACTAGGTTAGACACTAGAGAAGGACAGAAGGACTTATACAGGTTAGCTAGGCAGAGGGATTGAGATGGGAAGGATGTGCAGCAAGTTAGACTTATTAAGGATAGAGATGGAAGAATGCTCACAAGTGAAGAGAGTGTACAGAGGAGATGGAAGGAGTACTTTGAAGAGCTGATGAATGAGGAAAATGAGAGGGGAAAAAAGAGTAGAAGGGGTGACCTCTGTGGAACAGAAAGTAGATAAGATTAGAAAGGATGAAGTCAGGAAGGCTTTGAAGAGGATGAAAAGTGGTAAGGCAGTTGGTCCTGACGACATCCCGGTGGAGGTCTGGAAGTGCCTAGGAGAGGCAGCAGTGGAATTTTTAACTAGTTTGTTTAACAGGGTTTTAGAGAGTGAGACGATGCCTGAGGAATGGAGAAGTAGTGTATTAGTGTCGATCTTTAAGAATAAGGGTGACATGCAGAGTTGCAGCAACTATAGGGGGATAAAGTTGATGAGCCATACAATGAAGCTATGGGAAAGAGTAGTGGAAGCTAGGTTAAGGAAGGTGGTGGAAATTTGTGAGCAGCAATATGGCTTCATGCCCAGAAAGAGCACAACGGATGCAATTTTTGCTCTAAGCATTTTGATGGAGAAGTATAGGGATGGTCAGAGGGAGTTACACTGTGTGTTTGTAGACTTGGAGAAGGCGTATGACAAGGTGCCAAGAGGAGAGCTGTGGTACTGTATGAGGAAGTCAGGAGTAGTAGAGAAGTATGTCAGAGTGGTGCAGGACATGTATGAGAGGAGCAGGACAGTGGTGAGGTGTGCTGTAGGTCAGACAGAGGAGTTCAAAGTGGAGGTGGGACTGCATCAGGGATCGGCTCTGAGCCCCTTCCTGTTTGCTATGGTGATAGACCAGTTGTCAGAGGAGGTCAGACAGGAGTCTCCTTACACAATGATGTTTGCGGATGACATTGTGATCTGTAGTGAGAGCAGGGAGCAGGTGGAAGAAAACCTGGAGAGGTGGAGGTTTGCGCTGGAGAGAAGAGGAATGAAAGTCAGTCATAGTAAGACTGAGTACATGTGTGTGAATGAAAGGGAGGGAAGTGGAACAGTAAGATTACAGGGTGAAGAGGTGAAGAAGGTTCAGGAGTTTAAGTACTTGGGGTCAACAGTCCAGAGCAATGGAGAGTGTGGGAAAGAGGTAAAGAAGCGAGGGCAGGCAGATTGGAATGGGTGGAGAAAGGTGTGGGGAGTTCTGTGTGATAGAAAAATATCAGCGAGACTCAAGGGGAAGGTGTACGAGACAGTGGTGAGACCGGCTATGCTGTATGGTTTAGAGACAGTGTCACTGAGGAAGAGACAGGAGTCAGAGCTAGAGGTAGCAGAGCTGAAGATGTTGAGGTTCTCTTTGGGAGTGACAAGGTTTAGGAACGAGTACATCAGAGGGTCAGCTCATGTTGGACGTTTGGGGGACAAAGTTAGGGAGACCAGATTAAGATGGTTTGGACATGTTCAGAGGAGGGAGAGTGAGTATATTGGTAAGAGAATGTTGGACATGGAGCTGCCAGGCAGGAGGCAAAGAGGAAGGCCAAAGAGGAGGTATATGGAGGTAATAAATGAATATGATATGATGATATGAAAATGATATGAAGCTAGTGGGTGCAAGTGTTGAGGATGCAGAAGATAGGGATAGGTGGAGAGTGATGATTCGCTGTGGCGACCCCTGAAGGGAAAAGCCGAAAGAAGAAGAAGAAGCAAGAAAATTCAAGTGAATACTCTTAACTTAAACAATAAATCTGGTTGCACAAGTGTACACACCTTATTATAATGGGACATATGACTATGCTCAGAATTAACTAATCATATTTACAATAATGTTCAAATGTATTTATCATATACGTATGGGCTCCCATTGTCGAAATGCATTGATTAGGAAAAGGGTACAAAATAACATCCAAAACATTAGATGTACCATGGACACTATTAAGGCCATCATCAACAAGTGGAGAAAATCGGGCACCACAGTGACATAACCAAGAGCAGGTCATCCCTCTAAAATTGACAATAGGACAAAAAGAAAAGGAGGCTTATCAAGGAGGCTGCAAAGAGACATACAACAATATTAAAGGAGCTGCTGGAATATCTGGCAGATACTGGTCACTACCTGCATGTGACAACAATCTCTCATATTCTTCACATGTCTGGGCTATAGAGTAAGGTGGCAAGACAGAAGCCCTTTCACATGAAAAACACATCCAATCCCACCTAAACCACCTAAAATGATATGGTCTGAGGAGACCAAGGTAGAATGTTTTGGGCATGATTCTAAAAGATATGTTTGGCACAAAAACAAGACAGCTTATCTCCCAAAGAACACCTGGTGAAGCATGGTGGTGGCAGCATCATGCTATGGGGCTGCTTCTATTCAGATAGCAATGGGGCTCTAGTCAAGATCATGAAAAGGGATCAAGATCAAGAAGGAATTATGGATAGCTCTAAATACTCTATTTTGGCACAAAACCACTGTACATCCACTGTATATCCAATGTTTCAAATAGATGTGCATGTGACATCAAACAGGCAAACTTATGTGGGAGACTACACATTTTCTATAAACTCTTTGAATTTTAACATGAAAGAGAACACAAAAGGTATAGATTTTAAAATATTTCTTGTTTGTGAATACATCACTTTGAAAAAAAAAACTGGCATTATGGATGTGACACATTTTATTTTGGATATGGGGGATCTTTTTAACCCCATTTTCTACTGCTCAGGATTCAAATGCACAATTTCCAGATGATAGGGCATACTCTTTTCTGTTGCACCACTTGGGAGCCAGGATATGACATGAATGAATGGCTGTACCTAAGTTTTCATTATTCCTTGTTTGTGAGTTTTGGCATCAAAATGTAACAAAATATCTTGTTATTATATTCTGTATAATATAGATGACACAGTAATGCCTCTAAACCAGCAAAATGAACTTTAATGATGAAATGTATATACACATGAGTAAACCATTACTGAAGGAAAACATTTTAAAGCTGTGTGAAACTGCATTACATCACCAATCTGATTATCATTATGCCATTCCATAAATTACATTTCCATCCAGACCAAATTTCCATCATCGCCTCTGGTTTGCTCATTAGACAAAAAATTTAAAGAAAAAAAAAATTATATCAGAATGTCTGTAAAGCTGTTGTTAAAATTGTTAAAAGTTAAAAGTGTTATACAAATAAAACTGAATTGAATTGAATTTCTATCAAATTATAATACAGGAGTTTTGCATACTCTTTGTGTAAACCAAAGATGGGGGAGCTGTTCTCCCCTAGGCTCCCACAGAATCTAACAACTGTCAATCTCATCTAAAATCAATAAATCACTCACTCTATTGGGATGAAATATTGTTATGGCCTCAGTGATTTCATACAAAATATTAACCTATTAGATACTATTAGAGATCTATTGTACATATACAGAACTTAGTATACAGTACCGTATACAACTGTAAAATATACTATTATGTTTTATTAACATATTAGTATGTAACATTTTTAACTATATATTTACTATTGCTAATAAAATATATTATTCAGTATTAGTGCTCAGAATTCATTCTGTGTATGTGGTGTGACATTTAATCATTTAAGACAACAGTTATTTGATAAAATAGATAAAAGTTATTTCAATTAAATGCACACCAAAACAACCCTGCAATTATTACACCATCCCACTTCAGTATATTACTGTGGTAAGACTTTCATATGGTTCAGAAATTTAAGAAACTGTTTTCTTATTTCAGTTGTTCTTACTCCATAAATAATTGGGTTGAAACAACATGGGAATAATATATACATAGTACTCAGAAAGACACGAATATTGGGAGAAAAATTATTTCTTATTCTGTATGACATAAAAGCAATCAAGGCAAATGCTAAGTTGACTGTCATGACAATAATATGTGTAATACAAGTGTTGATAGCCTTCAAGTGGGCTTTTCCTGATTTCATGATAGAAGCAAATATTATTATATATGATGCAGTAATGAAAAGAAAATCTGATGTTGGTATAAGGAAAGCAGATGCGAGGCCAATTACGTTGTTAATAGAGGTATCTCCACATGCCAGCTGAACCAATCCCATATGTTCACAAAAACAGTGATCTATCTCATTTATTGTACAGAAATTCAATTTCCCAGCCAAAGAGGTCATTATGATTTTTAAGAATAGATTTCTGGTAACTGGCACAATAATAAACTTTAGAAAACTTTTGAATTCCATGTATCTGTGATAATAAAGTGGTCTGCATATAGCAAAGAACCGATCTAGTGCCATCCACACCAGTACAGTAGACTGGAATGCACCAAGAATCTGAATGCAAAACATTTGTATTAAACAGCTCACTAGAGAAATTCCATTCCAGTCAAATAAAAAGTTGAGCATCAAACTTGGTACAAAAAATATTGGCCAACATAAGTCCACAACAGCCATAAAACCTATTAGTACATACATTGGTGAGTGTAGAGTCTTCTGAGATACAATTAAATATATTATAATAGAGTTTGATATAGTAGACAATAAAAACATAAGGAAATAGGGTATGGATAATATGGGTCTCCATTCTCCCAAGGTCAGAAAGCCATTTAGCTTAAAAGTTGTGTATGAAATATTTTGTGGTGGGAAACCTTGCATGCTGTTCAGTCTCAAAACATTCTTTCCTGAACCACAGTTAAGGCAGGATTGCTACCAATAATTACATGTTAGGTCTTAAAACATAATATTAACAAGTGTATTTCTAGCACAGCACCAGTATTATCTGCTATATGTCAAGGACGATAGAAATCCCTTCTATATGTAGATAATAATCGATAGTTATTGCTATTCCAACACACAGGAAAACACAATTTCATTGACTTTACCTGTGTTATAATCATTAAATATTTTATAATATATATTATTAATCAATAGAAGATGCCTTTCAAGAGACATTCAATACTGTGTGGAAGAAAAACACAACAGTTTATAGTTTTACAGTGATATGTTACAATAAAACTCAGTTGTAAACAAATACACATGCTCTGTATTGTGCAAAGATCATAAGAAACATTGCATTTGAGGAATAGAAATGGCAAAATCCCATGCATGATATAGCTGACTATTATCCTCTTGGCCTTTCTAGGACTTGTAAAGCCGTGACTCAATATACACGATGTATCTATATACATGTTGTGTTCTCATGAGGCTCTGCTTTATTCCGCTTTATTCCTACAGGCTTTTGCCAGCAGTCATAGAATGTCATAGAATGACTGCTGCCTGTTTATCTCCATTACACACTTACTCTGTCTATTATCAGGTTTACCTCATGAATTATGTTTTTGAAGATAATTTTGGAATTCTGGATATAACTGTAATAGCTTGTCATTAATGTGGTGTAACAAAGTCCCCAGTGGAGGGTTAGAAAACTGCTTATTTTGTCATCGACAAAAAAAGCCCAAAGGAAAAACTTAAAATGGAATTAAAGTTAAAACACAGCAAATAAATGGCTTACTTTCCAGTTGCGCTATCAGAGGAATTATTAATGAATTATTAGGCTGCATGCAAAGTGTACCTTCATAAAATGAGCCAATAATTATGTGGGTAGCCTATTCATTAAATGACATTATAAATTCATGACTTGGATTCAGTATTTCATGGCCACATGAAACTAAAACAAAGTTGACACTGATGCCATCTAAATCCAAAAACACAATCCAAAGAAGCAAAATGAAGCAGAGTAGAATAAAAAACAGAGGAAGCACAATGAGCACAAAGTCAGACAAAATGTCCCTGGGTTTCAAAACACAAAATTTAATGTGGCTTCAGCTGTCCACTGCAGCTAGTGGGACAAAGGGAATTATCTGACATTGTGAATTTTAGAAAATCTATCAGATGTAATTTCTATTTTAACAATTACAAGAAAAGATGTGTTAGGTTAAGGCTCTGGGCTATTTTTAGGAAGGTTTTTAGGAAATCCTGGCACCATCAAGCTGCCATTTTTGGGTCTTTGAGCAAGACCCTTAACTTTGGTCTTATCAGCTCAGTTGTAAGTCACTATGGATAAAAGCATCTGCTAAATGAGTAAAATTCTGTATGTAATCAGTGGCTTTGGATTAAAATGAGGTTTTATCACTAATCCTCAAATATTTAGGCCTTCACAAAGTGCCAGGCATCTGAATTTGTATTCTACAGCTATTCTATTTGCATGCAATATTTGGCATATTGCACAGTTAAAAATACATTTGTCAAGATTTTATAGTTTACTTCAGCCTTTCAGAGCTTATTTCTATAGGTTTTGGGCTTACTTCGTTTTATTATTTTATTGGGTATATTGTTACCTTGTATTTGCAAATAGAACTTAAATGTTTAACAAGCCTGACAGACACATAGCTGAAAAATATTGTGCATGTTCTTTTCTTTTGCTAATATGCTCACTGGAACCCCGGAATCAATATCCATGTGCAGTGTATTAGTGCTACAACATTCCTATTCCTATAAGGAACAACACTAATATGTTGCTGTTCTTCTTCTTCTTTCGGGTGCTCCCGTTAGGGGTCACCACAGCGGATCATTGGTCCGCATATTTGATTTGGCACAGTTTTTTGCCAGATGCCCTTCCTGACGCAACCCTCCCCAGTTTTATCTGGGCTTGGGACCGGCACTGGGAGTGCACGGTTGTGTGCATCCCCAGTCGCTGATGTTGGTTCACTGACCAGGAATCAAACCCAGGCCACAGCGCTGAGAGTGCCGTGCCCTAATCACTAGTCCTCCAGGGACCCAGGAACAACACTAATATATTTGGTGAAATACTGATTTATATAGTAATGCAGTTTCTCACTTTCTGCAATCCAGTACCAGGCACAAAGGACCATAATATTAAGTTACACTGTGGTTCACAAACAATTTGTAAAAACCAAAGAGATCTGGTACTATCTTGAATGGCAACTACATAGTTCTCTGAATGATTGTCGTACCCCAAAACACTAGTGCTGCCACTACTGATTATTTTGTTTTTCAAATATTCTCTGAGTTATTGTCCTCAATATTCTAATATTCTATAAAGATAAGAAAGGTTCAAGACTTAGAAAAGAATCATATGAAAGGTTCTTCTGTGGGGTAACACCAAATAAGTCCAAATAAGAGTTTAAATTTTTTTTTGGTAACTGATGAACAAAAGACCCTTCGCTGATCGAGGCCTTGTTGTATGACAGGGCTTGTGTACTTTGGTGAAGCTCAGGGCTATATCATGGGGAGTTTAGTGCTCCCGGTATGGTCACCCTTGGAGAGCAGATTTGAGTGAAGCAGGAACAATAGTGTATAATAAAACAAATCAAAATTAAATTGGAAAAATATTATCAAATAAGAAATTATAGACCACAAACTAACAACCTGGTCAGCTTCCATGATAAATGGAGTCTTAGCACTTGCAAAACTGCAAAAGACATGTGCAGGTTTAGACTGTGACATCGGCATTTCAAAAATAGGTTTTTCATATACCCACAGATAGGAGGCACCCCTTTCATGTAAACACGTATCTCACGGGGCAATTAATTTTCGTAGGCTCAGCAAAGACTGTGCACACAATCACATAAGTGATTGAGAGAGAACAATGGAGATGGATGGGTGTGATTCGGAGGAACAGCCTCCCAGATTTGTTCAAGCACAAGGTTGCACACTCATAAGTGTGCTTGGTACCAGAGCCAATGGTCAGTGATTGAATTTGTGATTGTGTTACCAGATGTATATTTACATTTACAGCATTTGGCAGATACCCTTATCCAGGGTAACGTACAGAAGTGCTTTGTTGTCATTAATTCCTTCATTCATTGATTCATTCATTCATCTTTGTTAACAAGTTTATCCTTGTCAGGGTCGCGGTAGAGCCAGAGCCTACCGCAGGAACACTGGGATTGAGGTGGGAAACACCCTGGGTGAGATGCCTGTCCATCACAGAGCACCATGCACTAGGGATGTAACTGAATATGAATATATTATTCAGAATTGAATATGAATGCAAATACATTCTTATATAAATTCCCATGTGAACTACATCTCAAAAATAGCACACAAACACACTTGAAGCTAGCCAAAATGTTCAGGCACAGAAAAGATGCATTTTTCATAATTTTTTCAGTCTTTTCATGGGAAAAAGTTAACATTGTTAACACATTTCTAATTTGCAGTATATATTTCTGAAATGCGAAGAAAATTGGGGTCCCCAATTGGAGACGATGTCCTGCGGTATGCCAAAGGTGCGGAAGACATGAGTAGTGATAAGCTCCGCTGTTTCTTTGGCTGTGGGTAGTTTGGGCAAGGGGATGAACTTAACGGCCTTGGAAAATCGGTCAACAATGACCATGATGCTGGTGTTATCTTGGGACGGTGGAAGCCCGGTGATGAAGTCCATGGACAGGTGGGACCAGGGCCTATGAGGGATGGGAAGAGGCTGCAGGAGACCCTGGGGAGATTGGTGCATGATTTTGCTCTGATTACACACAGCACAGGCCCTGACATAGGTGATGACATCCTCCTTGATGGTAGACTGCCTCTGGAGGAACTCGAGAGTATGCGAGGGACCCGGATGACAAGAGAAACGAGAGGAGTGCCCCCACTGGAGAATCGGGGATCAAACAGACTTGGGTACATACAGGCGGTTGGTCGGGCCGCTTTCTGGGTTGGGTTCTCTGGCTTGGGCTTGTCTCACTGTGTCCTCAAGTTGCCACCTGACCGGAGCTACGATTTCCGAGCTGGGAATGATACGGAGGACCTTGTCCTCTCGAGACGTGCTACCGTAGACTCGGGACAGTGAATCAGGCTTGAGGTTCTTGGAACCAGGGCGGTAAGACAGGACAAAGTGAAATCTGTTGAAGAACAGTGACCAACACGCCTGTTGGGGATTGAGCCGCTTGGCTTGTTGGATGTACTCATGATTTTTGTGGTCCATGAGTACCTGGAATGGGTGTTTCACGCCCTTGAGCCAATGCCTCCACTCCGCCAGCACTGACTTAACAGCCAGAAGTTCTCGATCACCCACATGGTAATTTCTCTCTGTTGGGGTAAGACGGTGGGAAAAGAAAGTGCAGGGGAAGCGGGACTTGAGCTTGCAGAAGGCCGACTCAGCGTCCTGGCTCCAGCGAAAGCCGTCGGAGGTGCCCTTGGTGAGAGCCAATAGTGGGGCAGCAACGGAGCTGAAGATCTGGATAAACTTGCGGTAGAAATTAGCGAACCCGAGGAAGTGTTGGACCTCTTTTACTGATGAGGGGGTAGGCCAATCCATGACTGCACGCACCTTTTTTGGGTCCATACTGATCGGGCTTGACAATGAACCCCAAGAACTGGACCCGGGTCACGTGGAACTCGCATTTCTCCGGCTTGACGTACAGGTGGTTGTCCAGTAGGCATCTGAGGACTTTGCTAACATGGGTAACATGCTCCTGCAGAGAGCTCAAGAAAATGAGTATGTCATCCAGATAGACAAAGACGAATTTGTTAAGCATGTCCCTAAGTACGTTGTTGACCAGGGTTTGAAAAACTGTAGGAGCATTAGTGAGGCCAAAAGGCATGACCAGGTACTCATAGTGCCCCGTAGGCGTGTTGAAGGCGGTCTTCCATTCGTCACCCGGCCGGATACACACAAGGTGGTAGGCGTTACGCAAGTCCAGTTTAGTGAAAATCAAGGCCTCTTGAAGGACCTCAAAAGCGGTGGCCATGAGAGGTAGGGGATAGCAGTTGCGCACAGTGATCTTGTTGAGCCCCCTGTAATCGATACACAGCCGAAGGCCCCCGTCCTTCTTCCCGACAAAAAAGAACCCCGCCCCAGCCGGGGAAGTGGATGGACGGATAATCCCGGCCGCAAGGGACTCCTCAATGTACTCGTTCATGGCGGCCCTTTCAGGAGGGGACAATGAGAAGATGTGGCCTCTAGGGGGACTGGAGTCAGGGACGAGGTCAATAGCGCAGTCATAGGGACGATGAGGCGGCAACGAGGTGGTTTTCTTCTTACTAAAAACCGTCTTGAGGTGGTGGTACTGGGGAGGAATTCAGGACAGATCTCTGGTTTCTAGAGACTCGGGAGCAGGGTCAGGGTCTCTCTGGCCCAAGCACACAGACTGGCATGATGCACCCCAACTGAGAATTGCCCCCGTGGACCAGTCGATGTGCGGGTTGTGCTGGAGGAGCCAGGGGTACCCAAGGATGATGAGAATCTCGGGAGCCTTGATAAGGTAAAAACAGATTTCCTCCTGGTGCTGGCCGATGGCCAGCCGGAAGGGACGAGGTAAGATAGGTGATTTCGCCAGGGGCTAGCGACCTAACATCCAATGCTGTGGCAGTCATGGGGGCAAGAAGAGAGTTCTTGGGGATCTGGAGTCTCTGGGCTAAGGAAATGTCCATAAAGTTCCCAGCAGCACCGGAGTCAATTAAGGCCTGGAGTGGGTGTTGCTGGTGGCCCCAGGTGAGAGAGATGGGAAGGACCAGCCCGGAGTCAGAGGGAGCGGCAGTGCAAGTTAATCCCGCGACAGTCCTGCCTTGCCTGTACGGGACTGAGCGTTTACTGAGAGCTCGGGGCAAGAGGTACGGAAATGGCCAGGTCGACCACAGTATAAGCAACAGTGTTCCCGCATGCGATGGTTTCGCTCCGCAGGGGAGAGACGGGCCCTGCCCAACTGCATCGGTTCAGAGGGATCTTGGGGATCAGA
Organism: Pangasianodon hypophthalmus; assembly: GCF_027358585.1. Taxonomy (NCBI): domain Eukaryota; kingdom Metazoa; phylum Chordata; class Actinopteri; order Siluriformes; family Pangasiidae; genus Pangasianodon; species Pangasianodon hypophthalmus. The sequence continues at coordinate 13,954,251 of NC_069723.1, read as the reverse complement.
GCGCCCCTGAACTGCAATAGGGCTGGCCGGCTGGGTGGGGGCACGGGAACGGCTCTGGGCTCTCTCTCTCCGATTATCCAACCGGATAGCCTGGTCAATGAGGGCCTCCAGGTCCGGGGCAGGCTCTTTAGCGGCCACGTCATCCTTAATAGCCTCGGATAACACTCGCTTGAATTCCTCTACAAACCTAGAGTAGCTTGCACCTTCCAGACGGCCGATGCCCACAAGAGAGACTTTCCAGGAAGAAGGGTAATCACATAGGTGATCTTGGCCCGATCAGACAGGAAGGAGGAGGGCTGGGTGAGGAACCCTTTACAAGCACCTGAGAAGTGCTGGGGGTAACCAAGGTTCAGCCACCAGAGTGGGGGCTCAAGACTCCTGAAGGGGCACAGAGGCTGCAGGAAGCTGGTCAGAGATTGTAGCTTGGTTATCCTGTCACGACCGGGGATCAAACCCAGGTCTCCGGCAGAAACAGACATTATACCCTTGAGCCACAGGAAGGTGGTGAACCTGCGAAGCAAATGCTGAAGTACTGCACAAGAATCTATTTATTAAGAAAAAAACAAGGAAATGACTCAAGGGAAAAAACGGGAAAACGAGAAGGCAACGAATAACAAAAAACGAAGACGGTCAGGAAAACCGAAAAAAAAGACAAAACTAAAATAGAGGAAAAAAAGGAGCAAAAAAGACAAAAAACAAGGCAAGAGTGCTAGGAAAAAACACAGAAGAAATTTAACTCGAGAGACGCAACTATAACGACGACAGGGGCTTAGGAAAGAACAATAACCAAGCGGGGAACAAAGGCAAAAGGGACAGCTTAAATACACCAAACGGGAACAAGACGCAGGTGAAAGCAATGAATCCAATTACAACAAAGAACTAAGGCTGAGCGACATCTAGTGGGGAAAATGTAACACAACAAAAACACAAAAAAGGACCAAAACTCTGATAGGTTTCAACAGGGTCTTCTCATAATTGACCTTCAGTCCTAGAGTTTCCATATGTGAGATAAGGAGCTCTGTCTGAATTGTTACTTGTTACAGTTTTTCAGATAAGAGAGTATGCATGGACTCTGGACCCATGGGTTCTAGGGCAACTCACACATTTAATTCTCTCGGATGATAAATGGGGCTGGTTTCACTTCCTTTTTCTGGAATCAGGAAATAAAAACCCAATCAGGTTTTCTGGTCCATGCACTACTTCTGTTGCTTGTTTTTCAAGTAGCAACAGCATTTTGGTAGTCAATGTAGGCAATGGGCTTGGGTCTTGCACCTCTTTGGGACTGACCCCTGTGTTTGGCAATGGCTGACAGTGAAACTGTAAACAATATCCTGTGGTCAGTGTATTCATTAGACACTGGTGTAGGCACCACAACTTCCTCTCAGATGACTCCATCTGAGACCCCCTGTGATAAAAACCGCCAAGGGACATCACCTTGCTCTATCTCATGCCCAGCTCCATCATAATTTGGGCCAAAATAGACATGTTCTGCTGAAACAACTTGGTGGAAAACACAATAGTCCTTGTGTGCACCTGGGCCCTATTGCACCATTAAATGAAATTCGTCCATGAACAGCACCATTGTGAGTAAGTGCATCACATCACTCTTATTCCACTTTTTAATCTACGCATTCAAAAACTGGGACCAATTACCTGGAGCTAGAGCTCCCTATAATTCCATCCCAGTTATTTAAAGTTATTTAAAGAATTCTGAACTTTGAGATGTCACTATTATTATTCTTAATTAATAATAATAGTTGATTAATTGCAATTAATGTTGTTAAAAAAATTAATAATAATTTAATTATTTTATTAATAATCAGAGCACTGAATATTAATATAAAATTTAGTAATTTTATGAGACTGATTACTTGTCAAGACAGATCCTGTCGGGAACTCAGTTTCCCTGAATGCACCGCAGCCTAAGAACATGACCGCCGCAGACTACACTTCCCAGCACTCAAGAAATGTCATGTTCCTAATCACAATTTTGATTACACTCATCTGTTCGCAGTGAGCACAAGCGCATATAAGGGACTCTCACACAAACACACTTCACAAAGTAATGCTCAGTGTTTGCTCAGGTGAACTTACCAAGCTGTTTATTCAGTGATTGTTATTCTCGTTTTGATGGTGTTTGCCTTTTGGATTTGCCCAGTTTGTGTTGTTTGCTGATCGCCTGACTATTTCCTGTTGTCTGCCAGCTCTTCATTAATCACCAACTGCACTTCCATCCACTTCAGTCTACTTTTCCTGACATTACTTAAAGAAATGTACAACCATCACTATTATTAAGTATAAGGTATCTACACTGGTCTGTTGTTATCAAGCTCCAGTGCAAAAGTAACCATACTACTAGGGACCACATTATTTGTGAAGATATTTTCACTTGCAAAGATGACATTTTGCAGTGTCTGTCCACAACAGTGTACACTTCACAGATCAAACACCAAAATATGTGTCACAGGCAGAGACAGGTAAGAAGGCTTTATTCAAAACTTGGCAAACAAATCCTAAGTGTTAAGCAAGATCGTGGTCACAAATCAGGCAGGGCATGAGAATCAAAACCAGAAACCAGATCAAAAACCAGAATAACAACACGTGGGATAAAGAGCTTGATAGTTTCAGGCAGGCATACACTGATACTTTGCAGAGAGCTTTTTTGTGGGTATTTTGTGGGTATTTATGCAGTGCTCATGATTAAGTCCAGGTGTTTGTGATCAGTAAGATGGCAACTGAGACTCAACTGAGTTGAGCGTTGTAATCCATGGTGGCCATCTTCATAGGCCGCAATGCATTTTGGGGATTGTGTGTGACACTGATTCCCGTGTTGATGTGACAGAAGATTTTTTTTGATAATGTAAGCAGGTTGACCTTCAATGCCGAGAAGCTAAGGGGGTAAGGAGGGAGGGACACTTTCAGCTAGTGAACCAGGAGTGACAGGCTTGAAACATGGAATGAAGTAGCAAGGTGGCAGTGACCAGTGACCAGTGGCAATGGTAAATCAAGTTTATAGGTTACTTCAGTGATTCTTTGGAGTATTTTAAATGGGGCAAGGTAATGGTGTGCCAGCTTTACGCACCCTTGGGTTGCACAGACATCCTTTGTCGAGAGCCATACTTGGTCACTGGGTTGGTACCGAGGAGTTTCACCCTGGTTTTGGTTGGTGAAATCTTTGTTTACTAGGGCATTTTGTTCAAGGTGTTGGTGTGCTGTCTCCCACACTTGTTCATGCCATCTGAACCACTCAAAATGTTCTCAGAAAGTGCCCTATTTCTTGGTTTGCTCTCTCTACTTGGCCGTTAGCTTAGGATTGATAACCAGGCGTCAGCCTGACGGATATCCCCAGCTTTTCCATGAAGCTCCCCCATACTCATGAGATGAATTGGGCCCCTCTGTCACTCACAATGTCTTCTGGGATGCCGAAGTACCAGAACACATGGTTGAAGACAAGTTTGGCTCTGGTTTGGTTCGTGTCTGTCTTCAACCATGGCTGACGGAAGGCCGGGCACAGTTATCCAAGGAGAGACTTGGAGAAATGGTCAGTGATAACCATGATGACTGTGTTGCCTTGAGACAGGGGGACAATGGCTATGTGCTACCATGGTTACTGTGGCATGGGCAATGAGAGTAGTTTTCCAGCTGGCAAGGTTCTGGGAACTTTGGCTTGAACACAGACTGTGCAAGAGGATATGAACTTATGGATATCAAAGAATGTATGGAGCCACCAGTACTTACACTGTAGAAGCTGATGAGTTCTGTGGGTTTTTGGATGTCCAGTAGCCACAGAGGTGTGCGCCCATGTGATGAGTTTGTCTCTGAGGTGGTGTGGAACATACTTCCTGCCGACTGGACATTGAGTGGGGATACATTGTTCAGGAGCATTGTCGATCTCACAGTTGAAATCCCAGGTTAACTCCCCCAAAAGCATGACTGTGGCAAGATGCATTATGAGTTCTCTTGGGAACCTGCTTTGGTGTTATTGGAACCTGGGTGGTACGAGAGGGTGAACTGGAATGGGTGAAAAACAAGGCCCAGCATGCTTGGCATAAGTTTAGCCATTTGGCAGTTTTGATATATTCAAGGTTCTTGAATATAGGTTCATGATCAGTGAAGATTATGAAAAGGTGAAGCACCCCTTCCAGCTAGTGATGCCACTCCTACAGCGCCAGCTTGACAGCAAGGTGCTCCCTGTTTCTAATATATTGTTGTATTCTTCTGGAGTTTCCATGAAAAAAGGCCACTGGATGGAGCTTGAGTTTTTCATCAAACCTCATCACCTGTTTCTGAGGCATCCACTTTGACTATGAAGGATGTGGAAGATTCAGGGTGTTTCAAGATGGGAGCTGAAGTGAATGCCCTTGGCTTGGTGTGCAGAAGTGTTCCAATGTGGTGTTTTGGGGCCCCTTCTTGGGCAGTGAAGTAAGGGGTGCGTCAGTGGAACTGAGCCCCTGATTAGCCTTATATAAAAGTTGGCAAACCCTAGGAACCTCTGCAGCTTCTTGATGGTGGTGGGAATGGGCCAGTTCTTGACTTCCATGACCTTGCCTTGGTCCATGAGAACTTCCTCTGGGCTGATAATATATCCTAAGAATGGGATCTTGGAAACATGAAATTCACACTTCTCCCCCTTGATGGGGAGGTGGTTTTCATGGAGATGAGCCAGGACCTTTCTGAAATGGCTGATGTATGTTTCTTTGGATGGGGAGTAAGTCAAGATGTTGTCCATGTCCGCAATGACGAATTTGCCCAACTTGTCATGGAGGACATCAGTGATAAGACATTGGAACACTGAAGGTGCACAAGAGCCTATATGGCATTACCTAGTACTCAAAGTATCCAGAGGTGGTGCTAAAGGCTGTTTTCCCATTCATCTCCCTCTCAGATTAGGTTATATGCACTGCATAAATCAAGCTTAGTGAAAATATAGTGCTGCTGGGACCAAGGGCTGGGACCAAGTAAACATACTTGACAATGATTTGGTTCAGTCCACAATAATTAATACAAGGCCTGAGGGGACCACATTTTTTCCTCCACAAAGAAGAAGCCTGTCGAAACTGGGGAAGGATAGAATATATAAAGCATTTATTACTTTATTTTTGGACAGAAGTTGCAATACAATGATTAAAAAAAACATAATAAATTGAGTACAGCTAAGAAAAAAAATATCACTTCATTCAACAAAAGTTTACAAAAAGTTTTCAGACAATTTGTACAAAAAAGGAGCATTTTGTTTTTTGATAGTGATTGCAATACTACTCTTAAAAAAACCTTCATTACTCAATGCATGTACATATACTTAGGAAACACATGTTCAAACTTGATGCATACTTGCAAAACTTTTTTTTTTTTTTTTTTTAACGAAGTACCAACATTCATAGCAATTCAAAAATTCAGTTTAAAAAGTACCCCCTTGACCACAAATGCAATAAAGGCATGTTAATGGATTTTAAAAAGACAAACTTTAATATTTTACTTCTTTTATTTAAAGACAGCTTACCTGAAAATATTTTCACCATCTTCACCATGTTGCACTTCAGAAAATGGCTCCAAGTGTTTCACTGGATATTTGCATATCACATCACTCACAGTCATACGTGAAATTTTCTGTTAGATTTACTTAATCTAACTATATTGTTGACGTGACTCACGCTTTTTCATTCACTCTTTGTTCACCTTGTAATTGATATTTTTGTATTGCACACACTAATGTATGTTAAGTAAAGCTAAAAATATTAGAAAAATTTACGTTTTTGAGTTTAGTCTATTTATATTTATACGTAATGGTTGTTGAGCGAACAAATCTTTTTTTTTTCAGTGTGGGAGTTAGTCTCAGGGCATTCAACTGAAGTTGATGCTGGAAGGAGAGCAGGGGTTTGGAGACACTGAGTGCAACAAGATGTCAGACAAGATACACTGAGCGGATACTTCACAGAGAACTATTGGTTTCTGTGGGAATTTGTGCAGTGTTCCTGATTAAGTCCAGGTGTGTGTGATCAGTAAGATGGCAACTGAGAACATGACAGAGTTCGTGTCTGTTAAGTGAAGTAGTCCATGGCCATTTCTGTAGGCCGCAAAGCAGGTTGGGAGTTGTGGTTCATGGTAGCTTCTTCATAGGCCACAGTGCATTTTAGGGATTGTAGTGTGATGCTGATTCCAGCATTGGATTGCATAATACAAATACAAATATTGATAGTGATACTTATAAAACTTTGTCAACATAGAACTATAAGTAAGTTGGATGTCTAACTAACTAGATAAAAGAAAGACTGAACAGCTTCCAGATACAGACAATTTACTTTATTTACAATTGACTTCAAAAATCAAAAGTAAAGTACATACACAAGGAACAACATATACTATATGTTTCATGTATTTGGTCAACAACAACAACATAACCATAGCATGCTGTCTAAAGATTGAGCTCAACTAAATTTCACAGAAATACATTAACACAGTACCTCCACTGGAATTTGACCCATCCTTCCTGTATGATAAAGGTCTCTGATTAGTTAATATAACAGAGCACATGTGATTGTTTAAGGAAGCAGCGTCCTTCTGATTGTTTAAGAAGCCGAGCCCTTCTGATTGGTGAATACACGTGGATTTTTTCCCCACTCAGGAATAGAAAACAGTGACAGAAAGCTTAGTGTTTTGCATTTTAAGAGACCCACATGTGAAGATCAGCAGATCTTCAGATCGCAGGCCCTTTGGAGCAACAACCAGCCGCTCCATAATTGCTGTTAGACAACAATCCATATCTGGGTGCAGTAACTGCTGCACTGATACCTCACCTGATAAGTGAGAACAGAAGATAAAGAGTTCGCCTGTTGTTGGGAGAGCACAAGCTTGAATCATCAAAATTCCATAGACATCTGTGGCCAGGAGTCCATGAGAATATAATTAGAACAACATTAGCCAATTGTTGGCATTTGTGAGCTCATGTATACAGAAGGGGGCATCTCTTTCAAGCATCAGTTGTCCTCTGATGTTGCATAAGCAGCAGTTTGAAAAAATGCAGTGTACGTTAGCCTTTGCCCTTACAAGTTGATCACACAATAAGGAAATAGCTTGTGGATGGTGGGGTGCTACTCATGCAAAGCCATGGTCACCCAGAACTGCAACACAAGTTCTCAAACTTCCCTTTCATTCCTTCACAAAGTTTTACAATCAATCCACATACAACATGAAATTGCATTCACTGTCAGTTGTAAGCATTTTCATTTGTTTATTTAGTCATTAAAATTTTAATTTCATTTAACCCTTTAAAATTATAACCCAGTTCTATAAAAGAAAAAAAGTGATGTTTTATTATAAATTAACTTTGTTGTTTTAAAGGGGTATTTAACATGTGATACGATATACATTATATGATTACTTTGGAGAGACTTTCAAATGGTTCATGAATTTCAGAAACTGTTCTCTTATTTCTTTGGTTCTTACACCATAAATAATTGGATTAAAACAACTTGGAAAAAGCAAGTACATTGTACTCAGGAAGACACGGCTAGAGGGAGAAAAATTGTTTCTTATTCTGTATGACATAAAGGCAATTAAAGCAAAAGTCAGACTAACTGTCATGACAATTATATGAGTAATGCAGGTGTTAACAGCCTTTAAACAGGCCTTGCCAGATCTCAGGATAGAAGAAAGTATTGCTATATATGATATTGTAATGAAAATAAAATCAGCAGTTATTGTAAGAAAAACAGCCAAAAGCCCTACTGCATTGTTAATGGAAATATCTCCACATGCCAGCTGAACCAATGCCATGTGTTCACAAAAACAGTGATCTATTTCATTTGTTGCACAAAAAGTCAATTTTCCAGCCCAAGAAACCATTGTGGTAATAAAGAACAGATTTCTGATAACTGGAAAAATAATGAACTTTAGAAAATTAGACATTTCCATGTATTTGTGGTAATAAAGAGGTCTACATATAGCAAAAAAACGATCCAGAGCCATCCACAGCAGTATAGTAGATTGAAATGTACCAACAAAATAAATGCAAAACATTTGAACCAAACAGCCCACTAGTGAAATTCCTTTCCAGTTAAATAAGAAACTAAGCAGCATATTTGGCACACAAAATATTGGCAAAAAGAGGTCCACAACTGCCATAAGACCAATTAGTATACACATAGGAGAGTGAAGAGCCCTCTGAGATATAATTAAATATATGAGTGTAAGGTTTGAAGTAGAAGACAATAAAAACATAAGAAGATAGGGAATGGATAGAATGGGCCGCCATTCTCCCAAATCATGAAAACCAGTAAGTGTAAAAGTTGTGAATGAAAAATTTTGTACAGGAGTCATTTTGAGAACATTATTTTGAGATTGCAAATTTCTAAGAATTCAGATCAGCCACCCATGTAAAGATATGAACAATCTTGGATTGATAAAAGTTGAAGATTTTCTAATTAATTAATTCTAACAAGATACAATAAAATTTGTCAATCTTTACAATTTTATGAATTTTGTATTATCAGAAATACCTCTCAAGCTGCACACTGCCTTCAAATATCACCAGTGTCATCAACAAAAAATTTGCTTTCCAAGTGATACATAATTTCATTGCAATATCTGACCAAAACTACTAATATAGTAACCTAGAATGATAATCTCATGCTCATTAAACAATACTTTTTGCAAGATAATTTAGTTTTTTAGGGAAACTAATTCAGTTGTTTAGGGAAAATTTTGCATGTAATAATAATTAAAAAAAAAATTTTTTTACATTGCCCATGTACTAAGCTAAGTATTGCGAGATAACAATTCTCTGAATCATTTAAAGAGAAAAAAAGTTAACTCAATTATATATACAGGCATATGGTGTACTCCGAAATGTGGCAATAAGACAATCTAGCATATATTCCTTTTTGTAACACTGATGCATAGATGTACCTTGTCTTATAATTGCTTATGACGTGTCCTGTTTTGCTTCCGGACACTGCAAAAACAAGTTTGTTTTGGTCTCTGTATACCATTATTGCAGTCCCGTGTGGTTCTATCCTTTCTTTAGAATCTTGTGAAAAAATATGATGGATAAGCCCTGTTGATCCATGCTTGCCTTCCAATCCAATCACATACTGTATTTCATCATCGCATCTATGCTCTATTTTCTTCACAAAAGAAGATTACCAAATTTATATAGGTAATAAGAATTATTACTATTATTATTATTATTATTATTTAGCTCTGGCATAAAATTTAAGTATTGCAGTTTTCTGAGTGTCTCCACTTTTCACAGTTTCCATTCTGCTGAGGATAATTGATCATTAAAAATTCAGGTGGTTCATTATGTCCTTTTAATAATGTCTAGACACCTATCTGGATGCTTTTTCAGCAGTGGAACTGCTGTGAACTGCTTCTTTAATCTGTGTACAGTATAAAGTAATCATTGCACAAATTTCACACAAACCACTACCAAATTTCACACAGAAATCAACAAATCACCTGAGCATGGTGAACAGGGAGCTAGCACAAATTATATATATATTATCAAAACAGAGAATGAGAATTACACGGTCATTGTAAGTATTCTTTGTAATCCCTGGAAAACAAAACTCCTCAAACCTCAAAGAGGTGCATTGGAATCATTACAGAATGATTCTGAATGTTACTAGTAATACAAAGATCAATCAAGTATGGTGGTATGGTTACAGTTCTGAAAAATATGAGCAAAAAAATAAAGGACAATCTGAAAGATTAGATTTCTTCTACAAGAATCAGCAATCTAATCCAACTCAAAAGTGAAATAGACTCATTGTTAAAATGAGCTCTTACACACAATGGTTAAATGTCTAAGTAATGATAAGCCAAGAATCTCTGTATTACATGTGTTATCTAAAGTTTATATGTCTTAATATAGCCCTCCATTTTGACCTATTGTGTCAGGTATTGGCTCATTAACTGAACCCAGTTCACGATTCCCCAACTCACTCATTCAACCTTTACTGACTTTATCATACTTTATAAATGACACTACTACCTTTTTAAAAAACAAACTTGGAAAAAATGAGTAATATAAATGAAAATTATTCATTAGTAACTCTTTATCTCATGATTTTATACCAACATTTCACATAAGGCAGGTCTTGAAGATGTTGACTTTTTTTTTTACAAGGATCAAGATGGCAAGACTTTTTAATAAATCTTAACACTTTAGGGGTTTTTTAAATATTATTTAAAGATTCAAGTACAGCAGTTGGTACTCTCTGAGCTAATTATTTGTGGGAGTTTTTTAATTAGATTATATTTTAAACACCAACAGTGTGTTTAAGTCATGTTGGACACAATATAGGTATACTATATGGCCAAAAGTATGTGGACACTTGACCATCACCGCCATATTTGCTTGTTGAATGTGCATCCCACTCCAAAAACATGGATGATAATATGGGGTTGGTCCCCTCTTTGCTGCTATAATAGCCTCCAATCTTCAGAGAATTCTTTCCACTAGATTTTGGAATGTGGCTTTGGGGATTTGTGCACATTCAGGCATAAGAGCTTTAATAAGGTCAGGCACTGATGTCAGGCAAGAATGCCTGGTGCAAAGTATTCAGTGGGGTTGAGGTCAGGGCTCTGTGCACTCCACTCGAGGTCTTCCAAACCAACTTTAGCAAACCACTTCTTTGTGGACCCTGTTTTGTGCATAGGGACACTGTCATGGTGGAACCAGTTTGGGCTCAATTGTGTGCTTCCAACTTTGTGGCAACAGTTTGGGGAATGCCCACATTTGGGTGTGAGGGTCAGGTGTCTACATACTTTTGGCAATATAGTATATTCCTAATTTGGAATGGAACTGAAATAGCTCCAGCTCCAGCTCCTCCTGGGGGATCCTCAGACATTTCCAAGCTAACAATGAAACATAATCTCCAGTGAGCCCCAGGGTCCTCTTCCAGTGGGATGTTAAGCAAAGGGACATCTTTGTAAGGTGCCTGAACCACATCAACTGGCTCTTCTCAAGTTGGAGCCTTATTCTTTCAGTCAATAACCACAGCTCATGCCCATGGTTGAGGGTAAGGATGTAGCTTGACCCATAAAACAGAGAGTTTCATCTGCAGATAAAGCTTCTGGGGCAACATCTCTTTCTCTAGGTAAAGGGAGCACCCTACTGTTCTGGGAGAGCATTGCCTCACACATGAATGCACTTCACATTCAGCAACATTCCAGTGCATGACAGAGTTCCATATAAGATTGTGCCAAGAGAGCATCATCATCTGCAAATAATGGGGATACAACATGAGCAGTTTACTGATAAGCCAATTACATATATTACAGTGTACTTGCAACACAGAGGAAGAATTCATTAATACAGGCAGATGCATTCTGGATCATTTGCAGTGGTTGGATAGCACTAAGGGAAGGCTTGCCAGGAAGGAGTTGTGGTAGTCCAATCTTGAAATGATAAAAGACCACACAAGCATTCATGTGGTATCTGTGAAGAAATACAGTCAGGTCCAGAAGTATTTGGACAATGACAGAGTATTTGTGATTTTGCCTTCATACACCACCACAATGGATTTGAAATAAAACAATCAAGATGTGATTTACAGCTTTATTTTAAGCTTTTTATTTTGCCAGGCCTTCACTGCAGCCACCTTCAGTTGCTGCTTGTTTGTGGGTTTTTCTGCCTTCAGTCTTGTCTTCAGTAAGTGAAAAGCATTCTCTATTGGGTTGAGATCAGGTGCTTGACTTGGCCATTGAAGAATATTCCATTTCTTTGCCTTCGAAAAGTCTTGAGATGCTTTTGCAGTATGTTTAGGGTCATTATCCACCTGCACTGTGAAGCGGCGTCCTATCAGTTTTGTAGCATTTGGCTGAATGTGAGCAGAGAGTATAGCCCTATACACCTCAGAATTCATCTTGCTAATTATGTCAGCAGTCACATCATCAGTAAACACCAGTGAGCCCGTTCCATTGGCAGCCATATATGCCCATGCTATAACACTGCCTCCACCATGTTTGACACATGATGTGGTATACTTTGGATCATCAGCTGTATCATTCTTTAGCCATTTTTAGATGTTTTCTGGCAAAGTCTAATCTGCCTTTCCTGTTCTTGAATGTTATGAGGGGTTTGCACCTTGTTGTAAACCCTCTGTATTTACATTCATGAAGGCTTCTCTTGATTGTAGATTTTGACAATGATACTCCTACCTTCTCCAGAGTATTCTTGACTTCTGTTGATGTTGTGAAGGGGTTTTTCTTCACTAAGGAAAGGATTCTGCGATCATCCACTTTAGTTGTCTTCCATGGTCTTCCAGGCCTTTCGATGTTGTTGAGCTCACCAGTGCTTTCTTTCTTTTTAAGAATGTACCCAACTGTTGATTTGGCCACACCTGAGGTTTTTGCTATCTCTCTTATAGATTTATGTTGTTTTTTCAGCCTAATGATGGCCTCCTTCACTTGCATTGAGATCTCCATGGACGTAATATTGGTAGCTCCAGTCAAACAGCTCCCAAATGCCAAATCAATACCTGATGTCAACTCCAGACCTTTTATCTGCTTCATTTGTCTTGAAGTAACAAGGGAAAGGACCGCACCTGGTCAGTTAACTTCTTGTCAGTCAACTGTCCAAATAACTTTGAGCCCCTGAAAATAGAAGTACTTTGCTTAAAATGGCTGTAATTCCTAAATGGTAAATGCCATATTATTGTGGAACCTCTAAAGGTGTAAGTCTACACTTCGATCACATCTTGATTGTTTTATTTCAAATCCATTGTGGTGGTGTATAAAGGCAAAATCACAAAAACTCCATCATTGTCCAAATACTTCCGGACCTGACTATACCTGCATTGCTCAGTCAGATTAGCAATATGCAGAGAGAAGGATACTTGATTTGACAGAACTATCGCAATATAGTATGTGTTTTCAGATGGTGTGATTTCTCCAAGTAGATCACAAGATCTTGACAGGGGGATGCATCCAATCTACAGAAGTTGATCCCTCTCTAAAGGAGTTGATCAACACCTCGCTTCTAATGGTGGGACACCTAGACCAGGTTTATGCACAGTATCAAGTTAACATAGCATCAGGTTAGCACAATCTGTTCTGCTGAACATGTGCAAATCAACCCTACAAAACCTTATCTGTGCCATCTGTTTTTTTGAGTTTTGAAGTTTCACAATCATCTGTCCATGTCATGGGATGGGTCAGAAGAGCCCCTTGACCACCACTAAATAACATATAGCACACAGCTGAAGGGAAGAGTCTGGCAATGAAATGCTTTACCAATGGTTGGTGGATGTCATTACCATGGCCTGTATATGGGCTCGATCCATGCTATAAACCAGGACTGGAACTGATACTGGACTTATTTAACTTTTTGGCACTGTCAGTAGGCCTGGTCACTTCATTGCATTTTGGGGTGAGGAAAATGAAGGATCTGTAATGAAATTATCATAGTCAAACATCATGCAGGTACTTTAAAAGTGTCTGGGAATGCATATGCTTTTTTCCTCCCCAACACTACAATTAAAAAAACAAAAGTCATACATTGCAAACTGATAGCCCGGATAGCAAATCACAAATATCTATAGGAAGGATAAGCACCAAATTTAAGTTCCAACCCTTTTTGTTTCTGCGTACGAAACCAAGTGAACCTCATTCTCATGTCAGCAGGTAGCAAGGGTTCTAACATAAATCAAGACACCAGACACCAGTTTAGTCATTTTGAAGTAAATTGTTACAGGACAGTTAAGTATGGACAACAGAGAGAGGTCAAAGGAGAATGGCCAGAAAGGCCAGGCTGGTTTGAGCTGACAGAAAGGTAACCACTCTGTCCAATTGTGGTGAGCAGAAAAGCAACACAGAATGCACAACACGTCAAACCTTGAGGTGGCTGTGCTACAACAGCAGAAAATCACGTCAGGTTCTACTTCTGTCCATCAAGAATAGAAAGTTGAGGCTGCAGTGGGCACAGGTTCATTAAAAGTAGACAGTTTACGACTGGAAAACGTAGCCTGGTCTGATGAATCTTGATTTTTGCTGAGGCATACAGATGGTAGAGTCAAAATTTGGCACCAACATCATGAATCCATGAACCCAACTTGTTATGTGTCAACAGTCCAGTCTGGTGGAGAGGTATCTACCATACTGGTCACCCCTCTTCAAAGGTGCTATGAAGGGCTGCATCAAAGGATGGCCTTGAGTATGCTGCCTGGCAGGTGCATGCAACCCAGGTTAATCAGTCTGGAGAAGTCCCACATGGCTACTCTCATTGTGCAATGCTGCCTCCCTCTACTGGCTGCCAGCAATATAGCATGGCCTCTTACAGTCCCCCCCTTCTAATGATGGCCCCTGAATTCCATAGGCCAACAGCCCGACTGTGCCAGAACTCTCTAATGAGCACCAGGTCCATGACCATGCCTCTGGGCTGTAGTTCTCCCAGACCACGAGGAGTCATTGGTCTGTATAGGACAGGGCTCCATCTGTAAGACATGGAGTGGTTGCTCATGGACAGGGGCAAGCACAGCTGATAGCTGACTGGGGGTCGAAGCCAGAGCAAAGGCTTACCATGAGCTGGCAGGTCTTCCAGTAATGTGGCGGTGGGGGGTTGGTTTCTGGGAGGAGGTTGATGGCACAATCATACACTCGATGAAGGGGCAGGACCTGGGCCTTTCTTTTACTGAAGACATCCCAAAGGTCCCAGTATTCCCTTGAGACCCCTGAGAGATCCTGATCAGATGGAGGTCCAAGCAAACATTCTCCTGGTATGGAGCATTGACCCATCAAGCATACCCCCCCCCATATTGTAGTCCCCAAGGCCCCACGGATTGGAAAGACCAAACGATTTGGGGGTTGTGCTCTGCCAGCCAGGGAAATCCCATTATCAGTCATAATTTGGGGGTCTGGATGAAGCACAACACAACCCTCTCAGGTCCACATGCATAGTGAGTGGCTGGGTTCTATGTTTGACCATCCAGGGCAAGAATTGGGGCAGGTCAGCTCAATGGCTCAGTAGATACCCCAAACTGTCAGCCAAAGTGATGTCAATAAAGTTTCCTGCCACGCTAGGGTCTGTAAAGGCATGGAAAGACATTTGCTGCCAGCTGTCCCACAAGAGATTATTTTTCAGGAACAACTCTAGGGGGAGGCTGCTTTATGTCCATCACAGGGCCTCTAGACCCAGCGGGGCATGAAGGACCGATTCTGCTTTGGCCCCTAGTTGGGTTGTCGGACCATTGAGTACCACCCAGCTGCATGGGTTCAGGGGGTTTGGCATCAGACCATGCACCTGCTGGTGTAGTGAGATGGGAGTGTAGGGGGGCGGGACTGTGGCATGTTCCGAGCACCCAAGGCCCAGGTCCTCTTCCTACCCCTGATGTAATTCTCGACCCGGATGGCCAGGTCGTAGCAGGCTTCTAGGGTGGGCAGTGGGTCTCAAGTAGTGAGCACATCCTTGAGGCACTCACAAAGTACCTGCTGTTACATTGCCATGAGCACCTCAGAATTCCAGCCACTTTCGGTGGCCAAGGGGCGGAACACCAACATATAAACAGCCACTGACCTGGTCCCCTGTTGGATGCAAAGCAGACTGGGTGCTGCTTCCCGACCCCCCTCTGGATTATGAAAGGTCCGGTGCACTATTTCTATCAGCAACTGCTTCTGGCGCCGTATGTAATAAATGGAATACTTTTATTTTGTAAAGACAATTCAAACCACTTGTGGGAATACATAATTTAGTGTCACTTTATGATCAACTGATCCTCTGTTTATCCCATATCATCATAGGAAACAGCAAAGTGATATATTGCTCACGGGCATTCAAGATAGCATCTGTTGAATGGTTAGGTTAAACTGAGACTTTACAGTTGAATGGGTCTGCCTTTTTCTTTGATCACTGTCTAAGACAATGTGGTACCCTAGGTGTGGATGTAGCTTCTCAATTCCTTTGTAAGACCTCTAAGTACAGTCCACTGAATGCCTATAAAATTACAGCATATGTCTCCCTTAGTTAGACTTGATGACTACAGTGTGAAACAGCATATTCTGATGTTGTCTGATGGTCTCATCTGCAATAGAGAATCATGCTGAAGATTTTTCCAAATCTCCTGGTCTTCTCTGCACATTCCCAACACTGCAATGTCAATACAATATTGGTGTCAGACTCAAATTGTGCCCAGGCCACATGTCTATGAGCCATAATCAGAAGGGCCATGATCAAAGTTTTTATTTTTTTCATATTCTGTTGACTAACACCAATAATATATAGGCTCTGAAGTTAGAATAGGATCTTTCTTGGAAAAAGAGTTCTAACAGAAACTATTAAAGTGTATGCACTATTAGGTAAGAAGATTTATTTATACTGATTATAATAAAAGTTTTCCCTTCAGGAACTCAAGCTGCGTCGAAACGCTATGGGAACGCCCCCAGCGTGACACGCTCTGAATCAGGTGTGCAATCAGTCCAATGGATGGGCAAGACGTCACGGGCGGGGTGATGTAGTGGCCCAGAAGCTTAAAAGCACGTATGGTGGACACTGCGGCAGCTTTTCTGTCATTCAGCAAGCGTTCTGTGTGTGTCAGTCTGATTTTGTATTGTCTGTCTTTCAAAGTATCATGTCAAAAGCGATTAAAAAGACAAAACATGAGGGCGAGAGCAGGCAGCGTTTAGGCTGTGCGTTGTCTGCTTGGGAGCAGAGCATGCAAAGTCGGCTCTCGAGGGAGCCGGCTGTCCGCATTGCGAGCGTTTGCCGCTGTGTGCGCTTCGCTCCCGGAAGGCTCTCTTTGAGGAGGGAGCCTTCACCAGTGTTCCTCGCAGTGCTGGCCCCGCTTCTGCTGAGGCAGAGCGGCGGTTACAATGGTGGGGTTCGCAGATGGATTTGGTGGAGGGAATGGAGACGGGTGAGTCCCTTTCTTCTTCCTCACCCACCAGATCCACTGCCCACTCTCTGGGATCGGAAGCCCACTCTGCGGTTTCTTTCCCCCGGGGAGAGGGCTCGGCGCTCCACCTGTCTTTCGCAGATGAGGATTCGCCCCCTCAATCTCCCCAGTATGAGGAGCTGTTCTAGGTGGTCACTCGTGCCGTGGCCAAGCTAAACATTGACTGGCCCGCCGAGAAACGGGCTAGTAAGCCGCCACCTCCACGCCGGAGCCTGCCTCTATATTCAGTCCCGCCTCTAGTTATTATGCCAATGTGGCGGGGCTGAATGATCACGCTTGCGAGCTATCTGTCCCCCGGCACAGCATCGTACCTGAAGGCTCCGGCACTGCCCTCCAAGCCGCTGCGGACCACCTCAGTGCTGGTGAGCAAAGGGTACACGGCAGCAGGTCAGGCTGGTGCTTGCTTGCACACCATGGCGGTTTTGCAGGCTTACCAGGCCGATCTGCTAAAAGAGCTAGATGAGGGCATGGAGATTATGTCCGAGCATGTCACAGAGCTCAGACGAGCCGCCGATTGGAGAGACATCTGTGGTTGACCCTGTCCGATATGAAAGAGAAGGACAGAGTCTTCCTCATGGACGCCCCGTTTGCACCTTCTGGCCTGTTCGGTGACACCGTCAGTTCTGTCGTCGACAGGTACCAGGAGGCTCGTACACAGACGGCGGCGTTCCAGAGGTTCCTCCCTCGCCGCTCTCTAGCTCTTTGGGTTGCCGGGCGGGTGCAGCCCCCCCGTGTGCCAGCTTGTGGCCCAGGACTTCTGAGGGCAGGCCCCTCTGGGGGAGAACGGTGTACACCTCATCATACGGTGCCTGTCTCTGATCGACCTGCCAACCCTGCCACCCATGGTGCTTCAGGGCACAGTGGTGAGCGCTTCTCTCAGTTTCCGCCCGGGAACATAGCGGTACTGGGAGGCTCGCTACCTCTTCGGAGCTCTCCAGCGCAGCTAGTTCGGCCATCCCCTGCCAGTCCGCCACTTCAGGGCACTGAGCTACACCAGAGGTCAGTCTCGAGAGACTGATTCCCTTATTAGACTATTTTGCGGCGTGGAAACTTCTGCCAAATGTGTCTCAATGGGTCCTGCATACTGTAGAGAGAGGCTACTGAATCCAATTCGGTTCTCCACCGCCTCGTTTTTGCGGGGTTCTTCCCACTCTGGTGGGCCCTGAGCAGGCTCTGGTAATGGAACAGGAAGTAAACACTTTCCTGAGTGTGGAGGGTTGCGTCCCATTTTAGATCTGCGTCATTTGAACCACTCAGTCATGCGACTGAAGTTCAAGATGCTCACGATCAAAGGTTGTGTCTCAGATCAGGTCCGAGGACTGGTTTGTCATGATCGATCTAAAAGACGCATATTTCCATGTCTCCATCCTTCCCCAGCACAGGAAGTTCCTGAGGTTTGCTTTCGGGGGCGACGCTTACCAATAATGGGTTCTTCCGTTCGGCCTGGCACTCTCACCCCGCACTTTCACGAAGATGCTGCTCTGGCTCCTCTGCGACTCCAGAGCATTCGCATACTGAATTATATCGACGATTGGTTGATATTAGCTTAATCGGAGCAGGCAGCGGTTCGGCATCGAGATGTTGTTCTCGCCCACATGAAAGTGCTGGGGTTAAGACTAAACGCAGAGAAAAGTGTGCTTTCTCCAGTACAGAGAGCCACTTATCTGGGTGTGGTGTGGGATTCAAACACGATGCAGGCACGTCTGTCTCCTGTTCGGATCGAGTCGTTCCTCACAGCAGTCACGAGAGTAAGAGAAGGCCAGTCACTCACTGTAAAGTAGTTCCAGAAACTGCTGGGTCTGATGGCAGCTGCATCCAATGTGATACCTTTTGGCCTGCTGTACATGAGACCTATACAGTGGTGGCTCAAGACCAAGGGGTTCTCCCCAAGGGGAAGCCCACTCCGCATGATCAAGGTCACGCGGCGGTGCCTACGTGCCGTGGAGGAGACCATGGCTCTTGTCCCAGGGCCCGGTGCTCGGAGATCCTTGTTACCGTGTAACGCTAGCCACGGACGCATCTCTCACCGGATGGGGAGCGGTCATGAATGGCCACTCAGCCCATGGTCTGTGGAGTGGCTGCCATCTCACGTGGCACATCAACTGCCTAGAGATGCTGGCCGTGTTTCCAGTATTGAAACACTTTCTTCAGGACCTGAGAGATCGCCATGTGTTGGTGCTCACCGACACCACAACGGTGGTCTCTTACATCAACAACCAGGGAGGACTGCGTTCGCGTCCCCTTTACAGGCTGGCGCACCAGATCCTTGTGTGGTCCCAGGGGAAACTCCTCTCACTGAGAGCAGTTTACATCCCTGGAGATTTCAATATGGGAGCAGACACCGAGGCCCGGGGAATGGAGGCTCCACCCCGATGTGGTGAAGCAGATATGGAGAGTGTTTGGCCAGGCTCAGGTGGATCTGTTTGCGACTCAGGAGACATCGCACTGTCCCCTCTGGTTCTCTGTGACTCATCCAGCTCCTTTCGGACTGGATGCCATGGTACAGACTTGGCCGAGGCGGCGTCTGTACGCCTTTCCCCCGGTCACTCTGCTCCTGGGAGTTCTGGAGAGAGTGCACCGGGACGGGGTCCGTCTGTTGCTAGTAACCCCATTCTGGCCGGGCCAAGTATGGTTCTCGGACCTGATTTCTCTTCTCGATGGCTCTCCATGGGAGATTCCCGTCAGGAGGGGTCTCCTCTCACAGGCGGGGGGCACCATCTTCCACCCCCGCCTGGAGTTGTGGAAGCTGTGGGTGTGGCCTCTGAGGGGGCACAACTCGTAGCTTCTGGTCTCTCAGCCGAGGTCGTTGAGACCATTCTCCAATCCAGAGCTCCCTCGACGAGGAAACTGTACGTCTTGAGGTGGAAACTTTTCACTTCTTGGTGCGGAGACCACCGGCTCAACCCAGGTCACTGCCCAGTGGGTACAGTGCTGGAGTTCCTGCAGGCCCGTTTCTCCGCAGGGTTGACCCACTCCACCTTGAAGGTCTACGTGGCGGCCATTGCGGCCTACCACGCACCTCTCGGTGGTCAGTCTGTGGGCAGACACCCCTTAGTTACACGTTTCCTCCGCGGTGCGCTGAGCCTGAGGCCTCCGGTACGATCTCGTGTCCCTCCGTGGGACCTGGCTGTGGTGGTAGAGGCTCTCTCTAAACCCCCTTTCGAGCCTATAGAGGGGATTTCTGATCGTCTTCTCACTATAAAGACTGCCTTTCTTCTGGCGATTTCCTCTCTTAAGAGAGTTGGGGATTTACAGGCCCTCTCTGTGGCCCCCTCTTATTTAGACTTTGCGCCCGTTCTGGCCAAAGCATTTCTCGAGCGGGTTATGTACCTAAAATTCCCTCCTCTACACCACGGCCAGTCGTACTCCAGGCTTTCTGTCCTCCTCCCTTTCGAGAGCTCGACCATCAGAGGCTTAACTGTATGTGTCCAGTGCGTGCACAGGACGCATACGTCCACAGAGCTGCCCTGTGGAGAAGGGCGGACCAATTGTTTGTGTGTTATGGTCCCCCAAAGAGGGGTCTTCCTGCTACTAAGCAGACCCTCAGTCGGTGGATCGTGGATGCCATCTGTCTAGCATATGAGTCCTCTGATCTCCCCTCGCCCTTGGGGGTCAAGGCTCACTCTACCAGAAGCGTGGCGGCCTCCAAGGCCTTTTTGGCAGTCCTCGATATGCAAGCCGCTCCGGGGTCTTCTGTTCTCTTGCCCTAGCTGTGCTCTTTCACTCTAGGCAGGGATTCATAAGTCTGGCGGCGTGGGCATACTCGTTCCCATAGCGTTTCGACGCTGCTCGAGTTGAAGGGGAACGTCTCTAGGTTACTCATGTAACCATGGTTCCCCGAGGGAACGAGATGCTGCGTCTAAGGGCAATACTTCCGGCATCCCTGTGAGCGCTTGCTTCATTTCTCAGAAGCTGCCGCTGTGTCCACCGTACGTGCTTTTAAGCTTCCGGGTCGCTACGGCACCCCGCCCGTGACGTCTCTCCCATCCATTGGACTGATTGCACACGTGATTCAGAGCGTGTCACGCTGGGGGCGTCCCCATAGTGTTTCGACAAAGCATCTCGTTCCCTCTGGGAACCATGGTTACATGCGTAACCTAGAGATGTTTTTTATAAATGTACTCTGTTGTTTAATCACATTTTGTTGGATACCAGCTGCTGTGATGAGAAACAGGTTTAACCAATTCCGATGCATTTTTCTTGTTTCTGTTTGAAAGCTCCTCACCAGATAACTACACTATAAAGACAGAGATATGGAGGTGAGAGCCTGCTAGATTTTACTGCAAAACAAAAGTAGATCAGGATTTGTATAAATTTTTCTCCTATTATTAACATGTGATTTTAATCATTTTCAATGGAACAGTCATAAATGGGTTTCATGGCAACATTATTAATATGAAAAGATTGTTTGACAGTAAGTTGTGCCTTAAATGATTAAAATAACATCACCAATCCTACTGCTGTCTGAAATTGACCTGAAATGCACAAGTGTATCACCAGTTTAATTGTACAGATGATTAAAAACAATCATGATTTTATTTTGTGTATTTCCTCATTCCACCGAAATTAATTTCTGGTTATGCCAGTGCCAGCACAATACACAACATGCTTCTGAATTGTTTTAGATCCAAGAATGACTGACATCAAGGGCAGCACACATGCATTGATTTTAACCCACATTCAGACCACAGACTGCACATATACACAATGGTTTACAATAACTACCCTTCAGATGGCTATGCTATAGATGTGCTGTGAATTCTGGATAGTGTGAGCAGTACTGTACTACAGACAATTTCAGCATTATTTTATCCAGGTTCATGCCTTGTGCTTGACACGTGTCATAATGCTTCCTTTTGACTAGCTTAAGGTTTTGGAGTATTAAGTAAGCATGCTTTGAGACAGTTAGGTTCCCATGTGCAAACTTCATGTTCTGTTTGCTACTACCAGTGGTGCTGCCGCCTAGTGTGTAAGAAGACATAGAGCTCATAATGAATATTAAATGGAAATATCACGATACATGATATGAGCGTCAAATTCATCTCAACAGTATTTTGTATCACAATATTCAAGACAGCGATATTCTGTCTTGAATATTGTATGGAATACCAGACAAAGAGAGATGGTGCATATTTATTAAGCTCAGTGCTGCTTCATAATTTGCATATACTCAGCAACAATAGCGTCTACACTGCTCACAGACTTTCTCTCTCATTGTGGTTTAAGCCATGCATGAAGCAAAAAGATTTTATTCGGTCACCTCATCCACACGCACAAGTGACTGGCTATGACTGACAGGAGAGACAGAGAATACAGCAGCCCTCTCACCCTGACTTTGCTCCCTTGTCTCCTAGCCTATGGCATGGTGTGGCTTCAAATTTGTGATATTCGGATGACAAGGCAAGTGTTTTTCTGTTGCGCCACTCAGAAGGCCAGCATGAAGTAAAACTGACTAATTTTGTCAACTGCAGGATTTGTGATTTTTATTGTAATAATGTGATGGTTTTCTTGTAATAACATGGGTTTTTTCTGGTTTTCTCATTATAATGAGATTTTCTTATTATAAGTGTGTGTTTTTTTTAATATTGAGATAATGCTGAAAGGCTTTGTTCCCCTTCAGGAACTCGAGCTGCGTCACGAAACGCTATGGGAACGCCCCCGCGTGACCGCGCTCTGAATCACGTGTCTAATCCGTCCAATGGATGGGCGAGACGTCACGGGCGGGGTGACATAGCGACCCGGAAGCATAAAAGCCCGATCGGCGAGCCCCGCGTTAGCTTCCTGTTTTCAGCAAGCGCTCTATGTTTATTGTCTGTCTTTTTTCCGTCTTTTTTGTGTTTTATCGGCGGCATGCCTAAGGCCAAAGATAAGACAAAGGGCGAGAGCGGGCAGCGCTTCAGGCTGTGTGTTCCTCCCTGTCCGCGATATATTAAGGGCGGGGATACACACAGTCTGTGCGTTGCCTGTTTGGGAGCGGATTGCGAGCGTTTACTGCTGCGCACTCTCCGCTCCCGCTGGGCTCTTTGAGGAGGGAGCCCTCACTAGCGTGCCTCGCGGTGCCGGCCCCGCTTTTGCCGAGGCAGAGCGGCGGTTGCGCTCGTGGGGCTCGCAGATGGACCTGGCAGAGGGAATGGAGACTGGCCCGTCCCTTTCTCCTTCCTCGCCCTCCAGGTCCACTGTCCCCTCCCCATGCTCTGCGGTTTCTTCCCCCCAGGGAGCGGACTCGGCGCTCCACCTATCGTCCTCCGAGGAGGTCGATGTGGAGAGCGTCGACCCTGAGCCACAGTCTCCTCAGTACGGGGAGCTGCTCGAGGTGGTTACGCGGGCAGTCGCCAAGCTTAACATTGACTGGCCCGCTGAGTCATGGCCCGAGCCTCAAGGCTCTAGACTGGATGAGCGTTTTCTACGCAGTAGGCCGCCACCTCCGCCCCGGAGCCTGCCCTTTTTTCCGGACCTCCACACTGAGGTGTCGAGATCCTGGAATAGGCCATTTTCAGCCCCACTTCTTCCCATTACGCTAATGTGGAGGGGCTGGACTACTCCGGTTACAGGGCGATGCCCAGGGTTGAACAGACGCTAGCCAGCTATCTGTCCCCTGCTGCTGCATCGTCCCTGAAGGCTCCGGCGTTGCCTACCAAGCCGCTGAGGACCACCTCAGCGCTGGTAGGCAAGGCGTACATGGCAGCAGGTCAGGCCGGTGCGTGTCTGCACACCATGGCGGTGTTACAGGCGTACCAGGCCGACCTGCTTAAAGAGCTGGATGAGCAGGGGGAGGGGACGTCTGAGGAGGTAGCTGAGCTCAGGCGGGCCACTGATCTGGCGGCGGAGAGACACCTCTGGCTGACCCTGTCCGATATGAAAGAGAAGGACAGGGTCGTGCTCATGGACGCCCCGCTTACTCCCTCGGGCCTGTTTGGCGACGCGGTAGACTCCGTCGTCGAGAGATACCAGCAGGCCCGTGCTCAGGCGGCGACGTTCCAGCGGTTCCTACCCCGTCGCTCTCTAGCTCGTGGAGCTGCTGGGCTGGGGCAGCCCCCTCCGTGTACGGCCCCCTCCTACAGGGAGGCCCAAAAACAGAGCGTCACCTCCCGTGCTCCCCCGAGGCGGGAGCAGGAGTCGCTACAACGCTCTGGGCCCGGCCCTTCGGGCACTAAGGCGGATCTGAGGACCGTCCTCATGTCTAAGAAGCCCTGACGGTTTTGGCCCAGGGCTTCCGAGGGCGGGCCCCTCTGGGGCAACACGGCGTACACCCCATCTCACGGTGCCCGGGTCCCCCCAGTGCCCTCAGGAGGTCGGTCTGCCAACCCTGCCACCTATGGTGCTTCAGGGCGCAGCGGTCTCCGGCGAGCGCCTCTCCCAGTTCTCGCCCGGCAACGTAGCGGGTCTGGGAGGCTCGCGGCCTCTTCTGAGGCCTTCGCGGCGGTTAGCTCATTTCCCCCATGTCGGTTCGCCGCCTCAGGGCACCCAGCTAACCGCTTCTATTACACCAGAGGTCAGTCTCGAGAGATTGATTCCCTTAGTGAGCTTTCTGGCAGCGTGGAAACTTCTGCCGAATGTGTCTCATTGGGTCCTGCGTACTGTAGAGAGAGGCTATCGAATTCAGTTCGGCTCGCCTCCGCCTCGTTTTTCTGGGGTTCTTCCCACTGTGGTGGGTCCCGAGCAGGCTCTGGTATTGGAGCAGGAAGTACACACTCTCCTGAGGAAGGAGGCCATCGAGGTGGTCCCTCCTCACGACAGAGAGTCCGGGTTCTTCAGCCGGTACTTCATTGTTCCCAAGAAGGGGGGAGGGCTGCGTCCCATTTTGGACTTGCGGCAAGTGAACCTCTCAGTCGCACGACTGAAGTTCAGGATGCTTACGGTCACTCAGGTCGTGTCTCAGATCAGGTCTGAGGACTGGTTCGTCACGATCGACCTAAAAGATGCGTATTTCCACATCTCCATCCTTCCCCCGCACAGGAAGTTCCTGAGGTTCGCTTTCGGGGGCGAAGCTTACCAGTATCGGGTTCTTCCCTTCGGCCTAGCACTCTCACCCCTCACCTTCACGAAGTGCGTGGATGCTGCCCTGGCTCCTATGCGACTACAGGGCATCCGCATACTGAATTATATCGACGACTGGTTGATTTTAGCTCATTCAGAGCAGATGGCGGCTCGGCATCGAGATGTCGTTCTCGCCCATATGAAGGAACTGGGGTTAAGACTAAACGCCGAGAAAAGCGTGCTTTCTCCAGATCAGAGAACCGCTTATCTAGGCGTCGTGTGGGATTCAACCACGATGCAGGCACGTTTGTCTCCTGCTCAGATCGAGTCGGTCCTCACATCGGTCGCGAGAGTGAAAGTAGGCCGGTCACTCACTGTAAAGCAGTTTCAGAGACTGCTGGGCCTATTGGCAGCTGCGTCCAACGTGATACCGTTTGGCCTGCTGCACATGAGACCCCTACAGTGGTGGCTCAAGACCAGGGGGTTTTTCTGAAACAGAGGAAACCTGCTCCGCATGATCAAGGTCACACGGCGATGCCGCCGTGCCTTAGCTGTGTGGAGAGAACCTGGGTTCTTGTCTCAGGGCCCGGTCCTGGGAGCTCCTAGTCGCCACGTAGTGCTAGCGACGGATGCGTCCCTCACCGGATGGGGAGCGGTCATGAGTGGCCGTCCTGCCCGTGGTCTGTGGAGCGGCCGCCATCTCACTTGGCACATCAACCGCCTGGAGATGCTGGCCGTGTTTCTACCTCTGAAACACTTTCTCCCAGACCTAAGAGGCCGCCACGTGTTGGTGCGCACTGACAACACGACGGTGGTCTCTTACATCAACCGCCAGGGAGGTCTGCGTTCGCGCCCCCTTTACAGGCTGGCGCTCCAGATCCTTGTGTGGTCCCAAGGGAACCTCCTCTCATTAAGTGGATCTGTTTGCGACGCAGGAGACGTCGCACTGTCCCCTTTGGTTCTCTCTGACTCATCCAGCTCCTCTTGGACTGGATGCCATGGTACAGCCGTGGCCATGGTACAGTCTGTATGCCTTTCCTCCGGTCGCTCTGCTCCCGGGAGTTCTGGAGAGAGTGCGCCGGGACGGAATTCGTCTACTGTTAGTAGCCCCGTTCTGGCCGGGCCGAGTATGGTTCTCGGACCTGATTTCCCTCCTAGACGGCTCCCCATGGGAGATTCCGATCAGGAGGGATCTCCTCTCACAGGCGGGGGGCCATCTTCACCCCCGCCCGGAGCTGTGGAAGCTGTGGGTGTGGCCTTTGAGGGGGCACAACTCCGCGCTTCCGGTCTCTCAACCGAGGTTGTGGAGACCATCCTCCAGTCCAGAGCTCCCTCTACGAGGAAACTGTACGCCCTGAAGTGGAAACTTTTCACCTCCTGGTGCGGAGACCGCCGGCTTGACCCTGTTCACTGCCCAGTGGGTACAGTGCTGGAGTTCTTGCAGGCCCGCCTCTCCGCGGGGCTGACCCACTCCACCCTGAAGGTGGACACCCCTGGGTGACACGTTTCCTCCGCAGTGCGCTGAGGATCAGACCTCCAGCTCGATCTCGGGTCCCCTCGTGGGACCTGGCCGTGGTTTTAGAGGCTCTCTGCAAACCCCCCTTCGAGCCCATAGAGGAGATTTTGGACCGTCTTCTGACGTTAAAAACTGCCTTTCTCTTGGCAATTTCCTCTCTTAGGAGAGTGGGGGATCTTCAGGCCCTCTCTGTGGCCCCTTCCTATTTAGACTTTGCGCCTGGTTTGGCCAAAGCATTCTTGTACCCCCGAGCGGGGTACGTACCGAAAGTCCCCTTCTCGGCACCACGGCCAATGATTGAGGACATAGTGTAGACTCAGGTGGACTGCATCATTAGTGGAACAATTTGCTCTATAAGCAAACTGCATTGGGTCAAAGAGGGGGTCAATAACAGACTTGAGAAGAGAAAGAACCAGCCATTCAAAACATTTCATGACAGCTGATGTTAAGGCCACAGGCCTATAGTCATTTAGGCAGGTTATACTGACCTTCTTTAGAATGGGGTTGAAAATCTCAGTGAAAACAAAGGTTAGCTGGCTCGCAGTGATCTAATGTGCCAGGTGGAATTCTATCTTGAAATTCCATCATGTTGTCACCCCAAGAGGCACACACTGTGTTTTGGTGGCTTTTGATGAGACTGTGAAATAGAAAATCTCCTACTTAAACGATTACAGGCCAGTTGCTTTGACATTTGTAATCACCCAGTGCTCTGAAAGACTAATTCTGCATCTTTCTGCACCGATTCTGCATTCAAAATCATGATTGATGCCCTTCTAGATCCTCTTCAGTTCTCATATAAAGCTAACAGGTCTGTAGACAATGCCATAAACTTTGCATTGCACTACATCCTGCAGCATCTGCACAGCTCTGACACCTATGCCCACATTTCATTTGCGGATTTTAGCTCTGCATAAAATAATATCATCCCTGACTTACTTTTTGATAAAGTGAGGCAGCTTAACATTTCTCCAAATGTCTGCAGCTGGATTATTGATTCTCTGTTTCCAATAGGAAACAGTACCCAGCACAGATCTCAGACCCACTCTACCTCAACACCGGTGCTCCACAAGGTTGCACACTTTCTCCCTTGCTCTACTCACTGTACACCAACTACTGTACTTCTGAGAGTGACTCCATCAAGCTCAGAAACACCAACACAATCACCAAGAAGGCCCTGCAACGCCTGCACTTTCTGCAACAGCTAAACAAATTTGTCACAGAAGCTACTGGCCCTCTTCTACAAATTTACATTAGAATCAATAGTCACATCCTCCATTTCTGTCTGGTTCAGGTTTGCAACTTCACATTCCAAATGCAAGCTACAGTGCATCATCAGACGTACAGAAATAAAAATGACTGGGCTTTCAGTTACCCACCCTCACTGACCTACACCCATGCAGGTTGAAGAACAGAGCAAATTCATGGATGACTCCACACATCCCAGCCAACTCCTTTTTCAGCGTTTCCCTTCAAAAAGAAAACCCAGAATAAGAGCCCTGAAATCCCGTACCAGTCCACACAGGTTCTTCCCACAGTCTACAATCTTTCTAAATAAAGATCCCTCCCACATCCTTCCCCTCTGACATTTAGCAAAACTCACTTTAATACACTTACGCCTTATGAGATGAGTCGAATGGAGCATTATATCTTACATGAACTTGTTCATGTGATTTTTCAATTGCATATCTGTGAAGTGATATTTAAACCTTTCTTTGCTATGTGTTCATTCCTCAGTGAAGTCATGCCTGTTTACCCCATCTAGATATTTACAAATTGATGTGTTAAACAACTTAGAACATGGCACCTATTGCATGAATCTACCAATTTTCAAGTGATCAAACATATTGGAACATGTGACTGACAGGTGTTTCTTGTTCCCCAGTTGTGCCCTGTTAGATTAAGTGTTTAAATAATTAATAGCTCTGAATGTCTACTCTTGGTTTGAGCCTTGGTTTGTGCCTGTGAAGACTGCATTTGTTATTAAAAAGGATAAACTAAGATGAAGACCAGAGAGCTCTAAATGGGAGAAAAGCAAGCCATTTTGGAGCCATTACACAAGCATTCGGCATAGCCAATACAACAATTTGGAATGTGCTGAAAAATAAAGAAACCACTGGTGTACCAAAAACCAGACATCAAACAGGTCAGCCAAGGAAAACAACAGCAGTTGATGGTATCACAATCCACTGTTCAAAGAAGACTTTGTCAGCAGAAATACAGAGGCCATACCACGAGGTGCAAACCACTCATCAGCAGTAAAAATCAGAAGGCCAGATTGGAATTCTCAAAGAAATACAGAGATGAGCCACAAAAGTTCTATAACCAAGATTAACCTATACCAAAGTGATGGAAAGGCCAAAGTGTGGAGAGGTGTCATGGCTTGGGCTTGCATGAATTCAGATGTCTAGAGAAATATTCTGTCTGCCTATTTACAAAGAAACGAATGATTGGGAGGAATGTCATTATGCTGCAAGGTGATGACCCCCAAATACACTGCCAACACAACAAAGGACTTCATCGGGGTTTCCTGAAGATTTTAGACTGTGGTACAAGCTTGGAAAAGCATCACAAAAGAAAAATGCAACAGTTTGATGATGTCAGTGCATCAACAGCAGTCAACAGTGTTACAATCAATCTACATATCACAGCCAGTGAATGAAACATTCCCAGTTGGTTGTAAGCATCTTAATTTGTTTATTTATTGATTAAAATTTTCATTTCATTTAATCCTTTAAAATTACAATGCAATTATATAAAGCAAAAAAGAAAAATACTTTTGTTTAATTATAAATTAACTTGGTTGTTGCAAAGGGATGTTTAATATGTGATGCCATATGCATTATTTGATTACTTTGGAAAGACCTTAACATGGTTCAAAAATTTCAGAAACTGTTCTCTTATTTCTTTGGTTCTTACTCCATAAATAATTGGATTAAAACAGCTTGGAAAAATCAAGTACATTGTACTCATGAAGACACGGCTGGAGGGAGAGAAGTTGTTTCTTATTCTGTATGACATAAATGCAATTAACGCAAAAGTCAGACTAACTGTCATGACAATTATATGAGTAATGCAGGTGTTAACAGCCTTTAAGCAGGTTTTTCCAGATCTCAGTAGAGAAGAAAATATTGCTATATATGATATTATAATGAAAATAAAATCAGCAGTCATTGTAAGAAAAACAACCAAAAGCCCTATTGCATTGTTAATGGAAATATCTCCACATGCTAGCTGAACCAATGCCATGTGTTCACAAAAACAATGATCTATTTCATTTGTTGCACAAAAAGTCAATTTTCCAGCCCATGAAACCATTGTGGTACTTAAGAACACATTTCTGATAACTGGAAAAATAATAAACTTTAGAAAATTGGTCATTCGCATGTAGTTGTGGTAATAAAGAGGTTTGCATATAGCAAAAAAACGATCCAGAGCCATCCACAGCAGTATAGTAGATTGAAATGTACCAGCACAATGAATGAAAAACATTTGCACCAAACAGCCCACTAGTGAAATTTCTTTCCAGTCAAATAAGAAACTTAGCAGCATATTTGGTATACAAAATATTGGCAAAGAAAGGTGCAATACTGCCATAAGGCCAATTAGTATACACATAGGAGAGTGAAGAACCCTCTGAGATATAATTAAATAAATGAGTGTAAGGTTTGAAATAGAAGATAATAAAAACATAAGAAAATAGGGAATGGATAGAATGGGCCGCCATTCTCCCAAATCATGAAAACCAGTAAGTGTAAATGTTGTGAATGAAATATTTTGTACAGGAGCCAACATTGTCTCAAGATTTCTAAGACATCAGATCTGCTACCTCATATGTAAAGTTATGAATAGTCTGGGGTGCATAAAAATTGTAGATATTTTTATGAAAAAAAAATGTAACAAGATTTAATGAAATTTCTGTCAAGATTTACAGTTCTATGAATTTTGTACCATATCATAAGTTCTATGAATCACCATTATCATAAAATATTCCAAATGATATAATTTCATTGCAGTATATTTGCCAAAACTACTACAGAAATAATAATGTTGCTCCCAATAATATATTCAATTAGAATAATCTCATGCTCATTACACAATACGTTTTGCAAGATAATCCAGTTGTCTAAGGAAACAAAAACACCTCTTTACATTGTTCATCTATTAAGGCTTTCTAGCTAACAGTTCACTGAATCATTTTCAGAGGGAAAAAAACTAAAATGAAAAACACAGGCAAAAAGGATATTTCAATCTTAAACTGTGCAAAGGCAACCAAATAATCTGGCATATATTACTTTTTGTAACATTGATGCATAGATGTGCCTTGTCTTATAATTGGTTAACACATGTCCTGTTTTGCTTCTGGACACTCCAAAAACTTATTAGTCTTGGTCTCTATATACTATTCTTGTGGTCCCATGTGGGTCTATCCTTTCTTTAGAATCTTGTGAGGAAACATGATGGATGAGCCCTGCTGATCCACACGTACCCTCCCATTCAGACACATACTGCATTTCATCATCACATCTGTACTCTGTTCCCTCTCAAACGAAGATTACCAGAAGATTATGTAGGTAATAAGAAATTATTTAAGTTTGAAATAAAATTAAAGTCGCACAATTTTCAGAGTGTCTCCACTTTTCAAGTGCCAAATTTACCTATAGTAGTTCACAGTTTACATTCTACTGAGGATAATTGACCCAAAAATTCAGTTGGTCCATAATTTTCTTCTAATAATGTCTTTACACCTATCTGGATGCTTTATCAGCAGTGGTGTGACGTGCTACAATCAGTCTATGAAATCAGCTGTGGAGAGCTAAAAAAAAAACATTTCACAAAGGCCAGAAATATTAATGGTGAGTTGGCCAGGTCATGTGGCATCACTACTGTACATAGTTCCCCAAGGCCTGAAATACTGATCATGAGTTAGCCAGTCAATATGGCATCACTAAGGGCACTTTCACACACAAAATTAAATGAACCAAATAAGCAAAAAAAGCATGTATGGATGAAAGTGTACTCATAAAACTGTTTCATTCATTGGTCAGAAATATAGCAATGGAATAAGGCAAACAAACTATTGCCAAATTTCACACACAAATCACCAAAGCATGGTGAACATGGAGCCAGCAGTAAAAATCATCATATCACCTAATTATGGAAATAGAAAATGAGGTGAACAGGTTATTGTTAGCGCCTCAAAAATTTAACTACTGGAACAAAATCTCATCAATCTTCAAACAGACATACTGGAATCATTATTGAATGATACCTTACTAGTAATACAGCAAGCAAATAATCATGATTGTAAGGTTGTAAATTCTGAAAAAATAGAGGTGAAAGATGATTTATTTTACAAGAAACTGAGACATTATTAAAATCAGCTCTTATACCCAATGGCTAAATATCTTAATAATGACAACCCATGAATCCCAGCAATTATCTAATGTCTGTAATTCTTTAACTGAGACTCCATTTTGACCTATTGTGTCTGTTACTGGCTCATCATCTCACCTTCATTGAAACTCTTGGGTCAGTCCATCTCAAGAGGTCCAATAAATGTACAAGAATGTGCAAAACGTTTATATGTGTACATTTACCTTGTAATGAGTACTAGAGATAAATTTTGTTCAAGGAACAAAGACCATCCTGAGCTGAGATATTGAGGTTTCTGTAAACAGCTGTATAACCAAAATTTGTTGTGTTCCATGACACAAAGATGGCCATTGTTGTTAAACCAAGTGAAATAAAAAAAACTGGTGGTTTTGCAATGCCAATACATAGAGGTGATCAGTCAGACATGGCTGACAAAATGCAAGAGTTTGGTGCCTAAAAATTCAACAACAGTTATCCAGTTAATCCAGGAACTGCTGGATTTTACACACAGGACACAACACTTGTTTGCAAAGTAGGGAGGCATTTGAAAAATGGCACTGCTTATGAGGAAACAAGTAAGTGCTGGAAAGAAATTACTGATGCTATAGAATATTTTAACCACAAAATGTTAACCACAAAATATGTACTCATATTTAATAATGTTTAATCCTCCATGTTATAGATGTATGGAACGAATACAGTGCAAAATGTATCATTGTACCCAGTATCTCAGTAAAAGCCTTGCCGACTAGAACTGTGTGCATGGGACAGGGACTGAGTGCATGAGACACTCAGGCCCAAAAGTGACCTATAGAACCTTACATATGCATGTGTAAGGTGTTACCTGCATAAAGTGGGAAAACAGGAACAAGCTGTAAATTTAAGTGAGTAAGGCTTCCTTAAACAATAAGTTAAGCATATGGGGTAATATGAAAGCAGGATACACATGTATGGGAATATTGTGTCTTGTTAAAAACAGGATGTGGAAGTTTTTTCATGTAAATGTATATAAGAATAACCTCTGATGAGTTGAGTAGCATTTTCTCTGCAGATAACTGCTCGGCTTGATTCTTGAAAGAATAAAGTCTACTGGCCTCATCACCCCTGCTCTCCGGAGTGATCTCTGCACCTTTGGTTAATCGTCATTATTTTCTACAACAATACCATGCCATTTTACCTGGTCAGGGATATAATAACAACCATCAAAACAATCAAAATGATGGTTTTAAGTAACTTCTAAAAATAGTTCATACTTGTTAGAACACAAATGTTTTTCTAATGCCAAAATTACACATATGTACAGAGAATGCTGGGAGAAGTGTATTAAAAACCAGAACGATGAAACAACTAATAAAAATGTAAACCCAGTTAATTAATTCTGTATTTAAGCCTATTTAAATACTCCCTGGCCTGTAACTCACCTTTCCATTTATTGCATTTCTAAATACTGAAGATATTGTTAGATGTGATGTACAATTTTTTTATATTTTTAAATATGCTAGATTGATTTTTGAAATTCTTTTTTGAAATAATTGTTTGTATTTTGTTGGGAAGTGCTCTTTATTAAAATTATTTTGAAAAGGTACTTTGGCCTAAGTGGTCTCTGATATACTTTTCCATTGAGGTCATGTTTCCTTGTAGATATCCTATATTTCCATCAATAGAAAAATTAGTTTGGTTGCTCTGTTCAGTAATTTTGCAATATAATCTTAAAAACCAACATGAAAAGTAATTTGTACAAGATTGTGGATCATGTTATGAATGTATGGTGATGCATATAATTTGAAGCCTTTCTCCATCTTGCTAGAAGCGGCTTTGCAAGTATTGCAATAAATCCGATGAACGTCATTGACATTCAACTTCTAGAGCTCTTGCAAATACTTCAATTATGACTGTAGTGAATGAACTGGAAATGTTAAATTTCTTGTTATGAATGTATTTTTTCTTAGGTTAAACATTTAAAACTTTGTGTGCTGTTGAGTGTCCTCAGGGAGTCCTCTATGAAGATGACTTCAGTGGTTTCCATGGCTGTGGGAAGCTTTGGGAGAGGGATCAAACAACAGGCTTTTGAGAGTCAGTCTATTATGTTTAGAATGATGGTGTTATCTTGTGAAATGGGAAGGTCAGTAATGAAGTCAGCCGAGATACCTGACCAGGGTCTTCAGGGAATAAACTGAAGACGTTCAAGGAGGTCTGTATTACTTCCCAAAAAATGTAGTGCAAGTAGAGTAAAAGTAGCTGTCCTAAATACTACTCAAAGTACGAGTAAACAGTAGCCCTTTTAAAAGTACTCAAGAGTAATGAGTAGCGAGTATTATGCTGTGAATGTTATTCCACATTATACCCTGCAAATTAAAAGTGTAGCTTACAGTGTCACTCTTTTATGGATGTTTCTCAGTTAAAAAATATATATACATATATATATATATATATATATATATATATAAAAATAAATATATATATATACATATATATATATATATATATATATATATATATATATATATATATATATAATTTATTTATTTATTTATTTCTCCAACAGTTTTATTTTTGACTGCTAGCACTGAAAATCCAGGCATGTAATAGTTGTTAAAGCAACCAATAATCAGGTAACATTTATGACAACTATTCTGTAGAGGTCTTCTTGCAGATTAATAAAGTTTGCAAAGCATTGTACATTAACAATTTAACATAAAAAGATGAGCCTGTAGCACAAATTAGAAAATTACACTGAAGTGAATATAACATGCATTAACTGACAAGTCTCTGAACATGAACGCAGGCTTGCAGCGATTTTAGCGTAGGGGTCAACAACAAGCCTATATTTTGAATTTGTTGCTCAGTTTTACAATGAGCTGATTCTCAAAATTTGTACTGTCCAGCCTTGCTCGTTTAGGTGTAAACAGCTGCCCAGCACAACTAAAAAGGCGCTCACATGCTGCAGAGGCAGGCAAGGGTGTGTTCAGTTTGAGGCTTAGCTTTTTCACCAAAGGAAACGAGTGAAGCAGTCCCATCTCTTCTGAGGCACAAGCCAAGTATCCATCCAATTCAGATGCAGTTGCGGATGGAACAGTCTTAATGGAAGAAAAGAAGTCATCCTCATCAGAGGCATCATGTTGTGATTCGTTTTGCTGGGTGCCCTTAATGGCATCAAGATAATGCAGGATGTAATCCATACATACAATACACACAAACATTAATAATAATTGTGGATAATACTGATAGACAAATTATGGCATGTTTACTAGTGTGTTATGGACCAACTATTGGGGTTGTCATGGATAGTTTAGAAATTAAATAAAACCGTTCACTTGCTACATAAGCCCTGCTGCATTTACTACCCTATAACCCCTCAATACCCTTGTCTTTTCTAACACAGTTTCACAGTCTGACTGTGCTACAGTAGGCAAGTAAATAAATATTGAACCAATAGCTTAACTCCACACAAACCCATACACAGTAGTGGAACAAGCGTGGGATAAGCAAAATGTACCCATGACTCCTGACAGTAAAAAACAAAATGCTGCATGTTCTCACTCTTTAACAGAAATTGGCATAATATCCATTTTATCAGATAATCTGTATTCATGTACAAAATATTAGGAACATCTTACCTGCTTTTATGATGTGGGCCTTGTCTGTCCATGACGTTTTGAATTTTGGAAGAAGAATTGCAGCACCGATGAGTTCCGGATCTTCCATAAACTCCCCAAAGCGCTTTTGTAGACCCTGCTGCAGAGCATGAATAAGGGGAAGACATACCTTGACTGCAGCCTCCATCTTTTTGAGCTTGGAATCAGACTGAAGGATGTTCAAGGCCATGGATACAGGCCTCATCACAATGCAGTATTCAGAGAGGTAAGAAACTTCAGCAGGATTTAGCCTATTAAAAAAAAAAAATGTCAAAATCAAAACACACAAACACCTTAAGTACTCCATTTTCATTTTCAATGCTGCACATACATTCCGAAGGGATGCTTCTCCCTGCTCCTATAGGATCCGTATTACCCTCTTTGCAGCATTGTACACCAAATTCCATCTTGTGTGGTTGGGCTGAATGAACTGGAGCTTACATTCTTCTTGGACGATCTCAGCATTGACCAGCTGGTTTTATTGTATAACGCCTGGCATTTCGCAAACGTTGAACGGGTAAGCTTCTTATATACCTCACTGCTGTCCTCTGCCTTGGAAGCATCCACAGTAGCCACCAAATTAAGAAGATGACACACGCAACGCTGATGCTTGGGTAGATGATACCCCAACCCACTGTTAGTGTTTAAAATAGAACAGGTGTCCTGAACCTCAACTCCTTCTGCATCTTCCTCACTCTCCAGAGTCACTGCCTC
The DNA here is from genome assembly GCF_027358585.1 of Pangasianodon hypophthalmus. NCBI lineage: Eukaryota > Metazoa > Chordata > Actinopteri > Siluriformes > Pangasiidae > Pangasianodon > Pangasianodon hypophthalmus. Next base: position 13,918,147 of record NC_069723.1, on the reverse strand, counting down.
AGCAGAGTCAGCACCAATCAACTCTTGCTGACTCTGTTCACCATACACCTTAAATGCTTTAATAAAATTTGGTCCACTATCAGTTGTTGTTCTGACTATTTTTCCTGAGATGCCATATTCCGAGTGGATGTCATCCAGGGTCCCTGCAAGCAAATCAAATGTATGTGATCCTTTCAAGCGTCTAAAGGCAATCGAAGCAGACCTTCTTTCCAGTGTAGATTCATCGATCCAGTGTGCGGTTACACCGATGTAACTCCGTTGTCAAGCTGTCCAACAATCAGTAGTGGTACCTATATAGCTGACTTTTGCCATCTCAGCAATGATGTTTTTTTTTACCTTTGCGGCTGCTTCCTCGATTCTCAACTTCACAGTTGGTCTGGACATAAATGTACAGCTAGGTTGCATTGTATGGGTTAGATTTTTGAATGTTGGAAGTTCAACTACGGTAAAGGGCTGAAGGCTTTCACAGACAAACTCAACTACCAGCCTGTCAATTGTGGACTGAGTAACCTGCCTGCATGACATGGAGTAGTCTTTAATCTTCATCTGTTTCACAGCTGAATCACACCTCTGTTCTTCTGAGTTTTTTCTTTTCAAGACAAATTCATTGTACTGCTTTAATTTCAATGGATGTTTTCTCTGTAAAAAGAATACACTTTGAGTAACTCACATTTGTAACCACTGAAAAACTTTTGCTTGCATCATTTAAAAACAAACAAACATGATTTAAATATAAAACTATAAAATATAAAAGTTACTTGCTATTAACAGACTACAATTTTAAATCGCCATGTGAGAACATATTACATTAATATATGCACCGATAATAAGCAAACAGAAAGCAGGTTAATGCGTTTATATGCTGAGCAAATCCTGTGTAACAGGCAAAAAGATAGCTGTGACGATAGGTTAATGATAGGTGCACTTTGAACCCTGGCTAACAAGCTAAGGGTGTCCAGCAGTTTTTGTGCAATTTTTTGGTTGCCAAACATTCGGTGAATCCCTAATTCAGACTGGCTCATAAAACCTCTACGTGAACACACTATCCCAGAAAAATTGCGCATTTACGCCCCCTGCACTATATTGGTTGTGACTTTTATTATACCATTTAACATATTTAAGATATGATACTTGGCAGACATTCAAAACTTACCTCGATATGTTTTTTCAAATTAGACGAAGAACTCTTGAATGCCGATATTTCAACTGGTCTAGGCAGGCAAAGTTGACATGATATAATGACACAATTGCCCTTCTTCGCCTTCACTGCAAAAAGCTCCTTCAGGTGTGGCCAAGGATGCTGAAGTGCTGTATTTGAGCTGTTGCATGTTGAAGCATCCACCACACTTCCTCCCTCCTCCACGATTAAACTAAATTGGCACCAGGTGTCTTGAAGTCTGTCTGATGCAAGTTTTCTATGCGCGATTTGATTCGACGGGAATCACGGGACTGATTATTCTCCTTAGCCAATCACCGTTGACAGGAAAAAAATTAACATATAAAGTAGCGACGGCAGGTTGAGGGAAAGTAGTGCGGTAAAAGTACCGATACGGCGCTAAAAATGTACTCAAGTAAAAGTAAAAGTACACTGTTTTTAAACTACTTAATAAAGTACAATTCCTGAGAATAACTACTCAATTACAGTAACAAGAGAATTTGTAATTCATTACTTTACATCACTGTCTGTGGATAACTGAAGAGAGGTATGAAATTGTGCACAGACAAGACTTCAAAAATTGCTCAATGTCTTGAGATATAGAAGGACACCAGAATTTATTCCCCACTAATATCTTAGTTCAATTAATGCCAGAGTGTCCAGAACTAAGGAAAGTGTGTACCCAGTGCATAATAAACACTACAGAATTCTGCGTTGTCGCAAAAAAAGACTCATGAACAGCTTTTTCCCTTCAGCTGTACTAAATTTGGACTCAGCTTCTAAGTGTTAACAGCCAGCCTCCACCTAATAACTAAACATTAGCATTAGACACAACTGTTAACTGCAATTATTTGCAAGTACTTGCACTTTACTGCATTAGCTGTCTTCTTTCTTCTTCTTTAGGGCTCCTGCAATGGGGGGTGGGGGGGAGACCCATCCCGGTGCGTTGAGCTGACCAGATGAACCAGTTTTTTCCAGCACTGGCGGTCTTGTGCCAGCTGCTCTGCATCCTCCACAGCAACTCCGTATTGTTGGAGGTCCCCCGCGATGACGTCAAGCCACCGAGTGCGGGGCTTGCCTCGTGGTCGTCTCCAGCCTGCAGCCCTCGGGTCAAACTGGAGAATGGTTTTTGTCGGATGGTCAGGAGGGAGATGGAGGACATGACCGAACCAGCGGGTGCGGCGTTGTGCGACCAGGCCAGATGCTCTGTGCTGGCACGTGCGGGCTCTAAGTGCCTCATTGGAGACTCGCTGGGGCCATCTGATGTTTTCGATGGTTCTGAGAGCCCTGCTATCAAAGCCATCTATTCTTGCAGCCAGAGTCTTATTTAAGGGCCATGTTTCCGAGCCATATAGCAGGATAGAGAGTATGGCGGAGTTGTAAATCCGGAGCTTCGTCTTGCGTAAGATGGTCTGGTGCCGCCAGAGTGGTTTACAGAGAGACTGCAGAGCTGATGCTGCCAGGGCTCTTCTGCGGAGAATCTCTGGTTTTAGGTCCCCGTTATCTGTCACAGTGGATCCCAGATATACAAAGTTCTTGACAGGCTCTACGATGTTGTCCCCAAGCCGAAGGGGAGGTGGGTCCGGTCCATCACCGACACGCATGAACTTAGTTTTTGTCCAGCTCACATGGAGGCCAAGCTTCTCTGCCTCTTTACTGTATACGCCCACAGCGTCTCTCAGCTGGCTGTAGGATGTGCTGAGCAGGATGGTGTCATCAGCGTACTCCAGGTCAGTCAGGTGGTAACTGCCAAAGGGCACTCCGGGGACCCGTTCACAAACCTTAGACATCAGATGGTCAATGATGCAGTTGAAGAGATCAGGAGCAGCCACACAGCCCTGGCGGACGCCACTGGAGATGGGAAACCAGTCAGAGTCTCTGCCGTTCACACGGACACAGCTCTGTGCATTGCTGTAAAGCAGCTTGAGCAGGTCAACAATCTCAGGTGGTGCTCCAAGGGCCTGTAGGATACTCCAGAGTGAAGAGTGGCAGACGGTGTCAAAGGCAGCCTTCAGATCTATGAATGCCATGTATAGATGGTGATCTTTACGGAATTCGCAGGTCTTCTCTATGAGCAGTCGAACAGTGGAGATGTGGTCTATTGTGGAGCGGTTGGGCATGAAGCCAGCCTGCTGGGGACGGCGGCTGCTTCTGATGGCTGGGAGAGCACGTGTGAGCAAGATCCTGGTGAAGAGCTTGCCAGGGATGGATAACAAGGTAATGCCTCTGTGGTTGCCGCAGACTAGCCTGTCGCCCTTACGTTTCCAGAAGGGCAGGATGACTCCTCTGGTCCAGTCACTGGGAAGCCTCTCTGTCTCCCACACCTGGTTAAAGATGTGGGTCAGCCACTCGACAATGCTGTCCCCGCCTGATTTTAGCATCTCGGCGGTTATTGCACAGATGCTGGGGGCTTTCCTGTTGTTCAGTTTTTTCAGAGCGGCTCTGACTTCCATGGGTGTGACAGGAACTGTGCTGCAGGCGTCACTAGGGGCCGCAGCGTTTGCAGCCACTAGGATGGTGGGATCAGCCGGGGTGGTATTGTGCTGCAAGAGGAGGCTGAAGTGCTCTTTCCAACGTTCGAGGCAGTTTGCTTCGGTCATAATGTTGCCATCAGAGTCTTTCACCAGGGCTGTCTTGATGCGTGGGCCATTACGGGCTTGGCGCAACAGACTGAAGACACGGCTCATGTTGTTGCTATTGGCCGCGGACTCTGTGTTTCGCTGTGTTTCACAGAAGGTGTTTCGCTTCTGCTTGCCAGAACTTCTCCCTGTCCTCAGCTATGGCCATATTGCGCTGGCGGTTCAGTCGCCAATATTCCGTCAGGTCGCCTCGGAGCCGAGCCTCACGCCGCCGCTCGATGATGTCCAGTGTCGTCTCCGATATCCAAGGCTTGTTTGGGGATGATTTTGAGGATCCAAGGACATTATGAGCTGACTGGATGACACTTTCCTTGAAGGTCTGCCAGTCGGTCACTTTGTCAGTAGCCAGGGCATCGAGGGTGCGGCGGATGGAGCAAATGAAATTTGTGGTGATGTTGGGATCACTGAGTAGGGAGGAGTCCAGGCGAGGCTGAGTCTTGGTGTGCTGGTTGGCTCGCAGCTTTATCTTAAGCTGAGCCACCAGCAGACGATGGTAAGTGTTGCCAAGCTCTGCTCCTCTGTACACACGGCATTTGGTGACAAACGACTTCCAGCATCAAGAGATGAGGATGTGGTCCAGTGCTTTCCTGGTTCTGCCATCTGGGCTGTACCATGTCCAATGATGGATTTGTTTCCGGGGAAACCAGGTATCGGCAATGCAGAGGTTGTTGTGGTGGCAGAGAAGGAGAAGGCGGTTACCATTATCGTTTGTGGTTCTGTCGACGAAGGTTGTGCCGACAGGTGAGCCGGTGGTCCGATCACTGCTGGACAGAGTGGCATTGGCATCAGTGAGGATGATGGTAATGTCGTGTGGTGGGGCTTGGCCAACAGCCTGATGGAGTTGGTCGAAGAAGGCGTCCTTTACATCTTCATCAGCGACATCAGTGGGGGCATAGGCAACAATTACTGTCATCTTGCCCTGCTGGTGGAGGAAGCAGGCAGACAGTAATCTGTCGCCCAGACGTGTCCAGCTGATGAGGGATTTACGGAGGGTATTTGGGATGGCAAGTGCCACGCCGTAAAGGCCTGTCCGTTTCTCGGGGCCACTATAGATGTAGCAATGGTCGCCTGCTGTTGTTTCACCATTGCCTTGCCATCGAACTTCACAGAGCCCTGCCAGGGTGACGTTATAGCGGCAGAGCTCTCGGGACAGCAGGGTGGCAGTTCCCGGGCGAAGGAGCGTCTGGACATTCCATGTGGCGACACGGGGCCTGTGACGAAGATTGATCCGTACTCGTTGGTCGGGGGCAGGCTGGGGTCCGTTACCGTGTTGGGCAGTCCGGCTTCTTTTTCTGGTCAGTTTCGTAACAAAGGGGAGTTTCTCCTGGGTGGGTTGTTAGCCCTCCGCAGGATAGTCGGTTGGTGGGTCTGTCACCTCACAGCGTACCGACACGCTGGGGTCTTTGTTTGTCTGGAACCTGCCCTGGAGACCGGCCCACCAAAGGGTGACCCTACCAGGAGTAAGCTCCAGACGGTATCGCTCTCCAGGGTCACTGGAACACACAAGCCTCCTCGCCACGTCAAGGCCAGACCCATTCGAGGAAGGCATTAGCTGTCATTACTAAAATTATTTATATCAGACTGTTATTTGCGCATTATTGCTATTTGCACATCTGCACTTTATCCACTGTATGTACCCACTGCATCACATTGCATGCATCATGCTGCTTACCACTACCTGTATACTGTTTCTCTCAACTAACTGCACCATAATTCTTATTTATTTCATTTAACTTAGTTGTCATTTGCATTACTGGTATGCATCATATTGTTTACCTTTACCTGTACACTTTTAACTTATTGCACCATTCAATTCAATTCAATTCAATTTTATTTGTATAGCGCTTTTAACAATGGACATTGTCACAAAGCAGCTTTACAGAAATAAATGGATTCACAAAAATATATTGTAAATATTTAAATTTATCACTGTGAATTTATCCCTAATGAGCAAGCCAGTGGCGACGGTGGCAAGGAAAAACTCCCCGAGATGATATGAGGAAGAAACCTTGAGAGGAACCAGGCTCAAAAGGGAACCCATCCTCATCTGGGTGCAACGGATAGTGCAATTATAAATAAATCCCTTCTATTGTGTACTATATGGACAAATAGTGCAATTGTGCAACCAATAAATTCATCACAGTATTTGCAAGAGGTCCGGCTGGTTAAAATCTATCCACTGTCCACTGATGGAGTCCTGAGTACGAAGCTGCTCGTGGCAACTGCAGCCCCAAAGCCACTACAGCAATCGCAGTCCCAAGCCATTACAGTACAGCTCCCCATATGTGATCCCCAAGCCATCTCCACAGCCCCCAGGTGGCACCATCCCCAGCAATCCAAACAGTTCTTCAGGCAGTCCATATGGGGCCACCCCCAGCAGCAGCGAGCGAACTCAACCAATGAGAACTCCAACCAGACGTAGGGCATCAGGATGGGTCAAGCAGCGAGGAGGAGCAGAAGGGGTCAGGATCACTGGCATCACTGGCATCTCAGAAGTAGCATGTGTAGCTCGACAGAGAGTGAGGAAGAGAGAGAGATGGAGAGAAAGGAAGAGATTGTTAGGTGAGCTTTTGTCCTCTAATGGTTAAGCACGATGTACTTTGCATGCAGAGTGCAAGCAGGGACTCCGGCAAGACTAGCTATGACAGCATAACTGAAAGGGAGAGCCAGAAGCTAACACAGACATGAGGGCACCCTGGGACATAAGGCAGCCAGCCACTCCACCGTCGACAAACCTGAGTGAACGTGTGAGAGTGGGGGGGCGACAGCATCCAAACATCCCATTTCACCACAACACTCTATGCCTGTGAAACCCTCCAGACCTGTCCCTGTACCTAAGAAAACTATTCACAAAAGGCTTGACTAAACAAATATGTTTTCAGCCTAGAATTAAACACTGAGACTTGGTCTGAGCCCCGAACACTAAGTGGAAGGCTGTTCCATAACTGTGGGGCTTTGTATGAGAAAGCTCTACCCCCAGCTGTAGCCCGCATTATTCGAGGTACCAACAAATAGCCTGCATCTTTTGATCTGAGTAGGCGTGACGGATCATAAAAGACCAAAAGTTCGCTCAGGTACTGTGGCGCGAGACCATTTAGTGCTTTATAGGTCAATAGTAGTATTTTATAATCAATACGAAATTTGATTGGGAGCCAATGCAGTGTCGATAAGATAGGGGTGATGTGGTCATATCTTCTGGTTCTAGTAAGGACTCTCGCTGCTGCATTCTGGACTAACTGGAGCTTGTTTATGCATCTACTGGAACATCCAGACAGTAAGGCATTACAATAATCCAACCTAGAGGTAACAAAAGCATGAACTAATTTTTCTGCATCGTGTAGTGACAATATATTTCTTATTTTAGCAATATTTCTGAGATGAAAGAAAGCAATCCTAGTTATATTATCTACATGAGCTTCAAAAGAAAGACTAGAGTCGATAATCACACCAAGGTCTTTTACTGCTGCACATGATGAAACAGAAAGGTCATCCAGAGTTATTATGTAATCAGAAAGCTTACTTCTAGCTGCATGTGGTCCTAGTACAAGTACTTCTGTCTTGTCAGAATTAAGTAAGAGAAAGTTAATAAGCATCCAGTTTCTAATGTCTTTTACACATTCCTCAACTTTATTAAGCTGGTGTCTGTCATCTGGCTTTGCTGAAACATACAACTGTGTGTCATCAGCGTAACAGTGGAAGCTAATACCATGCTTACGAATAATTTTGCCCAGAGGTAGCATATATAAAGAAAAGAGCAGTGGGCCTAAAACAGAGCCTTGCGGAACACCAAACTTTACCTTAGCATGAGAAGAGAAGTCACCATTTACGTTTACAAACTGATAACGATCAGTCAAATAAGACCTGAGCCAGGAAAGGGCTGTTCCCTTAATGCCTACTACATTTTCTAGTCTATTGAGGAGAATAGCATGATCAATGGTATCAAAAGCTGCACTAAGGTCAAGCAGCACCAGCAAGGAGACACAACCCTGATCAGAGGCCAGTAGTAAGTCATTTACAACTTTTACCAGTGCTGTCTCTGTGCTATGATGAGGCCTAAATCCTGACTGATACATTTCATGAATGTTATTCCTATGTAAGTATGAGCATAGCTGCTGTGCTACAACCTTTTCAAGGACCTTGGAAATAAAGGGGAGGTTTGATATTGGCCTGTAGTTGGACAGTTGACAGGGATTGAGGTCAGGTTTTTTAATCAGGGGCTTGATAACTGCTAATTTAAAAGATTTAGGTACATAGCCAATGCTAAGGGAAGAATTGATTATCTTTAAAAGAGGTTTGATTGTTTCAGGAATTATCTGTTTGAGGAAACAAGTAGGTAAGGGATCTAGCATACAGGTTGATGATTTTGATGATGAAATTAGTGAAATTAGTTCAGTCTCTTCAAGGGGACTAAAGCGTTGTAGTTGTTTATCTAATATTATCATATTATCATCTACAGGGTTAGTTATAGAACTGTCCGGTTTTAAATTAATAGTCTGAATTTCTAGCCTGATATTTTCAATTTTACCATTGAAAAAATTCATGAAGTCATCGCTGCTATATAATGATTGTGTGCGTGTTTCTATTGTGGTCTTATTCCTAGTTAATTTTGCTACAGTATTAAATAAGAATCTAGGATTATTTCTGTTATCTTCAATTAGGGTGGAGAGATACATTGATCTAGCAGCACTAAGAGCTTTCTTATAGCTCAATAGGCTCTCCTTCCATGCTATTTGAAATACTACCAAGTTAGTTTGACGCCATTTACGTTCTAGTTTTCGAGTGGTCTGTTTTAAAGTTCGTGTGTGATCGCTATACCAGGGTGCTAGCTTTTTCTCCCTAATTATTTTTCTTTTAAGTGGAGCTACCTTATCTAGTGAGTTGCAGAACGTTGATTCTAAACATTCAGTTGCCTGGTCAAGTTCTTCGGGATCAGACGGTGATCCAATCATGGTTGAAACCATAACCTTTTTACCTCATTTTAACTTATTTGCTATTTGCACTAATGTTTGGATGCTAACTGCATTTCGTTGTCTCTGTACTCTTACTCTGACAATAACAATAAAGTTGAACCTAACCTAACCTAATGTTTTCTTGTATGAACTCTGGTACACAGACCTTCTCTCGTGGGCACTCTGGTGGAGTGGGTTCATTGTTTTAAGCCTTTCTGATATCCTCCATGATGTGACAGGACCAACAGTTCAGGATCCTGGTAAGATAAACTCTGGAGTTTTATTCATGTTTTGGCAAATTCGTAGTCACCTATCTTATTCATGCAATTATCTAATCTGTCAATTGTGTGGCAGTAGTGCAATGCATAAAATCATCCAGATACGCCCAGCAGCTTCAGGTAATCACATCAACAATCAGAATGGGGAAAAAATGTAGTCTCAGTGATTTTGACCATGACATGATTGTTGGTGCCAGACGGGCTGATTTGAGTATTTCTATAACTACTGATCTCCTGGGATTTTGATGCAAACAGTTTATTCATAATGGTGCAATAAAGAAAAACTTCCAGTGTGAGGCAGTTCAGCCGGCCGAAACGCCTTGTTGATGAGAGAGGTGAACTGAGAATGGATAGACTTGTTCGAGCTGACAGAAAGGCTACAGTATCTCAGATAACCACCCTATACAATTGTGGGAAGCAGAATGCACGACTCATTGAACCTTGAGGCAGATGGGCTACAACAGCAGAGGGCCATGTCAGGTTCCAATTCTGTCAGAAAAGAATAGAAAGCTGAGTCTGTAGTGGGCACAGGCTGACAAAAACTGGACAGTTTAAGACTGGAAAAATGTAGCCTACTCTGTTGAATCTCAATTGTTGTGGAGGCACACAAATGGTAGAGGATCCAATAGAACACCTGAATCCAATAGAACACCTTTGGGATGTGGTAGAATGGGAGATTCGCAATATCTTCCAATATCTTGTGGAATCCATGCCATGAAGAATTGAGGCTGTTTTAAGAGTAAAGAGAGGCCCTATCCAATATTAGTATAGTGTTCCTAATAAATTGTTTAGTGGGTTTATATGGGATAGAGTATCTGCTATTGTACTCTTGTACTCAGGTCTGTAAGTCAAGGTGAAGTTGAAACAGGTAAAGAAAAGTGTCCACCTGGCTTGTCATTGATTTGGCTGTGTTACCTTGACATTGTGAGAGGGCTTCTCCAACTCCAGTTTCTGATGCATCAACTTTCACTACGAACTGATGTAAGGGATCTGGATAACGAAGAATAGGGGCAGTAGGGAATCTTTCTTTGAGGGTCTGGAATGCTTTGGTGGCTTCACTGGACAATTTTAAGGTTCTGGGTTTCCCCTTCAGAAGGGATGTCAGAAGGGCCACATAGGAGCTGAAGCCTAAGATGAAGTGGCAATAGAAACTGGCAAATCTGAGGAAACTTTGGTGGTATGAGGCTGGGGCCAGGTAGGTACAGATTCCACCTTGGACTCGTCCATTTTCACCCCCTGCAGTTCAAAGATTTAACCTACAGACTTGACAGATGGTTGGTGAAATTCACACTTTTCCAATTTAACAAAAAACCTATCCTCCAAGAGGAGAATATGTTCCATCTCTGACGAAGAAAAAATTAAAATATGATTGATATACACAATGGCACATTTGTTCAAAAACTCTTTCAGAATTTCATTAATAAAGGCTTGGAAAACTGAAGGAGCATTCATATGGCATTACAAGATATTCATAATATTAAGAGTTGGTGGCTGTTTTCCATTTATCACCCTTACTGATATGGATCAAGTTGTATGTATGTGCATGTGAAGATATGGTGAAATTTGGTGAAAATATTTGCTCCACTTACTTGTTTGAGGGCAGAAGGGACAAGAATCCAAGAATCGGTGTATTGCTACATGACCATAACAGCATTGAGGCCTTAGTAGTCAATACTGGACTGCCTAATACACAGTAGCCTTGGCTGAGGGCTTCATGGATGTACTCTTCCATGGCTTTTGACTCAGGTATGGAGAGTATGCCAGACAGGTGAGGAGGGGTGAGGGGTGAAGAGTCAGATAGGAGGTCAATGGCACAATCATAGGCTTGGCAGCTTTGTCTTTGCTAAATACTTCAATTAGGTCTAGATACATATTACAATGTACTTGCAACACAGAGGAAGAATTCTATATACAGGCAATACTTTTATGTGTCGTATCCAAAAGGATACCCTGATGAATGGATAAAAACAGCACTTGAAAAAGGAAAATAAAACATAATAATGCATAATGATATTTGACAACATACATGATACAACTGAATCAAAAAACGATTAAATTGGACTTAACTTGCTCTGCCCAAACTGCCCATGGTAGACACTTATAAAATGGCCTGTGTAGGACTGGTGGTTCAAGACAGTCGACAACACTGAATCAAGCCATTCCACAGGCCTGAAGGAACACAGAGAAGTGCAGGATTTGTGCCTTCAGATATGTGGGGGCTCGTCCATTTTTGGCTTTGTGGGAAGTCGTCATTATTTTAAATCGGATGCAGACATCTGCAAGAAGACAGTTGAGGAAACACAGCAATGGGGTGATGTGGGATTACCTGGGGACGAAACAACTTATGCAGATGCATTCTGGATCATTTATAGTGGTTGGATAGCAGTAAGGAAAGACTTGCCAGGAAGGAGTTGTGGTAGTCCAATCTCAAAATGACCAAACAAGCATCCAAGGGGGATCTGCGTAGAAAAATGGCCAGATTCGGCTGATGTTTTAATGGAGAAACTTGCATGGCTCAGTCAGATTAACAATATGAAGAAAGAAGGATACTTGGTTTGACAGAACTATTCCAATATAGTATGTGTTTTCAGATGGTGTGATTTCTCCAGGATCTTGACAGGGGGATGCAAGTTGATCCCTCTCTAAAGGAGCTGATCAACACCTCACTTCTAATGGTGGGACACCTAGACCAGGTTATGGGGTGACTCCCCACCAACCTGGTTTATGCACAGCATCAAGTTAACATAGCATCAGGTTAGCACAATCTGTTCTGCTGGACATGTGCAAATCAACCCTACAAATCCTTATCTGTGTGCCAGTTGCTTTTTGAGACTGTGGCCAAAGGAACAAGATTCACAATTATCTGTCCATGTCATAGGATGGGTCAAAACAGCCCCCTGACCACCACTAAATACCATACAGCACATAGCTGAAGGGCAGGGTCTGGCAACAGGATGCTTTACAGCCAAAGACATTGCAACAGCTGGACCACTGGTTGATGAAGGTCATTACCATGGCCTGTAGATGGGCTGGATCCATGCTGACATGCCATTGTCTATAAACCAGGACTGGAACTAATACTGGACTTATTTAACGTTTTGGCACTGTCAGTAGGCCTGGTCACTTCACTGCATTTTGGGGTGAGGAAGATGAAAGATCTGTCATAAAATTATCATAGTCAAACATTATGCAGATACTTTAAAAGTGTCTGAGCATGCATATGCTTGCTTCCAACCCCCCACACTACAGTTAAAAAACCCAAGTCAAACATTGCAAACTGATACCCCAGATAGAGAATCACAAATATTTATAGGAAGTGAACCTCAGGCTCATGTAAGTGGGTAGCAAGGGTCCTAACGTAAATCAAGACACCAGACACAAGTTTAGTAGTTTTGAAGTAAATTTTTACAGGACATTTTAGTGTGTGCAACAGAGAGAGGTCAATGGAGAATGGTCAGATTGCTTTGAGCTAACAGAAAGGCTATATAATAACTCAGATAACCACTCTGTACAATTCTGGTGAGCAGAAAAGCAGCTCAGGATGCTGTCAAACATGTCAACATGTCGAACCTTGAGGTGGATGTGCTACAACAGTAGAAGACCATGACAGGTTCCATTTCTATCAGTCAAAAACAGAGCCTGCAGTGGGCAAAGGCTCACCAAAACTGGACAGCTGAAGACTGGAAAAACATAGTCTGGTCTGATGAATCTCGATTTTTGCTAAGGCATACATTTGGTAGAGTCAAAATTTGGCACCAACATCATGAATCATGAATCACCAACTTACCTTGTGTCAACAGTCTAGGCTGGTGAAGGTGTACCTACCATACTGGTCACCCCTCTTCAAAGGTGCCACGAAGGGCAGCATCAAAGGCTGGCCTTAAGTATCTCTCTACTGCAGTGTTCTTTAGTCTTTGAAGCATCCAGGGTCCCCTTCAAACCTCTCAGGGTTGGGTAGCTAGGACTCGGGGGTGTCGCTGTGGCCTCAGCGGAGGGGTCATGGTGAAGGCCTGGGTGAGCTGATTCAGCTGTTGCACTATTTCTGGCAGCAACTGCTCATGGCACCCTACGTAATACATGGAATACTTTTATTTTTGTAATGACACCAAATCAAACCACTTGTGGGAATGCACAATTTAGGGTCACTTTAAGATCAACTGATCCTCTGTTTATCCCATATCATCATAGGAAACATCAGAGTGATATATATTGCTTATGGGCATTCAACATAGAGACTTTACAGTCAAATGGGTGTGCCTGTTTCTTTGATCACTGTCTGAGTCAAATGTGAATGCGGTAGCCTAGGTGTGGATATAGATATGCTATTTCTATATGCTAGAGCTTTTTACTTCTTTTGTAACACCTCTAAATACAACCCACTGAATGCCTATAAAATTACAATGTATGTCTCCCTTAGGTAGACTTGATGACTACAGAGTGAAACAGCATATTCTGATGTTGTCTGATGGTCTCATCTGCAATAAAGAATCATGCTGAAGATATTTCCAAGTCTCCTGGTCTTCTCCGCAAATTACCAACACTCTGCAATATCAATACAATATTGGTGTCAGACTCAAATTGTGCCCAGGCCACATTTCTATGAGCCCGGAAGGGCCATAATCAAAGTCTATAATTTTTTTTCATATTTAACATATTCTATGGTTGACTAACACCAATAATATACAAGCTCTGAAATTAGAATGTTTCTAGGAAAAAGAGGTCTAACAGAAACTATTAGTGTTTGCACTATTAGATAACATTTATTTATACTGATTATCATAAAAGTTATGAATATATTTTATGAATATATTCCTTTGTTTAATCACATTTTATTGGATACCAGCTGCTGTGATGAGAAACAGGTTTAACCAATTCCGATGCATTTTTCTTGTTTCTGTTTGAAAGCTCTTCACCAGTTAACTACACTATACAGACAGATATATGGAGGTGAGAGCCTGCTAGAGTTTATAGCAAAATAAAAGTAGAAAAGGATTTGTACAAATTTTCCCCTTATTATTAACGTGATTTTAATCATTTTCCATGGAACTGTCATAAATGGATTTCATGGCAACATTATTAATATGGAAAGATTGTTTGACAGTAAGTTGTGCCTTAAATGATTAAAATAACATCACCACTCCTACTGCTGTCTGACATCCACCTGAAATGCACAAGTGTATCACCAGTTTAATTGTACAGATGATAAAAACAATCATGGTTTTATTTTGTGTATTTCCTCATTCCACCGAAATTAACTTCTGGTTATGCCAGTGCCAGCACAACACACAACATGCTTCTGAATTGTTTTTAGATGCAAGAATGACTGACATCAAGTGCAGCACACATGCATTGATTTTAACCCACATTCAGACCACAGACTGCACATATACACAATGGTTTACAATAACTACCCCTCAGATGGCTACGCTATAGATTCTCAATTCTCGATAGTGTGAGCAGTACTGTACTACAGACAATTTCAGCATTATTTTTTCCAAGTTCACGCCTTGTGTTTGACATGTGTCATAATGCTTCCTTTTGACTAGCTTAAGTTTTTGGACTATTAAGTAAGCATGCTTTGAGACAGTTAGGTCCCCATGTGCAAACTTCATGTTCTGTTTGCTACTACCTCTGGTGCTGCCGCCTAGTGTGTAAGAAGAGATAGAGCTCATAATGAACATTAAATAGAAATATCACGATACACGATATGAGTGGCAAATTCATCTCAACAGTATTTTTTATCACAATATTCAAGACAGCAATACTCTGTCTTGAATATTGTATGAAATACCAGACAGAGAGAGATGGTGCATATTTATTAAGCTCAGTGCTGCTTCATAATTTGCACAATTTTGCTCCCTTGTCTCCTGGCCTATGGCATGGTGTGGCTTCAAATTTGTGATATTCGGATGACAAGGCAAGTGTTTTTCTGTTGCGCCACTCAGAAGGCCAGCATGAAGTAAAACTGACTAATTTTGTCAACTGCAGGATTTGTGATTTTTATTGTAATAATGTGATGGTTTTCTTGTAATAACATGGGTTTTTTCTGGTTAAAAAGGGATGTTTTTCTCATAATAACAAAATGGTTTTCTCATTATAATGAGATTTTCTTATTATAAGGGTGTGCTTTTTTAATATTGAGATAATGCTGAAAGGGTTTGTTTTTCTTGTGTAGCAGCATAGCACTCCACTCTGATAAAATAGAATTAAATTAGAATACATTGAAACAAAAGTAAATCGTATACTGTAGTAAACCCCCCCCCCCCCCAATACCTTAACTCTGTGCTTCTGATTATGGCCAAACCTGTTCCTCTCAAACGCAGACTGGCCAAATACAGATTGTTATCTGCCCAACAAGGAAGGGGAAATTTTAGACCACTTTTATTCCTATATAAAAGGGGCCCATTGATTGCTTTCTTGTGCTCCCCTCAGCATTTCTGACCATGCAGTAATCCAGATGGTGCCTTCATACAAATAGCTAAAGAAATTCAAATCAAGCAAAAATAGAGTCAGAAGGTGGACCCCTGAAGCAGTGGAAATGCTCAAGGATCGTATGGGCACCACTGACTGGGAATCTTTACAAGCATTCTGTGTCTCTTTGGATTATTATACTGTCTCCTGTTACATCTCATTCTGTGAGGCAAATATGCCTTCTTCACCAAAACTGTGGTTAAATTTAATCACAATAAGCCTTGGTTCACAAAGGGAGCTGAGAAGGAACAGAGAGGAGTACTAGATTGCTAAATAAAATCTCAATAAAGCAATCAGGTCAGCAACGCACAAGTATAAGGACAAAATTGAGTAAGCTTTTGAAAAACACAACAACTCCACAGTATGGCAATCACTTAAAACCATCACTGGCTACAAGAAAAAGTGTTCACAAGTAACACCATCCCCCAAGCTGGCTAACCAACTCAACGACTTTTATACTCCCCTTGAAGGTCAAAGTACTCAGCCATTCTCCACTCCACTCAACATCTGTCACTCCTCACCTGTCACAGTTGAGGAGAATGACATTTACAGATTATTCAAATGCCAGAACATCAGGAATGCAAATGGTGCAGATCAGAATCAAAAGGATTGATTTTCTTTAATGGGCAAGTTAGGTTTTTCTCTTGTAAATATATGTATTGGCTGGCTGTGATCATCGCTGAAGAAAGTGCTTCTTTTAAAAAATAAACTAGTGGCTAATACTTCTGCTTGAGTCTCATGTTTTGGGTCTGGCAGTTGGTCAACCAGGAGGCTGAGGGGAGCCCTTGCTTAGCTTACAAATGTACATCAATCACTTTCAGTTGGTTCTAACACTGATGGTGCCCCAAAATATTTCTTAATAGCACCTGAAAAATGACTATTATGACACCTGCTTTCATAAAAACTCCCAGAACTCCATGCCACAAGGAAACACCTGCATTGAACTTTATTTCCCAGCAGGATAACGGACTACAAACTCCACCACATGATCAGTCACATGACCCACTTCCAAGCTCATGTTCACCTGATTACAAACTCTGCACACCTGTTTCTAATCACACATTCTCTTTAAATACTGAACTTTTAAACACATTCAGTACTTAATGCTAGAAGTGATTCTAAACCTTTGGTCTCTCATCCCCTTCTGTATTGATCATGTTTTTTTTGTATACTTTCATTTGATGATCACATGACTTTTTTAATGTTTTTGATTGTGTATTTCTGTTTGCTCTTTGCTGTTTTTGCTCATCAAAAAATCTGCCTTTGCATCCAACACTAGTCTCAATCCTGACAATGGCCAATAGGCTACTTAGCATGGTAAAAGGTTTGAAATAAGTCATTGGTTGTGGTCTTCTGAAATTGTGGTCTTCTGATGAGAGTAGAAACTGCAATTTATATAACTAATTAGGTAAATAGTGTAACTAATGAAGCCATTTTAATGGTAATTTACCAGTGTTTTAGGTCAGATTTGTGTCTTCTACTTTTTTATTTTTGTGTTTTTAAACTCCAGATAGCTTCATGATTGCCACTTCTTCATGATCTTCTGACATTGGTTACACTCTTGTCACAAAATCATGAAGAAGTGGCAATCATGTAAATTGCAGTTTCTACTCTTTTCACACTGCAAGGGAGCCCCCAGAGAGTGCCTGATAACATACAATGATCAGGGATAATAATAAAACCACTGACAGGTGAAGTGAATAACATTGATTATCTCGTAGCACCGCCACATATTTTCTGTCTTATATACATGTTTTAAGTATTATTACTGTTAGCACATGTTAAAGGTTTTAGTCTGTCTTTGTTGCTGCCATACGATGTCATGGGGGGATAAGTACTTGCATGTATCGTGAGACTTGAAGAGACTTACGTGCATCTACCTCATCACGTAAGAACGTAGGTGTAAGCAGAAATGAACTTAAACCGGGAATCGACATTGTGAGGGGGAGTGCGCTACTGAGAGACCAAAAAAGGGTTGTGGATTATTGCTTCGCTTGGCTGAAGACAAAGCAACAGTAGATTAAAGGCAGATACTTTTCCTTTGCAAGTAGTTTCCATGTGAGGGAGGATTCGCCAGTGGCTGTGGTGTTCGGCGAAAGCAGAGGGATACGCTCACCAGTGATTAAGTTTTGGGTGAGGCCTACCCTAAACAAACTCTGAACATGTACATAGGCTTATACTGAGTACTGTTTATTAACAGCTAGAAGAACTGTAGGGAATTGGGGGTGTGTATATAGTGTTTTTGTTCCTTTGTATATATTCTTGTTTAATACACTTCTTCATTTTTCACATATTTTGGTGTCAGCTTTATTTTCTATGACTTTTACCATGGCCAAGGTCTGGATTTGTTTTTGTGACCAGGGCCTCTTAGAGGTGAGCCATTACAATCTTGTTACAGTGGCGCCTGTCAAGGGGTGAGATATATTAGGCAGCAAGTGAACAGTCAGTTCTTGAAGTTGATGTGTTGGAAGCAGGAAAAATGGGCAAGTGTAAGGACATGAGCAGCTTTGACAAAAGCCAAACCCCATTGGCTAGACTACTGGGTCAGAGCATCTCCAAAACGACAGGTCTTGTGAGGTGTTCCTGAGATTCAGTGGTTAGGACCTACCAAAACTGGTCCAAAGAAAAGCAACCGGTCAACATGCAACAGGGACATGGGCACCCAAAACTCACTGACGCATGTGGGGAGCAAAGGCTAGCCCATCTGATCAGATCCCACCAAAGAACTACTGCAGCACACATTGCTGAAAATGTCAATGGTGACTATGATAGAAAGGTGTCAGAACACACAGTGCATCACAGCTTGCTGCGTATGGGGCTGTGTAGCCTCGGAGTGTCCACGCTGACCCCTGTCCACCGTCGAAAGCACCTACAATTGGTAGGTGAGCTTCAGAATTGGACCATTGCGCAATTGAAGAAGGTGGCCTGGTCTAATAAATCATGTTTTCTTTTATACCATGTGGATCGCTGGGTGCGTGTGCATCGCTTACCTGGTGAAGAGATGGTGCCAGGATGCACTATAGGAAGAAGGCAAGCTGGCAGAGGCAGTGTGTTGCTCTGGGCAATGTTCTGCTGGGAAACCTCAGGTCATGGCATTCAGGTGGATGTTATTTTGACACATATCATCTACCTAAACATTGCTGCAGACCAAGTACACTCATTCATGGCAATGGTATTCCCTAATGGCAGTGGCCTCTTTCACCAGAATTATGCACCCAGCCACACTGCAAAAATTGTTCGCGAATGGTTTGAGGAACATTATATGTTGTTCGAGAGTTCAAGATGTTGACTTGGTGTCCAAATTCCCCAGATCTCAATCCGATCAAGCATCTGTGTTGGACAAACAAGTCCGATCCATAGAGGCCCCACCTTGCAACTTACAGGACTTAAAGGATCTGCTGCTAACGTCTTGGTGCCAGAGACCACAGCACATGGAAGTCTTGGGGAGTCTATGCCTTAATGGGTCGGAGCTGTATTGGGGCACAAGGGATATCTATTATAAAATTGTATATCTATTATAAAACTCATGGGGGGACTCCTGGTGGTCTGGGGGCCCTAAGTGACCACTTAGACCATTGTTGACTCATTATTGTTACTAATTGAGTCGTATTATAGTTATGTCACCTGTGAATTTTACCAGCTCGACAAAATGGCCAATGGATGTGCATTCATTGGTGTACAAGGATAACAGGAGAGGTGAGAGCACACAGCCTTGTGGAGCCCCAGTGCTGATGGATAGGGGTTCTGACTGGTAGGGTCCAAGCTGCACAAACTGTCTCCTGTCTGTTAGGAACTCTACAATCCACTAACAGAAGGAGGGGTCCACACTCAGTTGTAGCAGTTTGCTGTAGAGTCATTACTGTATTAAAGGCAGATCTGAAGTCCACAAACATGACTTTGGTATAGTAGCCTGAAGTGTCCAGATGATTGAGGACATAGTGTAGACTCAGGTGGACTGCATCATTAGCGGAACAATTTGCTCTATAAGCAAACTACATTGGGTCAAAGAGGGGGTCAGTAACAGACTTAAGAAGAGAGAACCAGCTATTCAAAACATTTTATGACAACTGATGGTAAGGCCACAGGCCTGTAGTGATTTAGGCAGGTTATACTGTCTTTCTTTAGAATGGGGTTAAAAATCTCAGTGAAAACAAAGGTTAGCTGGCTTGCAGTGATCTAGTGTGCCAGGTGGAATTCTATCTTGACATTCCATCATGATGTCACCCCAAGAGGCACACACTGTGTTTTGGTGGCTTTTGATGAGACTGCGAAATAGAAAATCTCCTACTTAAATGATTACAGGCCAGTTGCTTTGACATTTGTAATCACCCAGTGCTTTGAAAGATTAATTCTGCACCATTCTGCACCAATTCTGCATTCAATATCATGATTGATGCCCTTCTAGATCCTCTTCAGTTCGCATATAAAGCTAACAGGTCTGTAGACAATGCCATAAACTTTGTGTTGCACTACATCCTGCAGCATCAGTCCTACCTTTTGATAAAGTGAGGCAGCTTAACATATCTCCAAATGTCTGCAGCTGGATTATTCTGTTTCCAACAGGAAACAGTACCCAGGACAGATCTCAGACCTACTCTACTTCAACACCAGTACTCCACAAGGATGCACACTTTCTCCCTTGCTCTACTCACTGTACACCAACTACTGTACTTCTGAGAGTGACTCCATCAAGCTCAGAAACACCAACACAATCACCAAGAAGGCTCTGCAACAGCTAAACAAATTTGTCACAGAAGCTACTGGAAAGCTATGTTAGAATCAATAGTCCTCCATTTCTCTCTGGTTCAGGTTTGCAACTTCATATTCCAAATGCAAGCTACAGCGCATCATCAGAAGTACACAAAAAAATGACTGAGCTTTCAGTTCCCCACCCTCACTGACCTACACTCATGCAGGTTGAAGAACTGAGCAGGGAAACTCATGGTTGACTCCACACATTCCAGCCACCTCCTTTTTCAGCATTTCCCTTCAAAAAGGAAACCCAGAATAAGAGCCCTGAAATCCTGTACCAGTCCACACAGGTTCTTCCCACAGTCTACAATCCTTCTCAATAAAGATCCTTCCCACATTCTTCCCCTCTGACATTTAGTACAACTCACTTTAATACACTTACACCTTATGAGATGAGTCGAATGGAGCATTATATCTTACATGAACTTGTTCATGTGATTTTTCAATTGCATATCTGTGAAGTGATATTTAAACCTTTCTTTGCTATGTGTTCATTCCTCAGTGAAGTCATGCCTGTTTACCCCATCTAGATATTTACAAATTGATGTGTTAAACAACTTAAAACATGGCACCTATTGCTTGAACCTACCCATTTTCAAGTGATCAAAAATATTGGAACATGTTGTGCCCTGTTAGATTAATTGTTTAAATAATTAATAGCTCTGAATCTCTACTCTTGGTTTGAGCCTTGGTTTGTGCCTGTATGACTGCATTTGTTGTTAAAAAAGATAAACTAAGACGAAGACCAGAGAGCTCTAAATCGGAGAAAAGCAAGCCATTTTGCAGCTGAGAAAACAGCCATTACACAAGCATTGGGCATAGCCAATACAACAATTTGGAATGTGCTGAAAAATAAACAACCCACTGGTGTGCCAAAAACCAGACATCAAACAGGTCAGCCAAGGAAAACAACAGCAGTTGATGGTATCACAATCCACTGTTCAAAGAAGACTTTGAGAGCAGAAATATAGAGACCATACCACAAGGTGCAAACCACTCATCAGCAGTAAAAATCAGAAGGCCAGATTGGAATTCTCAAAGAAATACAGAGATGAGCCACAAAAGTTCTATAACCAAGATTAACCTGTACCAAAGTGATAGAAAGGCCAAGGTGTAGAGAAAGTATGGATCTAATCTAATCCAAAACATACAAGCTCACTGGTCAAGAATGGTGGGGAGGTGTCATGGCTTGGGCTTGCATGAATTCAGATGTCTACAGAAATATTCTGTCTGCCTATTTACAAAAAATGCATCCAATCTAATTGGGAGGAATGTCATCATGCAGCAAGGCACTGCCAACACAACAAAGGACTTCATCAGGGTTTCCTGAAGGTTTTAAACTGTGGTACAAGCCTGGAAAAGCATCACAAAAGAAAATTATATTAGGAAGAAACCTTGAGAGGAACCAGGCTCAAAAGGGAACCCATCCTCATCTGGGTGCAATGGATAGTGCGATTATAAATAAATCCCTTCTATTATTGTGTACTATATGGACAAATAGTGCAATTGTGCGACCAATAAATTCATCACAGTTTTCGCAAGAAGTCCGGTTGGTTAAATATATCCACTGTCCACTGATGGAGTCCTGAGTTCGAAGCTGCTCGTGGCAACTGCAGCCCCAAAGCCACTACAGCAATCGCAGTACCAAGCCATTACAGTACAGCTCCCCATATGTGATCCCCAAGCCATCTCCACAGCCCCCAGGTGGCACCATCCCCAGCAATCAAAACAGTTCTTCAGGCTGTCCATATGGGGCCACCCCCAGCAGCAGCGAGTGAACTCAACCGATGAGAACTCCAACCAGAAGTAGGGCATCAGGATGGGTCAAGCAGCGAGGAGGAGCAGAAGGTGCATCAGGATGGGTCAGGCAGCGAGGAGGAGCAGAAGGGGTCAGTAACATGTGTAGCTCAACAGAGACTGAGGGAGAGAGAGAGAGATGGAGAGAGAGGAAGAGATTATTAGGTAAGTTTTTGTCCTCTAGTGGTTAAGATGGTGCCGCAGATGGCTGCCTCAGTGTTTTGGTGCGCTCTTCTATGTCTCTTTTTTTGTTTTAATTTAGTTTTCTGCCACTGCTCTGGTGGCTCCTACTCCAGGGAGGAGCTCATGAACATCAGAGCTACTACCCCTGTGGACCTTTTTCCGACTTTTCTGGCTTCTACCGTTGATTTACTGGCTATTTTGATCAAGGACGCTCGTAACAAAGTGAGGCTCCGCAGAAGAGGTAAACGCTCAGGTGTGCTTGTGCGTCTCCGACGGCGCGGATTACGCACCGCACTTCCCGGGATATTCCTCTCTAACGTGCGCTCACTTTGCAACAAAATAGACGAGATGACACTGCTGCTGAATGAAAATAGAGACTTTTCTACGTCCTGTGTTTTGTGCTTCACGGAATCGTGGCTGTGTGATCTTATACCGGACTCTGAGCTCCAGCTGAGCGGATTTCAACTCTACAGAGCGGACAGACACATGGAGCTTTCCGGCAAAAAAAAGGAGGTGGAATCTGTTTTTATATCAACAGCGGCTGGTGCAACAATGTTACTGTACTGTCTCAGCATTGTTCCCCAGACCTGGAGGCCTGCATCATTAACTGCAAACTCGCCCCGCAAGTTCTCCTCATTCATTCTCGTCGGTGTTTACATCCCGCCGCAAGGTAATGCGCGTGGGGCGCAGCGTGCACTGGCTGACGAGATACTGAGTGTGGAACGGACAAACCCGGGCACCTTGGTTATTGTACTAGGAGATTTTAACAAAGTTAATCTCTCCCACGAACTCCCCAAATACAAACAGTTCATTAAGTGCCCGACTAGAGAGGGGCATGTACTGGACCACTGCTACACCACCATCAGCGGT
Source organism: Pangasianodon hypophthalmus (assembly GCF_027358585.1). Classification (NCBI taxonomy): domain Eukaryota; kingdom Metazoa; phylum Chordata; class Actinopteri; order Siluriformes; family Pangasiidae; genus Pangasianodon; species Pangasianodon hypophthalmus. Next base: position 13,895,052 of record NC_069723.1, on the reverse strand, counting down.
GCTTATCGTGATGTCCCTCGCGCTGCACTGTGTCAGTCAGACCACATCATGGTACACTTGATTCCGGCATACAGGCAGAAGCTAAAACTCTGCAAACCTACTGTGAGGACATCAAAGAAGTGGACTACTGAGGCTGTGGGGGAACTGCAGGAATGTCTGGACTGTACAAACTGGGAAGTTTTCAGGTCTGCCACCAATAGTCTGGACGAGTACACGGACACTGTGACGTCCTACATTAACTTTTGTGAGGACAGCGTCATTCCATCACACACCAGGGTGAGTTACAACAATGATAAACCCTGGTTCCCAGCTAAACTCAGACAGCTAAGGTCAGAGAAAGAGGCTGCATTCAGAAGTGGGGACAAAGACAAATACAAAGAGGCCAAGTACACCATCGACAAACCTGAGTGAACGTGTGAGAGTGGGGGGGCGACAGCATCCAAACATCCCAGTTCACCACAACACTCTATGCCTGTGAACCCTCCAGACCTGCCCCTGTACCTAAGAAAAAACTATTCACAAAAGGCTTGACTAAACAAATACTGTATGTTTTCAGCCTAGGCTTAAACACTATACTGTGTCTGAGCCCCGAACACTAAGTGGAAGGCTGCTCCATAACTGTGGGGCTTTGTAAGAGAAAGCTCTACCCCCAGCTCAGCCTTTGCTGAAACATACAACTGTGTATCATCAGCGTAACAGTGGAAGCTAATACCATGCTTACGGATAATTTTGCCCAGAGGTAGCATATATAGAGAAAAGAGCAGTGGGCCTAAAACAGAGCCTTGTGGGACACCAAACTTTACCTTAGTATGAGAAGAGAAGTCACCATTTATGTTTACAAACTGATAACGATCAGTCAAATAAGACCTGAGCCAGGAAAGGGCTGTTCCTTTAATGCCTACTACATTTTCTAGTCTATCGAGGAGAATAGCATGATCAATGGTATCAAAAGCTGCACTAAGGTCAAGCAGCACAAGCAAGGAGACACAACCCTGATCAGAGGCCAGTAGTAAGTCATTTACAACTTTTACCAGTGCTGTCTCTGTGCTATGATGAGGCCTAAATCCTGACTGATACATTTCATGAATGTTATTCCTATGTAAGTATGAGCATAGCTGCTGTGCTACAACTTTTTCTAGGACCTTGGAGATAAAGGGGAGGTTTGATATTGGTCTATATTTAGACAGCTGATAGGGGTCAAGGTCAGGTTTTTTAATCAAGGGCTTGATAACTGCTAATTTAAAAGATTTAGGTACATAGCCAATGCTAAGGGAAGAATTGATTATCTTTAAAAGCGGTTTGATTGTTTCAGGAATTATCTGTTTGAGGAAACAAGTAGGTAAAGGATCTAGTATACAGGTTGATGATTTTGATGATGAAATTAGTGAAATTAGTTCAGTCTCTTCAAAGGGAGTAAAAAGTTGTAATTGTTGATCTAATATTATTATATTATCATCTACAGGGTTAGTTATAAAACTGTCCGGTTTTAAGTTAATAGTCTGAATTCCTTGCCTGATATTTTCAATTTTACCACTAAAAAAATTCATGAAGTCATCGCTGCTATATAATGATTGTGTGCGTGTTTCTGTTGTGGCCTTATTCCGAGGTAATTTTGCTACAGTATTAAATACAAATCTAGGATTATTTCTGTTATCTTCAATTAGGGTGGAGAGATACATTGATCTAGCAGCACTAAGAGCTTTCCTATAGCTCAAAAGGCTCTCCTTCCATGCTATTTGAAATACTACCGATTTAGTTTGACGCCATTTACGTTCTAGTTTTCAAGTGGTCTGTTTTAAAGTTCGTGTGTGATCGCTATACCAGGGTGCTAGCTTTTTCTCCCTAATTATTTTTCTTTTAAGTGGAGCTACCTTATCTAGCGAGTTGCAGAACGTTGATTCTAAGCATTCAGTTGCCTGGTCAAGTTCTTTGGGATCAGACGGTGATCCAATCATGGTTGATAAATCTGGGAGATTACTGATAAAACTCTGTGCAGTTGTTGACGTGAACGTATATTTGACACGGTGACGTGGCAAGGTGCATATATTATGATTAAGACACATTTTAAATGAGATGAGGTAATGATCTGAGATAGCTTCAGACTGTGGACATGAGATTATATTTTCTATATTTAATCCGAATGTTAGTATTAAATCAAGAGTGTGACAACCACTATGGGTGGGTCCTATTATATTCTGAATAACCCCTACCGAATCTAGAATGGACACAACTGCTGTTCTCAGAGGGTCATCTGGATTATCAAAATGAATATTAAAGTCTCTAACAATTAATGCTTTGTCTAAAGAAACAACCAGGTTAGAGATGAAATCCGCAAATTCACATAGGAATTCCGAATATAATACTGGAATCACCTGGGTAGACTTATTTTTAGTGGCTACATATGTTATGATAGAATAAAGAACTTCAAATGCGTTGAATTTATGACTAGGTTTTGTGTGACACCTAGATTATCATTATAAATGACTGCGACGCCTACTCCTTTGCCAGTTAGACGGGGCTGATGTATGTAACTGTACCCTGGAGGACTAGCTTCATTTAATGCTACAAACTTAATCCACGTTTCTGTTAAACATAGTACATCAAACTCCTGATCAGTAATGATTTCATTAACAATAAGTGCTTTAGACATAAGAGATCTAATATTCAACAGTCCTAGCTTCAGATCCACGGTGCTGGCTATGCATTCGGTTTGATTTAATTTTATGTTAATTAGGTTACTAAAACAAATTGTCTGAGTATGTCTATAATTTTGTTTAGCTTGGGGAACAGACACAGTCTAAATACGGTGGAACCTAAGTGACGACTCAGTGCAGCTAGCAGACGGTCGGTTTAGCCTGCTTGTCTGCTCCCTGGCCTTGGCCCTGGATTGTCACCGATTAACTAAGCCTGTTCTGAGACTATGTGCTATGCTGCAAGAAATGAGAGCAGCACCTTCCCGAGTGGGATGGACACCGTCCCGCCCTAACAGGCCAGCCTTCCCTCAAAGTTAGTCCAATTATCTATAAAGCCCACATTGTTTTCGGACCACCTGGACATCCAGCAGTTCAGCGACCATAACCTGCTGTAAGCTACATCGCCACGCCGCATTGGGATGGGGCCAGAGCATACTACTGCATCGGACATCGCCTTCGCTAATTTACACACCTATACCAAGTTACTCTTAGTAACCTCAGACTGCCAAAGGTGTATATCATTAGCTGCTACCTGAATAACTATCTTTGAGAACCTGTGCTTGCCTAAGGAGAGTGCTTCACTGAGGAGAGCAAACCTGTTGGACACGTGAAGCGTAGAGGAGTGGTGCTCCCGTGGGCGAGCCTTAGCGTTAGCGTTGGCTTTGCGATTTTGCCGCCGAGTCGTCACCCATTCGCTCCGCTGTGAGGGCTCTAATGCCAGAGTTGGGGGATTGCTAACTCCGCCTAAGGCATCCAGACTTTCCCCTACAGAAACTACACTGCTCTCACTCTCACTAACCCTCTCTAGAGCCTGGATGCGCACCTCTAATGCTGCAATATTCTCCGTCAGAGAGCTAACTAACATGCATTTATCACAAATAAAGCTATTACTAACAACGGAAGAAGAATGACTAAACATCCTACACTCAACACACTGAACAAGCTGAATGTTAGACATGCTGTTTAACGCACCTTAGTCGAAGATTTGTTGATATTATTGTAGACGGCGTGGATCCGGTGTGGATGGCCTCCGCTCGCTGTCTTGACAAAATACAAAAGCGCACTTCGAGAGAAAAAAAACCCCAAAAAACTTTGAGACTATATTTTTCTCACCTTTGGTCTACCACCAAACGTACCATTCAAAGTTGTTTAACACATCTAAATGTAAATATCAGGAAATAAAATGTGAAATTCTGATATATCATCTCATATTCATCTTTTGATCTCAAACCCAAATGTGTTCAATGTATAGCAAAAACCAAATCTCATCTGATGACTAGTGTGCCAACAGATGATAAACCTTTCAGGGGAGATAGGGGAGAACTAGGCTAGTGGATGGCGTGGTTACACATGCAAGCCATGGTCACCCAGAGCTGCAACACCAGTTTAAGTTCCCTTAACTCCTCTTCAAAAGTGTTACAATCAATCTACAAAGCACAGCCAGCGAATGAAACTCTACATTCTCAGTTAGTTGTAAGCATCTTAATTTGTTTATTTATTGATTAAAATTTTCATTTCATTTAACCCTTTAAAATCACAATGTGATTAGATAAAGAAAAAGATATAATTTTGTTTAATTATAAATTAACTTGGTTGTTGCAAAGGGATGTTTAATATGTGATGCCATATGCATTATTTGATTACTTTGGAAAGACCTTAACATGGTTCAAAAATTTCAGAAACTGTTCTCTTATTTCTTTGGTTCTTACTCCATAAATAATTGGATTAAAACAGCTTGGAAAAAGCAAGTACATTGTACTCAGGAAGACACGGCTGGAAGGGGAGACGTTGTTTCTTATTCTGTATGACATAAATGCAATTAATGCAAATGTCAGACTAACTGTCATGACAATTATATGAGTAATGCAGGTGTTAACAGCCTTTAAGCAGGTTTTGCCAGATCTCAGGATAGAAGAAAATATTGCTATATATGATATTATAATGAAAATAAAATCAGCAGTTATTGTAAGAAAAACAGCCGAAAGCCCTATTGCATTGTTAATGGAAATATCTCCACATGCTAGCTGAACCAATGCCATGTGTTCACAAAAACAATGATCTATTTCATTTGTTGCACAAAAAGTCAATTTTCCAGCCCAAAAAACCATTGTGGTAATTAAGAACACATTTCTGATAACTGGAAAAATAATAAACTTTAGAAAATTGGTCATTCGCATGTAGTTGTGGTAATAAAGAGGTTTGCATATAGCAAAAAAACGATCCAGAGCCATCCACAGCAGTATAGTAGATTGAAATGTACCAGCACAATGAATAAAAAACATTTGAACCAAACAGCCCACTAGTGAAATTCCTTTCCAGTTAAATAAGAAACTTAGCAGCATATTTGGTATACAAAATAGTGGCAAAGAAAGGTCCAATACTGCCATAAGGCCAATTAGTATACACATAGGAGAGTGAAGAGCCCTTTGAGATATAATTAAATATATGAGTGTAAGGTTTGAAATACAAGATAATAAAAACATAAGAAGATAGGGAAGGGAAAGAATGGGCCCCCATTCTTCCAAATCATGAAAACCAGTAAGTGTAAAAGTTGTGAATGAAATATTTTGTACAGGAGCCAACATTGTCTCAAGATTTCTAAGATGTCAGATCTGCCACCTCATATGTAAAGTTATGAATAGTCTGGGGTGCATAAAAATTGTAGATATTTTTATGAAAAAATTTTTTAAAAAGATTCAATGAAATTTCTGTCAAGATTTACAGTTCTATGAATTTTGTACCATATCATGTTATCAGAAATGCCTTGCAAGCTGCACAGTTCCTTCAGGGAATCACCATTATCATAAAATATTCCAAATGATATAATTTCATTGCAGTATATTTGCCAAAACTACTACAGAAATAATAATGTTGCTCCCAATAATATATTCACCTAGAATAATCTCATGCTCATTACACAATACGTTTTGCAAGATAATCCAGTTGTCTAAGGAAACAAAAACACCTCTTTACATTGCTCATCTATTAAGGCTTTCTAGCTAATAGTTCACTGAATCATTTTCAAAGGGAAAAAAGCTAAAATGAAAAACACAGGCAAAAAGGATACTTTAAACTTAAACTGTGCAAAGGCAACCAAGCAATCTGGCATATATTACTTTTTGTAACATTGATGCACAGATGTGCCTTGTCTTATAATTGGTTAACACATGTCTTGTTTTGATTCTGGACACTCCAAAAACATATTCGTCTTGGTCTCTATATACTACTACTCTTGCGGTCCCATGTGGGTCTATCCTTTCTTTAGAATCTTGTGAGGAAACATGATGGATGAGCCCTGCTGATCCACACGTACCCTCCCATCCACACACATTATGCATTTCATCTTCACATCTGTATTCTGTTCCCCTCTCAAATGAGGATTACCAGAAGATTATGTAGGTAATAAGAAATTATTTAAGTTTGAAATAAAATTGAAGTCCTACAATTTTCAGAGTGTCTCCACTTTTCAAGTGCCAAATTTACTTACAGTAGTTCACAGTTTCCATTCTACTGAGGATAATTGACCCAAAAATTCAGTTGGTCCATAATTTTCTTCTAATAATGTCTGTACACCTATCTGGATGCTTTATCAGCAGTGGTGTAAACTGCTCCTTCAATCTATGAAATCGGCTGTGGAGAGCTAAAAACACATTTCACAAAGGCCAGAAATATTAATGGTGAGCTAGACAGGGCATGTGGCATCACTACTGTACATAGTTCCCCAAGGCCTGAAATACTGATCATGAGTTAGCCAGTCAATATATCATCACTAAGGGCACTTTCACACACAAAATTAAATGAACCAAATAAGCAAAAAAGCATGTATGGATGAAAGTGTACTCATAAAACTGTTTCATTCATTGGTCAGAAATATAGCAATGCAAAAAGGCAAACAAACTGTTGCCAAATTTCACACACAAATCACCAAAGCATGGTGAACATGGAGCCAGCAGTAAAAATCATCATATCACCTAATTATGGAAATAGAAAATGACGTGAACAGGTTATTGTTAGCACCTCAAAAATTTAACTACTGGAACAAAATCTCATCAATCTTCAAAGAGACATACTGGAATCATTATTGAATGATACCTTACTAGTAATACAGCAAGCAAATAATCATGATTATAAGGTTGTAAATTCTGAAAAAATAGAGGTGAAAGATGATTTATTTTACAAGAAACTGCAATCTAATCCAACTCAAAAGAGAAATAGAGTCATTATTAAAATCAGCTCTTATACACAATGGCTAAATATCTTAATAATGATAACCCATGAATCCCAGCAATTATCTAATGTTTGTAATTCTTTAACTGAGACTCCATTTTGACCTATTGCGTCTGTTACTGGCTCATCATCTCACCTTTATTGAAAACTCTTGTGTCAATCCATCTCAAGTGGTCCAATAAATGTACAAGAACGTGCAAAACGTTTATATGTGTACATTTAAAATGTTCTAGAGATACGTTTTTGTTCAAGGAACTAAGACCATCCTGAGCTGAGATATTGAGGTTTCTGTAAACAGCTGTATAACCAAAATCTGATGTGTTCCATGACACAAAGATAGCCATTGTTGTTAAACCAAGTGAAATAAAAAAACTGGTGCTTTTGCAATGCCAATACATAGAGGTGATCAGTCAGACATGGCTGACAAAACGCAAGAGTTTGCTGCCTAAAAAATTCTACAACAGTTATCCAGTTAATCCAGGAACTGCTGGATTTTACACACAGGACACAACACTTGTTTGCAAAGTATGCAAAGCCAATATTAGGTACTTTTGATGAAACACAATGACTTTGCTTAGCCAAAAAGAAAGCACCCTAAAAAGTATGCCAAAATCCAGATAACACAGGGAGGCATTTGAAAAATGGCACTGCTTATGAGGAAACAAGTAAGTGCTGGAAAGACATTACTGATGCTATAGAATATTTTAACCAAAAAATGTTAACCACAAAATGTGTACTCATATTTAATAATGTTTAATCCTCAATGTTATAGATGTATGAAACCAATATAGTGCAAATTGTTTCATTGTACCCAGCATCTCAGTAAAAGCCTTGCCGACTAGAACTGTGTGCATGGGACAGGGACTGAGTGCATGAGACACTGAGGCCCAAAAGTGACCTATATGACCTTACATATGCATGTGTAAGGTTCTGCCTGCATAAAGTGGGAAAACAGGAACAAGCTGTAAATTTAAGTGAGTAACGCTTCCTTAAACAATAAGTTCAGCATATGGGGTAATATGAAAACAGGATAAACATGTATGGGAATATTGTGTCTTGTTAAAAACAGGATGTGGAAGTTTTTTTATGTAAATGTATATAAGAATAACCTCTGATGAGTTGAGTAGCATTTTCACTGCAGATAACTGCTCAGCTGGTCTACTGGTCTACTAAAGTCTGCTGGCCTCATCACCCCTGCTCTCCGGAGTGATCTCTGCACCTTTGGTTAATCGTCATTATTTTCTACAACAATTCCATGCCATTTTACCTGGTCAGGGATATAATAACCATCAAAACAATTAAAATAATGGTTTTAAGTAACTTCTAAAGGTAGTTCATACTTTTTATAACGCAAATGTTTTTCTAACACCAAAATTACACAGATGTACAGAGAATGCTGGGAGAAGTGTATTAAAAACCAGAACGATGAAACATGAATAGCTTATTTTTAAAATATTTAATAAAAATGTAAATCCAGTTAATTAATTCTGTATTTAAACCAATTTAAATACTCCCTGGCCTGTCACTCACCTTTCCATTTATTGCATTTCTAAATACTGAAGACATTGTTAGATGTGACTTACAATTTTTTATATTTTTAAATATGCTAGATTGATTTTTGAAATTCTTTGTTTGTATTTTGAAGAAGTGCACTTTATTAAAATTATTTTGAAAAGGTACTTTGGCCTAAGTGGTCTAAGTGGACTTTTCCATTGAGGTCATGTTTCCTTGTAGATATCCTATGTTTCCTTCAATAGAAAAATTAGTTTGGTTGCTCTGTTCAGTAATTTTGCAATATAATCTTAAAAACCAACATGAAAAGTAATTTGTATTAGATTGTGGATCATGTGTATTTATGGTGATGCATACAATTTGAACCCTTTCTCCATCTTGCTAGAAGCGGCTTTGCAAGTATTGCTACATATCCGATGAACATCATTGGCATTCAACTTCCAGAGCTCTTGCAAATACTTCAATTAAGACTGTAGTGAATGAACTGGAAATGTTAAATTTCTTGTTATGAATGTATTTTTTCTTAGGTTAAACATTTAAAACTTTGTGTGCTGTTGAGTGTCCTCAGGGAGTCCTCTATGAAGATGACTTCAGTGGTTTCCATGGCTGTGGGAAGCTTTGGGAGAGGGATCAAACAACAGGCTTTTGAGAGTCAGTCTATTATGTTTAGTGAAATGGGAAGGTCAGTAATGAAGTCAGCCGAGATACCTGACCAGGGTCTTCAGGGAATAAGCTGAAGACGTTCAAGGAGGTCTGTGGATAACCGAAGAGAGGTATGGAATTGTGCACAGACAAGACAAGACTTCACAAATTGCTCAATGTCTTGAGACACAGAAGGCCACCAGAATTTATTCCCCACTAATATCTTAGTTCAATTAATGCCAGAGTGTCCAGAACTAAGGAAAGTGTGTACCCAGTGCATAATAAACACTACAGAATTCTGCGTTGTCACAAAAAAAGACTCATGAACAGCTGTACTAAAGTTGAACTCAGCTTCTAAGTGTTAACTGCCAGCCTCCACCTAATAACTAAACATTAGCATTAGACACTACTGTAAACTGCAATTATTTGCAAATACTTGAACTTTACTGCATTAGCTGTCATTACTAAAATTTATATTTTATATAAATTTATATCAGACTGTTATTTGTGCATTATTGCTATTTGCACATCTGCATTTTATCCACTGTATGTACCCACTGCATCACACTGCATGCATCATGCTGCTTAGCACTACCTGTATACTGTTTCTCTCAACTAACTGCACCATAATTCTTATTTATTTCATTTAACTTAGTTGTCATTTGCATTACTGGTGTGCATCATATTGTTTACCTTTACCTGTACACTGTTAACTTATTGTACCATAACCTTTTTCCTCATTTTAACTTATTTGCTATTTGCACTAATGTTTGGATGCCAACTGCATTTCGTTGTCTCTGTATTCATACTCTGACAATGACAATAAAGTTGAACCTAACCTAATGTTTTCTTGTATGAACCTGGTACACAGACCTTCTCTCGTGGGCACTCTGGTGGAGTGGGTTCATTGTTTTAAGCCTTTCTGATATCCTCCATTGATGTGACAGGACCAACAGTTCAGGATCCTGGTAAGATAAACTCTGGAGTTTTATTCATGTTTTGGTACATTCATGTAAACTCAGCAAACTCTTTATTACGAACACCTGTACACCTATCTTATTCATGCAATTATCTAATCCGTCAATTGTGTGGCAGGAGTGCAATGCATAAAATCACCCAGATACGGGCCAGCAGCTTCAGGTAATCACATCAACAATCAGAATGGGGAAAATTTCTGGGCTGGTTTGAAATTTCTATAACTACTGATCTCCTGAGATTTTCATGCAAACAGTCTCAAGAGATTATTCAGAATGGTGCAATAAAGAAAAAACAACCTGCTTTGTGTCAACAATCCAGGCTGGTGGAGGTGATATAATGGTGCATCCCTTCATGGCCACAATTTACCCATCTAATGGCTACTTCCAGCATGATATTGCACCATGTCACAAAGCAAAAGTCATCTCAAACTGGTTTCATGAACATGACAATGAGTTCAGTGTTTTTCAGTGGCCTTCCCAGTCACTGGATCTGAATCCAATAGAACACCTTTGGGATGTGGTAGAATGGGAGATTCGAAGTATGAAAGTGCACCTGAAAAATCTGCAGGTATTGTGTGATGCAATCATGTCAACATGGACCAGAATCTCAAAGGAATTTTTCCAATATCTTGTGGAATCCATGCCATGAAGAATTGAGGCTGTTTTGAGAGTAAAGAGAGGCCCTATCCAGTATTAGTATAGTGTTCCTAATAAATTGCTCAGTGGGTTTATATGGGATAGAGTATCTGCTATTGTACTCTTGTACTCAGGTCTATAAGTCAAGGTGAAGTTGAAACAGGTAAAGAAAAGTGTCCACCTGGTTTGTCATTGATTTGGCTGTTACCATGACATTGTGAGAGGGCTTCTCCAACTCCAGTTTCTGATGCATCAACTTTCACAACAAACTGATGTGAGGCACCTGGATGACGAAGAATAGGGGCACTAGGGAATCTTTCTTTGAGGGTCTGGAATGCTTTGGTGGCTTCACTGGACAATTTTAAGGTTCTGGGTTTCCCCTTCAGAATTCAATTCAATTCATTTTTATTTGTATAGCGCTTTTTACAAAGGTCATTGTCTCAAAGCACACTCCCTCGACCTCATGGAGAAGGGATGTCAGAAGGGCCACAAAGGAGCTGAAGCCTCAGATGAAGTGGCGATAGAAACTGGCAAATCCGAGGAAACTTTGGCGGTATGAGGCTTGGGCCAGTGTAGGATCTGAAGTGAACAGGCAAGGGAAGCAAAGAAGCCATAAAGCTAGGAATCCTGCTCCCAGACTTTGCAGACCCAAGTTAATTACCAATTGTTTACTGATTGCTGGATTTCAACTGTCCTGTGAACAATCAGCAACGGACAGGACATCCCTGACCAGAGGACGAACCCTCTCAGCCAAGAGGAACCTCTGTCAAACTTATTGATCTAGGCTCTTAGCCAAGACCAGATGGCTCACCCAACACAATGGTAAAACTGATAACTACAGAAAGGGGGGGGTGGGGACTCACCCAAGGACCCTCATGGAATGAGACCTTTGTTCTCCCCAGGAACACAAAGTTCACCACCCTTCACACATTCCACAGAACTCAGCTTTAACAGACTACATAAGGCTACTTTACATCTCCTATAAGGACAATGACTTTTAAGATGATGCACCATAGTTTGGAAACTTGTTGCCTCTTTTAATGTCATTCCGTATGTGTGTCATGCTTAGAGCCACCAGGTCATTATGATGCTTTTTGATCGTTTAACAGGGACCATAGTGTTCGTGTGTGTATCAATAACAGCAGGTATGTCATGTTTGGTATGTGTGTGATCACTGTTGAATTTCCTAAGGGTTGGTATAATGTAAAGTTGAGTACGATGTATTACATGCATGTTACCAAATTCCTTAACAAAGTTCTAACTTAACCGTATGCAAAGTTGCAAAGCACGTAACTCAGAGACCAGAATGTTAATTAGTGTCAGAGGAGGAGAATACAGTTTACACCCTGCCCCAAGATCCTGCTGATTGGAGCAAACACTTTGGGGTCAGCCCAACTGGAAAGGGTTAAAACCCCCTGACACAAAGGAAACTCTGAGTCTCATCCAATCCATCTTTGAGAGAGTCCAACACATCTTTGGAGTCTCATCCATTACATCTTTCAAAGAGTCTCATCCAAAACACCTGTGCAAGAGTCCATCAACATCTTCAAGGAGTTCTCTTCAACTAACAGCTCAAGAGAGTCTCCATCCACATCTGAAGGAAGTCTCATCAACCAAGAGCTTTAGAAGTTAATCACGAGGAGATCACGCTTGCTCCGAGACTCCGCATCCAGACAGGTTCTTGCAAAGCCTCCAACTCTCACCTTCGCACTGCTGTGAACTACTCATCAAAGTTTTGCAACCCGCCTACGAGACTCCGCCGGGTTTGCGCCTCACTCTGTTTATCTTCCTCATTGGTCTTTCGAGACGCTACATAAGGCCAACCAGACCGCCGACCAATCAACATTGCCGGAAAATCCTCCCAAACAGCAACGCAATGAGGGAATCCCTGGCAACACAAACGCAAGTATAGTACCTCCAGATTCTCGCTGAACTGGTTCATTTAATACAAGTTTAAAGCCCTTCTAAATGAAGCGAATGTTAAATCAAACTCATAAGTTGATGGTTCGTTCAGGTCATGGTCTGAGAAACTGCTAGAAACTTGGAATTTCATTCACTCTCTTTTCAAAGCCATTTTCGCCCCTGTTTACGTGTGTGTGTGTGTGTGTGTCTGTGTGTTAGTGTTAGATGAGTTTCTGTGTTTTAGAATAGTAATAAAGTCTTGTCTGATTTTTAAAGGCCAGTGTCTTGTGTCTCTGTGCTTCAAATTTATTGCCTTAAACTGCCGATCTTGTTACTGTGCTCTTAATATAGTGTTTCACTATATTTAGGATATTATTGCCGGTGGCCACGGAGGTAATATCCCATACACAATTAATAAATACACTCATTTCAACTTATCGCTGGACGAATAGTTGATCAGCTATTAAAATATTAAGTTTACAAATTTCTGAGCTGATCTGCTAATCTCGTACATATATTGATGGAGAATACATCAGCTTAACCTAAATGAGCTAAATTTCCTTACACCAGGTAGGTACAGATTCCTCCTTGGACTCATCCATTTTCACCCCCTGCAGTTCTAGGATTTAACCTACAGACTTGAAAGATGGTTGGTGAAATTCACACTTTTCCAATTTAACAAAAACCTATCCTCCAAGAGGAGAATATGTTCCATCTCTGATGAAGAAAAAATTAAAATATGATTGATATACACAATGGCACATTTGTTCAAAAACTCTCTCAGAATTTCATTAATAAAGGCTTGGAAAACTGAAGGAGAATTCATATGGCATTACAAGATATTCATAACATTAAGAGTTGGTGGCTGTTTTCCATTTATCACCCTTACTGATATGGATCAAGTTGTATGTATGTGCTGTGAAGATATGGTGAAATTTGGTGAAAATATTTGCTCCACTTACTTGTTTGAGGGCAGAAGGGACAAGAATCAGTGGGTATCGATACATGACCATAACAGCATTGAGGCCTTGTTAGTCAATCCTGGACTGCCTAATACACAGTAGCCTTGGCTGAGGGCTTCATGGATGTACTCTTCCATGGCTTTTGACTCAGGTATGGAGAGTATGCCAGACAGGTGAGGAGGGATAAGGGGTGAGGAGTCAGACAGGAGGTCAATGGCACAATCATAGGCTTGGCAGCTTTGTCTTTGCTAAATACTTCTAGGTCTAGATATGTATTACAGTGTACTTGCAACACAGAGAAAGAATTCTATATTCAGGCAATACTTTTTGTGCCATTTTCAAAAGGATACCCTGATGAATAGATAAAAACAGCACTTGAAAAAGGAAAATAAGACATAATAATGCATAATGATATTTAACAACATATACAATACAATTAAATCAATAAACGATTAAATTGGACTTAACTTGCTCTGCCTAAACTGCCCATGGTAGATACTTATAAAATGGCCTGAGTAGGATTGGTGGTTCAAGACAGTTGACAACACTGAATCAAGCCATTCCACAGGCCTGAAAGAAACATGGAGAAGAGCAGGATTTATGCCTTCAGATATGTGGGGGCTCGTCCATTTTTGGCTTTGTGGGAAGTCGTCATTATTTTAAATCGGATGCAGACAGCTACAGGAAGCCAGTTGAGGAAACACAGCAATGGGGTGATGTGGGATTACTTGGGGAGGAAACAACTTATGCAAATGCATTCTGGATCATTTGCAGTGGTTGGATAGCACTAAGGGAAGACTTGCCAGGAAGGAGTTGTGGTAGTCCAATCTCAAAATGACAAAGGACCAAACAAGCATTCAAGGGGGATCTGTGTAGAAAAATGGCCAGATTCTGCTTATGTTTTAATGGAGAAACTTGCATGGCTCAGTCAGATTAACAATATGAAGAAAGAAGGATACTTGGTTTGACAGAACTATCCCAATATAGTATGTGATTTCAGATGGTGTGATTTCTCCAGGATCTTGACAGAGGGATGCATCTAATCTACAGAAGTTGATCCCTCTCTAAAGGAGCTGATCAACACCTCACTTCTAATGGTGGGACACCTAGACCAGGTTATGGGGTGATTCCCCACCAACCTGGTTTATGCACAGCATCAAGTTAACATAGCATCAGGTTAGCACAATCTGTTCTGCTGGACATGTGCAAATCAACCCTACAAATCCTTATCTGTGTGCCAGTTGCTTTTTGAGCCTGTGGCCAAAGGAACAAGTTTCACAATTATCTGTCCATGTCATAGGATGGGTCAAAACAGCCCCCTGACCACCACTAAATACCATACAGCACATAGCTGAAGGGCAGGGTCTGGCAACAGGATGCTTTACAGCCAAAGACATTACAACAGCTGGACCACTGGTTGATGAAGGTCATTACCATGGCCTGTAGATGGGCTGGATCCATGCTGACATGCCATTGTCTATAAACCAGGACTGGAACTAATACTGGACTTATTTAACGTTTTGGCACTGTCAGTAGGCCTGGTCACTTCATTGCATTTTGGGGTGAGGAAGATGAAAGATCTGCCATAAAATTATCATAGTCAAACATCATGCAGATACTTTAAAAGTGTCTGAGCATGCATATGCTTTCTTCCCACCCACCCTCCTACCCGTTAAAAAACCCAAGTCAAACATTGCAAACTGATACCCCAGATAGAGAATCACAAATATCTATAGGAAGGATGAACACTAAACTTAAGCTCCAAACCTTTTTGTTTCTGCGTACAAAACCAAGTGAACCTCAGGCTCATGTAAATGGGTAGCAAGGGTCCTAACATAAATCAAGACACCAGACACAAGTTTAGTAGTTTTGAAGTAAATTTTTACAGGACAGTTTAGTGTGTGCAACAGAGAGAGGTCAATGGAGAATGGCCAGACTGGTTTGAGATAACAGAAAGGCAATATAATAACTCAGATAACCACTCTGTACAATTCTGGTGAGCAGAAAAGCAGCTCAGGATGCTGAGCTGACACCTATGCCCACCTATGACACCTATGACACCTATGCCCACATTTCATTTGTGGATTTTAGCTCTGCATAAAATAATATCATCCCTGACTTACTTCTTGATAAAGTGAGGCAGCTTAACATATCTCCAAATGTCTGCAGCTGGATTATTGATTCTCTGTTTCCAGTAGGAAACAGTACCCAGCACAGATCTCAGACCCACTCTACCTTAACACCGGTGCTCCACAAGGTTGCACACTTTCTCCCTTGCTCTACTCACTGTACACCAACTACTGTACTTCTGAGAGTGACTCCATCAAGCTCAGAAACACCAACACAATCACCAAGAAGGCCCTGCAACGCCTGCACTTTCTGCAACAGCTAAACAAATTTGTCACAGAAGCTACTGGCCCTCTTCTACAAATTTACATTAGAATCAATAGTCACATCCTCCATTTCTGTCTGGTTCAGGTTTGCAACTTCACATTCCAAATGCAAGCTACAGTGCATCATCAGACGTACAGAAATAAAAATGACTGGGCTTTCAGTTACCCACCCTCACTGACCTACACTCATGCAGGTTGAAGAACAGAGCAAATTCATGGATGACTCCACACATCCCAGCCACCTCCTTTTTCAGCGTTTCCCCTTCACAAATGATAATCTTCAGCCAGAATAAGAGCCCTGATATCCTATACCACACATGCACAGGTTCTTCCCACAGTCTACAATCTTTCTAAATAAAGATCCTTCTCACATCCTTTATTTAGTTTATTTATTTAGCACAACTCACGTTAATACACTTCCAGCTTATGAGGTGAGTGAAATGGAGTATTATATTTTACATGAACTTGTTCATGTGATTTTTCAAACTCATACCAATTGCATATCTCTGAAGTGATATTTAAACCTTTATTTGCTATATGTTCATTCCTCTGTGAAGTCATACCTGTCTACCCCATCTAGATATTTACAAATTGATGTGTTAAACAACTTAAAACATGGCACCTATTGCATGAACCTACCCATTTTCAAGTGATCAAAAATATTGGAACATATGACTGACAGGTGTTTCTTGTTGCCCAGTTGTGCCCTGTTTAATTGTTTAAATAATTAATAGCTCTGACTGTCTACTCTTGGTTTGAGCCTTGGTTTGTGCCTGTGAAGACTGCACTTGTTGTTAAAAAGGATAAACTAACAAGACCAGAGAGCTGTTAATAGGAGAAAAGCAAGCCATTTTGGAGCTGAGAAAACAGACATTACACAAGCATTGGGCATAGCCAATACAACAATTTGGAGTGTGCTGAAAAATAAAGAAACCACTGGTGCACCAAAAACCAGACATCAAACAGGTCAGCCAAGGAAAACAACAGCAGTTGATGGTATCACAATCTACTGTTCAAAGAAGACTTTGACAGCAGAAATATAGAGGCCATACCACAAGGTGCAAACCACTCATCAGCAGTAAAAATCAGAAGGCCAGATTGGAATTCTCAAAGAAATACAGAGGTAAGCCACAAAAGTTCTATAACCAAGATTAACCTGTACCAAAGTGATGGAAAGGCCAAAGTGTGGAGAAAGTATCGATCGAAAACATACAAGCTCACTGGTCAAGAATGGTGGGGGAGGTGTCATGGCTTGGGCTTGCATGAATTCAGATGTTTACGGAAATATTCTGTCTGCCTATTTACAAAGAAATGAATGATTGGGAGGAATGCCATTATGCTGCAAGGTGATGACCCACAAATACACTGCCAACACAACATGGACTTCATCAGAGTTTCGTGAAGATTTTAGACTGTGGTACAAGCTTGGAAAAGCATCACAAAAGAAAAATGCAACAGTTTGATGATGTCAGTGCATCAACAGCAGTCAACAGTGTTATAATCAATCTACATATCACAGCCAGTGAATGAAACATTCCCAGTTAGTTGTAAGCATCTTAATTTGTTTATTTATTGATTAAAATTTCCATTTCATTTAACCCTTTAAAATCACAATGTGATTATATAAAAGAAAAAAAATCTTATTTTGTTTAATTATAAATTAACTTGGTTGTTGCAAAGGGATGTTTAATATGTGATGCCATATGCATTATTTGATTACTTTGGAAAGACTTTAACATGGTTCAAAAATTTCAGAAACTGTTCTCTTATTTCTTTGGTTCTTACTCCATAAATAATTGGATTAAAACAGCTTGGAAAAATCAAGTACATTGTACTCACGAAGACACGGCTGGAGGGAGAGAAGTTGTTTCTTATTCTGTATGACATAAATGCAATTAATGCAAAAGTCAGACTAACTGTCATGACAATTATATGTGTAATGCAGGTGTTAACAGCCTTTAAGCAGGTTTTTCCAGATCTCAGGACAGAAGAAAATATTGCTATATATGATATTATAATGAAAATAAAATCAGCAGTTATTGTAAGAAAAACAGCCGAAAGCCCTATTGCATTGTTAATGGAAATATCTCCACATGCCAGCTGAACCAATGCCATGTGTTCACAAAAACAATGATCTATTTCATTTGTTGCACAAAAAGTCAATTTTCCAGCCCAAAAAACCATTGTGGTAATTAAGAACACATTTCTGATAACTGGAAAAATAATAAACTTTAGAAAATTGGTCATTCGCATGTAGTTGTGGTAATAAAGAGGTTTGCATATAGCAAAAAAACGATCCAGAGCCATCCACAGCAGTATAGTAGATTGAAATGTACCAGCACAATGAATAAAAAACATTTGAACCAAACAGCCCACTAGTGAAATTCCTTTCCAGTCAAATAAGAAACCTAGCAGCATATTTGGTATACAAAATATTGGCAAAGAAAGGTCCAATAGTGCCATAAGACCAATTAGTATACACATGGGAGAGTGAAGAGCCCTTTGAGATATAATTAAATATATGAGTGTAAGGTTTGAAATACAAGATAATAAAAACATAAGAAAATAGGGAATGGATAGAATGGGCCCCCATTCTCCCAAATCATGAAAACCAGTAAGTGTAAAAGTTGTGAATGAAATATTTTGTACAGGAACCAACATTGTCTCAAGATTTCTAAGACGTCAGATCTGCCACCTCATATGTAAAGTTATGAATAGTCTGGGGTGCATAAAAATTGTAGATATTTTTATGAAAAAATTGAAACAAGATTCAATGAAATTCTGTCAAGATTTACAGTTCTATGAATTTTGTACCATATCATGTTATCAGAAATGCCTTGCAAGCTGCACAGTTCCTTCAGGGAATCACCATTATCATAAAATATTCCAAATGATATAATTTCATTGCAGTATATTTGCCAAAACTACTACAGAAATAATAATGTTGCTCCCAATAATATATTCACCTAGAATAATCTCATGCTCATTACACAATACGTTTTGCAAGATAATCCAGTTGTCTAAGGAAACAAAAACACCTCTTTACATTGCTCATCTATTAAGGCTTTCTAGCTAATAGTTCACTGAATCATTTTCAAAGGGAAAAAAGCTAAAATGAAAAACACAGGCAAAAAGGATACTTTAAACTTAAACTGTGCAAAGGCAACCAAGCAATCTGGCATATATTACTTTTTGTAACATTGATGCACAGATGTGCCTTGTCTTATAATTGGTTAACACATGTCTTGTTTTGATTCTGGACACTCCAAAAACATATTCGTCTTGGTCTCTATATACTACTACTCTTGCGGTCCCATGTGGGTCTATCCTTTCTTTAGAATCTTGTGAGGAAACATGATGGATGAGCCCTGCTGATCCACACGTACCCTCCCATCCACACACATTATGCATTTCATCATCACATCTGTATTCTGTTCCCCTCTCAAATGAGGATTACCAGAAGATTATGTAGGTAATAAGAAATTATTTAAGTTTGAAATAAAATTGAAGTCCTACAATTTTCAGAGTGTCTCCACTTTTCAAGTGCCAAATTTACTTACAGTAGTTCACAGTTTCCATTCTACTGAGGATAATTGACCCAAAAATTCAGTTGGTCCATAATTTTCTTCTAATAATGTCTGTACACCTATCTGGATGCTTTATCAGCAGTGGTGTAAACTGCTCCTTCAATCTATGAAATCAGCTGTGGAGAGCTAAAAACACATTTCACAAAGGCCAGAAATATTAATGGTGAGTTAGACAGGTCATGTGGCATCACTACTGTACATAGTTCCCCAAGGCCTGAAATACTGATCATGAGTTAGCCAGTCAATATAGCATCACTAAGGGCACTTTCACACACAAATTTAAATGAACCAAATAAGCAAAAAAGCATGTATGGATGAAAGTGTACTCATAAAACTGTTTCATTCATTGGTCAGAAATATAGCAATGCAAAAAGGCAAACAAACTGTTGACAAATTTCACACACAAATCACCAAAGCATGGTGAACATGGAGCCAGCAGTAAAAATCATCATATCACCTAATTATGGAAATAGAAAATGAGGTGAACAGGTTATTGTTAGCACCTCAAAAATTTAACTACTGGAACAAAATCTCATCAATCTTCAAAGAGACATACTGGAATCATTATTGAATGATACCTTACTAGTAATACAGCAAGCAAATAATCATGATTGTAAGGTTGTAAATTCTGAAAAAATAGAGGTGAAAGATGATTTATTTTACAAGAAACTGCAATCTAATCCAACTCAAAAGAGAAATAGAGTCATTATTAAAATCAGCTCTTATACACAATGGCTAAATATCTTAATAATGATAACCCATGAATCCCAGCAATTATCTAATGTTTGTAATTCTTTAACTGAGACTCCATTTTGACCTATTGTGTCTGTTACTGGCTCATCATCTCACCTTTATTGAAAACTCTTGGGTCAGTCCATCTCAAGTGGTCCAATAAATGTACAAGAACGTGCAAAACGTTTATATGTGTACATTTAAAATGTTCTAGAGATACGTTTTTGTTCAAGGAACTAAGACCATCCTGAGCTGAGATATTGAGGTTTCTGTAAACAGCTGTATAACCAAAATTTGTTGTGTTCCATGACACAAAGATGGCCATTGTTGTTAAACCAAGTGAAATAAAAAAAACTGGTGGTTTTGCAATGCCAATACATAGAGGTGATCAGTCAGACATGGCTGACAAAATGGCTGAGTTTGGTGCCTAAAAAATTCAACAACAGTTATCCAGTTAATCCAGGAACTGCTGGATTTTACACACAGGACACAACACTTGTTTGCAAAGTATGCAAAGCCAATATTAGGTACTTTTGATGAAACACAATGACTTTGCTTAGCCAAAAAGAAAGCACCCTAAAAAGTATGCCAAAATCCAGATAACACAGGGAGGCATTTGAAAAATGGCACTGCTTATGAGGAAACAAGTAAGTGCTGGAAAGACATTACTGATGCTATAGAATATTTTAACCAAAAAATGTTAACCACAAAATGTGTACTCATATTTAATAATGTTTAATCCTCCATGTTATAGATGTATGAAACCAATATAGTGCAAATTGTTTCATTGTACCCAGCATCTCAGTAAAAGCCTTGCTGACTAGGACTGTGTGCATGGGACAGGGACTGTGTGCATGAGACACTGAGGCCCAAAAGTGACCTATATGACCTTACATATGCATGTGTAAGGTTCTGCCTGCATAAAGTGGGAAAACAGGAACAAGCTGTAAATTTAAGTGAGTAACGCTTCCTTAAACAATAAGTTCAGCATATGGGGTAATATGAAAACAGGATAAACATGTATGGGAATATTGTGTCTTGTTAAAAACAGGATGTGGAAGTTTTTTTAATGTAAATGTATATAAGAATAACCTCTGATGAGTTGAGTAGCATTTTCACTGCAGATAACTGCTCAGCTGGTCTGCTGGCCTCATCACCCCTGCTCTCCGGAGTGATCTCTGCACCTTTGGTTAATCGTCATTATTTTCTACAACAATGCCATGCCGTTTTAACTGGTCAGGGATATAATAACCATCAAAACAATTAAAATAATGGTTTTAGTAACTTCTAAAAGTAGTTCATACTTTTTATAACGCAAATGTTTTTCTAACACCAAAATTACACAGATGTACAGAGAACGCTGGGAGAAGTGTATTAAAAACCAGAACGATGAAACATGAATAGCTTATTTTTAAAATATTTAATAAAAATGTAAACCCAGTTAATTAATTCTGTATTTAAACCAATTTAAATACTCCCTGGCCTGTCACTCACCTTTCCATTTATTGCATTTCTAAATACTGAAGACATTGTTAGATGTGACTTACAATTTTTTATATTTTTAAATATGCTAGATTGATTTTTGAAATTCTTTGTTTGTATTTTGAAGAAGTGCACTTTATTAAAATTATTTTGAAAAGGTACTTTGGCCTAAGTGGTCTAAGTGGACTTTTCCATTGAGGTCATGTTTCCTTGTAGATATCCTATGTTACCTTCAATAGAAAAATTAGTTTGGTTGCTCTGTTCAGTAATTTTGCAATATAATCTTAAAAACCAACATGAAAAGTAATTTGTATTAGATTGTGGATCATGTGTATTTATGGTGATGCATACAATTTGAACCCTTTCTCCATCTTGCTAGAAGCGGCTTTGCAAGTATTGCTACATATCCGATGAACATCATTGGCATTCAACTTCCAGAGCTCTTGCAAATACTTCAATTAAGACTGTAGTGAATGAACTGGAAATGTTAAATTTCTTGTTATGAATGTATTTTTTCTTAGGTTAAACATTTAAAACTTTGTGTGCTGTTGAGTGTCCTCAGGGAGTCCTCTATGAAGATGACTTCAGTGGTTTCCATGGCTGTGGGAAGCTTTGGGAGAGGGATCAAACAACAGGCTTTTGAGAGTCAGTCTATTATGTTTAGTGAAATGGGAAGGTCAGTAATGAAGTCAGCCGAGATACCTGACCAGGGTCTTCAGGGAATAAGCTGAAGACGTTCAAGGAGGTCTGTGGATAACCGAAGAGAGGTATGGAATTGTGCACAGACAAGACAAGACTTCACAAATTGCTCAATGTCTTGAGACACAGAAGGCCACCAGAATTTATTCCCCACTAATATCTTAGTTCAATTAATGCCAGAGTGTCCAGAACTAAGGAAAGTGTGTACCCAGTGCATAATAAACACTACAGAATTCTGCGTTGTCACAAAAAAAGACTCATGAACAGCTGTACTAAAGTTGAACTCAGCTTCTAAGTGTTAACTGCCAGCCTCCACCTAATAACTAAACATTAGCATTAGACACTACTGTAAACTGCAATTATTTGCAAGTACTTGAACTTTACTGCATTAGCTGTCATTACTAAAATTTATATTTTATATAAATTTATATCAGACTGTTATTTGCGCATTATTGCTATTTGCACATCTGCATTTTATCCACTGTATGTACCCACTGCATCACACTGCATGCATCATGCTGCTTAGCACTACCTGTATACTGTTTCTCTCAACTAACTGCACCATAATTCTTATTTATTTCATTTAACTTAGTTGTCATTTGCATTACTGGTGTGCATCATATTGTTTACCTTTACCTGTACACTGTTAACTTATTGTACCATAACCTTTTTCCTCATTTTAACTTATTTGCTATTTGCACTAATGTTTGGATGCCAACTGCATTTCGTTGTCTCTGTATTCATACTCTGACAATGACAATAAAGTTGAACCTAACCTAATGTTTTCTTGTATGAACCTGGTACACAGACCTTCTCTCGTGGGCACTCTGGTGGAGTGGGTTCATTGTTTTAAGCCTTTCTGATATCCTCCATGATGTGACAGGACCAACAGTTCAGGATCCTGGTAAGATAAACTCTGGAGTTTTATTCATGTTTTGGTACATTCATGTAAACTCAGCAAACTCTTTATTACGAACACCTGTACACCTATCTTATTCATGCAATTATCTAATCCGTCAATTGTGTGGCAGGAGTGCAATGCATAAAATCACCCAGATACGGGCCAGCAGCTTCAGGTAATCACATCAACAATCAGAATGGGGAAAATTTCTGGGCTGGTTTGAAATTTCTATAACTACTGATCTCCTGAGATTTTCATGCAAACAGTCTCAAGAGATTATTCAGAATGGTGCAATAAAGAAAAAACAACCTGCTTTGTGTCAACAATCCAGGCTGGTGGAGGTGATATAATGGTGCATCCCTTCATGGCCACAATTTACCCATCTAATGGCTACTTCCAGCATGATATTGCACCATGTCACAAAGCAAAAGTCATCTCAAACTGGTTTCATGAACATGACAATGAGTTCAGTGTTTTTCAGTGGCCTTCCCAGTCACTGGATCTGAATCCAATAGAACACCTTTGGGATGTGGTAGAATGGGAGATTCGAAGTATGAAAGTGCACCTGAAAAATCTGCAGGTATTGTGTGATGCAATCATGTCAACATGGACCAGAATCTCAAAGGAATTTTTCCAATATCTTGTGGAATCCATGCCATGAAGAATTGAGGCTGTTTTGAGAGTAAAGAGAGGCCCTATCCAGTATTAGTATAGTGTTCCTAATAAATTGCTCAGTGGGTTTATATGGGATAGAGTATCTGCTATTGTACTCTTGTACTCAGGTCTATAAGTCAAGGTGAAGTTGAAACAGGTAAAGAAAAGTGTCCACCTGGTTTGTCATTGATTTGGCTGTTACCATGACATTGTGAGAGGGCTTCTCCAACTCCAGTTTCTGATGCATCAACTTTCACAACAAACTGATGTGAGGCACCTGGATGACGAAGAATAGGGGCACTAGGGAATCTTTCTTTGAGGGTCTGGAATGCTTTGGTGGCTTCACTGGACAATTTTAAGGTTCTGGGTTTCCCCTTCAGAAGGGATGTCAGAAGGGCCACAAAGGAGCTGAAGCTTTAGATGAAGTGGCAATGGAAACTGGCAAATCCGAGGAAACTTTGGTGGTATGAGGCTTGGGACAGGTAGTTACAGATTTCTCCTTGGACTCATCCATTTTCACCCCCTGCAGTTCAAAGATTTAACCTACAGACTTGAGAGATGGCTGGTGAAATTCACACTTTTCCAATTTAACAAAAAACCTATCCTCCAATATGTTCCATCTCTGATGAAGAAAAAATTAAAATATGATTGATATACACAATGGCACATTTGTTCAAAAACTCTCTCAGAATTTCATTAGTAAAGGCTTGGAAAACTGAAGGAGCATTCATATGGCATTACAAGATATTCATAATATTAAGAGTTGGTGGCTGTTTTCCATTTATCACCCTTACTGATATGGATCAAGTTGTATGTATGTGCATGTGAAGATATGGTGAAATTTGGTGAAAATATTTGCTCCACTTACTTGTTTGAGGGCAGAAGGGACAAGAATCAGTGAGTATCGGTACATGACCATAACAGCATTGAGGCCTTGGTAGTCAATCCTGGACTGCCTAATACACAGTAACCTTGGCTGAGGGCTTCATGGATGTACTCTTCCATGGCTTTTGACTCAGGTATGGAGAGTATGCCAGACAGGTGAGGAGGGGTGAGGGGTGAGGAGTCAGATAGGAGGTCAATGGCACAATCATAGGCTTGGCAGCTTTGTCTTTGCTAAATACTTGAAATAGGTCTAGATACATATTACAGTGTACTTGCAACACAGAGGAAGAAATCTATATACAGGCAATACTTTTTTGTGCCATTTTCAAAAGGATACCCTGATGAATGGATAAAAACAGCAATTGAAAAAGGAAAATAAAACATAATAATGCATAATGATATTTAACAACATATGCAATACAATTGAATCAATAAACGATTAAATTGGACTTAACTTGCTCTGCCTAAACTGCCCATGGTAGACACTTATAAAATGGCCTGAGTAGGATTGGTGGTTCAAGACAGTCGACAACACTGAATCAAGCCATTCCACAGGCCTGAAGGAACACGGAGAAGAGCAGGATTGTGCCTTCAGATATGTGGGGGCTCATCCATTTTTGGCTTCATGGGAAGTCGTCATTATTTTAAATCGGATGCAGACAGCTACAGGAAGCCAGCTGAGGAAACACAGCAATGGGGTGATGTGGGATTACTTGGGGAGGAAATAACTTATGCAAATGCATTCTGGATCATTTGCAGTGGTTGGATAGCACTAAGGGAAGACTTGCCAGGAAGGAGTTGTGGTAGTCCAATCTCAAAATGACAAAGGACCAAACAAGCATTCAAGGGGGATCTGTGTAGAAAAATGGCCAGATTCTGCTTATGTTTTAATGGAGAAACTTGCACGGCTCAGTCAGATTAACAATATGAAGAAAGAAGGATACTTGGTTTGACAGAATTATCCCAATATAGTATGTGATTTCAGATGGTGTGATTTCTCCAGGATCTTGACAGGGGGATGCATCTAATCTACAGAAGTTGATCCCTCTCTAAAGGAGCTGATCAGCACCTCACTTCTAATGGTGAGACACCTAGACCAGGTTATGGGGTGACTCCCCACCAACCTGGTTTATGCACAGCATCAAGTTAACATAGCATCGGGTTAGCACAATCTGTTCTGCTGGACATGTGCAAATCAACCCTACAAATCCTTATCTGTGTGCCAGTTGCTTTTTGAGACTGTGGCCAAAGGAACAAGATTCACAATTATCTGTCCATGTCATAGGATGGGTCAAAACAGCCCCCTGACCACCACTAAATACCATACAGCACATAGCTGAAGGGCAGGGTCTGGCAACAGGATGCTTTACAGCCAAAGACATTGCAACAGCTGGACCACTGGTTGATGAAGGTCATTACCATGGCCTGTAGATGGGCTGGATCCATGCTGACATGCCATTGTCTATAAACCAGGACTGGAACTAATACTGGACTTATTTAACGTTTTGGCACTGTCAGTAGGCCTGGTCACTTCACTGCATTTTGGGGTGAGGAAGATGAAAGATCTGTCATAAAATTATCATAGTCAAACATTATGCAGATACTTTAAAAGTGTCTGAGCATGCATATGCTTGCTTCCAACCCCCCACACTACAGTTAAAAAACCCAAGTCAAACATTGCAAACTGATACCCCAGATAGAGAATCACAAATATTTATAGGAAGTGAACCTCAGGCTCATGTAAGTGGGTAGCAAGGGTCCTAACGTAAATCAAGACACCAGACACAAGTTTAGTAGTTTTGAAGTAAATTTTTACAGGACATTTTAGTGTGTGCAACAGAGAGAGGTCAATGGAGAATGGTCAGATTGCTTTGAGCTAACAGAAAGGCTATATAATAACTCAGATAACCACTCTGTACAATTCTGGTGAGCAGAAAAGCAGCTCAGGATGCTGTCAAACATGTCAACATGTCGAACCTTGAGGTGGATGTGCTACAACAGTAGAAGACCATGACAGGTTCCATTTCTATCAGTCAAAAACAGAGCCTGCAGTGGGCAAAGGCTCACCAAAACTGGACAGCTGAAGACTGGAAAAACATAGTCTGGTCTGATGAATCTCGATTTTTGCTAAGGCATACATTTGGTAGAGTCAAAATTTGGCACCAACATCATGAATCATGAATCACCAACTTACCTTGTGTCAACAGTCTAGGCTGGTGAAGGTGTACCTACCATACTGGTCACCCCTCTTCAAAGGTGCCACGAAGGGCAGCATCAAAGGCTGGCCTTAAGTATCTCTCTACTGCAGTGTTCTTTAGTCTTTGAAGCATCCAGGGTCCCCTTCAAACCTCTCAGGGTTGGGTAGCTAGGACTCGGGGGTGTCGCTGTGGCCTCAGCGGAGGGGTCATGGTGAAGGCCTGGGTGAGCTGATTCAGCTGTTGCACTATTTCTGGCAGCAACTGCTCATGGCACCCTACGTAATACATGGAATACTTTTATTTTTGTAATGACACCAAATCAAACCACTTGTGGGAATGCACAATTTAGGGTCACTTTAAGATCAACTGATCCTCTGTTTATCCCATATCATCATAGGAAACATCAGAGTGATATATATTGCTTATGGGCATTCAAGATAGCATCTGTTGAATGGTTAGGTCAAACTGAGACTTTACAGTTGAATGGGTGTGCCTGTTTCTTTGATCACTGTCTGTGGTACCCTAGGTGTGGATATAGATATGCTATACTCTAGGTGTGGATATAGATATGCTATTTGGATTAGGCCTTGTGAAACTCTCTGCAGGCTCCTGTAGCTTCTCATTTCTTTTGTAACACCTCTAAATACAACCCACTGAATGCCTATAAAATTACAATGTATGTCTCCCTTAGGTAGACTTGATGACTACAAAGTGAAACAGCATATTCTGATGTTGTCTGATGGTCTCATTTGCAATAAAGACTTATGCTGAAGATATTTCCAAGTCTCCTGGTCTTCTCCGCAAAATTACCAACACTCTGCAAAATCAATTCAATATTGGTGTCAGACTCAAATTGTGCCCAGGCCACATTTCTATGAGCCCTGAAGGGCCATAATCAAAGTCTATTTTTTTTTTCATATATAACATATTATAATATATAATATTAATATTATATATTAATATTATATAATATATAAGCTCTGAAATTAGAATAGGATGTTTCTAGGAAAAAGAGGTCTAACAGAAACTATTAGTGTTTGCACTATTAGATAACATCTATTTATACTTATTATAATAAAAGTTTTTTATGAATATATACCTTTGTTTAATCACATTTTATTGGATACCTGCTGCTGAGATGAGAAACAGGTTTATCCAATTCCGATACATTTCTCTTTTTTCTGTTTGAAAGCTCCTCACCAGTTAACTACACTATAAAGACAGATATATGGAGGTGAGAACCTGCTAGAGTTTACTGCAAAATAAAAGTAGAAAAGGATTTGTATGAATTTTTCCCTATTATTAACATGTGATTTTAATCATTTTCCATGGAACAGTCATAAATGGATTTCATGGCAACATTATTAATATGGAAAGATTGTTTGACAGTAAGTTGTGCCTTAAATGATTAAAATAACATCACCACTCCTACTGCTGTCTGACATCCACCTGAAATGCACAAGTGTATCACCAGTTTAATTGTACAAATAATTAAAGACAATCATGATTTTATTTTGAATATTATTTCTTCATTCCACCGAATTTAACTTCTGGTTATGCCAGTGCCAGCACAACACATGACATGCTGCTGAATTGTTTTTAGATGCAAGGATGACTGACATCAAGGGCAGCACACATGCATTGATTTTAACCCACATTTAGACCACAGACTGCACATAATTACCCTTCAGATGGCTACACTATAGATGTGCTGTGAAGTCTGGATAGTGTGAGCAGTACTGTACTACAGACCATTTCAGCATTATTTTTTCCAGGTTCACGCCTTGTATTTGACACGTGTCATAATGCTTCCTTTTGACTAGCTTAAGTTTTTGGACTATTAAGTAAGCATGCTTTGAGACAGTTAGGTTCCCATGTGTAAGAAGAGGTAGAGCTCATAATGAATATTAAATAGAAATATCACAATACACAATATGAGCAGCAAATTCATCTCAACAGTATTTTGTACCACAATCTTCAAGACAACGATACTCTGCCTTGAATATTGTATGGAATACCAGACAGAGAGAGATGGTGCATATTTATTAAGCTCAGTGCTGCTTCATAATTTGCATATACCCAACAACAATAGTGTCTACACTGCTCACTGACTTTTAGAAGAGCTACTGTAGCACAAATTTGGGAAAGAGAGGGCACCAGGATGCACAATAGGAAGAAGGCAAGCTGACAGAGGCAGTGTGATGCTCTGGGCAATGTTCTGCTTGGAGACCTTGGGGCCTGGCATTCATGTGGATGTTACTTAGACACGTACCACCTACCTAAACATTGTTGCAGACCAAGTACATCCATTCATGGCAATGGTATTCCCTGATGGCAGTGGCCTCTTTCAGCAGGATAAGCCCTGCCACACTGCAAAAATTGTTCATGAAAGGTTTGAGGAACATTACAAAGAGTTCAAGAATCCAAATTCCCGAGATCTCAATCAAACAAGTCCGATCCATGGAGGCCCCACCTTGCAACTTACAGGACTTAAAGGATCTGCTGCTAACGTCTTGTTGCCAGATACCACAGCACACCTTCAGAGGTCTTGTCGAGTCCATGCCTCAATGGGTCGGAGCTGTATTGGGGCACAAGAGAGATCTATTATAAAATTGTATATCTATTATAAAACTCATGGGGGGACTCCTGGTGGTCTGGGG
Organism: Pangasianodon hypophthalmus; assembly: GCF_027358585.1. Taxonomy (NCBI): domain Eukaryota; kingdom Metazoa; phylum Chordata; class Actinopteri; order Siluriformes; family Pangasiidae; genus Pangasianodon; species Pangasianodon hypophthalmus. Next base: position 13,865,310 of record NC_069723.1, on the reverse strand, counting down.
GCCCTAAGTGACCACTTATACCATCATTGACTCATTATTGTTACTAATGAGGCCTATTATAGTTATGTCATCTGCAAATTTTATCAGCTCAATAAAATGTTCACTGGAGGTGAATTCATTGGTGTACAAGGATAACAAGAGAGGTGAGTGCACACAGTCTTTTAGAGCCCCAGTGCTGATGGATAGGGGTTCTGATTGGTAGGGTCCAAGCTGCACAAACTGTCTCCTGTCTGTTAGGAACTCAACAATCCACTAACAGAAGGAGGGGTAAGCAGTTGTAGCAGTTTGTTGTAGAGTCATTACTGTATTAAAGGCAGATCTGAAGTCCACAAACATGACTCTGGTGTAGTAGCCTGAAGTGTCCAGATGATTGAGGACATAGTGTAGTCTCAGGCTGACTGCATCATTAGCTGAACAATTTGCTCTATAAACAAAATGCACTTGGTCAAGGAGGAGACAGAACCAGCTATTCAAAACATTTCATGACAACTGATGTTAACTTCACAGGCTTGCAGTAATCTAGTGTGCCAGGTGGAATTCTATTTTGAAATTCCATCATGATGCCGCCCCAAGAGGCACACACTGTGTTTTGGTTGCTTTTGATGAGACTGTGAAATAGACAATCTCCTGCTTAAATGATTACAGGCCAGTTGCTTTGACATTTGTAATCACCCAGTGCTTTGAAAGACTAATTCTGCATTCAAAATCATGACTGATGCCCTTCAAGATCCTCTTTAGTTCGCATATAGAGCTAACAGGTCTGTAGACAACGCCATAAACAGCTCACACACCTATGCCCACATTTCACTTGTTGATTTTAGCTCTGCATAAAATAATATCATCCCTGACTTACTTTTTGATAAAGTGAGGCAGCTTAACATTTCTCCAAATGTCTGCAGCTGGATTATTGATTTTCTGTTTCCAACAGGAAACAGTATCCAGCACAGATCTCAGACCCACTCTACCTCAACACCAGTGCTCCACAAGGTTGCACACTTTCTCCCTTGCTCTACTTACTGTACACAAACTACTGTACTTCTGAGAGTGACTCCATCAAGCTCAGAAACACAATCACCAAGAAGGCCCTGAAACGCCTGCACTTTCTGCAACAGCTAAACAAATTTGTCACAGAAGCTACTGGCCCTCTTCTACAAATCTACATTAGAATCAATAGTCACATCCTCCATTTCTGTCTGGTTCAGGTTTGCAACTTCACATTCCAAATGCAAGCTACAGGGCATCATCAGACGTACAGAAAACAAATGACTGGGCTTTCAGTTACCCACCCTCACTGACCTACACTCATGCAGGTTGAAGAACAGAGCAAATTCATGGATGACTCCACACATCCCAGCCACCTCCTTTTTCAGCGTTTCCCCTTCACAAAGGAAAGCCAGAATAATAGGCTTGATATCCTATACCAGTCCACACATGCACAGGTTCTTCCCACAGTCTACAATCTTTCTAAATAAAGATCCTTCTCACATCCTTCCCCTCTGACATTTAGCACAACTCACGTTAATACACTTCCAGCTTATGAGTTGAGTCAAATGGAGCATTATATTTTACATGAACGTGTTCATGTGATTTTTCAAACCCATACCAATTCCATATCTCTGAAGTGATATTTAAACCTTTCTTTGCTGAGTGTTCATTCCTCGGTGAAGTCATGCCTGTTTATCCCATCTAGATATTTACAAATTGATGTGTTAAACAACTTAGAACACGGCATCTATTGCATGAACCTACCCATTTTCAAGTGATCAAAAAATATTGGAACAAGTGACTGACAGGTGTTTCTTGTTGCCTAGCTGGGCCCTGTTAGATTAATTGTTTAAATGATTAATAGCTCTGACTGTCAACTCTTGGTTTGAGTCTTGGTTTGTGCCTGTGAAGACTGCACTTGTTGTTAAAAAGGATAAACTAACAAGACCAGAGAGCCATTAACAGGAGAAAAGCAAGCCATTTTGGTTTTCATGATTTTACATATAAATGGTTGAAGAATTATATTTTCAATAGAAGACAGTTTGTTTGTTTTAAGGGTTGCTATTTGAGTAAGGCAAGTCTACTCTGTGGGGCTCATCAGGGGTCCATACTTGGACCATTACTATTTCTTATTTATATAAATGACCTGTCGAATGTTTCAAATATTCTTACTCCGGTAATGTTTGCTGACGATACAACCTTAGTTCTCTCTCACCCAAATTTTAATTCATTGATTAAGAATGCAAATGATGGTCTGATTTCTTATGTTAATTGGTTTAATTTAAACAAATCATCTTTAAATATAAAAAAAATCAAGTTTTATTATTTTTAGTGGTAAAAAACATACCCTAAGGAATTATCAAAAATTAGTATGGAGTCTGTTGAGGTGCCTCAAGTGTCAACTACTAAATTCTTGGGAGTGTTTGTTGATGAGACTGTGAGTTGGAAAGAACACGCTGATTACATGAGCGGAAAAATACATAAATCTACTGGTATAATAAGGAGGGTTAGGTTTCTTGTTACTACAGAGTGTCTTGTTATGTTTTACTATAGTTTAATTTATCCGTATCTTTCATATTGTAATATAGTTTGGGCGAGTACTTTTCCTACTACTCTTCAAAAAAATGTTTGTCCTTCAGAAGTGTTTTGTTAGGATTACAACCCGATCAAACACATATACTTCATATGCTTCTTATGCTTCTTTATTTCATAAACTTCAGGTTCTTACCATTTATGATATTAATACTTTTCAAATATGTGTTTTTATGTATAAGATATATTCAAGTGAGCGTAACATTCCAGAGCAATTTAGAATGTATTTCAAAGCAAATTCACAGGTTCACTGTTATTTAACTCGTCAATTTTCTAATTTTCATCTTCCTAAAGTTCTCACTTGTAGAGGTCAATACTTAATAAGTTTTAGGGATATTAAATTATGGAATGATTTATCCCTCTTTAATATGTTATAAAAGATGTATAAAGGATCATTTTAATGCTGCTTTGCAATAATGTATCTCGTCTTTTCATGTATTTTATGTAACATATATGGTTTGTTTTAGGAGTGCATCCTTTCTGGGTTTTTTGACATATGCGGTAATTAATTTGTAGTCATTTATATTTATATATTTGTTATTGTAATTTAGTTCTTCTTTTAATTTTATGAGCTTGTTTTTGTTTTTGTTTTCTTCATTGTTTAGGTGGAGGCTCTAAATAAGCCCTTTGGATTTTCTGCCTCTCCCTCTACAGTATATGGATTGCATTTTGTGTGTGTGTGTGTGTGTGTGTTCTTTTATTACATCTATTTAACTATTGTGCAAAAATAATGAAATAAAATAAAAAAAATTTGGAGCTGAGAAAACAGCCATTACACAAGCATTGGGCATAGCCAATACAACAATTTGGAATGTGCTGAAAAATAAAGAAATCACTGTTGTACCAAAAACCAGCCAAGGATCGCAATCCAAGGTATCACAATCCACTGTTCAAAGAAGACTTTGAGAGCAGAAATATAGAGGCCATACCACAAGGTGCAAACCACTCATCAGCAGTAAAAATCAGAAGGCCAAATTGGAATTCTCAAAGAAATACAGAGGTAAGCCACAAAAGTTCTATAACCAAGATAAACCTGTACCAAAGTGATGGAAAGGCCAAAGTGTGGAGAAAGTATGGATCCAAAACATACAAGCTCACTGGTCAAGAATGGTGGGGGAGGTGTCATGGCTTGGGCTTGCATGAATTCAGATGTCTACAGAAATATTCTGTCTGCCTATTTACAAAGAAATGAATGATTGGGAGGAATGTCATTATGCTGCAAAGTGATGACCCTCAAATACACTGCCAACACAACAATGAACTTCATCGGCGTCTCCTCAAGATTTTAGACTGTGGTACAAGCCTGAAAAAGCATCACAAAAGAAAAATACAACAGATTGATGATGTCAGTGCGTCGACAGCAGTCAACAGTGTTGCTGTATCAACCTACATACCACAGCCAGTGAATGAAACATTCCCAGTTAGTTGTAAGCATCTTAATTTGTTTATTTATTGAGTAAATTTTTCATTTCATTTAACTCTTTAAAATAACAATGCGATTATATAAAAGCAAAAAAAAAAAAATTATTTTGTTTAATTATAAATTAACTTGGTTGTTGCAAAGGGATGTTTAATATGTGATGCCATATGCATTATTTGATTACTTTGGAAAGACTTTAACATGGTTCAAAAATTTCAGAAACTGTTCTCTTATTTCTTTGGTTCTTACTCCATAAATAATTGGATTAAAACAGCTTGGAAAAATCAAGTACATTGTACTCATGAAGACACGGCTGGAGGGAGAGAAGTTGTTTCTTATTCTGTATGACATAAATGCAATTAATGCAAAAGTCAGACTAACTGTCATGACAATTATATGAGTAATGCAGGTGTTAACAGCCTTTAAGCAGGTTTTTCCAGATCTCAGGACAGAAGAAAATATTGCTATATATGATATTATAATGAAAATAAAATCAGCAGTCATTGTGAGAAAAACAACCGAAAGCCCTATTGCATTGTTAATGGAAATATCTCCACATGCCAGCTGAACCAATGCCATGTGTTCACAAAAACAATGATCTATTTCATTTGTTGCACAAAAAGTCAATTTTCCAGCCCAAGAAACCATTGTGGTAATAAAGACCAGATTTCTGATAACTGGAAAAATAATAAACTTTAGAAAATTGGTCATTCGCATGTAGTTGTGGTAATAAAAAGGTTTGCATATAGCAAAAAAACGATCCAGAGCCATCCACAGCAGTATAGTAGAATGAAATGTACCAACAAAATAAATGCAAAACATTTGAACCAAACAGCCCACTAATGAAATTCCTTTCCAGTTAAATAAGAAACTTAGCAGCATATTTGGTATACAAAATATTGGCAAAGAAAGGTTCATTACTGCCAAAAGACCAATTAGTATACACATAGGAGAGTGAAGAGCCCTTTGAGATATAATTAAATATATGAGTATAAGGTTTGAAATAGAAGATAATAAAAACATAAGAAGATAGGGAATGGATAGAATGGGCCGCCATTCTCCCAAATCATGAAAACCAGTAAGTGTAAAAGTTGTGAATGAAATATTTTGTACAGGAACCAACATTGTCTCAAGATTTCTAAGACTTCAGATCTGCCACCTCATATGTAAAGTTATAAATAGTCTGGGGTGCATAAAAATTGTAGATATTTTTATGAAAAAATTGTAACAAGATTCAATGAAATTTCTGTCAAGATTTACAGTTCTGTCAATTTTGTACCATATCATGTTATCAGAAATGCCTTGCAAGCTGCACAGTTCCTTCAGGGAATCACCATTATCATAAAATATTCCAAATGATATAATTTCATTGCAGTATATTTGCCAAAACTACTACAGAAATAATAATGTTGCTCCCAATAATATATTCACCTAGAATAATCTCATGCTCATTACACAATACGTTTTGCAAGATAATCCAGTTGTCTAAGGAAACAAAAACACCTCTAGCTAAGGCTTTCTAGCTAATAGTTCACTGAATCATTTTCAAAGGGAAAAAAGCTAAAATAAAAAACACAGGCAAAAAGGATACTTCAAACTTAAACTGTGCAAAGGCAACCAAATAATCTGGCATATATTACTTTTTGTAACATTGATGCATAGATGTGCCTTGTCTAGTTGGTTAACACATGTCCTGTTTTGCTTCTGGACACTCCAAAAACGTATTCGTCTTGGATCTGGATGCTTTATCAGCAGTGGTGTAAACTGCTCCATCAATCTATGAAATCGGCTGAGGAGAGCTAAAAAAAAAAAACATTTCACAAAGGCCAGAAATATTAATGGTGAATTAGCCAGGTCATGTGGCATCACTACTGTACATAGTTCCCCAAGGCCTGAAATACTGATCATGAGTATGCCAGTTGATATGGCATCACTAAGGGCACTTTCACACACAAATTTAAATGAACCAAATAAGCAAAAAAGCATGTATGGATGAAAGTGTACTCATAAAACTGTTTCATTCATTGGTCAGAAATAAAGCAATGGAAAAAGGCAAACAATCTATTGCCAAATTTCACACACAAATCACCAAAGCATGGTGAACATGGAGCCAGCAGTAAAAATCATCATATCACCTAATTATGGAAATAGAAAATGAGGTGAACAGGTTATTGTTAGCACCTCAAAAATTTAACTACTGGAACAAAATCTCATCAATCCTCAAACAGTCATATTGGAATCATTATTGAATATTACTACTAATACAGCTAGCAAATAATCATGATTGTATGACTGTAAATTCTGATAAAATAGAGGTGAAAGATGATTTAATTTATAAGAAACTGCAATCTAATCCAACTCAAAAGAGAAATAGAGTCATTATTAAAATCAGCTCTTGTACAAAATGGCTAAATATCTTAATAATGATAACCCATGAATCTCAGCAATTATCTAATGTTTGTAATTCTTTAACTGAGGCTCCATTTTGACCTATTGTGTCTGTTACTGGCTCATCATCTCACCTTTATTGAAAACTCTTGGGTCAGTCCATCTCAAGTGGTACAATAATTGTACAAGAACATGCAAAATGTTTACATGTGTACATTTACCTTGTAATGAGTTCTAGAGATCAGTTTGTTCCAAGGAACTAAGACCACCCTGAGCCAGAATATTGAGGTTTCCATAAACAGCTGTATAACCAAAATTTATTGTGTGCCATGACACAAAGATGGCCGTTGTGGTTAAACCAAGTGAAAAAAAAACCTGGTGGTTTTGCATTGCCAATACATAGAGGTGATCAGTCAGACGTGGCTGACAAAACCCAAGAGTTTGGTGCCTAAAAAATTCAACAACAGTTATCCAGTCAATCCAGGACCTCCTGGATTTTACACACAGGACACAAGAATTGTTTGCAAAGTATGCAAAGCCAAGATTAGGTACTTTGGATGACATACAATGACTTTTGACACTGAGGCCCAAAAGGGACCTATATGACCTTACGTTTGCATGTGTAGCCTGCGTAAGGTGGGAAACAGGAACAAGCTGTAAATTTAAGTGTGTCTGTGACTGTTGAAAAAAGAAAAAAAACACCAATAAAGGTTTTATAGGTTTTGGATATTTTGGGATATTTGTTAAATTGTTCTGGTTGTGAAATAGAACAAAGATATAATATAATAATATAATAACGTCCTAATATAATAACGTCCCATATAATAACGTCCCAATTACATGGTTTTGTAGATTATTTGGGCATTCACCTGAATGCAGCCGTTGTGATCTGGATAGAGAACTGCAATCTCTACCAGGTGGCATGTGAGTTTTTTGCTGAGTGTAAAAGGTCTAACCCATTTAAATCTGCTTTTGACTTTATGCTCTACGTATTGCACCGTATAACAGACACTGTGTGTCTGTTTGGGGACAATTTGCATAGTTTTCTTAAGTGCTTGGTTGTACTATATGAATTGTTAGGGGAGAAGTGAAAGAGGGTAAGGGTGAGAGTGTAAAAGCTGTGAGGAAGCACTGAATGTGCTGTGCGGTATATACAACTGCATTTTTGTCTCAGATATATTTAATGTTTTCATATTTGTATGGTTAAGTGTGACTGCTTATTGGAAAAGTGTTAACTTTAAATCAGATATTCCTTGGGGTTTCCTTATGTGCTTCTTAAGGTTGTACTGACTTTAAATACAGCGTGCTCTCGTAATTCCATAAGTCAGCTCAGACTATAGAGACTCATTATGGCAACTACCCCATTGAGTTGTTCGGGAACAAACACCCTTTGTGTAAAGAACTAATTGTTAAAGTTTCAAAACAGTGGGAAAAGAGAACCAGAAGCATGAACACAAACTGGGCAAGTGAGGGATCATTCGATGTATCCTTATGCATGCAAATGGAAACGTTAATCAAAAATCATAAAGTAAAAGATAAAAGCAAGAAGAGGGAAGCCAAAAAAGAGACAGAAAAAGAAGTCTTGTCACTGTTCAAACAATAAGGGGAGTCTTTATGGAAAAGCATGAAGCAAGCAAGAAAGATGTTGAAAAGTGATTATAAAAAATCTGAGGAGAAGAGGAAAGAGGCATTCAAGGGACCACCACCATATGCCCCCACCCCCACTCCCCCACCGCCACCCATCAGACAGTTCCCAATGGTAACAGGTACAGTGCATGTTAGAGAGGAGTTTGAATTAGAGAAACAGGAAACAAGGGGTGTAGAAGAAGTACATAGGAAAGAGAGTGGGGACTGGCATTGTGATAGACAAAGAAAGGAAAAGCCCTTAGACTGCTATCAGCAATTAAGAGAAGCTAGTGTTAGGTAAACAGTTATATTTTGAGTAAATGGAAAGGGGTGAGGGAGAGAGAGGTGCCTGAGAGCAAGGGAGCACCTCAGACAGCCAAAACTATAGGCAGGGGAATTGCCAATATTAATTAAGGGAACACAAGGTCAATATGTGCCCTGGGCCACACATGATCTTGATGGGCTGGTCTGACATCTCCCCGACATCCACTGAGGATCAAATAAATGGATAAAAATTTTTGAGGACAAGACCGCTGGTAAATTACTTGCAGCAGGAGACATAAAAGCATTATTGGCAAAAATCTTGGGAGTTGATAAGATGGAAGAACTTCTTACAGCAGCAAACATGAGAGGGGCCATGCTTTTGATCCAATTCGACCAGCTCTGTGGCAGATGCTAAGAAATGAGTACCCAGAGCAGGTGGACCCTAAAGCCCTAAAAGGAGAACAGCTAGGGGAAACAGCAAATCCAACCGCTTTTATACAAAGACAATTGAAAAGGTGGAAACGAATGACTGAAAGAGACCCAGAAGGTGATCCCCTAATGACCACATTGTACAGAAATGCTGTGATGGATGCCATGCCTCTGGTAGTAAAAAGCAAGCTTGAAGAAGTGGTCAGTCTGAACTCTAAAACACACAGGGAGTTCTCTGACCATGTGGCTCATGCAGTAGAGCATTTCAGAAAAAATTAGCAAAAACTCAGAGGGCAAGAGAGAGACATGCAAAGAAACTAGCACAACTCCAGCTTGAAGAATTAACAAGCAAAGCCAAGAAAAGAACCCAGGCACCAGTTCAAACCAAAGAAAAAGAGGAAGCAGAATCTTCAGTGGTGATGGCTCCATTAAATGTGCCTCCAGTTCCTGCTGCCCAGTCAGCTCCCCGAGCTGCTATGCCAAACCCACAGCAAACCCAACGCCATTGGGTTTAGTCATTAATGTGTATACACAAAGACTAAACCCTCAGGGCTGGAACAGACAAAGGGGACAGAGAAGCAGAGGTGTGTGTTGGGGTTCTGGGCAACCTGGGCATATAAAAAAGAGTGCTCTATCAATCCATGGCCATGGCCTCCAGGGGGTAGAGGGGAGGGTAACTGGGTCCAGCCCTAGTGAGAGCCTCAACAAGGCCCAGTAAACCCATGGGGTGGGCCAAACCAGGGGTACTAGGGATGCCCAGAAAATCCTACAGGGGAGGGTCAGCATCCAATCTTAACAAGAGATGCTGATCAAAAACCTATGCTGCAGGTTAGTATAGAGGGAAAACTTACTCCTATGATGGTAGACACTGGAGCCACTTACACATGTGTAAGTCCAAATTATGCCTCTCACCTCCCCTTGTCTGGTAAATTTGCAAAGACGGTAGGATTTTCGGGACAGATGCAGCTAATTCCTATGACTGCTCCAGTATGTTTACAAACCCCAAACAAAAGTGTAACAATGCCCATTTTGGTGTCTGAGCAAACTCCTATTAATTTGTTAGAGAGAGATGCATTATGTAAATTGGGACTTCAGATCTGGTGTTCAACAGATATATAGAACACAGGGGAATCAATAGCCAGATGTTGATTAGTAAGCCAAAAGCAAATGTATACTGGACAGGAGAGGTAGAAAGTGATGTAATGCTAAGTGTTAAAAAATGGCAAAAGTACATAGAGGCACAAGTCCCAGGTGCACAATGGCCAAAATCCAACTTTCATTGTACAATGCACTATGACACACAGACACTGAATATGAGAAAAAATGACCAAAAGAAACTGAGGGTAAAACAGTGCTGTGCTGTCCCACACATCACTTCATATTTAGATAAAGGGTATGAATCAAAACATCTGGGACCCATGATCAAAAGAGCAGAAGAGAGTGAATGGAATGCCTTTAATTTTCCATTCTACTGATAAATCATATATTAAAATTCTCTGTGCCACACCAATAACAGGACTCCCACAGGTAGTGGTACTCAGCTGTGCATTACAAGTACCAGGCACAGAAACAATTGAAAGCATAGCATCTAGAACAGATGATTAATTAATACATCAAATGGAGACACAGATTCCATGGGTACTGTGGTCACAACATGACACTGATGTTTGTCTGATTAAATCAGCAAGCCCTTTTAAGATTAGGGTCAGACCAGGAGCAGTTTTACCGTGAAAGCAACAATACCCGCTGCGTCCTGATGCAGAACTAGGTATTAAAAAAAACATTGATGGATTAGTTCTGGCTGGGGTACTAACAGAAACAGTTAGTGTTTGTAACACTCCAATTTTTTTATTTTTTTTTACAGCAGATAAATCGAAATGGCGTTTAGTGCATGACTTAAGGGCTGTCAATGAAATATTGGAAGACTGGCCAGCTGAGGTACCTAACCTCTACACATTGTTAACTAATGTCCCTCCTGATGCCAAGTATTTTACAGTGATTGATCTTTGCTCAGCCTATTTCAGCGTTCCTCTAGCAGAGGAAAGTAGACATTTATTTGCCTTTACTTATGCTGGTAAGCAATACACATACACGACACTGCCTCAAGGTTTCAAACATTACCCACATGTAGTCTATCAAGTACATAGGGCTGATCTAGCAGATCTTTCAGTGGAAAGTACGTTACTGCAATACATGGATGACCTTATGATTTGTTCTCTGTCCCTAGAACAGTGCCATAGAGACTCTGCCAAACTGGCACAGGGCGGACATAAGGTATCCAAGACTAAACTGCAATACTGTCAGCCACAGGTTGAATATTTAGGCCGCTTGGTAGCATACGGAACTACAGCAATAACACCAACACAGTTAGAAGGAATAAGTACGGCCCCACTGCCTCAGACTGCAGGACAAATGATGAATTTTCTTGGTATGACAGGTTTCAGCTCAGACTGGATAGAGGACTATGCAGTGAAAACTGCACCGCTGAGGGAAATTATTAAGTAACCTGGACAAAGAGAATTTGCATTCAGCTCTAAAATAGAACAGTGATGCATTGTTAGCCTTTGAATCCATCAAAAAGGAATTCAGACTGCACCTACACTAGCTAACCGGATTACACTAAACCATTCCATTTATATGTAGCAAATAGAACATTGCATACTATAGCTCTAAGCTGGATAGTGTAACACAGGGCTATCCGTGTTATCAACAAGGGCTAGCTGCCTTATACTATGCTTATGAAAAAGCATCCACTTCAACTATGGGCTGCCCAGTAATCATACTTTTTATCATGATTTATACTCATCACAAAGTAGTGGAACTAATAGAACGAGGTAGATTTGTTTTGACTTAGGCACGTATTCAGGCCTATTCATCTCTTCTCACTTATCCTGATGTAAGTATCAGATGTTGTTCTACAGTGAATCCTGCTGACAAGATTCCTTTAGATTTTGAAGGTAACCCACATGACTGTGTAGCAGACTCTTTAGCTTTCACCTGACTCAGACCAGACCTGGAATCAACACCTCTTACTGATGCAGATGTTGATTACTTTGTAGATGGTTCATGTTTTAGAAACCATTTGGGCAACCATGCAGGTTATGTAGTGGTTAGAAAAGACCAGGATGAGTTTGTAACAGTGATTTCACAACATTGCGAGCAGTCATGCTCTGACCAATTAGCTGAATTGAAGGCTCTCACTACTGCATGTCAGTTAGCAAAAGGAAAGATAGCTAATATATACTCTGACTCTGCTTATACTCATGGGGTGTGTCATTTATTTGGGGCTGCTTGGAAACAAAGGGGTTTTAAAAACAGTGATGGAACACTTATTCAACATGCTGAACAAATTAGACAGTTAATGTCAGCCATGATGCCACCAAAGCGATTAGCAGTCATCAAATGCCAAGCTCATAAAACAGAAAATGATTTTGTCATCAAGGGATTTGATAATGCTGCAGATTTAGAAGCCAAGAAAGCCTCAGGTTGTCAGATGGCATTGTTAGCACCAATGGTTAGTATAAAACCACACCCTTAGCTAGAAGACCTCATTCGTATTCAGCTCCAGGCCAGTCAGTTTGAGAGGCAACATAGGGGTGCTTCTGAGGATGTAAATGGTGTACGGCATTCACATGAAGGACTTATTATTGCACCTACATCACTTCTTACTATTCTCATATCTGATGCACATAATCTAGATCAGTGTGCAAAGGCGGAGGTTATAAAAAAAATTAAACAACAGGGTTATTGGTCCCCATATCTACAGATAACAGTAGATAAATATTTGTCTGAGTGTGAAGTCTATGCCCACAATAATGTCGGGAAAGGAACCTGTTCCCAGAAGGTCCATTCAAACATCTGGTGATAGACTATGTAGACATGATAAAGAAAGTACAAGGTAAAAGGTATATGTTAGTGGTAATAGGTAGATTCAGTAGATGTTTGGAAGCAGTTCCATCAGTAGATCAAGCTGCAGGAACAGTAATTACATTCTTGAGAAGAGAGGTAATTCCAAGGTTTGGTATACCATCAGAAATCATCTCTGACAATGGTTCAGCATTTGTTCAAAACATTTGTTTAAAAGCCATCTATTTACAGGAAAAGAAAAAGAAGCCAAGAGAAGAACCAGTTACACCATATCCAGTGATACCGGTAGATCGGGTGTATCTAAGAGTGTTCAGAAGAAAATGGAAAGAACCCAGAAGGGAAGGACCGCACAAGGTGGTAAGAGCCTCACCAACAGCAGTACAAGTAGAAGGTAGTACTACTTGGTATCATTTAAATCACTGTACCAGAGTCCCTAGAGTAAAACCAGAAAAGCAAAAAGAAAACAAACAGCAAGTGGGGATCTAAGAGGAAAGTCATGAAAAGAGAGAAAGAAGCAGGTGGGAATCTAAGAGGAAAGTCACGAAAAGAGAGAAACAAGCACAGTTGAAGGAGAGAACGGGACCAAAACAAACCCAGACACAAGGGACGGAGGAGGAGGTAAGCCAACTTCCAACTGTGTGGATCAAGAGAGTGAAGAGGATGATCTTTCTATTTGGCTTGATACTTACCGTGGTGTATCTGTTACAGCTAGTCCCACAGACTCAGGCCCTTCCACTAGCTGCTAATCAAAGTTCAACACACTTAACTCCCCAGCCTTTGATTGGGTCACAAAGTAACCCTAAGCCAGCCCTTACAAGGCAAGAATTAAATGAGGGATGAAAAATATCTAGTGATAAAATTACTGGTAGAATAAAAGAAAAGCTATTAAGAATAGCACGAAGTAATGAGTGGTATAAGTGGGCTACATACACAGCAAATGAAACAAGAATGAGTAGTTGTTTACTATGCACACCATCACCATTAAGAAAACTTATAGTAGTACCCAATCAGCATGATTATAGACAGTGTGCTGATTTTAATCAACACTTTTGTCATCTGCATGGTTTTAAAAGACCATACTGCCCAGCTGAATGCTTAACAATATTAAGTAGTCCAGATTACTTTAGTAGCTACAGTTCACGAGGATGGGGAGAGTGGTGCCAACATTTAGATATAAGAATAGAAACTGAAAATATAGAGATCCCCTCAGATTATGAAATACACTTGAATATGAATGTTTTAATAAGTCTAAAGGCAAATATATCATGGGTGAATTTCAAGGTAATTATACATTGATGTGGCACCCGGCCAGTGACTCTTTCCAGTGAACAGATGTCCAGAAGAAATCAATACTTCATGCAGCAGTAACAGAACCTGAGAATATGACAATAACATGCACAAATCAATCTTTGTTATTTCCAATAAAACACTGTTATGATGAACAAATAGCACCTGTAGCAGACTTGTTCTGGCTCTGTGGAGGAACACTGTTGAGGGCAACATTACCTAAATACTAGAGTACGGATGATTCAAGAGATCTCAATAGTGGATTGGACTATAGAACAACCTACTAGAAGTAAAACAAAAGGGAACCATAGAGTAAAGAGGGCTTATCAGACTGATCCAAAAGTGTACACAGATTCAATAGGACAGCCAAGAGGCATACTTAATGAATTCAAAGCCAGAGATGAAGTGAAGTCAGGAGTCTATTTTAGTATGGATAACTCCCAATAAAAATGCAGAAGGGACAAATTATATTTACTATAATCAGCAGATTTATTGATTATACTGATGATGCATTAGCTGCCTTAGGAGAACAATTAGATGCAAGAAGCAAAATGATGTGGCAAAATAGGCAAGCACTAAATTGGTTATTTGCTACAGTGATTGATGTTGTACTTATATCCCTAATAATACTGCACCAGAAGAACCTTTTACTGAAGCCATGAACAAACTAAAAAATCTCAGACAAGAAGTGACTGAAAACATGGGCAGAGATGCCAATACAGGGGTTGATTTGAACTAAACTTAGGAAAATGGGGAGCTTAGTTAACTAAATTGGGAATAATGATTGTTGTAGTTATAGTTGTTGGTGGGTTGGTAGGTTGTTGTTTTGTTGTGTTCTACCTAGAACTCTGGTGGCCAATGCTGCTGCTAAACAGATGATGGTGATGCAGAGAGTACCAAAAAAGGACCCATGGGACATTTGGCTTGATATAATGGATATTCCACAAAAAACAGAAGATCCCACTTCCTCAAGTGAGGATGAAGAAGATGAATGATGAGCCATGCCCTAGGTTTAAGTGCTAGCCTAACCTTTCCCCACGAGTAACTCTCCACAACACGTAAAGTGTTTGAGTTGAAGACCTCACATCATGCCAGGATATGGCTACTGCATATAAAAGAGACTGTATTTTTAATGTGTGTGTTTTTTATATCATGATGATAACTGATTATTGTATACTCTACATAACTGTGAGAACCATGGGCAGAACCTATTGCATGCTCATGCTTCTAAAACACTGTTTGATTTTTGGGTGACAAGATCTTTTACTCCCTGCTAGTCAGGTGAAGTGGGAGATGTTTGGTCCCGATTCTCTGCAAGAGAGCAATTCCAGAATTTAATCATTGATAAAAAGGTTGGGTGATCTAATTAGGTCACTGGAAAGGGGCAATTGAAAGTACTGGATTGTGTGATTGCTCACTTGAAGAAGGTAATGATTGTGAGACTTAAGTCTTAAGTCTCAGAGGAGGGAAATTTGTAGAATATTTTAACCACAAAATGTTAACCACAAAATGTGTACTCATATTTGATAATGTTTAATCCTCAATGTTATAGATGTATGTAACCGATATAGTGCAAAATGTATCATTGTACCCAGGATCTCAGTAAAAGGCTTGCTGACTAGAACTGTGTGTGTGGGACAGGAACTGTGTGCGTGAGACACTGAGGCCCAAAAGTGACCTATATGACCCTACATGTGCATGTGTAGCCTGCGTGAGGTGGGAAAACAGGAGCTGTAAATTTAAGTGAGTAAGGCTTCCTTAAACAATAAGATAAGCATATGGGTTAATATGAAAACAGGATACACATGTATGGGAATATTGTGCCTTGTTAAAAACAGGATATGGAAGTTTTTCATGTAAATGTATACAAGAATGCACTTCTGAAGAGTTTTCTCTGCAGAGAACTGCTTGGCTTGATTCTTGAAAGAATAAAGTCTATTGGCCTCATCACCCCTGCTCTCCAGAGTGATCTCTGCACCTTTGGTTAATCGTCATTATTTTCTACAACAATGCCATGCCATTTTACCTGGCCAAGGATATAATAACCATCAAAACAATCAAAATGATGGTTTTAAGTAACTTCTAAAAATAGTTCATACTTGTTATAACACAAATGTTTTTCTAACACCATAACTACTCAGATGTACAGAGAATGCTGGGAGAAGTGTAATAAAAAATACTGATCTCCTGGGATTTTCATGCACAGCAGTCTCAAAAGTTTATTCAGATGGCGCAATAAAGAAAAAACATCCAGTGAGAGGCAGTTCAGCTGACAGAAATGCCTTGTTGATGAGAGAGGTCAACTGAGAATGGTTAGACTAGTTCAAGCTGACAGAACGGCTACAGTAACTCAGATAACCACCCTGTACAATTGCGGTAAGCAAAATGCACAACACAGTTAACCTTGAGGCGGATGGGCTACAACAGCAGAAGACCATGTCAGGTTCCAATTCTCTCAGTCAAGAACACAAAGCTGAGCCTGCAGTGGGCACAGGCTCACAAAAACTGAACAGAGTAAGACTGGACACATGTCGCCTACTCTGTTGAATCTCAATTTTTGTGGAGGCACACAGATGGTAGGGACAGAATATGGCACCAACAGCATGAATTCATGGAGCCAACCTGCCTTGTGTCAACTGTCTAGGCTGGTGGAGGTGGTATAATGGTGTGCAGAATGTTTGGCATACTTTGGGACTGTTAATACCAATCAATCATCGCTTGAATGCCACAGTTTACTTGAGTATTGTTGCTGACCATGCTGGTGCTCACCATGTGCATCCCTTCATGGCCACAATTTATCCACTTCCAGCATGATATTGCACAAAGCAAAAGTCATCTCAAACTGGTTTCATGAACATGACAACATTACACGAGTTCAGTGTTTTTCAGTGGCCTTCCCAGTCACTGGATCTGAATCCAATAGAACACCTTTGGGATGTGGTAGAATGGGAGATTCGAAGTATGAAAGTGCACCTGAAAAATCTGCAGGTATTGTGTGATGCAATCATGTCAACATGGACCAGAATCTCAAAGGAATTTTTCCAATATCTTGTGGAATCCATGCCATGAAGAATTGAGGCTGTTTTGAGAGTAAAGAGAGGCCCTATCCAGTATTAGTATAGTGTTCCTAATAAATTGCTCAGTGGGTTTATATGGGATAGAGTATCTGCTATTGTACTCTTGTACTCAGGTCTATAAGTCAAGGTGAAGTTGAAACAGGTGTCCACCTGGTTTGTCATTGATTTGGCTGTGTTACCTTGACATTGTGAGAGTGCTTCTCCAACTCCAGTTTCTGATGCATCAACTATCACTACGAACTGATGTGAGGGACCTGGATGATGAAGAATAGGGGCACTAGGGAATCTTTCTTTGAGGGTCTGGAATGCTTTGGTGGCTTCAGAGGACAATTTTAAGGTTCCGGATTTCCCCTTCAGAAGGAGCTGAAGCCTCAGATGAAGTGGCAGTAGAAACTGGCAAATCCGAGGAAACTTTGGTGGTATGAGGCTGGGGCCAGGTAGTTACAGATTCCACCTTGGACTGGTCCATTTTCACCCCCTGCAGTTCTAGGATTTAACCTACAGACTTGAGAGATGGCTGGTGAAATTCACTATTTTCCAATTTAACAAAAAACCTATCTTCCAAGAGGAGAATATGTTCAATCTCTGATGGAGAAAAAATTAAAATATGATTGATATACACAATGGCACATTTGTTCAAAAACTCTTTCAGAATTTCATTAATAAAGGCTTGGAAAACTGAAGGAGCATTCATATGGCATTACAAGATATTCATAATATTAAGAGGTGGTGGCTGTTTTCCATTTATCACTCTTATTGATATGGATCAAGTTGTATGTGCTGTGAAGATATGGTGAAATTTGGTGAAAATATTTGCTCCACTTACTTGTTTGAGGGCAGAAGGGACAAGAAGCAGTGGGTATCAGTATTTGACCATAACAGCATTGAAGCCTTGTTAGTCAAGACTGGACTGCCTAATACACTTTAGCCTTTTTGAGGGCTTCATGGATGTACTCTTCCATGGCTTTTGACTCAGGTTTGAAAAGTATGCCAGACAGGTGAGGAGGGGTGAGTGGTGACGAGCCAGACAGGAGGTCAATGGCACAATCACAGGCTTGGCAGCTTTGTCTTTGCTAAGTACTGCAAAGAGGTCTAGATACAGTTCCCCTTCAGGAACGAGACGCTGCGTCACGAAACGCTATGGGAACGCCCCCGCGTGACCGCGCTCTGAATCACGTGTCTAATCCGTCCAATGGATGGGCGAGACGTCACGGGCGGGGTGACGTAGCGACCCGGAAGCATAAAAGCCCGAGCGGCGAGCCCCGCGTTAGCTTCCTGTTTTCAGCAAGCGCTCTGTGTTTATTGTCTGTCTATTTTTGTCTTTTGGTGTTTTATCGTTGGCATGCCTAAGGCCAAGGTTAAGACTAAGGGCGAGAGCGGGCAGCGCTTCAGGCCGTGTGTTCCTCCCTGTCCGCGATTTATTACGGGCAGGGATACACACAGTCTGTGCGTTGCCTGTTTGGGAGCGGAGCATGTTCAGTCGGCTCTCGAGGGAGCCGGCTGCGCACATTGCGAGCGTTTACCGCTGCGCACTCTCCGCTCCCGCTGGGCTCTCTTTGAGGAGGGAGCCCTCACTAGCGTGCCTCGCGGTGCCGGCCCCGCTTCTGCCGAGGCAGAGCGGCGGTTGCGCTCGTGGGGCTCGCAGATGGACCTGGCGGAAGGAATGGAGACGGGCCCGTCCCTTTCTCCTTCCTCACCCTCCAGGTCCTCTGTCCCCTCCCTGGGCTCGGAAGCACGCTCTGCGGTTTCTTCCCCCCGGGGAGCGGACTCGGCGCTCCACCTATCGTCCTCCGAGGAGGTCGATGTGGAGAGCGTCGACCCTGAGCCGCAGTCTCCTCAATACGGGGAGCTGCTCGAGGTGGTTGCACGGGCAGTCGCTAAGCTTAGCATTGACTGGCCCGCTGAGTCACGGCCTGAGCCTCAGGGCTCTAGACTGGAGGAGCGTTTTTTGCGCAGTAGGCCGCCACCTCCGCCCCGGAGCCTGCCCTTTTTTCCGGACCTCCACACTGAGGTGTCGAGGTCCTGGAATAGGCCATTTTCGGCCCGGTTGTTCAGCCCCACGTCTTCCCATTACGCTAATGTGGCGGGGCTGGACTACTCCGGCTACAGGGCGATGCCCAGGGTTGAACAGACGCTAGCCAGCTATCTGTCCCCTGCTGCTGCATCGTCCCTGAAGGCTCCGGCGTTGCCTACCAAGCCGCTGCGGACCACCTCAGCGCTGGTAGGCAAGGTGTACACGGCAGCAGGTCAGGCCGGTGCGTGTCTGCACACCATGGCGGTGTTACAGGCGTACCAGGCTGACCTGCTTACAGAGCTGGATGAGCAGGGGGAGAGTACGTCTGAGCAGGTAGCTGAGCTCAGGCGGGCTGCTGATCTGTCCCTCCGCGCCACCAAGGAGACCGCCCGTGCTATGCTATGGCAGTCCTGGTGGCGGCGGAGAGGCATCTCTGGCTGACCCTGTCCGATATGAAAGAGAAGGACAGGGTCGTGCTCATGGACGCCCCGCTTACTCCCTCGGGCCTGTTTGGCGACGCGGTAGACTCCGTCGTCGAGAGATACCAGCAGGCCCGTGCTCAGGCGGCGGCGTTCCAGCGGTTCCTCCCCCGTCGCTCTCTAGCTCGTGGGGCTGCCGGGCGGGGGCAGCCCCCTCCGTGTACGGCCCCCTCCTACAGGGAGGCCCAAAAGCAGAGCGTCGCCTCCCGTGCTCCCCCGAGGCGGGAGCAGGAGTCGCGACGACGCTCTGGGCCCGGCCCTTCGGGCACTAAGGCGGATCTGAGGGCCGTCCTCATGTCCAGAAGGGCCGCGGCTAAGAAGCCCTGATGGTTTTGGCCCAGGGCTTCCGAGGGCGGGCCCCTCTGGGGCGACGCGGCGTACACCTCATCTTACGGTGCCTGGGTCCCCCCAGTGCCCTCAGGAGGTCGATCTGCCAACCCTGCCACCTATGGTGCTTCAGGGCGCAGCGGTCTCCGGCGAGCGCCTCTCCCAGTTCTCGCCCGGCAACGTAGCGGGTCTGGGAGGCTCGCGGCCTCTCCTGAGGCCTTCGCAGCGGTTAGCTCATTTCCCCCATGTCGGTTCGCCGCCTCAGGGCACCCAGCTAACCGCTTCTATTACACCAGAGGTCAGTCTCGAGAGACTGATTCCCTTAGTGAGCTTTCTGGCAGCGTGGAAACTTCTGCCGAATGTGTCTCATTGGGTCCTGCGTACTGTAGAAAGAGGCTACCGAATTCAGTTCGGCTCGCCTCCACCTCGTTTTTCTGGGGTTCTTCCCACTGTGGTGGGTCCCGAGCAGGCTCTGGTATTGGAGCAGGAAGTACGTACTCTCCTGAGGAAGGAGGCCATCGAGGTGGTCCCTCCTCACGACAGGGAGTCAGGGTTCTACAGCCGGTACTTCATTGTTCCCAAGAAGGGGGGAGGGCTGCATCCCATTTTGGACTTGCGGCAATTGAACCTCTCAGTCGCTCGACTGAAGTTCAGGATGCTTACGGTCACTCAGGTCGTGTCTCAGATCAGGTCCGAGGACTGGTTCGTCACGATCGACCTAAAAGATGCGTATTTCCACATCTCCATCCTTCCCCCGCACAGGAAGTTCCTGAGGTTCGCTTTCGGGGGCGAAGCTTACCAGTATCGGGTTCTTCCCTTCGGCCTAGCACTCTCACCCCGCACCTTCACGAAGTGCGTGGATGCTGCCCTGGCTCCTATGCGACTACAGGGCATCCGCATACTGAACTATATCGACGACTGGTTGATTTTAGCTCATTCAGAGCAGATGGCGGCTCGGCATCGAGATGCCGTTCTCGCCCATATGAAGGAACTGGGGTTAAGACTAAACGCCGAGAAAAGCGTGCTTTCTCCAGCTCAGAGAACTGCTTATCTAGGCGTCGTGTGGGATTCGACCACGATGCAGGCATGTTTGTCTCCTGCTCGGATCGAGTCGGTCCTCACAGCGGTCGCGAGAGTGAAAGTAGGCCGGTCACTCACTGTAAAGCAGTTTCAGAGACTGCTGGGCCTATTGGCAGCTGCGTCCAACGTGATACCGTTTGGCCTGCTGCACATGAGACCCCTACAGTGGTGGCTCAAGACCAAGGGGTTTTTCCGAAACAGAGGAAACCCGCTCCGCATGATCAAGGTCACGCGACGATGCCGCCGTGCCTTAGCTGTGTGGAGAGAACCTGGGTTCTTGTCTCAGGGCCCGGTCCTGGGAGCTCCTGGTCGCCGCGTAGTGCTAGCGACGGATGCGTCCCTCATCGGATGGGGAGCGGTCATGAGTGGCCGTCCTGCCCGTGGTCTGTGGAGCGGCCGCCATCTCACTTGGCACATCAACCGCCTGGAGATGCTGGCCGTGTTTCTAGCTCTGAAACACTTTCTCCCAGACCTAAGAGGCCGCCACGTGTTGGTGCGCACCGACAGCACGACGGTGGTCTCTTACATCAACCGCCAGGGAGGTCTGCGTTCGCGCCCCCTTTACAGGCTGGCGCTCCAGATCCTTGTGTGGTCCCAAGGGAACCTCCTCTCATTGAGAGCGGCCTACATCCCTGGTCATCTCAACGTGGGAGCGGACACCCTGTCGAGGCAGGGGCCGGTGCCCGGGGAATGGAGACTCCACCCCGAGGTGGTGGAGCTCATATGGCGTATGTTCGGCAGAGCCCAGGTGGATCTGTTTGCGACGCAGGAGACGTCGCACTGTCCCCTTTGGTTCTCTCTGATTCATCCAGCTCCTCTTGGACTGGATGCCATGGTACAGCCGTGGCCGAGGCTGCGTCTGTACGCCTTTCCTCCGGTCGCTCTGCTCCCGGGAGTTCTGGAGAGAGTGCGCCGGGACGGAATTCGTCTACTGTTAGTAGCCCCATTCTGGCCGGGCCGAGTATGGTTCTCGGACCTGATTTCCCTCCTAGATGGCTCCCCATGGGAGATTCCGATCAGGAGGGATCTCCTCTCACAGGCGGGGGGCCATCTTCACCCCCGCCCGGAGCTGTGGAAGCTGTGGGTGTGGCCTCTGAGGGGGCACAACTCCGCGCTTCCGGCCTCTCAACCGAGGTTGTGGGGACCATCCTCCAGTCCAGAGCTCCCTCTACGAGGAAACTGTACGCCCTGAAGTGGAAACTTTTCACTTCCTGGTGCGGAGACCGCCGGCTTGACCCTGTTCACTGCCCTCTCCGCGGGACTGACCCACTCCACCCTGAAGGTGTACGTGGCGGCTATTGCGGCCTGCCACGCCCGTCTCGATGGCCAGTCAGTGGGCAGGCACCCCTGGGTGACACGTTTCCTCCGCGGTGCGCTGAGGATCAGACCTCCAGCTCGATCTCGGGTCCCCTCGTGGGACCTGGCCGTGGTTTTAGAGGCTCTCTGCAAACCCCCCTTCGAGCCCATAGAGGAGATTTCGGACCGTCTTCTGACGTTGAAAACTGCCTTTCTCTTGGCAATTTCCTCTCTTAGGAGAGTGGGGGATCTTCAGGCCCTCTCGGTGGCCCCTTCCTATTTAGACTTTGCGCCTGGTTTGGCCAAAGCATTCTTGTACCCCCGAGCGGGGTACGTACCGAAAGTCCCCTCCTCGGCACCACGGCCGGTCATGCTGCAGGCTTTCTGTCCTCCTCCCTTTAGGGAGCCCGACCATCGGAAGCTCAATTGTACGCGTCCAGTGCGAGCACTGGACGTGTACGTCCACAGAACTGCCCTGTGGAGAAAGGCGGACCAGTTGCTTGTTTGCTTTGGTCCCCCTAAGAGGGGTTTTCCTGCTTCTAAGCAGACCCTCAGCCGGTGGATTGTAGAATCCATTTCTCTGGCTTTCGAGTCCTCTGGTCTCCCCAGTCCCCTGGGGGTCAAGGCTCACTCTACCCGAGCGGTGGCGGCCTCTAAGGCCTTTCTGGCAGGTGTGTCCTTACAGGACATCTGCAACGCGGCGGGATGGTCCACGCCCCTGACCTTTGCTAGGTTTTATGACCTAGATACCCGAGCCACTCCCGGCTCCTCTGTCCTTGTGCCTTAGGCTTGCCTCCTCCTGGAGGCAGGGACTTGTAAGTCTGGCGGCATGGGTATACTCGTTCCCATAGCGTTTCATGACGCAGCTCGAGTTCCTGAAGGGGAACGTCTCCAGGTTACGTATGTAACCATGGTTCCCCAAGGGAACGAGACGCTACGTCTCGGTGCCACACTTCCGGCGTCCCTGCGGCGCTTGCTTCATTTTCCAGTAAGCTAACGCGGGGCTCGCCGCTCGGGCTTTTATGCTTCCGGGTCGCTACGTCACCCCGCCCGTGACGTCTCGCCCATCCATTGGACGGATTAGACACGTGATTCAGAGCGCGGTCACGCGGTGGCGTTCCCATAGCGTTTCGTGACGCAGCGTCTCGTTCCCTCGGGGAACCATGGTTACATACGTAACCTGGAGACGTTCTACAACATGAATATTTGGTGGGGTATCTGGGTTTTCTACTTGGATACAGTGACTAGATAAAGAAAAACAGTTGGTAAAACAATGAGGGCTGTGAGCTCACATTCTGTCCATGAGATTGTCAGGTTATGGGTAGCCAACTATGGTGTTCCAAGAAAAACTGGATTCTGGGGGACCTGGTGATCATGAAGGAAAGGGATTGTGTGTAGAGTGCCGGTGACCCTTCTAGCAGGGATCCAGGACAGTGACACTAAGCAACCCTTTGAGGGGGATAAGTGGAACGTTCAACATTTTTGCTATGGTTTCTTCCATAAAGTTGTCAGTGGCTCCTGAGTTAACAAGCACCAGAAAATAGACATCTGCTAGTTCTGTTTGCAGCATCTCACAGCATCAAGCATAATCAGTGGCAGACTGTTTACCTTGTTTAAAAGAGATGAGTCTATCTCTGGTGTCTTTTCCCAATTCAAGGTCAAGATCAAATACCTCCCAGAATTCTCTCTCAAATCTCATGAATGTTTGCTGCAGTGTCTGTGATTGAAAGCAGTGACCCAAGTGAGCGCTCTTCTGGTAACCACTATTAAGACCTGACAAATATTTTTGACTTCCCTAGGGCAATGCAGAAGAAGCAAACTTAATGGCACACTGCATGAGAAAATCTTTGCATTTTCCTGGTGAACCATTGTATTACTCAGGTTGTAAAAGACAAGGCCAGAAGTGAACAACATCCAGGTTAGGAATGGATGCGGCATGACTGTGCCTGGACAAGTAAGAAGTGTTGCTCCCCACTAGGTTGTGCAACCCCTGCGGCTGGGTTTGGTGCCCAGCATGGCACAACCCCGTGTTTGGTTAATGGCACGCTACACGGGTGAAGAAGCACTATGGCTGGTTCTGGACAGCGACGAAGAGATTACTTTCTCCTCAGAGGAAGAGCGCGACTCGGATGACGAGTGTTTGCATTTTGAAGAGCGAGTGGACCCAGAATTATATATATATTATATATATATAATAAGATTACCTATATGGTAATATTCTTTGTGGATGATAGTGTTAGAATATAGTTTCTTTGTTATTGGCATTCTGTTTTCTCATCAAGTATGCATATGCCAAGGTACTGTGAAAAATAAATGCTAACAGTTGTTTAAACATTCTTTTAGGACTGTGAATACACCACTCTCGCCTTCACCTGCATCTCGCACAGGAATCGGATGCAGGTATTGGTCAGTTTTCAACTCCATTCAGAATCTTATAGAGCAAGTGTGCATTCACTATTTAACAGATGTTACAGATGTTAATTTGATTTATTTACTGTATGGTAAACAGCTTCTCACTCTGTTGGGGCTACCACTGTTCTGTTGTCAAATGTTGCCACCCCTCAGGAGCTACAGGCTGCCACAATACCCTCTTCTACTGTTTGGGGATGGTAGATTGGCATGGGGCATGGCCCTGACTCTTGGGGGTATGTGTCATGCCCAGGGGGTTGCAGGGGCATGGGGGCTGTCTGTCCATGATGGGTGCCTTGGTTCCTTAGGGGCCAAAACTTGGAGTTGGCTACCCTGGGGGGTGTGACAGTCTCAACACGCTCTGCAGAATGTATGGAGACTTGTAGCAAAGACAAACCGGGAGTTCTTTGGGGTGGCCAGGAGTATGGGGACCATGCTTACCACTTGACCCCCCGGAAAGCACAGCCTGGCCTTCACCAGGTCCAGGTGACAGCCTGTATTTCTCAGGAAGACAAGTGCCAAGATGCACCACTGGTATCCAAGCATGGTGGTAAACTGCCTACCTCCCACCACAGAAGTCAAAGACCGTCTACCTTTTATTGGTGACAGCTCCCCATTCACAGGTCCTGTTCAACACATTTCCCTTCTTGGCCGTCGACTGTAACTAATGTCACTTCCAAATACAAACACACTACATAGTATACTCCCACCCCCCATCACTGATTGACAGGTATCTGTGCAAGGCATGGGAAATGCAAATTCAAAGGGAATTACAATTCCATTTGAATTTTGGCAGGCTCCATATGTGACGCCAAGGAAATAGCTACATAACGGGGTAATTACTATTGCTATTTCGATATGACAGGGTCATAACTCGTAAGACATGGGCAAATGCAATTGCAAATGCAGTCTGCTTTTCCATTTGAAATTTGGCAGACATTGGACATTTGTGTAAACGAAAATGCAAAAGGTAATATGCAATTTACATTTTCATTTGAATTATGCCACAATGCGTCCAACTATGCATGCACAAATAGAAAACGCAATTGCAAATATAAGTTGCAAATAGTATTATAAGTTGAAATAGTAATATAAGTTGAAAATAGTCCAGAAAATACTTCCATATATAACAGAATATTTTGTTTATTTGTTTTGTTTGTTTTATTATATTAACATTAACATTGTGTATTTATAGCTTTGTTACACAAACATAGGCAAATGGGCAAACCAAAAGCAGTACTGATAAACAAGGCAAGGGTCACAATAACAATAAGGCTGTAACGAGGAGTCAACAGAATGGGGATCCATTAGCAGCGTTTTAATAAAAGGCAGACACAGTCGTACAGGCGTGGTCGGGCAACAGCGAAACAGGGTAATCAGAGGCAAAACAAAGGCAGAGTGATCAAACAGGCAGATGGTCAGGGCAGGCAGCAAAGAATCAGAAACGAGAAGAAACAGTCCAAGGTCAGGGCAGGCAGCAAAGAATCAGAAACGAGAAGAAACAGTCCAAGGTCAAACACAGTAATCCAACAGAGAAGATATAAACGCTCAGAAAAGTTAGCCGGGGCAAAACAAGACTTCGCAATGAGTGAGCGAGAGGCGGAGGCTTAAGTAGTCCCGGTAATAGGCTGCAGGTGAGCTCGTAATCAGTGCTGGGTGCGGGGTGATGGGAAATGTAGTCTCGAGGGGAAAGTCAATACTCGGGTGATGGTGACCTCTGGTGACGATCAGGGGGAACCACAGAGGCCGGATTCGTTACAAAGGCAGTCATGAGAGCTGGATATAGAATATCCCCTGACACAATCCAGGAGCATTCCTTGGGATCTTACCTCTCACAGTCCATGAGGTGGAGCACTGTAATTAGCTCAGCTTTGTTACACAAGCACTGGCATTGGCACTGAAAGCATACTGAAAAAGGCATGTCTTGTGTCTGCCTGCATACAAGATCAGTTCTCGATTTGCAAATACTCCTTCATGATGACATACTCTGCATCCAAAAAACCTGTGTGCACAAAAGTGCCATATGGAATTGAACAGTCATGCCACAGTTCGAACTGAATTCTTCTATCTGAACATAAACCTGTAATGAACAGCCCACTCCCAAATGAGCCTAAAATTTGGTCCTGAATGCAGTATTCGAGTGTGAAAACGCACTTATATTCACATTCAGCTGGTGAGAGAAGGCCTTCCTTCACATGAAGACATGAAGTGAACTGTATTGCTCTGTCAGATTCTTCTGGAATGCCTAAATGGTGGAAAATTTCATTAAAGATCACCTCAGCAGTTTCCATTGCCATAGGTAGCTTGGATAGAAGTATTAGCCAGGCATGCTTTAGAGAAATGAACTATGTTAACCAGCATGGTAATATACCCTTGTGATCCCAGTAGATCTGAGCTCATTTAGGTAGTTAGTTACCTAGTAATAAGTTAGTTATAAAGGATGTTGCTATAAAAGATGTTGCTATATCAAAAACTACATAATTTGCAAATGGAGGCACAATATATACAGAGCCACACCAAGAGTGTAATGTAATGAGTAGCATATCCCACCCTCATGTCCTTCATATTTATTGCCATTTCTGCTCATCTATGAATACGTTGCAAACTTTCCTTAATCCTATGATACAATACATAAACGTAAAATGATAGGAACTAAATGCTTTTAAATAAATAATACATTTTTTCATGAACTCTCCTACAAAATTTCACACCTCAATTTGCAGGTACACATTAACTTTATGACATGTGAAGTTGTTTTGGGGTCTTTCTAACTGCAGTGGCAAATGCTATGCAACCATCAGAACAATTTTTTTTCTTTAAGTACTGTTTATAAATACAAGAAGTAGAACTTGTATTTATAAACAGTAAATGCTGTTTGCTAATTGGTGGCAAATGCTATGGTGGCAAATGCTATGCAGTAAATTGGTGGCAAATGCTATGCAACCATCAGAACAATTTTTTTTCTTTAAGTACTGTTTATAAATACAAGAAGTAGAACTTGACTCCAACAGCTAAGCCTGTACAGGTGGCAAATCCGCGGCCACCTGCACAGGCTTCTATAATGTGGTGCTCTCATGCAGGTAATCAGCATAAACATGCAGCACCTGGCCGCGCCTCTTCATAAGCCCTCCGACTGCCTCACTCCGCGTGCGGACATTTTTTTTTTTTTTTATTAGATAATATTCAAAATACAGAGTGTAAATACAAAAGCGTACAAGAATAACAAAAACAGATATGCTGGGGGAATACAAATGATTACTGTACAAAAATATTTAAAGTAGTACACACATTTACTATTTTCATTGCTTTTTGTTTTGAAGAATGCTGAATTGAGTGTATGTATTGTTTAAATTCTTTGCTAAAGATAACAAAACATGGTTTCTTGCCTTTAAATTTACTTTTATGTATATGAAATTTTGCCATTATAATAATTAAATTAATCAAATATATAAAAACTTTACATTCAGTTCTGTTTTTGTTATTTAGGTTATCTTCTGGAAGACCAAACAATACATACCTTCATAATAAAACAAAGTTTTCGTTAATATTATCAAAAATGAAATCTTGCCAGAATATCTTTACAAATGGGCAATGCCAAAATAAATGTACAGTAGTTTCAGGTCTTTCAGAGCAAAAAGAAGACTGTATATCAATATCCTTCTTGAATTTTTCTTTTATATACATTTCAGTCTGGTAGAATTTATGAATGAGTTTAAAGGAGATGTCTTTAACTTTATTTGTTATTAAGTACGTATTAGGTAAAAGCCAGACTTTCTTCCAATCTAGATTACTTTCAAATTGATTCCAGTATGACATAACAGATGGTAAGGTAATTACATCCTTATGAAATAATGCTCTTATAGACGTATTGCTGTTACTAGAACTATTACAAAAGCATATTTTACTTATTGAAGTCTCAAGTGGAAATAACAAGGGCAATTGCAAGGGCAATTGCAGGTGACTACCCCCTAGCTGAGACTTAAATAACATCTGAACTCCAGAGGGTATTGCGCCAAAAACTTTGCCAAATTCACCTGGTGTAACAGGGATATGGTATTGTGATAAGAATTCTTCATAAGTAAAAAGAAGACCAAACCTATTAAATAACTGATTCACAAATATAATATCATTTCAAAACCAGTGCTCTATAAAGAGGGACCTATCATACTTACAAACAAGGAAAAAATTTAAGCCACCCAGTTTAGATAAAAAATGAAGGGGTATAGCATTCCAGATGGAGAAAGGATTTCTGCAGCACTGCTTAAGCCATTTTATCTTAAACGTGTTATTCAACGTATAAAAATCCAAAAAGTTAAGTCCACCATTTTCATAAGGACTTATGGCAATTGACTTTTTTAAGTAGTGCGTCCTATTTTCCCATATGAAATTGATTAGCAGTTTCTCAATCTCTTTTAGCATTTTGTTATCTTTTGTTATGTAAAACCTCTTAATGAGAGCTCTCTCAAAAGCCATTGGTTCAGTTTTTTTTAGTCTTTTGTATGAAAGGATTCAAATTTGAAGAGGTTCTTTTTTGTTGGTCCTTCATAATTAAAATTCCTAAATATGTCACTTCATTTTTTATTGGAATGTTATAAATGGCAGATGTAGAACATTCCTTAATAGCCATAAGTTCACATTTATTTATATTCAAGTACAAGCCTGAAGCCTTTGAGAATTCATTTATAACTTTAATGACAACCAAAATTTGGTTTTCATTTTGCAAGAAAAGAGCTGAGTTATGACTAATTCTCTGTTGAGAAGAGATATACCTTTTATTGGACTAGATGTAATATGGTTGGCCAAAATCTAAGCCACTAAGAGGAATAGATAAGGGGAAATGGGGCAACCCTGCCTAATACCTCTGGACAGACTAAACCTGGGGGATGTACCACCCTTTAATTTAATAGAGCTATTGCCATTCATATAAAGTGTTTTAATAGCCCTACAGAAAAGATCATCAAACCCAAATTTCTTCAAAGATTGAAAAATAAACTGATGTTCCACGGTATCGAAAGCCTCATAGAAGTCTAAGAACAGCATAAAACCATTATTATCTATCAGGTCTAAGTAATCCAAGATGTCTAGAACTAGTCTGATATTATTTGTTATATATCTTTTTGCTAAGAAACCTGACTGTGTATCATCAATAATAGAGTCCAGCACCATCTTAAGCCTTCTGGCTAACAATAAGGCAAATATTTTATAATCATTGTTTAATAGACAAATTGGATGCTAATTGTCAATTAATAATTTGTCTTTGTTGGGTTTAGGGATTAATGTAGTTACAACTTGAGTCATAGTGGTTGGGAGATTTGTTCAATACTTTCTTTGAAGACTTCATATAAAAAGGGAGCCAGTTCAACAGCAAATGACATGTACATTTCTGAAGTTAGTCCATCAGTAACTGGTGACTTATTATTTTTTTATAAGATTAATTGCTTTCCTAATCTCCTCAACCAAGATGGGTTTATCACATAATTCCCTTTCATTCTTATCAATAGGTTTAAATGACAGAGTGCAAAAACATCTCAGATGACTCTTGGCAAAATTTAGAGCTGTATAAATTCTTGTAGAAGTCACTGCAATAATTAGATACAATTGTTAAGTCCTCTGTGACTACTCCATTAATTATTAATTTATTAATACTATTGGTGCTGGAATGATGTTTTTCTAAATTGAAGAAATAGTGAGAATGTTGCTCCCCCATCCATTTAGCTCTAGACCTGATAAATGCACCTCTAGCTTTCTGACTGTACAATTCATCTAGTTCAATTTGTAAGTCAGCTAATTCCTGTTTTTCTTTCTCTAACAGTTTATACTGATTTATGAGAAAGGTAGGTGATCTTCGAAACTATATTTTCCTCTTCAGCTCTTTTAGATTTAGCGTTACCTCTGCCAAATTGTCTTAAAAATTTCCACACTTCATGTTTGTTCCCAGCTGATTCCAAATTGTTTCTCTTCTTTAACTTTGGACCAGTAATATTAAATTAAACTTGTGACTCCTTTTTAATCTCATCATATGTTAATAAAGAGTTATTAAGTTTCCAATAACTTGACTGGACAGCACTGTTTCGGTAGTTGGATAACTTCACCTCAATATATATAGCCTTATGGTCCGTAAGAGGCGTGGGACATATTTCCACATCAATAAGATCTTTGTTAAAATTCTCTGAAATTAACCAAAAGTCAGTTCTTGATTGTGTAAGCCTGTTTTATTGGTCCAAGTAAAAGATTTATTGTTAGGATTTTTTACTCTCCAGATATCTACAAGACAAAATGTATTCATAAAGGTTAACAAGTTAGTACTATTTCTATTTGGCTGACCAGCAGGCCATTTATCCATATTGCCATCTAGAATACTATTAAAGTCCCCTCCTAGCCATAAAGTGTCGTTTGGAAATCTGTCTAAATATTTAACCAATATATTCTTTATAGAAACAAATAGGCTATCATTTTCCATTTTATTGTTGTATCCATAAATATTTATGATGAATTCTATATCATTATATTTTATTCCTTGGCATATAAAGTGTCCTTGTGGATCACATTCAGTAAATACAACATCTCCAGTAAACCTCTTCTTTAATGTAGCGTTCAGTGCCGTGAGAGAGCCATATGGAGTTGCCCCATTGAGACCTCCAAAAATTAACAACACAGAATGAGATTCTTGTACAAAGAAAAAGTCTGACCAAAACTGTTCAACAAAGAGAAATAAAGCTTTGCACTTAACCTCGTTACGTAACCCCCTAGCATTAAGAGAAACAACAGATAACACTCCACGTGCAGACATAGTACTGTGCCCAGCAGAATGGCGTCATGCTGCTCTGTTTAGTTGATATTGAGATTTATGTTCAGAAAAGCGAATACTGAGGTTTTTCTAAAAATATTCAGGGCTGGATATATTTAATATTAAGGAAAGATTTAGTTCTTTCAAGTTCGGCCAAACGACAGGGCCGTTTCATGTTATTTTCCTGCCACGCTGCGGTGCTTTTGTGTTGAGCCATAGGCTCTGAGTTTCCCAAGCCTGTGCCCTTCACAATATCACACAAGCACTACGACACTCAACCTTACTATCCCCGTAGTTAGGTCAGCGGCTAGCGCCACGGCTCGGCGCACACAACCTACCTGCTTCGTGCCCCGCTCGAGGCGTTCGCATTCCAGGTGGAGCCGTTTTGCGGTCTGTCTCCGCACTTGGTTCCACTCCACACCATATACTGTCCTCTTAGGCAAGCGGGCCCTGCACGACGTTATATACATCCTAGCGCCAAGACCCATAACAATTTCAGACATTTGATATTGCTGTGACCTTGATCCTGTTGGGATCAATTCCAAAATTTAATCAGTTCATCTGCTGGTTTCAATGATAATTCCATATAAACCCTACAAAATCGAACCACTTGTTCTTGAAATAATGCACTAACTAGAATCTCAAACTGAAGCACCTAGTGGCAGAGGCATAAAAAGGGACTGCATTCATACCTTTCATTTTAAAAAAAAGCATGTACATCTTAAAAATCATGCTATCATGTTATTTTATAAAGGTGTAAGCTATTTTTTTGGTTATAAGACAAAGCATTAACACAGTGGTGTCACACCTACAGAAACCAATAATATTGCAAAAAAGTACAATATTAGTAGTAGTAGCATTAGTAGTAGTACTGATTTAACTGTTTTAGAATGTATAATATTAAGTTTATTTATAAAATACATAATTTGTGCAATAATTAAATAGCTGAATAGAATTGGTAAATTAATACATAACTTGCAAATATGTTAAACATGTTAAATGTGTGTGCTACATGCTCCATAAATATTATTACGTGCTATGATTTAATTTCAAGTCAACATTCCAATAACCTTTTCTTTTTACAAGAAGGAAAAATAGATTGTAATTAGTTACTTGAGGTATTAGATGTTTCCCCTAAACATGACACACGTGAGCTTTTCAGAGCTTTATTAAGGCAAACATCCCCCCCCCACAACAAAAAACAATATTTTATAAATGTGGACATTCAAGTGTAATATGAAGGCTTAAATCAGAATTCATGTCTTTTCTTTACATCACACTGTGCATACGCAGATCACTGCTAGCTCTACTCCCATGTCCAAATATTTCTCAGTTTAATTCAGTAACAGGCACTTACAGCTTGCACAAATCAGGTGATGAACTGTTGGCTGACCTCTACAGCAAATCTTTCAGATAAATGCTTGTGCTGTTAATTTGCTGGTAGATAAGATATGCATAATTTACAAATGCAAACTTTCAAGGCAGGAAAATCAGATCTGAGCAAAATAAAAAGAATTGCACAATAAGACTTGTAATGCAAAGATTGCTGTACATCTCACAAATATTTAACAGTTGTTATAGTAACAATGTTTTAAATGTGTTTTGTTGTGTTATAGTGTATTAAGAAATACTTATTTACTTCTGGTTACACTGCGTTAGCATAATTGTCATTCACGTAATCTATACAAGTGACACAGTCATTGGAATATTTTTTGAAAATGTTCATGTTATACCTGCATTCCAACCACAGTGATGCATGTATTTTATATATTTATGTATTTTATTAATTTCAGAAACTGTTGCCTTATTTCTTTTGTTCTCAGTCCATATATTATTGGGTTAAAACAGCTTGGAAAAAGTAAATACATTGTGCTCAAAAATACACGGCTGCTTGGAGAGAAATCATTTCTTACTCTATATAACATAAAAGAAACTAGGGCAAAAAATAGTGTAAAAGTGATAACAATTATATGAGTAATACACGTATTAAGAGCCTTCAAGTGGGCCTTACCAGATTTTAGAACAGTGATGAATATTATTATATAAGATAAAGCAATGAAAACAAAATCTAAGGCTGGTATGAGGAAAGCCGTCAAAAGTCCTACCATGTTATTAATAGAAATATCTTCACATGCCAACTGAACCAATGCCATATGTTCACAAAAACAATGGTCTATCACATTGTTTGCACAGTAAGATAGTCTTCCTGCAAGACAAACCACTGCGGTAACTAAGGCTCCATTTCTGATTAAAGGAATGCCGATGAACTTTAAAAAGTTACATATTTCCATATACTTGTGATAAAAAAGTGGTCTGCAAATAGCAAAGTAACGATCCAGTGCCATTGCCAACAGTAGAGTAGACTGGAATGTCCCAGAATAATGAATGCAAAACATTTGTATCAAACAGCCAACAAGAGAAATACCGTTCCAGTCAAATAAAAAACTAAACAACATATGTGGTACAAAAAGCATTGGTGAACACAAGTCCACAACTGCCATAAGACCAATTAGTACAAACATAGGAGAGTGCAAAGCCCTCTGCGATATTATTAGATACACAAGAATAGAGTTTCCAAAAATTGACAGCAAAAACATTAGAAAATAGGGAATAAATAGCACAGGTCTCCATTCTTCCAAACCATGAAAACAATTCAGTTTAAAATTTTTTAAAGAAATGTTTTGTACAAAAAGATCCTGCATTCTGGTTCACTTTCAAATTCATACAAAATACTGCTTTGCAGTTGTTTGGATATATTGCTCAGTTTGTCATTTTACCCATACTACTATATCAGGTTTTAACATAAAAATTATATGAATTATGGTATCATTTTCCGGTACAGTTACAATATTTTACATCACGGAGTTGTAAAATTAGATGTAAATTTAGAAAAGCTAGCTCTGGCACATGCAGAAATGAACCCTGCCAAAAGAATTACATATATAATGCTGTGACGAGGAGGAGGGAGGGGCCAGGCTGTGAGGATGCACGCCTGGTACTGAGTTGTCTAATCAGAGGGAGAGAGTAATAAATTAGCAGCTGGAGACACCTGGGAGAGAGAGAGATGCCGAGGTGTTTTATCTTTGGTGTTACGTTTGTGGGTTCTGTTATTATTAAACTTTACGTTGGAGTTCACTCGGTTCCCACCTCCTCCTTGCCCATCTTTGAAGTGTTACATTGGTGCCGATACCCAGGTGGGAGGAGGGACGCCAGCCACCCTCGCCGCTGTGGGAGGACCGCAGCACTGAGGAAGCGTGGTGCTAGAGTGGCTGCTAGAGGACTGAGGAGACACTGGCATCAGCCCAAAAAGGGGGGGCGTTGCTGCCGTCCTCTGGAAAAGGGGAGGAATGGCTGCCGTCCACCTGGGGAAGGAGGACCCACTGCCGTCCACCGGGAGGCAGAGGTGCGGCTGCTGTGCGACTGAAAAGGGGATGAGCCATAGCCGTCTGCCAGTAGGTCAAGTGCCAGTGCCCGGCGTCGTGGGGGATTGCTTCCCGGCTGGCTGAGGACCAGATGACAGCGTGTCTGGGGACCGGGAAAGAGTGCACAGGCCAACTACCAGGTCATCAGTGAAAGTGTCCTCAGTCTCTCCTGAGCGGTGGCTCACCATCACACCCCAGCCACTGGACTGAGCCATCTTACAGGCCTGCAGGGACTGCAGGACAGGAGCCAATCTGGTTCACTTTGAGCAGTAGACGGTTGCAGGCCTTCTCCTCCACTGCTTTGGAAATTTTTGCGGTTTGTCACGGTCAGGTCGTCCTGAATGTCTGTAGTGCCTGTAAAGCTGACCCAGGCCTGCCAGTAGTCCTGGTCAAATGGGTCCTCAATGGACACCACAGGGTAATCCTGCACAAAGCTCTTCTACAGTTCAGCAAGTTCATCAGAGGTGATGTAACGACTGGGGTCATCAGGTGACTTGAAGTCCAGATCATATTTTCCATCCCAGTAAAACTCTGATGCTGCCACATCCATGCCAAGAACAACTTCATCAGAGTAACCTGCTTTGCTGATGGCAGTCTTTAGCAGCTCCAGAGCTTCCTTATTCTCCAGGATATTTGGAGCAAATCCACCCTCATCGCCACCCTCATTCACAAACTGGCGCTTGACCACGCCCCAGCTACCACAAACATATAAAACCTTTAAACATTGTACAAAGACATTATGGATAATAAAGTGCAGAATCAAGAATAACTCACAACTTCACTTCTAGTATAATCATTCTTAAGCCATTCATTATTCTTAAAGGTGACAACTTTTCAGGCCTCTCTGGCTCTAAATATGACCTGTTGTGTTCCCGTGAGTCAATATGATTTGCCATCCTCTCCTATTGATTTCCATTGTACAATCTATGATTTTATCAATAGTTGACAAGTATTGATAAATAATTTAATTAATCAATAATTAATAAGTAATTATTTGTCTGGATAATTTTGTAAGGGAAAAAGCTTATACCCCATGGAGGTTTGCGGTACCTCTCGTAATGTGAATAATAATCATATTTTAAGGGTTTCATTAAACTGCTCAACCAGGCCATCGTATGAGGATGGTAGGAAAAAATTTAATCCCCCAGGAGTTTTTATAGTTTGCGAAGGGTGCATGACATAAAGTGGTGCCCTGATCAGTCAGAATCTCTTTTGGGATCCCAACCTGGGAGATAATTTTGAAGAATGCCTCCACAAAACTGCATGCTGAGATGATGCGAAGAGGCACTGCTTTGGGGTATCCACCTGGACTAACACAAAGCAATGTCCTCATGCAGTCCATTCTAACGGCCCAACAAGGACCATACTAATTCTTTTTATAAGGGGACCTCAATTAATTGAAGGGAGCAGCAAACATTGCTGCGAATGCCCAGCCAATAGAAACGGGCCATGAGACAGTTTAGTGTTTTGTCCTGA
Source organism: Pangasianodon hypophthalmus (assembly GCF_027358585.1). Lineage (NCBI taxonomy): Eukaryota > Metazoa > Chordata > Actinopteri > Siluriformes > Pangasiidae > Pangasianodon > Pangasianodon hypophthalmus. The sequence goes on along the minus strand of NC_069723.1, from coordinate 13,829,085 downwards.
ATGGCCTGCCATAGGATTATAATGACCCGCCTGGAATAACATTTCCTGACAGCTCTTTGGGACCAATAACTGAGTCGTTTCTTCTGTTATTTGAGTGTCCTGCGTCACTCAGTCTAAACTTTAATAATCTTTAATAATCTTTAATAACCACGAAATGCAACATTGGGCTGAACCCGCTAACCATCAATTACTTTCATTTGGCCTAAAGCGTACCTGAGGGTTTTGTCTAATGTCTGCTCCCGGGGGAAAAATCTCAGAGGGGTGAGGGGGCGAGGTCCTCTGGATCTTCCTGATGTGGAGGCCCAGGTAATGCCTTCCCAGCCATCACTGCGCACATCCCAACCCATGCTACACTGTTGCAGGACCCATCCACACACATTCCCCTCAACTATGTATGTTTTTGTGATCATGGCGCCCCTAAGGCAGATGTGTTTGCTCGTTCCCCACTCGAATGCCAGTTTTTTCTTCTTTTTTGTTTGTTTCTTGTTTTTTCTGCAGTGCACAAATGCAATGCACTGCTAACATACAACAGACATTGCTGGACATCGCCAATTCGGCCAACCATTTTGAATTTACCGGTTTTATACCAACTCATTACTCGCTCCCGCAGCCACCGCCACCACCCCCAGGAAGGCCTTGAAGCACCGAGCTCGAGCGAGGAAGCTGACCCGAGGAGAGTGCTCCGGAGACGGCAACGCAAGCAAGGCAAGAGGGGAGGGCTTCATGCTAGGCTAAAGGCTCGTGCTAACAGACCACCACTACCCAGCCTCTTGTTAGCTAACGTGCGGTCTCTGGAAAACAAACTGGACGAGCTGAGAGCAAGGATCACATCACAACGGGACGTAAGAGAATGCTGCGCTCTGATTTTTACCGAGACCTGGCTCTCAGAGAAAGTACCGGAATCCTCTGTTCAGCTACAGTCTCACTCCTTACACTGAGGAGACCGGACCACAGCCTCCTGTAAGGCTAAAGGGGGAGGTGTGTGTGTGTGTTTATCAACAACTCGTGGTGTGTTTACACCACGCTGTTTACATCCCTCCGCGAGCCAACTCCACAGCCGCGCTCGGCAAGCTCCATGACGTTTTCAGCGCACTAGAGACAGCTCACCTTGATGCTGTTTTTATCACTGCTGGGGACTTTTATCAATGCAATTTACGGACTGTACTTCCCAAATATCACCAACATGTGGACATTCCCACCCGCGACAATAACACACTGGACAATGTTTACAGCAACATATGCGGTGTGTATAGGGCTGCACCCCGCCCCCACTTTGGTCAGTCAGACCACATCTCTTTGTTCTTGTACCCAGCCTACAGATAAAGACTCAAACAAACAAACCCTGTCACCAAACAGGTTAAGCTCTGGACCCCACAGACTGAGGGCATCTTGCAGAACTGTTTTGCTCTGACAGACTGGGATGTGTATAAAGCTGCAGCCACTCTGGAGGACTCTTCTGACTGCATACAGGATTATGCTGAGTATGTGACTGGGTACATTAGCACTTGTGTTGATAACATTGTACCCACCATACAAGTCAGGAAGTTCCCCAATCAGAAGCCCTGGATAAACAGTCAGGTATGCCACATGCTGCGTGCTCGATCTTTTGTATTTACAACAGGCAACGAGACAGAGTACAAAGCTGCAAAGTACGGACTGAGAAGAGCCATTACAGCGGCTAAAAGACAGTACAAAGAGAAGCTGGACAGCTTCTACTCTACTGCCGACACCGGAAGTATGTGACAAGGCCTGCAGCACATCACAGACTAGAAGACCACCATGAACACTACTATCAGCCCCTCAGACAGCCTGCCGGATGACCTCAACAGTTTCTACGCCCGCTTCGAGACCTCCAGCATCGACACAAAGAGGACACACACTCGGACCACCCAATCCCCCTCCCCCCCTCCTACTGTCTCATCGGCTGTGGTACACAAGGCACTGAGGAAGAGCAACCCCCGCAAGGCAGCAGGGCCAGACAACATTCCTGGGCGGGCCGTCAGAGCTTGTGCTACAGAACTGGCTGATGTACTCACTTCCATCTTTAACCTCTCCCTCAGTCAAAACACCATCCCAACCTGCTTCAAAACCACAACTATCATCCCCCTTCCCAAGAAGAACCCCCCAACCTGTCTGAATGACTACAGGCCAGTAGCACTCACTCCAATCATTATGAAGTGTTTTGAGAGAGTGGTGCTGACCCACATTCAGAGCAGCATGCCAGACACTTTGGACCCCCTGCAGTATGCATACCGGACCAACAGGTCCACATCAGACGCCATTGCTGCTGCCCTCCATATTTCCCTCTCTCACCTGGAAGATAAGGACACCTACATGAGGATGCTCTTTATCGACTACAGTTCTGCCTTCAACACGGTCATCCCCCATAAACTCACCCACAAACTGTTTGCACCATCCTCTACACACTGTTCACACATGACTGTGTCACCTCCCACAAGGACAACATCATCGTGAAGTTCGCCGACGACACCGCAGTGATAGGACAGATCACTGGCGGAGATGAAGCGGCCAACAGGAGGGAGGTGGCCAGTCTTGTGACATGGTGTGAGGACAACAACCTCACCATCAACACGGACAAGACAAAGGAGATGATAGTGGACATGAAGAAAGAGAGGAGAACTCACCAGCCACTGTTTATCTGAGAGCTTGAAGTGGAGAGGGTAAGCAGCTTTAAATATTTGGGGGTCCACATCAGTGAGGACCTCACCTGGACACTCAACACCACCCAGCTGGTTAAGAAAGCACAACAGCGGCTATACTTCCTGAGGAGGCTGAGGAAGTTTGGCATGTCGCCTAAGATCCTCAACAACTTCTACAGCTGCGTTGTTGAGAGCGTCTTGACCAGCTGCATCACTGTGTGGTATGGCAGCACTACAGTAAGGAACCGCAAATGTCTGCAGAGAGTGGTGAGGACTGCTGAGAAGATCATCAGGACTCCACTGCCCTCTCTGCAGACTATTTACGACCACAGAGTCCACAGGAGAGCTGCCTCCAACCTTAAGGACCCAAACCACCCACAATATGGACTGTTCACACTCCTGCCCTCGGGACGGAGGTACAGGAGTGTGAAATGCAGAACCTCCAGACTAAGGAACTCCTTCTTCCTCTCAGCCATTAGACTTCTAAATGGGTAGCCAGTGGACACAGACTAGTCTCAAACATCTCATAGATTAGGTGGACTGAACTGCTACAGCTCAATTTGCACATTTGTAAATGTTACTGCTGCTATTTCTTATCAAGAAGCTTCATTTCGATTTGCACATTGTTAAATGCGACAGCTGCTATTGTTATTGTGTAGTTGCACTCAATTTACTACAGGCTTCTGTACTATTGTTTTTGTATTTGTATTGTATTGTTTTGTACATAAGTCAATATTGCACATAGAGATATACTTCATACGCACAAGTCAACATTGCACACACACATACAGATGTACATAGTCTATATTTCTATATATATATAATCTATATTTCTACTTTTGGCATTCAATGTGGATAGCAAAGAAAGAATTTCATTGTTCAGGGAAACTTGGTTTCCTCACTGTGCACATGACAATAAACGCTTTGAATCTTGAAATGCTGACCAATTTGTTCCCAAAATCAGTGGATGGGTGAGGTGAGGACTAACTGCCCCCTCTATTTTATGGTTTTGTCCCCGGAATTGTCCCCAAGCTCTATCAGGTGAGGCCTGTGGTACATCAGGGACCCAAACCAATGCCCCCACCTTATGTGGCATTTTTCCTGGAAATGCTGGGTTACCTGCAAACTCAGCACACTGCGCAGGCCTTACTCCCACACTTGTGACCTCAGTCATCGACCTGAGGGGGGAAAAGACAGAAACAGGAGTAATGGCCCCTGGGCAAATGTGAAAGGGCAGCCAAGCTCACTGAGTGTCAATGAGCAGAAGCGCTGATGGTGCTGTTCAGGGATGCGGCTGCTTCAGTTCCAGGTACTCCAGCAAGTTTGCGACCAGAAGCTGTTTGGCGGGGGAAGCTGGGCTTCCCCCGACAGTAGCAGCAGCAAGCAGACTGTCCACAGTGAGTCTGGCCAGCCCCATGTTTCCAAAGCATGCTCTAAGAGCTCAACAAATGCTTCCAGGTCGTCCTGAAGTCTTGGAGAGTGTGATGTAGGGAATGGTTGTCTCCACAACACATTTAATAATGTGCACACTTCTAAGGATGAATTGCAATTATGCAATTATTTTAATCGTAGAATTTTGCTTAAACCATAGAAGCCATGGTAAAATTATGGTTTGAATAAGACCAGAGACTGTAAATAAAATGAAAAATCTTTGAAAACTCTGCCTTTACTGACCCAATGTCTCTAGTCTCTGCTCCAATGTGCTGTTCCATAATTTTTACCTTAGTATTGTAAGATACTAAGCATTTACTCGAATTTTGGTCTGGATTATCAGAGCACATATTTGGACAGCCTTTTCCTAAAGACTAACATTTAACCTTTTTTTTGGTTGTTTTTTGGTAAAGATCGTTTACTATGTTGCTACCAGCATTGCACACTTTGAGCTAACCACACCTTTGCTTTGCATTTTATTGCTGATATTGGTGCAATATTTCTCCTATTTAATAAGGGTAGAGATTAGCAGCTCTGCAGGCATTATAGTCTGTACATGTGCTTGGTGCAACTCCCTGCCACTCCAGCTGGCTGTAGATTCATAGCTGGTTGTCAGTTGGCATGAAGCTAGTCTGTGCAGTGCCTGGCCTTCTAAGTGGGGAAACTGGCTCAGTCTGCTGCTTGAAGTGCCCATTAACACATCATTCTCCTAACGCGACACTAATCAAATGCACTTTTGAGGACCTATGTCCTCAGTGGGCACAGGAGTTTGGAATCACCAAACTGTGTCACATCTGACATGGTGAATCAATTTCATTATACATAACTGTTTCTTATCAAAAATTATTTAGTTAAGGTTATAGAAAATGGTTAGTTCTTGTCACTATGGATTGAACACAAAATCTCTAAATATTTATGAATATATATAATAATAATATTAATTGAGTCAGGAAACAACTATCAGCCCCTGATTTTTTCAAGCTTCAAGGAAAGTGCCAGAAAGTGCACTTGACATGGCCATCCCAGTCCCCTGACCTAAAACAAAGGAAAACCCTTGGGGTGTGCTGAAGAGTAGAGTCCAAAAGAGAGAACCTCAGACCCTGAAGGATCTGGGGAGATTCTGTATGGAAGAGTGGTCCTTGCTCCTCTCCTATCTCATAAAGCATTATAGGAGGAGACTCGGTGCTGTTATGTTAGTAAAATGAGGTTGCACACAGTAATAAATGCAGGGATGCCAATAATTGTCACACTTTTGGTATTTTCTTATTCTTATTTTTAGAACAGATTCACATTAATTTAAAGAAAATAAGAAGTTCTGTTATATTTTCAGTCTGAGATTAAGGTAATTAACCATAGACCTTTATGCATAACTATTTTACCCATCATTAACCAGAGTGCCAATAATTCTGTAGCTGACACTACACTGGATATAAAAAGTCTACACACCCCTGTTAAAATGGCAGGTTTTTGTGAAGTAAAAGCATGAAACTAAGACGAATCATGTCAGATCTTTTCCCACCTGTAATTTAAAATTGCAAAGTGTACAAATAAAGTGAAAAACAATCAAAGTTTTTTAGGGAAAAAAGCAAAAATAAAAAACTTACAATAATCTAACTGCATACATATGCACACCCTTAAACTAGTACTTTGTTGAAGCACAATTAAGTTTTATTACACCACTCAGTCTTTTTTGGGTAAGAGTCTATTAGTGTGGCGCATCTTGACTTGGCTATATTTTCCCACTCTTTCTTGCAAAAATATTCAAGATACATTGAATTGTAAGGGCATTTCCTGTGCATAGCTGGCTTCATGTCACCCCACAGATGTTTAGTTGGATTCAGGTCTGGGCTAGGTCATTCAAAAACATTGATCTTCTTTGTAGCTATTCATGATTCCCTCCACCTTGATAAAAGCCTCAGTTCTGGCTGAAGAAAAGCAGTCCTAAAGCATGGTGGCTGTGACAGGGTAAGTTGAGACAAAAAGTGATGTTGATGCGTTGGAGCATTTTAAATGGGCCTATGAATTTGTGGGATAGCTTTTTTACATCCTTGTCTGAAGAGTCTGGTGGAAAGCCACATCCAGTGTCCTGGTTCATACCTGCAAGTATCTCCTCTGTTGCAATCTGCAGTGGTATTTTTTTGTGTTGAGCAATTTGTTCCAGGAATTGGTGCATGCTCTCCCAAACATTTTTGCTCTGCTGGAACCACTACTCTACTGCAGGTAAGTCTGTGGGGTTGGTATTCCATGGAAATAAGGGAGGAAAACCTAGAATGCACTGGAAGGGACTGAGTTGTGTAGCTGAATGTCTGGAGAGATTTGGGTATATAATGTTCATGTTGAGACATGAACATGATGAGACAAACCTGTTTGTAAGTGTGCATGCTTGCCCACCAGTACTTATTTTGGAAGAGCTGACAGGTTTTGTGAACCCCAGGATGTCCGGTGGCAGGGGATGTGTGAGACCATGTGATTTGTTTCAGTGCCAAAGTGCCCAGGACCCTGCCGCCGGTAAATTAATGCCTCTGCCCATTCTTCAATGCTCATGTTCTCACTTAGCCACTGACTTTGTGACTGACCTTCCTATTTCCCAAGGAAATACAGCTATAATGGTCATCATTGACCACTTCTCTAATTCCCTGCTCCTCATTCCACTAGCAAAATTGCCTCTGGCCTTTGCAAATTCAGAAAAAACTTTTCCAGCACATGTTCAAATACTTCTCAATAGCGGAGGACATAGTCAGAGACAGGGGAGTACAGATCATGTCCAGAGTTTGGTCCCATTTAATGGAAAATTAGGAGTTGTGGTCAGTCTCACCCACAATCCAATGGTCAGGTGGAATGGGCCAACCAAGAAGTCAGCAGATTTGGACTGGAGGACTAGTCTCAGTTTCTCCCTTAGGATGAATATGCCCCAAATTCCCTGCACAGTTGGCCATCCAGCTAACCCCATTCCAGTGTGTACTTGGTTACTAACAGCCTTTGTTCCTCTGGAATGCAACCAGAACTGACTCACCAGCTGTAGATGAGTGGTTTCAACAAAGTGATGACCAACATTTCTGATGTGTCTGCGAGTTTTTGAGCATGGCGAACACCTCAAAATGCCAAAAAATAGAAAATAAAATATAATAATAATCCTAACAGAAACAATAGGGCCCTTTGCACCCTTGTGCTTAGGCTCTAATAAACCAGAGGCAAAACCGAGAGCACAGCAGAAGGTTTGATAAGGACACTAGGATTGCTAGGATGAGACTTGGATTGCTAGGATGAGGCCCAAATCCAATTTCTTGTTAAGCTTTTTACACTATGTTTTCAATGTGACCTATTTCTGACATTAGTCTGAACATGTCACATTCCTAAACTGACCCGTATGTGAAAAGGAACAATGTGTCATGTGATGCATTCATGCTCACTGTAAAAAGGGCATGTTATTCGGTCACGGCCACTTCTTTGGTTTGCATCCTTGGTTTCTTTAAACATTTAACTTTCCTTTGGCACTGCAGCCAGGTTCTCCTATGGCTGTGTTGGTCCATTTCTTTTGAGATCTCTTCAGAGAGATCTCTTCAAAGATTGCATGGAGTGTAATATATGCCTTCTAATTTTGCCTGTACAGCAACATCACCCCAAATGTTTGAGGTCTGTTACCTCGCTATCCTGTCACTGAAATCCTCCTTCATTGTTATCCTCCATCTTTCCTTCCCAGTAGTACGAAATTATGATGAATGTCGAGTTGGAATGATGTAAAAGCCCATGAATTGTCTGTTCAGACAGAGGTGACATTGCCACATATCTGATATCAGTACCACATGAAAGTGGCCTAAATTGGAATTGAAAATGTCAGATGCAAGGTGTGTTTTGCTGTTCACACAGCCATGCAAGTAACAAATGTGTCACATTTGAAGAAAAAGATTTTTTCACTTTTGCCTGCCGTGTGAACGCAGCCTTTGTCTCGGGTTATTTACTGTATGGTGTGCATGTAATGAGCCACATGTGAGTGTCTGGGGAATTAAAGTGGGTGAATGAATCATGTGACTGGTATATGGCCATGTTGGTTTGCAGTGGTGTGTTGTGGGAAATGGAGTTTGTGGCCCAAGCTGGCCGTGACATGACAAATACACTTATACACAGGAAAAGTAATCTTATTTCTCATATATTACATTCCCCATTTCAATACCACAATACAGTGATATGACACAAATTAGTCACATCACTGTCAATCACCTGTTGGCCTGCAATTTTCTGCATACCAACCATTGCACCGTAACATCAGCTCTAGTCTCATAAAACAATGGGCTACAGATTAAAAGGGATACAATATATTCAGAATATACTAAAGGGTATATTTGAAAATTAAATATTTTAAACATGATTAAAACATTTTAGATTAATTATTCCCTCATTGTAAACAAGAATAGTAACCACCTGAATAAGATCAATGCCACCCGATAACCCACAGCACTGGACCTGTCTTGTAGAGATATTTATGTCTCATATGTCTTTACTACAGGTCACCATAAAACATTGCTAGCACAATGTAAGCCATCGACATGTTTTCATATCATCATTAAATGAATAAAGCAAATACATTTGGGACAAACATGCTAACAGAGCCAAATTTAATGATGTATGTTCCTAATGTTAGCTCTGATATTGTTTACAATAAGTAGGTCTAGATAATTGGCCAACAATGACTACTCTAAGTAGACATTGGCATAATTGGTCTCTTGGTAATTTAAGCTGTGGCCCTTAGTCCACTCAAATTCTGTTCTGTGACCCTTGAGGGCAATTTGCTATGTTTGCTTGCAAAGTAGTGAAAACAGACCTGGTCCTGTTGATTAAGCAACAAAAGTTGAAAAGGATAAATATCACTAAACAATAAGAGAATACAGTAATGTCCAGTGACCTCTGTATATTTGGCTTTCAGGTAGCATATTCAAAAAGTAATGCAGGGTAAACAGAATACAGAATCTTTCCTTCTTTTTATTGCAGGAAAAACATATCTGTCCATCCAAACAATACCCTAAATATTGAGACATCATGGTAAATATCTGTGCAGTCACTTTTATTTATAAAACTCAAAACAGTGACAGGCCTATTGGTCTCTGACAACTGGGTTTTCTGTCGGTTTAAAGCTTGGCAAAGGAAATATAATAATATTCAGTATGTGATCTCTCACAAAGCCTAATAGATTGTTGCACATGGACACACAACAACATTTTATTATGATATTTTATTATAAGTGCGGTATAATGTGACATCTGCCGAGAAATAACTTTACTGGCTGGAACTTATTAAATACTGGCTGTAAGATTTTAAATGGATTAAAAATCTTAATTACATTGCAGAGAGAGAGAGAGTTCCTGTGAGCCCAAACATTATTGGTTTTATAAACAGGACTTTTGTAGGAAGTCCTCAGAACTACTCCATCTATAAAGCCCACATTGCTTTCAGAGCACCACCTGGATATCCAGCAGTTCAGCGACCATAATCTGCTGTAAGCTACATTGTCATGCTGCATTGGGATGGGGCCAGAGTATATTACTGCATCTGACATCACCTTTGCTAATTTACACACATCTATAATGTTACTCTTAGTAATCTCTGATTGACAAAGGCATATATCAATAGCTCCTACTTGAAAAACTACCTTTGAAAACTTATGCTTGCCTAAGACCAAAGATTAACAGCTATGTCCAACGCCCCGGTTGCTGGTGCCCCTCAAGGCCTAGTTAATTTCACGTGCAGTAAGATAGAGTCTCCTATAACCATAGGTCTCATAGGTTTTTCATTGGGTGCTTCACTGAGGAGAGCAAACCTGTTAGACATGTGAAGCAGAGAGGAGTGGTCCTCCCGTGGGCGAGTCTTAGTGTTAGCTTTGGCTTGCGATTATGCTGCCGAGTTGTCACCCATTTGCCCCACTGTGAGGGCTCTAATGCCAGAGTTGGGGGATTGCTAACTTCCCCCAGATTTTTCCTACAGAAACTACTCTCACTAACCCTCTCTAGCGTCTAGATGCGCAACTTTAATGCTGCAATCTTCTCCATCAGAGAGCTAACTAATAAACACTTATCATAAATAAAGCTATTACTAACGATGGAGGAAGAATGACTAAACATCCTGCACTCAACACACTGAACAAGCTGAATGTTTGCCATGTTGAGTGTTTAACATACCTCAGTCAAAGATTTGTTGAGATTATTTTAGACTTGGGGCATAGTGGAGAGAATGCTATGCATGATGCCTCCGGTGGGTTCCGCCATCCAGCGTTTGAATTTGGAGTGGGCCTTGCCATGGCTTTTTGTTCAATTTGAGGTTTTTGACGAGGGCTTAGTCAATGAAATTTCTAGCAGCTCCAGAGTCAATCAAAGCTGAAACAACAGAGAGACCTTCTGAGTGTCTTTTCAACTTCTTATAACTGACAGGAAATAAAATGAGAAGGACTCACCATTGGGGAGTGAGTGGAGGGGTTCACTCGCTTGGTTGCTTGTTGGTGCACTCAAGCTGTGGGCTGCAAGGGGCACTGTGCTACCTGATGCTTGGGATCACCGTAATAGTAACAAAGTCTCCTCTTCTGCATTTTTCGCCTTCCACAATGCTGAGCTTGACTTTGCCAATTTGCCTGGTCATCAGTTACAGAAGAGTTGGTCAAGACGAATAGAAAGGTCAATAAGGGAGTCTAGTGAACTTTGGTTGTCCCAGAATGCTAGCTCTGTAAGATCATCTTGGTTAAGTCCCTGACGAAAAGTCACTTTGAGTGCTGGTGTTCTGCCCTTTGTATCAAACGCCTTGCTTGATTTGGCAGTCAGATAACGCCTCCCAAAGACAACAGAATCGAGGAATCATTTCTTAACTTTACTGTTGAACATGGAATAACGTAAATTTGCAAAACAACAAAATAAAGACTTATAAGTGTGCAAAGCCAATAATATGTTAACCACATAAGCATGACAAAGGCTCTTTACACAGTGCATAGCTAGCATCAGGTCTATCAGAAACAGATTGTACAATTAACGCAATATTAAAAAATATAACATCTAGCATATAAGATATGACAAATTAAAGTAAACATGCAAAAGAATTATAATGTGGCAGAGTCCTCCTACCGAATGTGCCTTCGGATCAACTTTTTTTTATTTTTATTTATTTTTTTTTTATTAAGCAATTAGCCATATACAAACAACGTGGCAATATCAGTACATTTTTACATTAGAATATACAGAACAGGTGCATGAAAAAATACAAATATATATATATTTACATATATATTAATTAGAAAAAAAAACATAAAAGGGGGGGCTAGGGTTTATTCTGTAAATCATATTCTTCTATAAAGGACAAAAGATTTATTGCATTTTTCTTTTTCATCACTTTGAGGGCTTTTGTATCCTTCGGATCAACTTAAATCAAGGAACAATAACAGCCACAACCACATGCTCTTCCCTGCTACTGCTGAAACCCTGGCTCACACTTGTGATGTCATCATATTAGGACCCAACAACATTATATGCAGTACTTAACCTTGAACAGAAGGGGGCACTTAACTGTAACTTTTATTAGACTAAACTCAGAATGTTCGTATAGAACAGCACACTCCCCGCCTGGTATTCGGGAATGCCAAACCTTCTTTCTCAAGTTTAACTCTCAATAGTCTATTCAAAATCTTCGTGAAGGAGTACCATTAATAGGTCTCAGAAACAATTTGGGTCCATCTTTCCCAATGATTTTTACTTGTACTTTTCGGACTCGCCCATCTTGACTGGGGTATGTTTCTGTGATGATGCCCAGGGGCCAGTCATTCCGTTTGGATTGAGAGTCTTTGAGCAGAACTATGCATCCTTTGGAAATGTTGGGTTGTTGAAGTTGCCATTTCCGTCGATGCTGTAGAGTTGCAAGGTATTGTTTACGCCATCTATCCCAAAAGGTACTTGCGAGGCTTTGCACCATACGCCACTGTTGTTTTTACAGGTCATGCTTTCCAAAGTCCCCAGGTGGAACTGAGGTAGCACCGGTCTTTTGGGTAAGTAGTGTGGCAGGTGTTAGGATGAAAGGATCTGCTGGATCGGTTGACACAGGTATCAATGGTCTGTTGTTTATAATGGCAGTGACTTCAGCCATAAAGGTGGAGAGTACCTCGTGCGTGAGTTTAGAGGATGTCGTCTGAAGAAGCATAGAATCCAAGATCCTGTGGGCAAGCCCAATCATCCTTTCCCATGCGCCGCCCATATGTGATGAATGCGAAGGGTTGAATGTCCATATACAGCCGTGATTGGACAGAAATTGTTTCACCGCCTTTTCGTCCACATTAGAAGGAATTTGCAAGTCTGTACAAGCTCCAATGAAATTGGTGCCTCTATCAGAGCGAATCTGTTTCACAGGACCCCGGATTGCCAAAAACCTCCTTAAGACATTAATGAAGCTGGAGGTATTCAGGGACTCAATCACCTCTATATGAATGGCTCTGATATTTAGACATGTGAATAGCACTGCCCTATCTTTTGCTTTCTGCATAGCCGCCTCTTGTCTTACGAGCAGATACTGACCAGGGGCCAAACACTTCCACTCCCACATGTGTGAAGGGAGGCTCTGCGCTGAGTCTGTCAGTGGGCAGGTCCGCCATGTTGAGTTTCGCAGCCCCTCCTGAGTCTACGGCATACTACACAGGAATGGATAAGACTGCTCACACGTCTTTTGCCTCCTATTATCCAAAAGCCATCGGACCTAATCGCTCCCTCTGTGAAGTGGCGACCCTGGTGATGTGTTTGCTCATGAAAATGTCGTATTAGAAGTAATGCTACACGGCTCCTACCAGGTATGATGAGGGGTCTCTTTTCTTCAGAGCTTAAATCCGCTTTGCCCCGACGACCTCCGACCCTCAACAGTCCGCTTCGGTCAATGAAGGTGTCTAGTTTTCGAAGTGTACTAGTTTTAGGGAGCGGTTTGTTCTGTTTGAGGCACTGCAACTCGTCAGCGTATGTTTCCTGTTGTATTGCTTGTATGACAACTTTTGTGCTCTGAAGTACTGTGTCAGCACTCAGGGGCAGTTTGCAACAGTGCCATCCTCTGCATGCGGAAGGATTATCATTTCGGTCCTGCTTACATGAGTGTGCAATATGAATCAGCATGCCAATAGTTCTGATCAAACGGCTCCAGTCCGAAAAGCGTTCAAAACGTTTTGAGACAGCTCTATATAACACTGTTACTTGGGGGCGAACTTCTGCATCTTGGTCAGGATCAACAAGTGCGTAGGGTGCTCTAGGGAGAATCTCTGTTTTTGGGTGATGCAAAAATGCAGGTCCACTGAACCAGATGGTGTCTTGCAATTTGGTTGGAGCTATGGGTCATGTCGCAACATCTGCAGGGTTATGCTCCGAGCTTACATAATGCCACTGTTCTGGATTAGTGCTTTTCCGAATTCTCTGTACGTGGTTGCTTACGTAAGCATGAAATCTACGTTTCTCATTGTAGATATAACCAAGAACCACACGGCTATCTGTATAGAAGGTTATCTCATAGAATTTGACAGCAATCTCTGTCACACAAAGCCTGGCTCACACTTGTGATGTCATCATATTAGGACCCAACAACATTATATGCAGTACTTAACCTTGAACAGAAGGGGGCACTCAACTACAACTTTTATTAGACTAAACTCAGAATGCTCGTATAGAACAGGACAGCTGGTTTGTTCCAGCCACTACCAACAGCAAGAGTTCTGAATTCCAGTGTGAACGCCATGGCACTGTGTTTGCCTTGTTTGATAGACAGAAGTTTTTCCCCTATCTTCTTTCTTTCAGAGAAGTGGTCGAAAACTCATTGAAAGAGCTCTGTGAAGCAGTCATCTGATGTGATTTGCTCCCCTCCTTGAGACAAGACCACAGTGGCCAGGTAAAGGCTTTGTTAGTCAGCAGACTGATGAACTGGGTGATTTTGTGTTGATCAGAAACCTTCTTGGTTAGAGACTGTGAGTGTAAGCATGCACGTGTGTGATTGAAACCAGGTGTGCATGATTAGTAATCAGTTGACTGTGAACATGACAATGAGAGGGAGTGTGGGGGGAACCCGGGAGTCCATGGCAGTCATGTTTGTAGGTCATGATGTTCTCTGACACACAAAACTCACATAAAAGTTCAAGTGCACAGACAGCTGGGAGCACAAAATTAATAAGGGTAAAGGCTGAAAAACAGAAGTGAAAGTTATTTTGACTCATTTCTATGCAAATAAAAACATTTAATAATAAATAATATTAATAATAATAATAATCAAGCACTAAATCTTCAGCTGAGACATTTGTTTATGGCTTTGGCTATGCACAGACAAACCTACCTTTATACAGTGGCATTTCTTTTGTCATAATTGGATGATTGGTTTTGTCTTCATTTATGGCTGTGTGTTGGCTCACTTTCTTTATTTTTCATATTCTTTAATTAATGCCAATAATATAAAATGACTGGCATTCACCTGATTTATCAATAAATCCATTTCTATCCAGTTTGATAAATGAGGCCAAATATCTGTACAACAGCTACATCCCCTACATTCCAATTAATATAACCGTATTACCCCATATTTATAAATATTTATTATGTATGTTAGCAATTTCACTACAACTACCTCAGCTCGATGTTGCACAGTAAATTGTTTTACGCATCGAGTATGTATTTGTAGTGTCTTGAATAATAAAAACTATAGCTGTATTAGATGATTTAGTCTCTTCTTTCTGTACCTGCCAGCTTTGTAACATCTATATCCAACCCATGTTACTAACCCTGCACTACCCTTCTACAATACAGCCCAATATTAGTGCCAGAGTGAAAGGCACAAAAGGTTTGTAGGACCTAGTCTTTTTCTTGGTTTACATATTCTACCTGGCCATTACTTTGAGGATGATATCCTGATGCTGGTTTCACAGAGATTCCCAACTTTTCCAAATGTGTTTTCATTTGCAGTGCATTAAGGTGATTTCAAATCTTAAAATTCTTTTTGCTGTTTGATCGCAGTAAAAGACCTAGTACACTTTATATTATATTTTGCACTACACCTGAAATATTGCAAGACGAACTACTGTAGGGTCTACTATAGTATTTTGCGATCAATCAGTAGCAGTTACCCATTCAATCTCTGTCCAGTGGACACACATATTATCTATGTAGCTGACGCATGTTCCTATGCAATCTGCTGTTAAAAACATGGATATAATGAGAACTGAATAAAGACATTCCTCACAGAAGAATTGTCACATGTTAAGTCCTGTTATGTTGTGGGAGGAATTTCTGTTCAGGTCCACTTGTCCCACTGATCATCTTTATCCTATAATGAAACATTTTTATCCTGACGGGAGTGGTCTCTTCTTGGATGACTCCATACAACAGTGGCTCACTGAATGTTTGTAATGAGGATGAAACTTATGTAAATTATATGCTATGGCCTTTCCAGGCCTCGGCACTCTCAACAATGTAGCCCAGGTTCGATTCCCGGCCAGGAAACCAGCGCCAGCCACTGGGGTTGCACACGACATTGGGGAGGGTTGCATCAGGC
The DNA here is from genome assembly GCF_027358585.1 of Pangasianodon hypophthalmus. Lineage (NCBI taxonomy): Eukaryota > Metazoa > Chordata > Actinopteri > Siluriformes > Pangasiidae > Pangasianodon > Pangasianodon hypophthalmus. Next base: position 13,813,462 of record NC_069723.1, on the reverse strand, counting down.
AGGGCATAAAAACTGTGACTAATCAAATATGCAAACCAATGATCTGCTCTGGTGAACCCTAATGGGAGCAGCTGAAAGAAGGAGAACAGCAACAACATATGCCATGGCCTTTCCAGTGGCCAGGTCTAAACCTAACTGAAAACCTAGGGGGAGATCCTGGACACCTCAGTAAGACACATTATGCTGTTTTTTTTTTCTTTTCATTTGTCACTCACCTGTATTGATCCCACAATATAATTGTAGTATATACTGTAAAGAGTCTTCATATTAGAGTACAAACTCTTTGTCCATTTAGTTATTTTTCCAGTATCATTGTATTAAATTATGTCCGTATGTAACTTGAGTTTTCTTTATAGCCTACTTTCTTTGGACAATATATCAAACAAATAAATATCTTATTTTTTTAGGAATTTCATTCTTAAAACATGCTAGATACTAACAAACAATGCAGCACAGTCTTTCTTTAAGTTATCTATAAAGAATTTCACATGTATATCTCAAACAAATAATATAGAGTCTGGATATACAGTTTACAGTTTAATATATAGTTTGAATAGTCTGGCCTAGTATTTATTAACAGCATATCTCATTTGTAGCATTGTCTGAGTTAGTACCCAAGATCTATTATAAATGACAGGTCAGTTTTCGGCACTGCTACTACAAGAAGAGTTCCAAGAAGAATGGCTGTAAGTATGGCTGTCAGTAAATCCAACCATTTTGTATGCATCAGGAAGTTAAACACCTCTCTTTATTGAAATTTTAAACAAAAAGGATGTATAGTATTACAGTGATAATATTCTAATTAAAACTGCAATAACCTTTCACAATACTACTATTTTACGTGGAATCAATTTATTGAACATGGAATTGAAAAGAAAAAAAAAAAATTTCAAAAAAGGACCAAAACATGGAAAACCAACTTAATAGCATGTTAGTCTGAAACATTTTGGCTTCAATTTCCTTTACCCAAACACTAAAATAAGCCATATGATTTATATATTCTTCATATTCCCATTACCATTGCCATAGACAGTATCCTCACAAAAAGAGATCTAAAACAGGGTTTAACTAAATAAATTTAAATATAGTTCACAGTGTGTGATTAGCAAAGATGTCTATAGGGTTTATTCTTTAATCATGTGCAGTGGTTCTTAAACTTTTTTTGGCTACTGTAAAAAAAATCTTTTAAACCAAGTACTCCTTTAGCAGACTTTTTTTTTCTTTAAAAAATGTGTATGTAAGGGAAGGAACATAAAGCATAAAGCAGTATTCAGTGCAACAATTAGCTATATATTGCACAATACAATTATATATTGTATCAGCAGGAAAATTAATATTTTCTGAATATTTTAGAAAAATGAATATTTAATTATACAGATTGAGGCAGTTAGCTTGATGCAAATCCCTTTTCTACATATCTCAGAACTGGTGACTGGTTGTTTTGGATTCCCTTGTAGTTGTACCTGCACTGCCATTTCTAGAGTAGTGTTTTTGTTTGTTTTTTTTTTAAAGCGACTTGCTCATTTTTTCAATGTAGCACACATAATTTGTGCTTACGTTCTACCCTATACCCTAAGAAATAGAAATAAAAATGCATTTAATTATAAAGCTTATTCTGATGCACAGTAATGTTATTTAGTAATGTTATCTAACCCTAGTATGTGACAAGGAGGTGGGAGTGGCCAGGCTGTAAGGATGCATGTCTGGCACTGAGTGGTCTAATCAGTGGGAGAGAGAGATAAGGAGCAGGTGGATTTGCTGGAGAGAGAGAGAGACGCTTATGTGTTTTATGTTTGCCTGTTTTACGTCCTGTTTGAGTTCTGTTCATGATTGTACTTTATGTTTGTGTTCAGTGGGTTCCCGTGTCTTCCTTGTCTATCATTGAAGTTTGTTACATTGGTGCCAGTGTCTCCACCTGCTCCTTATCTCTCTCTCCCACCGATTAGACCACTCAGTGCCAGGCGTGCATCCTCACTACAGCCTGACCATTCCCTCCTTCTCGTCACAACTTATTAAATCTGTTTAATTATATTAGTAGCTCTAATTACATTAAATTAAGTTCTGAAAAAATAGTACTTTCCCCCCCATTGTGTCTGTGCTCACTAAGGCCAATTTACACTAAAAGCCTCTCTGAAGTGTTTCACGGGATGCATTTTTAACCTACATTAATATTTTTACATGTGACTTTGTTCAATAATTGACTTTGCTCATTACTGAATGCAGGACTGTCTATTAAAACAAGACAATCTGACAGTGGTCATAGTAATAACAATTCTTCTTCTTTACAGAGTGTTCAGGACAGAAATAATTTAAATAGATTTAATCACAAGTTATGGTCTCGAATTAATCTCAGCTGCTAAATGCTTTTTTAAGGAAGTAATGTTTTTCAACACTTTTACATTTTTACACCCATTCAGGATGGAGAATGTGTATGTAAACAGAGCACAACAACTACACCACAGTGATGTGTGTTAAAGGGTGTCACAAAATTCTGGTTTGTCTCTGCATGGGTTTTCAGTGGATCCCTTAAGGTGTGATAAAGTAAAACATTTGTTGTCTTCATCTATCTGTCATTCAGCTTAGGTGAGTGTACCTTCCTCCTCCTCTTCCTTGTCATCCTTTGCTCCAATAAGTCGCTGATAAAATCTATCATCATGATATCATCATCACTAGAAACAAATGGAGAAATAAAAAGAATTTTACCAGATACACTGCTTTCCACAGAATTTAGTTTTGTTCAGTAGGTTTATCATAAAACAAAGTACTGCAACATTCACATTTTCCATGTACCACTCATTCATTGAAAGGTCACTTCCTGGAGAATGCTTCACCAGGTAATTTTGGGATACTGATTATGTGAACATTCAGAGATTACTGGTGTCACGTCCATGTCTGCAACTCACAAAGTTGCTCACTACATCTTTCATGATCCTCAACCCACAGTTTCATCACATGTCCTCCAGTCAAGCAGCTATCCCCACTCAGTCACCTAATTATTAAAGGAACTCTAGTGCTTGATATCACACTAAACCTATTAAATAACCCATTCTCTGTTATTTCACAAAGTTTTCTTTACCATTGTGTCAGTGATGATTGCAAGCCTTAGACTTTGTCTATAGTCTTGTCTAGTTTGCCTAACTCACATTTATTTATTAGTTTGTCTACTACATCGGTTTTAATAAATCCAGAAAACCTGCACCTTTTTCCTTTTGTCCAACTGATAACTGGTGCAATGATTAATAATTTTATCTCAAACAATCTTGAGTTAAAAAAATATTCTAGAAATGTTTTGTTTTGTTTCACTCCTTTTTTTTCACTCCAGTGGCACCTCTGCCCTGATTAGGACCTGATTTTTGCCTTAACTGTTGTTCAGTGTGTCTCCCATGTGTCTTGTGAGGTTATCCTTAGTCTGTGCGTATATACTCTCTTGGTTTGTTTTGCTGTTCTGTTGCTTATGATAGTATGTGTTAGGACAGTGTTATCTAAAGATAAATTCCAGAACTGTGAATGTGATTCTGCAATGTTTTAAAAGGACAAATAGATAACATGATGAAAAAATATTTACTATAAGTAATAACTGCAGTAAAAAATCATTCCTTTGGGGTGAGTTTTTTATAACTGGACAATCAAAATTACTTACTTTGTGTCAAACTCGATCAGGTTTGTGTCAATGGGTGCATCATTTTCTAGTGCTTACACAGAAAAAGAACAAAGGGTAAAGGGAATGGTAAAGCAGAAGTAAAAAGTAAAACACTACTGGGTAGCACAAGAGTAGTTATAATACATTTCAGGAAAAATGAAGCACAGCAGGATAACATGTAAATACTAATCTGTTAAACAGGTAACTATTAAACTAAGATCTTTTGCTTTGCCTGGCTGGCATTGATTTATGATATCATAGCCACTATATGAGGGTCTTCTCAGCCCACTGCATATGCTGCTCAGCCATAACGCAGGTGATAATCCATACAAGAATCTGTTACACTAATATTTACCCAAACTAACTTGCTGAAAACCAATTCCCTGGATGAAGACAGAGATTCAGTTATTCTAACTGCATATCAGACTAATCATGTTCTTTAAATCATATTCCTTGGAATTAATATAGCATAAATTGGTTAATGAGATGAAGTTACTCAGACTTGCTTGGATCAGATGTGCTTCTCAAGCATGGCTATGACTAGTAAAACACCAAGAAGGCAAACAAATTCTGAAAATGAAAATTGTAAACACAGACAAACAAGGATAGAACAATCCTCTATACTTTCTTGTCCTACTGCCTTACATGCTTATTTATTGCTTTTCTCAGAGCCTGTGGTTAGCAAGAAACATCAACATGAAATTTCACATGATGTTTGTACATATTATTGTACATATTTTACATGGTATAAACATATCAAGGTTTAAATTAAAGTTATTTTTGAAGTTTATTATTGAGGTAACACTTTCTTTATTACTTCAATAAACAAGCTTTGGCAGGCAATTTAAAAGAATTAAGTTAAATACACACCATCTTTGTAGATGGATTCTTCTACTGGTTTAGGATGCATTAATGTGAAGGGTAGCTCTACTGCAACATCACTAGGGAAAAAAAACAGTGTGAACAATAAGATGTTCAGCAAAAGATTGATAATCTATGAATGTACAAATGCTACAACAGACATGCTGCATTGCCTTTGATTTGCCATACAGTATTACTATTCAAATATTCCTGGTAAGTATTCAGCTTTTGTTATTTTGTTTTTTGTTCTGTCAAAAAATAACAACTGTAAAATTAATGTTCTGTGCAATATGTATTTAATGTCCATTTGTTTCAGTTTCAACCAAGCAGTATAAAATCATAATTTGAAGAATAAAATGATTTTGCTGTACACTCAAGCACTGGAGATTAAAGATAAAGCATACTATAATGTACACAATCTGTTATTTTTTAATTTATTGATTATTTACTTACATTACTTACTTTATTTATTACATATTTTTGTACTATGTATAATACATAATACTATGTATTATTTTTACTATTGTATTACTTTGTTTAAAAAATATCTACTATTTATCAGCGACTATCATGAAGCATCTTTGCTTCCACAAACGCATAAGCAGTATTCTCTCTCTCTCTCTCTCTCTCTCACACACACACACACACACACACACACACACACACACAGAGAGTAAAGATGAATATCGTATCAAACTTGCAATACCTGGAGGCAAGATCTCCCAAGAGCCTGTGAAGAATAAAACAAACTTAGTCTTTCCGTGGAGTTGAGGTCAAGATGCCACATATAGCACTCTAATCCTTTGTTTCTTGCTCATTTTTATTATTCTTAAATTTGCAATGTCTAAGGAGTGTGTATTTAGGCACACTTTGTGTGACAGTAATTCTAGTGTTTGAACTGAAGAATTCATTTCATAATGTTATAAATTAACACATTTAGTACTTGAGAATCGCTGAACTTTCCCAACATCTTGTATTTTAGGGCAGAATGACGAGCTGTTGTTCTGCCAGATGGAGGTGAATGATGGACAATGATCAAATACTTAACTATTTAGACCAGGGCATCCTCGACAAGCACTTACCCTACTTGGTGCATAATGCTGATAGATAGATAGATGCATAAAAATAGCAGGCTTTGGGCCATAATCAGAATTAAGTTGTGAGTGCATAGTGAAGAGTTAATGCTGAAATTGTTCACAATGGTATTTAGAGCTCAGACATAACTACGGACTTCAGTGTTACTCAGACATGTGCATGGGGGTTGTGACAGCTTTCTTGCTGTCCATCGCGATGGTTAGTTGGAGAGTTCATGAATTGCATGTGTTGTATGAAAATCATTTTTATTCCTAAATAATCTTGAGCTTTCCAGAAAATATTCCAGCAATTGTCAGCAAATGTCAGTGCACTCCTTTTTGACTCCAGTGGCAGCTCTGCCCCAGTTAATACCCCTGATTGTTGTCCTAACCCTTGATCAGTGTGTCTCAATGTGTTTTGTGAAATTATCCCTAGTCTGTGTATATATACTCTGTTGGGTTGGACTTGATTAAAATTCTAAGCCATGTAGTATATCCTTTAGTCTTAATATGTCAGTGTTCACTACTTTCAGAAATATGGTCTTTTTCGAACCAACCTGCTGTAAGATTATAATTATGTTTTTCTGGTGTTACCCCTGCCTGCTGCTACTCATATTCAAGCTATACGTTTTAAACAAGATATTTGAAATGGCCTGAATAAAAACTGCTTCTGGCTCTTATTTGTTACAAGAAAATATTTACTTACAATAGTATGTGTTAGACCAGTGGTTGTACAGATGATCTATATAAAAATCTCCAGAAGTGTGAATATCATTCCATAAAGATTTAATAGGACAAATAGAAAATATGATGAACAATCATTAACTATAAGTAATGTTTAATGAGGAGTTAAAAAATTGCCACACATCTGTATTCAGACCTCAGACATAACCATCTCATTACTCAGACACGAGTACACTAGTCCAACACCACTGGCTGACAGTTGGATGTAACACTGAAACGTATGTTTTGGGCATTGTAAATACACTCAGAATATTTATGTAATGCCATTCGAGTCCAATAATAAATACATAAATATGACTATTAATTAATAAGTAATATTATCCCTTGCATGGAAGACTTTAATCAGAGACATGGCATTGTGAGGCTCATTTTTTTAATGGATAACATAATATGTTATATATTATTAACATAACATTATTGACTTACACTGGTCAGTAAGTATAACAGATGATGTCTTTCACTTAAGACAGCTTTTTTTGTTTGCCATCACTATGGTGAGTTGGCGAGTTCATAAATTGTATATGTTATTGGTCACCATGCAGTGTCTGCATTGGGGACCAGAGTTCAAACAAATGTCCGAACACATTCCTGCGAAAGATGTTATTTCCATGGTATATTAATAAACCTACCAATCTATTTGCTCTGGCAGATGAGTATGTGCCCTGTGTCCAGTGGGATCTCTCAAGCACAAAGTGGAAATGATCACCAGAATGTGGCTCACTGACTAGCTGTTTTTGTGTTTTATGGAGCTTCCATTAAATGCCATCAGACACATGCTATGGCTACCTGCTGGGTAGCATTAGTGTTACTTGCAGATATTTGTGAAGTGTCAGCAGAAAGCTCACCTTTTACCTTCTCCAGATTTTACAAATTGAATGTTGCTTCATTGCACCACCATGTGCTCTGTGGTAAGTTTGAGTGTTTTGCATCCTCAAAAGCTAACAGTATCAGTGTTTTCTGAGTGCAAAGCTGCCAAAATTTATGCATTTTGTGTAGGAACTCTGCATTTGAAAATCAAAGTACACTCAAAAACTTGCAGAAAGAGCAGTCTTCTAATCCCCCCTCCTCCAATAAAATGGTAAATAAGCCCAATCTACAATCCCCATCTCGGAGCCCCTAAGGAGACATGGTGATGGAAAAGATATGAGATGGGAGGAAAATTTCTATGTCAATTCTTTTGCGTTAGCTCGCAAAACTTTGCGTTCCCCCAAGAAACTTTGCATTCTCTCACAATTTTTTGTGCTGTCTCGCGATTGCAAAAGCATCGATATAGAAATTTTTCTCCCATTTCATATTTTTTCCATCACCATGTCCCCTTAGGGGCTCTGTACTAAGCTGCACATAACATCTTTTGTACTTCCCGGCTTGTGTTCTAGTATCCACATCTTAACTACAACACACAAGACAACAGATTAAACAAGTGAATTGTGAAAGAAGTCTATCGAATATGTACTATGTAGATTATAAATAAAATTCTCTGGTGTAGTAACGTATTAATATAGTCAGGCTATACTACTATTTTAAAGTTCATTTTTTTATATGTTTGTTTGACTGGGAGTCATCCTCCATATAGTGAGAAATACAGAGAAATGGCCTGCATAAATTGTGCAAGCAAAGTTCTTCTGAAGCTCTAAGTAGTTTACAGGGCTACACATGGCTACAGGAACACTGCAGTTACTCCCTGGATTCTTATAACACTGGAATATAATTCATATTAAATGAATATTGTTTTAAAACATGGTTATTATCTTCATTTTATAAATGTTACTTTGTAATACTTTTTTTTATTAATACAGTACATCTTAATTTTTAGGATTCACCTAGAAGTATAAGAATCATACAGAAGCTAGACATATCAAAAGAAAAGTTAAGTCACTTAACTGAAGCCACTAAACTGAATACAGGTTCAAACTTACCCACCACGAGACACCACCAGTTTCACTTTGACTTTATAAGACACAATGATACCCAGAATTTCTTTACTGGCTCCCTCTCGTAACCTTCAGGATAAAGCGATGAAGCCAATATTCAAAGAGAGCATTGCAACTGTTTCCACTTATCACAAGTAACACTAATATTGACTTCTTATATTAGGAATACTCACAGTGTACTTGAGGCTAAATTTGTGTCTTCATGTTTGAGCTTTCCATCTAGAGCTAAGCCACGCTTCTCTCGGTTGTTGGCAAGAAAGGGGGTGAGAGTATATACCTTACAGAATGTTGCACTTGGAGCCACAATGTCACTAAACAGACAACGTAACATGAAATTAGATTATATATATATACACATATATATTTAAACCTCTGCTGCTGTATTGCTTCATCATATGTGTACTGCATACTTACTCTGATTCCTCCATTGCCACTGGATATTTGTACTGAGCAGTGTTGAAGAGAAAAATATCAGCATATTGACGCACTATAATTGTTTAAAAAAAGATCATTACATAAATTTGTCAAATGAATATTCCGTATAAAATTATAAGGTGTATTTATAAAAACCTGAGATCTTCATTTTCTTCACAGTCTTGTTTGTGTTGTTTGTGACGTGAACATTTACACTAATTGGTTCACCATGGTAGTAGATCTGAAGAAACAGAAGCAAAAATAAGATGGTCAAACACTAATCACAGTTTTAATTCAGTTTTAAAATAAGATCTGTTTCTAAGTCATTTAATTTCAATAAACTGAAATAAAGCTACTCTAAGCTGTCTCTAAACTATCTAAGCTACTTTGTAATTGGAACTGAAACTAATGTGCAATTTTAACTTGGGTGCTATCCTTGTGCAACCACTAGATGGAGCTTATATACTATTTAACTCAAATCCACCTCCCTACTCATGATTGATTGGTAGTCCAAGAGTCCTGTAAGAGAATTGCTCCTTCCAGCACTGTTTTGTGATTTCACCTTATGCAACATAACAAAGGAAATAATAATTAGATATGAATGTGGTGTACCACAGGAGAGAAAACATTCAAATTCTGTAATACCTATTAAAAACTATTGCCATAAGACTTGCTTTTCTGCCTATCTCTGGAAAAGGGAGAAGAACATGCTGGTTTATGTCATTTTTAATTTAAAATGCTCAGATGTAAAATACTCTGCTTCATTAAAACTGCATTCATTTGAAAAGCAAGAGTAAACCTTATGTATCTCAAATTTACAGATACATCCACAGCTTTAAGAATACTATTTTTTTGACTGGCTGCTTATGGAACTTGCTGACCTCAATAAATTACTAGTTAGGTAACACAGTGGTATAGTATAAGGAACCGAATAAAGCAAATATTTTCTTTGTGGTCTGGCTCAAAACATGGTGAGACTGAATGCACCATAACACATGACAGACAGTGTGGTTATACGAGAATAATCCAATCCACGCTGGTGTGATATGGCCTGATGAGAAGTGGAATACCACCCAGAAGGGGATTATTTTCATATAACTGCACGATCTGGAGTGCAGAGCTTATAACATAGTGATTTGCCAGTGATTAAAATGTTTAATTTATTAATGAATGACACTTTGTGCATTTTAACAGTTACATTATAATAACAATAAACATGGTTGTTCCCTCACCAGCATCTCCTTTTCTCTTTCTCTTGTTATTTTACCCAGAAACTGGAAAGCATAAACTCCTCTGTTCTGAAGACTTTCCCATACTGGGAAACCACCACATCAATAATTATATGTTTCTCATTGTTAAATAACAATACAATTTTTTATTCATTCTTTTTATTCATTTTTTATTCATTTTATTTCTTTCAGGATTTTTCTGATTTTCCGCTGAACAAATTGTGAAGACCAAAGTCATATGGACATGAAACTTGGTCAACAGGTAGTACTCCATGCCCTACCCAGGCAAGCAAGATGGGTGCATGCGGCCTAATGGTGGCACTATAGTGCAAGCACTAATGTTTTGGGCCATATCATGAGAACCATAATGACACTCAAAAATCTTTTTTCCTCTTGCTCTTTGGCTTAAGCTAATTTCTGTCATGATGTTTTTTGTTTTTCAAATTTCCATAATATGCAAAAACTACTTTTATGTACTAGTCTTAGAATTTTTGGTCTAACTAAACAATATCGCTGCCAGTTGTCAATCAATTGTCAATCAGTTCTAATGAGGCAGAACCTAATTTATTCAAACAGCTGTAACTCATGATTGCTTGTGTGGATTCATGGAACTTGAATGGCCTGTACAAGACAAAATCTAAAGCCATATGCAAAGTATGGAGTGTGGTTATACATAGGGGTGGAGCTAAGATCAGCTAACTGTTTCTTGGGAACCGCAAGTTTGATTGAGCTGAAATTTGGTATGTTGTATCTACACTTACCGAACACTTTATTAGGAACATTATACTAATACTGGGTAGGGCCTCCCTTTGCTCTAAAAACAGCCTCAATTCTTCATGGCATGGATTTCACAAGATGTTGGAAACATTCCTCTGACATTCTGGTCCCAAATCCCAAAGGTGTTCTATTGTATTCACATCTGGTGAGTGGGAAGCCCACTTAAAAATACTGAACCTATTGTCATGTTCATGAAACCAGTTTGAGATGACTTTTGCTTTGTGACATGGTGCATTACGCTGGAAGTAGCCATTAGAAGATGAGTAAATTGTGTCCATGAAGGGATACATTTTTCCTGTCTTCAACTGTCCAGTTTTTGATGAGCCTGTGCTCACTGCAAACTCAACTTTCTGTTCTTGGCTGACAGAAATGGAACCTGACACAGTCTTCTGCTGTTGCAGCCCATCCGCCTCAAGGTTCAAAGTGTTGTGCATTCTGAGATGCTTTTCTGCTCACCACAATTGTACAGAGTGGTTATCTGAGTTACTGTAGCCTATATATCAGCTTGAACTAGTCTGGCCATACTCCGTTGACCTCTCTCATCAACAAGGTGTTTCTGTCCACAGAACTGCCACTCACTGGATGTTTTTTCTTTATTCCACCATTCTGAGTAAACTCTAGAGACTGTTCTGCATGAAAATCTCAGGAGATCAGCAGTTATAGAAATACTCAAACCAGCCTGTCTGGCACCAACAATCATGCTACGGTCAAAATCACTGAGATCACATTTTTCCCCATTCTGATGGTTGACGTGAAAATTACCCAAAGCTGCTGGCCTGTATCTGCATGATTTTATGCATTGCACTGCTGCCACATGATTGGCTGATCAAGTAATTGCATGAATGAGTAGATGTACAGGTGTTCCTAATAAAGTGTTCAGTGAGTGTATGTGCTAATGTGTAAGTGGATTTTTGCTGACCTATTTAATTAAAATACACAAAACCAAGCATATCTCTTGGGAAAGAAGGTGTACAGTGAAATTTCTTGAAATGATTCTTTTGCTTAAACCATACAAAAGGAGCTTTTAGCTCCACCTACTCCAACTTGTGATAATTTGCATAATATGTGGAACCTACTATTGCAAGCGAGTGCTAGGATTTTTTTTTTTTTTGCCAATCTTCACAAGTTTGGTGTCAAACTACTCAAAAGAGTGTGATACTTAATAATTAGCAAAAACATGTTGAGATTTATAAACAATATGGCCACCACACATCAGTCAGTTACAAGGAGACAGAGCTGGTCTACTCAAATAGCTCTAAGGTTCTGAGGACGTTGTGGTCATCAATAGGGGCAGAGCAGTTTCTCAGGAGCTGAAAGTCTGATTGACTTGAAATTTAGTGTGCCGCATTGTTCTGCTAATCTGTACCTGGATTTTTAATTATCATTGGATTATTTAAAAAGTATGGCCACCTCCATCCATTCAGCAGGCATTTCACACAACTAGTATTGAACAATTGTCAAAAACTTGATAAGTATATTCATCTATGGTCTCTTTATTGTTCAGTGTAACTGGCTTCTGTGGTCACAGCTTATGAAGAGTACTTGGACCCTGCAGATTGCCGCTTGTGGCTATATTTATTATTATTATTATTATTATCATTATTATTATTATTAAGTTACAGTTAAAGGACTACTGAAAGTCAGGGATGCTGCAGCACCCTTAGCACCCTAACTTCCCCTTGATTGCATATCACGATAATTTGGCGATATGAATAAGCATATATCTTAGTGTCACTTGTTTACCAAACTATTGCCTGCTAAAACGTATTCATATTTAATTTTTTGATAATAGAGTGCACCAAACTAAAATGCTCTACCTTTTGTGAATTTTCTCCTCAATGTTTTCAGCACAGAAAGCCTTTACTTCAAAGTCAACCCCACATGCCTTTTCAGATGTGAGAAAAACAGAAGAAAAGAAAACGTTTTATTGCTTCACAACACAAACTCTTGGAATTCCCATTATTTTTGTTTATGATACAGAAAGTATACCTTCCCAGTATCTTCTGGTCCAGGTTGGAATGTGATAGAACAGGGTAAATTGGGAGGTATCTATTAGAAAATATATGAGTTCCATTACATTATAGTGCTGACAATGAAATGAAAATATGAGGAGCTTTTGCTTAGATGTTACTTACACAGTCTAAAACTAGCAAATTTACAAGAGTTCACACAAAACAAACATGTATTAAAAACATGTATAAAACAAAAATGTTATAGGGCTGTATTCAGCGTTGAGTTATGCATGCTTAGTGAGGATTTAATACCAAAATTGTGCACATCAGTATTTAGACTTCATATGTAACTACAGACTTAAACGTCGCTCAGAAGCTATTGGAGGTTGTCTAAAACAGAGTTTTTCTGAAACAGAGGTGTGTCAGTTACCCGTGATTCTGATCTGAACTTAAGAGTTAAAAGCAAGCACTTGCTTTAAAGATGGTGGCCTTGGCGCTATTGAAAACCCCTGTCTTGGGTATCTACATTCAAGAAGAATTTGGCAACCTTGAAGACATGAACAACACGCAAGTAATTTGCATGTCTGGGGCACCCAGATATTTAACTTAGGCACATACATAAGGCTACTCTGAATATGGAAAAGTTAAGTCGACAACTCTGAATACAGCCTATATTTAGTCCAGCGTGAGAGTGGCTTACCTCACTTCTACAAATTAAGCTTCAGCTTTGTAAATATATGATATCACGAATAGTATCTGTAATTAATGGCACAGCAGCAAGGAATTAACCTCAAAGGTGAAGGGATAGGCATGCTCTCCAAGCTTTTTAATCAGCCGCTCCTGTAGACGTGTCAGGCTTTTCTTCTCCTCAGGCACAGGAGGAAATGCCTGTATATTGGCCACAAAGAGGTCCATTCGAAATGTCAACCCAAGAACATCTAAGTCCTCTCGCCCATAGCGGAAAGCACACGTCAGCGTTATAAACACTGTGGATGAATGACAAGGAGCCAGTGACACTAAATACTCTACCTGCTCAATTACTAACACACACAAAAAAAAAAAACCTCGTACTCAGTAAGGAAAGAACATGCTGAAAATAATATATTGGTCATAACATTTCATTAAGACCTTTTCTCTCCTTTAAGTACTCTGGATCAATTAAAACCACTCCATCTACAAAATGAAGGTGGAAAATGAGTTATAGGTCCAAAGGGCAGGCTTAAGTTTCAGGCTCAAATTCTTAGCCAGGGAGCAGATGGAATATATCAAACATTTTTGTTTTGTTTCTAATAAGTTAATATTTCAACATTTAAAACAACTGATTAAAAACAAAGGATAATTTTAAAAAATAATAATAAATAAATAAAATAAAAGGCATACCAACAGGCTCTACAATGTCCACATGGTCAACAAAGTCCCTCTTGCCAAGATACACAGTTAGCTTAAAAAGATAACGAATATATAATGAATCCAAATTGGTGTTTCAACACGATATTGCATTTCAAATTATATTAAACATAATATTAACTACATATGGAGAAATGCAAAATTGTAATGTTACATTAATAGTATTGCCTTTAATATTTTAAGACATTATTGTTATAAATATTGAAAATAAAAATGTAAGTGAATATATATAAGTGGTAAATTATGCCATTATGTTGCATAATGTCCTATTTCAACTAAAACAACAGTAGCTAATCAATATCACTTATTTATCACTTTGATTCTTTCACGAAAGAGATTTTACATTTATGTGAATGAGAAAACAGACTTTAAATTACCTTTCCATTTGGACTTGCCTTCTTGAATACCCTGTGTGAAGAGAAAAAAAGCAGTTTAGAAATGCTTAACAATGTTCTTTTGGATCTAAATGTAACACACTCCACTTTTTAAAAACACATCAATCACCATACCCATAACAGCAGCCAAATGAGCCTATACACATACAGACAGCTCATGTGGAAGGTGAAGTATGGTATTGGGGTGGGAGCTGCAGTTTATAAGTGACATTGTTAATCTGACATGGTCTCCCTGTTTGTAAGTGGGGGTGTCACCCCAGTGACAGTGTGTCTTTTCTTTCTGCCAGTGGACCACTTTCTCCAAGCACTGATGAGTTCTTCACCAGACCTATTCATTCCACCTTATTTACTCGTCTATGGCAGGCATGTCTATGGTCCCAAGAGATAATGGGGAGTTGGTAGCACTTCTTTATGGAAAAGCGCAGCATACCATGGCTCTGCAAACAAATGTAGACCCAGGACTATCCATATCCTAGCCAAGTATGTGTGTTGCTTTCCTATCATACATCTCTATAGAAGGAGTTTCTCTGGAGATTATTGGATGGTGACTTGACAGGCACAAGTAGCAAAATCCTACTTGAAATTCAAACTGTTTTGAAATGAAACCAAGCACATCTCTTTTGATATTAAAATGTGGGTGGGCTCCACTGTATTTCTCACATTAAAGGAAATCAAGGGAATATTGAAAATCAAAATTTTAGTGAAAAAAAATAGGAGCAAATTTTTTACTTAATGGTCACTCACGCTCCCAACACAGCCAAGTGTGCCAATACTTTAATCTTTAGTGATATACAAAGGGGTTGCAAACCTTACCAGAGAACATTACACACTAGGGGCGTAACACAATAGGGTTATCAAGGTGACAGTCTGTGAAGTATTGGAGGGTTACTGCAGGAGGAGAAAAAGATAAGATAAAATGTAATTTTCCCTCTAACACTACCATCTTATATTAATAATTTCAGTGGAACTGTCATAAAGTTTTCTGGAAACATTATTAATATGGCAAGACTGGTTTAAAGTAGATTATGCCTTAAATGATTAAATAACAAATTTATGTGTTGTTTGTGGCACTTGACCTAATATTGCTCCTCATAGGTCCAACCTGCATATGAGGGTTTGAGGGGAAAATAAGCTAGAATGTACATTGTCACCGGTTTCCCTTGATGCTGAGAATGTACAGTGCCTCAGAAGCATCTGTTTCCATAATGAACAGCCGTGCTGGTTCAGAATGAGTGCTGTGATAAAGGCCCTCGACAGGGTTTGGAAACTTGCTCTGCCTTCTCATTTAAATTAAGAGTACATGGACATGCATTCACTAGGTCAGTTAATAGGGATGCCAGACGCCTGCAACTCATGTTAAAGCAAGTATAAAAATATGCAAACCACAGATAACGCTGCTGTTCCTTGATGTTACAGAAATGTGATGTTTTGCCTGTGAATTTCTCACATTGCTGCCTTGACAAATAAATTATTTTCTACATGGTCTGAAAAAGAAAGAGAATAATTCAAAATATCATCCAAATAGTCAATGTTGCATTGTCTAGCATGTCTCTCAGGACCTCACTACAAAAAGAGTGAATGATCAAGGAGGCATATAGCAGGCCATACAAAATAACTAAATATTTATAATGGCTGGAATTTGTGACAAATGCTGACTTCCACTTGTCCCCTTCCATACCTCTGACCACATTGTAGGTGTTTGGTTTTTCTCTGGTACATGCTCTAGACTGCCCTAAGCTGGCCTAAAGCAGAGGGTACCAATGGAAGGGGCTATTTCGTTACCTCAACAAACTTATTATGAATTTCATTTATCTCAGAATAAAAAAACAATTTCTTACCTTTTATTGGTCATACTATTCCAACCATTAGCTCTGTTTTTTGTATAATCAACACTAGTGTTTGAGTGAGTAATAAATGTTCAATTTCATGATTCTCTGCAGGTGGCCAGCCATCATGAAAGCGCCAGGCTGAAAATAGATGGATTGTAATAAAGACTTGGGTACTGTCCAGAATGCTCGCTTTTATGCCCTTGCACCCTCAAACATGATAGAATGCTAGGTCTGCACCTTAACAATGTCAACAAAGTGTGGACTTGGAGAAGCACTAAAGTTGCAGTTTTTTTAAAACTGCCATTTTAGTTGCAGGACAGAGCCTAATGTGGGACAAGGCTGCAGGTTAGTTGGTTTATTAGAAAAAAAGGAAAATGAGCCAAAAACACAACAAGCAAAAGAGTCAAAACCACGAAAGAAAAATAATATCAAAATCTCTCTAAAAGTTACCAACACAGTGATTTCCTAAAAGCAACTGCTATTTTTTATTCTTATTTGCATAATGTTTGTGTAATAAATAAAATACAATAACAATAAATATGACCATGGAAACTCGTCTGCCTTGACACTAGCCTTTATTTGCAGCCCACAGACTGACAGGGAAAAAAGTCCTGCCCATCGAGTCATTCCAGGTTCAATAATAATATCCTTTAATTTATTTTTAAATAGCAAAAAGTAGTTATATATTATTAAAATTCTATTTATATTATAACTTAGATTTGGAGTCTTCAGTAACTCTGTTGTCATCTGTTATTTCTGTTGGAATTATCATAAACTGACTTAATATTTTCCTGAGGCAACAGACTATACTGTTAATGCCAAAAGTTTACATACACCTAGGCCAAAGACATTCGAATTCAATTTTTCACAACTCCACACGTGTGTTACCATACATTTCCTTGGCTTAGTCAATTAGGGTATCTACTTTATTCCCATAAGAGGCAATTTCACAATAATAGCTAAGCGACAGATTTATTTCAGCTTTTATTTATTGTAACAGATTTACAAACACTTTGGTAGTGTTTTGTGGCATTGCTTTTTAATTGAATTGCTTGAAGTTGAATCAGACAAACTGGTGTAACTCAGTCAGGATTGTGGGTCTCCTTGCTCAGAAATGCTTTTTCATTTAAGTCCACAAATTCTTTGTGGGGTTCAGGTCAGGGCTTTGTGATGGTCACTCCAATACTTTCATTTTGTTGTCTTTAAGCCAGTTTTGTTACAGCTTTGGCGGTATGCTTAGGATCATTAGGATCATTGACCCAGTTGCAACCATGTTTTAACTTTCTGGCTGATGTCTTGAGATTTCAGTATTTCTAGATAATCCTCCTTCCTCATAAGGCCATTTATTTTCTGAAGTGCACCAGTCCCTTTTCCAGCAAAACACCCCACAATATGATGTTGCCACCCACCAACATGCTTCACAGTTGTGATGGTGCTCTTTGGATTAGAAGCCTCACACTTTTTCCTCCATACATGGCCCTGATCATTATCTCCAAATAGTTCATCTGACCAGAGAATACTAATCCAAAAGGCTGGTGATAACCTGCTAAATTCAGTCTGGCTTTTTTATGACAGTGTTACAGTTGTGGCTTCTTCGTTGTACAGGAGCCATGTTGATGTAGGACTCTCTTAAGGGTGGAGGTACATACTTGGTACCTGATGCCTCCAACTCCTTCAGCGGTTACTTCGTTGCTGTCTTGGGTTTTAGTAAAACCTTTCAGACCCAAATTTGTTCATTTCTAGGAATTTGTTTCTCTTTACTGAACAATGCCTTGTCTGTGTTGGAGCCCAAACCTGTTCCAGCATGACAGTGGCCCTGTGCACAAAGCACAGTCCATAAAGACATGGTTTGCCAAGGTGGGTGTGGAAGAATTTGAGTGGCCTGCACAGAGCCATGACCTCAACCCCACTGAACATCTTTGGGATAAACTGGAATGCTGACTGTGTGCCAGGCCTCCTCACCCCTCATCAGTGCCTGACCTCACTGATGCTCTTATGGCAGAATTGGCAGAATTGGGATATTCAGGAATCACACAGGGGTGTGACTGGTCAGGGGTCCACATACAGTCTCCTCTGAAAGTATTGTAACAGAAAGGCCAATTCTTTTGTTTTTGCTATACACTGAATACATTTAGGTTTGAGATTAAAAAAAGAATATGAGATGATATATGAGAATCTCAGCTTTCATGTCCTTATATTTACATCTAGACGTGTAAAAAAAAAAAACATAGAACATGGCATCTTTTGTTTGAACCCACCCATTTTTTCAAGTGATCAAAAATATTGGAACATGTTACTGACAGATGTTTCTTGTTGCCCAAGTGCATCCTGTTAGACTGATTGTTTAAACAATTAATAGCTCTGAATGTCTACTCTTGGTTTGAGTTTCCCTGTGAATACTGCATTTGTTGTTAAAAGGATAAACCAACATGGGAGAAAAGCAAGCCATTTTGAAGCTGAGAAAATGGGAAACACAATCAGAGCCTGAAAGAAACGACTGGTGTACTAACAACCAGACATCAAACAGATCTGCCAAGGAAAACAACAGCAGTTGATGACAGAAATCTTGTGAGATCTGTGAAGAAAAACCCAAAAACAACACCAACAACCTCCACAGGGCAGGGGTGAAAATGTCACAATCGACCATTTGAAGAAGAGTTCGAGAGCTGAAATACAGTATAGAGGCAATACCACAAGATGCAAACCACTCATCAGCAGTAAGAATCAGAAGGCCAGATTGGAATTCACAAAGAAATACAGAGATGACCTACAAAATTTCTGGAACCAGGAGTAGCCTCTAGCAAAGGAAGGAAAGGCCAAAGTGTGGAGAAAGTAAAGCTCATGATCCAAAATATACAAGCTAATTGGTCAGGCACGGTGGAGGTAGTGTGGGTTTGGGCTTGCATGGCTGCTTCTGGAACTGGCTCTTTAGGGCCTTTCACACCGCGGGAACCTTTTCATAGTACCTGAACTAATTGTGGAACTACCCACTTTTTGGCGTTTTCGCACCTCCGGAACTGGGTGCGATTTTAGTACAGGACTGCCTTTTTTGAGAACCAAATTAGCTCCTACTCCGGAGCAGGGTCTAACCAGCACAACTGGTACTACCCGTGATGTAAGTAGATGTTGATTGGCCAAACGCGTACAAAAACACCTTCACCCGCCATGATTTAAAAACGCCGTGTAAGCATACTGTAGTGTCAACTTATTTAGCAAGTATGGAGAACAGCGATAGATGGACGTGAGACGCAACAAAAACACACCTCCGATCACCTCCGATTGTTTACGTTATTGTTCTTTGTTTCCGTTGTTGAACGCCGCGCACAAATGACGTCGCTGTCGACCGGCTTACGTCACTTCCTAGTGCCCACTGTCGGTGCGAATGCAACCCTTTAAACAGTACTGGGAAATAGTTCGCGCAAAATCGCCCAGTACTTTAGTATTGTACATTTAGTTCTGGAACTAAAGCGGAGTGAAAGGCCCTATTAATATCTATTAATGATATAACTCATGATGGTAGCAGCAGATTGAGTTCAGAAGTCTACAGAAACATTCATCATGCAGCAAAATACACTGCCGTCACAACAAAGGACTTCATCAGGAAGGGGAAAAAAAAGTGAAAGGTTTTAGACTGGCCAAGTCAATCACCAGAACTTAACTCAGTTGAGCATGTATTTCACATTCTGAAGAGAAGACTAAAGGGAGAACCCACCCGAAACAAACAACTGAAAGGAGCTGTGGTACAAGCCAGAAAAAGCATCACTAAAGAAGATAGTTTGGTGATCTCAGTGGGTCACTAGCTTGATAAATTTATTGCACGCAAGGGATATGCAGCCAAATATTAAGCATTATTTACTTTAATTTATTTTAAGATTATCTGTCCCAATACTTTTGCTCACAAAAAAATTGGGTGGTCTGCCACCAAAGGTGCCATGTTCTAAGTTGTTTAACACTAGATTAGATGTAAATATCAGGAATTGAAAGCTGAAATTCTGATCGTCTCATATTCATATTGGCTTTACCATTGCAATATTTTCGGAGGGTACTGTACTTTTGACTGTATAGTGTACATCAAATCAGCATTGATTCAGTCAAGACATTGATTGTACTAATGTACAGAAGTATGTTTTTATTTGCGTTTATTTCACGTATCAGATAAATTGGAAACAACTAAATAGCTCGCACAACTTGACTGTGTACATGTAATCATGCAAAAGAGAAAAAAAAAATATTGAAAATAATTACAATTTCTAACAAGTAAGAAATATACAGAGTGCCAAAAGAAGATCAGGTAAAATGCAGGTGACAAGTCCTAGAAAGACGGGTTGCATGAAGGACTGGGAAAACTGGTCATCAGATTTCAAGCATCACAGTAAAGGGATCTCTACATTTTGTTCACTTTCAGCTCACAGTGCTGTGGACAGAACATTGTTTGAATTACTCACTTTGTGTAGGTGCGACCTGCACTACTGTATGCTCTAAAAGTATCAAGGACTTGGCTGAAGATCAGATGGACTGCTTCATTCTGGACCACCTGCAGGGGTTTGGTAGTGATTGCAGTCAGCAAGTTTTGTAGTCCAGGCGTGAGATGTCAAGGGCCTGATTCTTAGCTGGAGAGAGAAGCAATGGGGCTTCTCATTTGCTGACCCTAAAAAGGAATGGTTTTTGGATTAGTCTTTGTAATATTGGACATTTATGTATGTAATTTTAATAGTGGTTTTTAACCTCAACATATAAATTCAAGCAAAACTACACAATCTAGTTTGATAATGTTCACACTAAGTGCCATAACTCAACTAAGGGAATTGAGTTGCACATACATAGTGGGGTCATTCCATATCAGTTCAGGTAATTCAGATGTTCTCTATCTGTCTAAATGCTCAGAAGTCATCACAAAAGGCCATTTTTAATGGGGTCCTCAAAATGGCAAAAAGTGCAAATTTTCCAAACATCAGTGCTATTATTGGCTTATAGACCTCAATTTAATAGATGTAGTTGCTAACAATCAGAGTTTATCTGATGACATTGACTCAGTAGTAGAATCATGAAAAATTGTGTGAAATATGTTTAAAGTATGGTCATGTCATGTTCCAAGCAATATCCTTCCATGTTTCCATGTTTAAATTTAATCTAGATATTATTTATCTAGATATTTCTGCCTGTTCGACTATACACAAGTCTGAGACCACTAATAATTCTTCTATTTTGCATTCTTTTCTAATTTAATACAACAATTCTCGTTACAAATTATATTAATGAGAACAACTTGAGTGAAATATTTACATAAATTTCAGAGTTTCTTGGTATTTGGTATGTCCTCTTTTTGCTTTAATGACAGCATGCACTTGAGCTACCATGGACTCTACAAGTTTGTGCAAAACCTTATGATCCATTTGAGATCATGTGCATTGGAGTGTCATCTGAACACATGCTTCAATAAAAGAGATTATGCATGAGGAAAATCTGACCTTTTGTACAAAGCAATTAACATGGTCAATATCACAAATTTAAATAGGGACCTAGAAATAGTGCAGAATCTTGAATATTAAATATTCAAGATATTGAAAATTTACTTTCTTCATTTTAAATATTTTACAATTCTAAAACCTTCTGTTTATTTCCAATTTAAAAAAAAAAAATCCCAGATTTTCATTGTGGTCTCAGACTTTTGGACCCCACTGTATATAAAGTAAATTGTTTGACTGGATCCCAGACTTTAGCATATTATTTCAGGTAAGTTACTTGAATTAACTTTTTTTCTGGCTATTAAGCAAAAGAGTAAGCTATAAAAAAATCTTAATTTAATGGAAGTGAAAGTCAAGCCTGAGTTGAAATAGAACCACGATTCTAACACTTTTCCCGCCCACATTTTATACTGTATAGTGGTAGTTCAATATGTACATTGTTTTTGTTAGCTAGATTTACTGTTAACTTTAGCATTGTATGTTAGCTGAATTTCTTTGCCTTAGTATGATGACGTTAGCTTAAATATGTATTAATTACAGCAGTTTGGTTAAGTATATTTTTTTTCAGCACTGTGACAGCACTATGACTCTGCTCTCCTATAACACTATTCCGAGAAATTCTTGTAGGAAAAAAGGACAACACAAACACAGCAAACTTCTGTACACTTCTCTCCAAGTACTTACATCATTATTCTCATATTCTTCTACGAGTTTCTGCCAAGCACTTCTCTCCAAGTGCTTACATTAGAGAAGGCATCATGTCAGTTTTATTAGCATTTTTAAAAATTGTAGCTCTGCCTGCACAGCCAATATTACAGTGCCTAAATTAATGAAAACAAAAACATAAGCTGGATTTCTAATCACTCTCTACTTCCTACTAAGTACACTACATACAGTATCACTGCCTATCTCTGTATTGCACAGATCCACTTAGTGTAATTTTTTTTTTCCTGATGATTACCACTAAAATTTTTATTGGATTAGCTCTGTTATTTCAGGACATATACATTTGTAAAGACATTAACAGCAAGCTTATTATAAGTACTTTAAGGATTTTAAGCACATGCTTACATTCAACCCTGTAAAGTGCATTTTACAAATCTGCTATTCTGGGGACTACCACAAATTAAGGTGGATATAGTGAGTGATTGATTTTCATTTTAACACACAATGGAACTACACAAAATTTTGTTACTAATCACTATCTAGCCTCAACATTTTTAGAGCTAACAACAAAAAGTTTACAATTCTTGCAGTATAATTTAAAATGTCTGTTCCAAAAAAAGTAGACTTGCCACTGTAAAATCTAGCCCAGGCAATTTCCCTCCAGAGCACCAGAGAATTTTTAATGACTTCTTCAGTTACCCAGATCATTTCCTGAGTATCCAATATAATAAGAACATGGACTTGAACTCTTTGTTCATGGACTTGTGTGAAGACTTAATGTTTGCCTGCAATCATGTATGTACTGAGTCATGTTTCTTGGATAGTGATTTTGTATATGGCCTTGTTCGTCTCTTCTTGACTTTGTTCCTTGCCTAGCCCTTTGATCTTTGTTGGATTTTGATTACTGGTATTTCGAACTTGCTCTGCCCACTGACCTTGCCCCCTTGCTACTGTTTTTGGATTTATTTGCATTCTGTGTTTTTGGCATCGACCTATACTGTCTTGACCTTGACTTCTGTAAAATAAACTTTGAGCATATGGATCTGTACTCAGTGTCTCTGAGTCCATTGTTACAGCCACACAGTCAACAGTTGTGATTGTTCTGCTCACCTTTCAATGTAGACAGATCAAACAGACATTAACCTGCGATAAAATGTAGAATTGTCCTTATGAATGAAAACCCATTCAATTAATCAGTGCATGCAAATCAGTGCAAGTTTAATTTCATAATTTTATAAAATTATAGTTTTATAATTTTAGTAGCATAATCTTAACTGTTAGACTTTAGACATGATAAGAGATCCAATGAAACAAAACACAATAATATATAATGAATGAAGTGTAAAGATATATCGAGATTATAAACAAATTTCTCAATATCCAATATAGCAGTATATTAAAGCATGTTTTATAACCTCTGTATATGTATAAACTGAAAAAAATACTATAACAATAATTATAAAACTTCTAACAATAATTATAAAACATAAATCCATTATGAATACACAGCTAGCTAATGAAGTTTTAATCCAAATATAGCTAATATACATACAGTATAGTTAATCTACTGATCTAACTGCAGTATTATAACTGTAATGATATATCAGCTAACAAAAAAGCCATAATAAACTAAACCAGACTATATTAACAATGCTATGTTTTTACATACCATAAGTTCTATAATTATGAAAAAAAAATAGCTGAGGGCTAAAATCTGGATCTTTCAATGTTGTAGGCTATCTTAGCTATTGCTGCATTTGACTTACACTATATTACCAAAAGTATTCGGTCACCCATCCAAATGATCAGAATCAGGTATCCTAATCACTTGGCCTGGCCACAGGTGTATTTGTGAAAGAATGGGCCGCTCTCAGGAGCTTAGTGAATTCCAGCGTGGAACTGTCATAGGATGCCACCTGTGCAACAAATCCAGTCGTGAAATTTCCTCGCTCCTAAATATTCCACAGTCAACTGTCAGCTTTATCATAACAAAATGGAAGAGTTTGGGAACAACAGCAACTCAGCCACGAAGTGGTAGGCCACGTAAACTGACGGAGAGGGGTCAGCGGATGCTGAAGCGCATAGTGCAAAGAGGTCGTCGACTTTCTTCACAGTCAATTGCTACAGAGCTCCAAACTTCATGTGACCTTCAGATTAGCCCAAGTACAGTACGCAGAGAGCTTCATGGAATGGGTTTCCATGGCCGAGCAGCTGCATCCAAGCCACACATCACCAAGTGCAATGCAAAGCGTTGGATGCAGTGGTGTAAAGCACGCCGCCACTGGACTCTAGAGCAGTGGAGACGCGTTCTCTGGAGTGATGAATCACGCTTTTCCATCTGGCAATCTGATGGACGAGTCTGGGTTTGGAGGTTGCCAGGAGAACGGTACATTTCAGACTGCATTGTGCCGAGTGTGAAATTTGGTGGAGGAGGAATTATGGTGTGGGGTTGTTTTTCAGGAGTTGGGCTTGGCCCTTTAGTTCCAGTGAAAGGAACTTTGAATGCTTCAGGATACCAAAACATTTTGGACAATTCCATGCTCCCAACCTTGTGGGAACAGTTTGGAGCGGGCCCCTTCCTCTTCCAACATGACTGTGCACCAGTGCACAAAGCAAGGTCCATAAAGACAAGGATGACAGAGTCTGGTGTGGATGAACTTGACTGGCCTGCACAGAGTCCTGACCTGAACCCGATAGAACACCTTTGGGATGAATTAGAGCGGAGACTGAGAGCCAGGCCTTCTCGACCAACATCAGTGTGTGACCTCACCAATGCGCTTTTGGAAGAAAGGTCAAAAATTCCTATAAACACACTCCTCAACCTTGTGGACAGCCTTCCCAGAAGAGTTGAAGCTGTAATAGCTGCAAAAGGTGGACCAACATCATATTGAACCCTATGGGTTAAGAATGGGATGGCACTTAAGTTCATATGTGAGTCAAGGCAGGTGACCGAATACTTTTGGTAATATAGTGTACCTCTGAAGTGGGAAGTCAGAGCTCGGAGTGATGTCATTTTTGACCTCCACGCATTTGAGGTACAAAGTAGGAAAAACATGCATGACTCCATGTTTGTCTTTTGGTAGCAACAAGCTAGCCAGCTGTAATGAATGACGCATATTTTCCTCCTCAAAACAGTGAACTGCATAATCAATGTTATAGAGTCAACAATCTAATATTTCTGCATGCTGATTGTTTACTGTGTGCTGCCATGTTGATTTGATGTCACTCCCTGAACTTGGAGGAACTCATAGTTCAGAAGCTTAGCCCAAGTTCACAAGTAGGAATTTCAAGTTAAGAGGCCAAACACAGCATATCTTAGTGGCTATCTGATAGCTAATTTGTTCGGAAATACAACTTTATGCAAAAATGTCTAATTATGTCTAATAACCTAAAAGTAAGATCACTTAGTCATCATTTTAGTCATCCCATGGACGTTAATAGCGTTAGCACTGTTAGCACTGCCACTAATAAATTTCAAATACATTTTGAACAATAAATAATCATACTTTTAATTCAAATACAATTAAATATATGTACAGAAAAGTTTAATTATGCGATACACTGATTTAATGTTATATAAAGTTAGTAAAAGTGTTTGGTGATGTCACTTACTTTTAAAATAAAGATATAAACAGACAATTACTTTATTTTCCAGAATTACGGTAACATTGTAATTTCGCTTTAGATTTTGATCTGCCAAGTGCTGTCACGCTGTTGAATTTTTTTTTTAACTGGCATACATGTGAGTCAAAATAACTTCCTCTACCTCTGAAAAACTATATTTTTGTCTTTTGCTCATCATTTCAGCTGTGAGCTTTGCAAGCTTTGGAGTTTTGTGGGTGTCATCCAATGCAAATCAGCTGTGCCTTGCACAAATATGGTAATTTATGGGTGACTGGTGTTACGTACCGTAATATTGTTTAATATTGTAATATTGTTTTTTTTCTGTCTGCCTTGTTTTGACCGTTACCACCTTTAGATCCTGGGATTGGACAACCGACCGGTCGATCTTCCCTGTTAACGTGATGATGACACCCACCTCTCTGAATCAATCAGGCACCATCAGTCTACTATAAGGACTCGGAAATGACGCAAGAGGAGCGCGCGTTTTTTTCTGATAGCTCTTGTTTGTCACGTTGTCCATCCTTCCCGAGTTGTTGCAATTGTGATTTGTTAGTTTACTTTGAGTTATTTCTGATCGCTCCCTTACTTTACATGTTGTAATCACCTGCCTCTGACTTGACTCTGGCTGTTTGCGCGATTAAGCTGTGATTTTGATTCCTCTTCCCTCTTTAAGAGTTGACGGTTGGATTTATCTCTCGACTCATCGTGTTGAGACGAGGTTAGTATGTCACGTGACCTACATAAAGCAACATGTAGAATATCGCTTGTATAAAAACACTAGGATAGGAGCAGGAGCTAATGCCTGTATTTGTTTTGTTAGTGAGCGTAGTTAGATTTGTTTTTTCTTTTTGTTTAGATTAGCGTTGAATTAG
The DNA here is from genome assembly GCF_027358585.1 of Pangasianodon hypophthalmus. Taxonomy (NCBI): domain Eukaryota; kingdom Metazoa; phylum Chordata; class Actinopteri; order Siluriformes; family Pangasiidae; genus Pangasianodon; species Pangasianodon hypophthalmus. Next base: position 13,786,583 of record NC_069723.1, on the reverse strand, counting down.
TTGGAGTTAGTATGTGTTTTGTTTTAATAATTTCTTTGCATTCAGCTCTGCTCACGTCTCACACGGTTGTTTTTTTTTTCCTTCAATTTATATAATTTGTAAACATCATCTCCCTTACTCTTTGACGTTTCTATCGTCACTGTAAATATGAAAAGCAATCGAGTGTTTTGATGGACATAATTCCTCACTAAAGTTTTTCTGATAAGCATTTTCCGGTTTCTGTGTGATTCATTACTCCACACATCTCATTCCTTAAGTAACAGACAGCCTCCCCGATTCTAAAAACATCTTTAATTCTTTTTTTTTTTTTTTTTAATTAATTTATTCTTTGTGTTGACTTCCTACATTCCTAGAAGCTAATTTTGACAACAACAGCAGCCAATTAGGAAGTCGTAACACACACCCTCCTGGCCTTTACAGTTATTTCCATTATGTAAAGACTTGAACATTAACAGGTAATTTAACAGTTACTACTTTTTTCAAACTTTACAATGCTGACAACCCATAAGATGTGTGTGTGTGTGTGTGTGTGTGTGTTTCATAGGACCAGCATAGTGTGAAGCGTGGAGCAACACATTTAAGAGTATCAAGATATCAGGTTACCAGAAGGGAAGCAACAAACAGTAGTGTAACCAAAGCAAAAAACAAAACAACCAAAAAAAAAAAAAAAAATGACGCAAGTGGTTTTGCAGGTGGGTGGGCCATAAAAGCAAACAAACCAAAAACAGACTAAGAAAATACGCTACATATGAATATTGATACACCTCTCTTTCTCAGGCATGGGTCATTTGTGTTTACTGAATAATTGTGAGATCCTATGATATAAATATTAACAGATTTACATTTGGTTAACAATGATTTGTTTTGAACAACATGTTTCTATTTATACAATCTTTAACACTATTGGTAATGCAATATTCACAATCTTACAATGCAATCTTACAAGGTATAACTACATAAACTGTTTTACATTTAATTAGAAATGAAATGCAATACAGCTTTTATAATAATGAATTTCTTTTTATAGGTTTTACAGTAAAATTCAAGGAATGGATTATAGACCAGTCTATAACATCTCACATTACTTCCATTTAATTGGATTCACAGATTTTCAACATCTTAGTATAGACTTTAATAGCTAATTCTGTTTTGTTTTTGGTAATTATGAAGCAAAGAACTTTGCATGCTCTGATGTACATTCTGATTGCATTAATTGCTGCTCTTGGGTGTGTTATGCCAATATTAATTGTTATCAGGATGTTTAATTTTTTTATTTATTTTTTTTTGTATTACTAAAAATGAATGTCTCATCCTAAGAGACCAAAGGCCAAGAGACAGCTGGTAGTTTTCACTCAGGCATTTTACTTTGGATGGCTGTTGACAGGTTATTTTGTACCAAATACCAAAGGTTTGTAAACATCACTAAATCATTACTTTTCTGCTCTGCTTTAGAATTTTATATGTGTAATTAGGGGGCCAAGCACTGATTGTGCACAGGCACCCTATAGTTATTCTACCTTCAGGACCATGGCCTGAGGCAATGCAACATGCTAAAAATGCTTACATCTAACTGCCATTTTTGCTACTCCTTGTCCAAATTGTGTCCATTCTTCACCAAGTTTGGCTCACATCATCTTGAGACCTGTCTGAATAACTGTCTACTGCCATTGAAGCCATTCAATGTGCTAGGAAATTTGAAAACTGTTTACCTGTAACGTGCTGGCAGATGCAAAAAAAGAAAACAGGATGTTAGGGTGTATCTCAGCAATGCATCTACATATCATCAGGAAACTTGATAAGTGTTTTCAGGACCAGGCCCTGAAATCACCCAAGAAGTTAATGACTGCATCACCTTGTGGTCAAGAACTCTAACAACTTTCATTTTTTTCCATGTGTCATTTGAAGAATTTGTGCAAGATTCACAGTTATTTTTTCCTATAATTCCCTGAAGTGAACACACATATGCTGAAGTGAGTGCATAACAAACTTCTGAAATTCATGTGTAAATTCAAGAAATTCTTCCTGTTTACAATCTTGGATGAAAATTTTTTTTTAACTACTCCTACAGATTATGTCCAATCAACACCAAATTTGGCATACATCATCTTCAGACTAACCTGGACAAACATTATCAAAAGAACTTTGATATTCCCAAGGGTTTGCCTGTAACTTAGTGTTTGGGGCTCAGTCTCAGTGTTTAAGTCTAGGCTAAAAACATATTTGTTTAGGCAAGTCTTTTGTGAATAGTTTTTTCTTAGGTACAGGGGCAGGTCTGAAGGGTTCACAGGCATAGAGTGTTGTGGTGAACTGGGATGTTTGGATGCTGTCGCCCCCCCACTCTCACGCATTCACTCAGGTTTGTTGACGGTGGAGTCGCTGGCCACTTTATGTCCCAGGGCTCCCTCATGCCTGCGTTACCTTCTGGTTCTCCCTTTTAGTTATGCTGTCATAGCTAGTCTTGCCGGAGTCCCTGCTTGCACTCTGCACGCAAAGTATATTGTCCTTAACCATTACGGGACAAAAGCTTTCCTAACAATCTCTCCCTCTCTCTCCACCTCTCTCTCTCCCTCACTCTGTCGAGCTACACATGCTACTTCTGAGATGCCAGTGATCCTGACCCCTTCTACTCCCTGCCTGACCCATCCTGATGCCCTACTTCTGGTTGGAGTTCTCATCGGTTGAGTTTGCTCGCTGCTGCTGGGGGTGGCCCCATATGGACGGCCTGAAGAACCATTTGGATTGCTGGGGGTGGTGCCACCTGGGGGCTGTGGAGATGGCTTGGGGATCACACATGGGAGCTGTACTGTAATGGCTTGGGACTGCGATTGCTGTAGTGGCTTTGGGGCTGCAGCTGCCACGAGCACCTTCGTACTCAGGACTCCATCAGTGGACAGTGGATAGATTTTAACCAACCGGACTTCTTGCAAAAACTGTGAAGAATTTACTGGTTGCACAATTGCACTATTTGTCCGTATAGTACACAATAATAGAAGGGATTTGTTTATAATTGCACTATCCGTTGCACCCAGATGAGTATGGGTTCCCTTTTGAGCCTGGTTCCTCTCAAGGTTTCTTCCTCATATTGTCTCAGGGAGTTTTTCCTTGCCACCATCACCTCTGGCTTGCTCATTAGGGATAAATTCACAAATTTACAATATATTTTTTGTGAATCCATTTATTTCTGTAAAGCTGCTTTGTGACAATGTTCATTGTTAAAAGCGCTATACAAATAAAATTGAATTGAATTGAAATTAATGTGTCAATAAATCTGATGGCAAAGCCGCCAAACAGGAAGTGAGGCTGTATCTCAGCAACAACCTTGCACACTGACACAAATCTTGGTAGGCATCTTCAGGACCATGCCCTGAGGCTATGCAACATATTTCATGACAGTGCAACATACTGGACAAAAGTTACAATAACATACCAAAAATGCTTCCATCTAAGTGCCATTTTTTGATACTCCTCAAATTTGGTCCAATCTTCATGAAATTTGATTCACATTATCTTGAGACCTGTCTAAACAACTATCTACTGCCATTCTAGCTGTTCAGTGTGCTATTATAAAGACAACACATAACTGACAGGGTTTAATATCAAATAGCATTTTTATTGAGCAATTTTCAATTAAAATCAACACTGCCATTTTGTTAATCAAACCTAATTTTGCACTGCTTCTGTGAGCATACATCAGTTGTTTGATATGGCCTGTAGAGATATCTCTAAAATTATTAAGCTGGTTTAATAGGTTAATTAATAAATTTCAAGTACTGACTGTGTTTTTATACTGTCTTCCTATTTTGCTGGATATAAAAAGTCTACACACCCCTTTTAAAATGGCAAGTTTTTGTGCTGAAAAAACGTAAACCAATATAAATCATGTCAGAACTTTTCCCACTCTCAATGTGAAAATGAAACACATAAAAATTAAGTGAAAAACATTCAGAAACATTTTGGGGAAAACAAATAGGAAAAATAAAAAAGTTATAATAACCTTGTTGCATAAGTCTGCACACCCTTTTATAATTAGGGATGTGGCTGTGTTCAGAATGAACCAATCACATCCAGTCTCATGGTGAAGCAGCAAAGTGCTTTAGGGCTGCTTTTCTTCAGCCAGAGCTGCGGGTTTTATCAAGGTGGATGGAATCATGAATAGCTAAAATACCGATTTTAGTGTTTTAGTGCAAAACATTCAGGTGTCTGCTAAAGCTTAAGATGAAAAGGAATTTCACCTTTTAGTACAACGGCCCATGTTCTCAAATCTTCTAAGTTAATTTAGTTAATTGGTTGCTAAGTCAGTTAGTTAAAAATAAACTATATAGAAATTTTTGTTCTAGTTGTGAAAATATGCATCATTGGTCAGCAGTGGTCAACAGTGATGGCTCCTCTGTCATTTACAGCTTCTCTGTATAATAATATTGAAAATCTTTTTATATGTGTGTTTCTATCAAATGTACTGATTTGTATTTTTGTCAAGTTTACAATATTAAAACAAAAAGAGATCACTTTCCCAAATTTAAAACAAGAATATTTGTAGAAAAATAGCAAAAGTAATGAAAACATACAGTACAATCTTAACAAGTAACATATCTAAAGTTGCTGTGCATTTGAGGGTTGCATATCTAAAGACCTAGAACATTTTAAAATGAGCTCTGTATCAGTTAAGTGGCATATTTAAATTGATAATGAAAAATATATAATGTAATATTTCTTAGTACAAGGATATTTTCTTAATACAGCCATGTCATAGATATACAACCCCTATTAAATATTGCAGGTTTTAAAATCATATTTGCTAGCCTCATCATATCACAATATCATTTCACTTAAAAGGCAATGGCTACAAAAGGAAATCCCAGACACTCAAAGGCCAAGAGACACAGTATCAGGACTTCATGCCCAGACACCTGGCTGCACTATACTCTGGACCAAGAATCACATAAAAAGTAAACTTGAATATTCAAGATGATATTTGGATAAACCTGTGGAGCTCTGGGAGAACTGAAACTGTTTGGTCCCATGGATCTTGGCAATAAGAAAGGCAATGCTTAAAAAAAAAAAAAAAAAAACAGTCCTCCCCACGGTCACGCATGAAGGTGGTTCAGTCCTATTGCGGGGGTGCTGCTGTAGGAACTGGCAATTATATTATGTTATTTCTTACATAGCATCTAACAAGGAAGTTGCAAACAATCAAGATATTCTGTCTTCTTTCTAAATGTCTTATTTCTGTATTTTTTCTAGATGTGAAGAAATTAGTTGTATTTATAAGCAGGGGTCATCAACGAATAGTAGCTAGGGTTGCTGAGAGACATTTAGGAGTCAAAGTGCTGATATGGGAAGAGATGATCTAGGTTCTCAGGCAACGTGCTTCTGAGGCAATTCTCAGGCAATTCAGTCCAGTTGGCAACATGTATAGGTTAATAATAACAATGATCATTATATTTCAATCTGATACTAGGAATTTACTTGCTAATGGAGGAGGTAGGTGTGGTACATTTACAAAAGGCGGGATAGCTTTTAGAGACTTAGATAGAGATTTAGGATACAGCACAGTAGAAATATGGGCAGAGAAAAAGGCTTTATGTATAGTCAACTATTACAATGCTTGTAGAAGACTAGACTTCTAGCGAATGTGAGAATGTGAGAATGGGAAGTATGGAAACAAAGTACAATTGTAAACAAAAGTAAACACTATTGCTAAGTAGGCATTAACAAATAGGTAGAGGTAGGACAGAGAGCAAGATGGATATTTGAAAAAGCCAAATGGGAAGGATTTCAACAAATTTGTCAATAGGAAGTTAAATTAATCTATACAAAAAACATGGCAATGAGAGCATCAAATACAGCCATTCCTAAAAGTAAAATGAAGGGAAGCAAAAAGTTATTACCCTGGGGAACAGAAAAGAATACAAACTATCTGTGAAAGACAGAAATAAAATGAATAGTATAAATAATGCACACTGTCCAAAATTTGATGGAATGCAAAAAGTGCACAGGATTTGGTACATAAAATTGTGAGGAAGGTAAAAAGGAAAATATTGTAGAAAATTTTGCTCAAATATAGGAAGAACAAGTCAGATAGGAGAGGTATGATAAGAAAAACGGGGAATGATAAGAAAAACAAATAGAACTGGACAACGCTGGGAATATCCTGTAATGATACATGAAAGAATAACGGTAGTTACAGATAATGAGAAGGCAAAGTCACTAGCTAAAACATTTGTTAAAGTCCACAGTAATGAGAACATATCAGAAGGAGAAAAAAGAGGGAAAGAAACAACAAAAGAAAAACTTCAAGGAGCTCTAAGTAAGATAATTAAAAAGCTAGAAAGAAAATTATAGAGATATTTTAAATGCACCCTTTTCACTAACAGGATTAAAGAATGCACTTGTAAACACGGGAACAGTATCACCAGATGATGAAGTATGTTATATTGAAACGTTATCAAGAACACATACTGATATTTACTGATGAGTCTGAAGATCGACAAAAAGAATCAAAAACATTGACAGATCACCTCTCAGTGTACACTGCAGAAATTATTGCATTTGGTTTAGCTTTACAGTTTATAGATGGGAGTAAGCCAGGGAAAGTAATTATATGCTCAGATTCCAAAATCAGTATTAACAAGCTTACAGTCACACTTATGGCACAGCAGGTAGGACATTCTGCATGAAGATTAACACATATACACACAGTTAGAACAGTTAGGAATTTAAGTCAAGTTTATGTAAAGTAAAGTAAAATTTTAAAAATTCATATGGAATGCAGTGATTAAGAAATGGCTGCAGAGTTTCAGTAATCAGTGAACAGATTACTAAAATAGATTGCCTTAGCTGAGAAAAAAAATTCTTCTGGTTGCATGTTGTAGATGATTCTTGAGGAGGTCCAAATGTCTAATTTAAGTTTAACTTTTAAGGTTTTCATTTCACTCACCCACATACATCCAGATCGTTGTCATTTCATGTTGTCTTTTTGTTAGTGCATACAGTAGCCTTTTGTGACCTAGTACACATTACCTGTGTTACTTACAATCTTAGAATCAAACTAGCTGAAAAGCTAAGAGATAACTTATACACCGATCAGTCATATTATTAAAACCCCTGACAGGTGACATGAATAACATTGATTGCAGCAACACCTGTCAAGGTGTAGGATATATCAGGCTGCAAGTGAACAGTCAGTTCTTGAAGTTGGAAGCAGGTAAAATGGGCAAGCGTAAGGGCCAAATTATGATTACTAGATGACTGGATCTGAACATGTCCAAAACGGCAGGTCTTGTGGGATGCTAATGGTATGCAGTGGTTTCTACCTACCAAAAGTGGTCCAACGAAGGACAACCGGTGAACCGGCGACAGGGTCATGGGTGCCCAAGGCTCTTTGATGCGTGTGGGGAGTTCCAATCCCACAGGAGAGCTACTGTAGCACAAATTGCTAAAAAGGTTAATGCTGGCTATGATAGAAAGGTGTCAAAACACACAGTGCATCGCAGCTTGCTGCGTATGGGGCTGCGTAGCCACAGACTGGTCATAGTGCCCATGCTGAACCCTGTCCACTGCCAAAAGTGCCTACAATAGGCACACGCGCATCAGAACTTGACCATGAAGAAATGGAAGAATGGAAGGCCTGGCCTGATGAATCACACTTTCTTTTACATCCCTTTCAGCAGGATAATGCGCCCTGCTACACTGCAAAAATTGTTCAGGAATGGTTTGAGGAACATGACATATAGTTCAAGGTGCTGACTTGCCCTCCAAATTCCCCAGATCTCAGTCCGATCGAGCATCTGTGGGATGTGCTGGACAAACAAGTCCGATCCATGGAGGCCCCACTTCGCAACTTACAGGACTTAAAGGATATGCTGCTAATGTCTTGGTGCTAGATACCACAGCACACCTTCAGAGGTCTTGCGGAGTCCATGCTTCGATGAGTCGGTGCTGTTTTGGCGGTACAAGGGGGACCTACACAATATTAAGCAGGTGGTTTCAATGTAATGGCTGATCGGTTTAACTGTATGTCTCAATCCTATGCAGTAAGGACAAATGACGTTATGTAATTTTGCCTTGAATATTGCCATTTTTTAAAGTTTGAATGTACACATAATATTTTTTTCCTATAGGTATACTGTATTTTTTTTCATATTTGTTCATTTAAACTAAATTTGAAGTGAATTACTCAGAGCAGACACAAACAGCTGATACCACCATGATCACTAAGTATTTGATATTAACCAATTATAAACCATTAAATGAAGTAAATGATTTAATTAGATTTTGAATTATTAGTTTTCCTTACAGACCTTTAGGTCCTTGTTTGGTCTCAGGTGTATGCACAGCTAATTTATTGCTTCCACTGTGTAAATGAAAGCCCTTTGTATGACAAAATGCTATATTTGACAATATTTACACCACAAAGTTTAATGTAAACAAATATGCATGAGACAGGTAATTTCATGTTATGTTATGTAAAAAAGTTTATGTTATTGAAGGGAACATGGGATCAACAGCAGTTTTTTAAATAGCACAATTCATTTGGATTGGTATGGAGGGATTCAATGGATTGGAATCAGTGGCGGACACTTTAATTTCAACATGTAATAGTTGTCACATCCTAATATACTGGCCTAGAATGTGTCCATTATATAGGACCCACATTAAAAAACTGTTTTATCGGAATAAGCATAGTTCGTAGGGGTGTATCAATGTTCTTACTCTTCCTAAAGCTTCTCTATTATAATATTTGTATTACCACACTTTTATTAAACTCACTATAGATTATTTGCTGATCAAGTAACATAATGAGTAAACGATGCTGTCCAAAGATGAAGCATTTGAAATGATTATAATAATGTAGTTTGGCTCTTCCTATGTTTTTACCACAGGTCATAGCATCTCCCATTTGCCATAAAACTAAGAATTGAATTTGACAATAGGGCTTCCCACTCCTACAAAATTGCCAGTGTGTCCTTATTTCATTTTAGCAAGTAAGTTTTCAAAATGAGTAAGACTTGTGACAAGATCACTTAAACTGAATGGCCAGATTTTTAAGCTGTAGAAATAGAAACTGACAAACATTTTATTTTTAGTTTATTATAAAATGTTTTCATATAAGGCAAAGCAAACTTCAAACACTAGACATGCTTTATAATTATTGTGTGAGAATCAAATGTTTATACTTGCGGTGTCATGAACATTTTTAATCTGAACTCTTAGAATTCTTAGTCTGAGCACAAGAGCACTAATTTTGGTTAAGTGATTTGCTAAGAGCACATCGGCCGTGCTTATTAGTCTGTGCTACAATAGTAGCACAGAATCATTAGATCATTATTAGAAATGTATTACTACTTTTCATAAAACTAACAAATCATGAAAGTGAATCAAGGAAAAAATGTATTACAAAATGGTTTGAAAGCTAATGTGGCATAACACATGCAGTAATTCTGACTGTGTATGTAATGCAGGAAAAAAAAAAACACACCGTGTCCATTTGATTGAATTCATTAATGATATTACTAGAGCAGCATCAGAACTTGACAGTTGAAACCTTTACAGTGAAAATTCTATTTACATGCATTTTGAATATTTTTAACAATGCATTCCTTATCTCTTTGGTTCGGACACCGTGGATAATTGGATTGATACATGCGGGGAAAAGAATATATGTGACACCCAGAAAGGTATTAACATCAACTGGAATTGAAATATGAAGATTTCGTGAGAGAAAAGTAACACTTCCTATGAAATAAAAACACATCATGACAATTAAGTGAGTACTACAAGTATGAATTGCTTTTGATCTTTGCTCACCTGCTGCAGCCCTTAACACTACATACAGGATTTTCACATAAGAGACAAAAATGACAGATATATCAATTCCAACAAAACAGATAATCACAGCAACCCCAACTGCAGTATTTTTTGCAGTAGAACTACAGGCTAGGCTAACAAGAGCCATGTGGTCACAGTAACAGTGATGGATAATATTTGACCCACAGAAAGACAGAGATGCAGCCAAACCAACCAAAGTGCACATTATTGTTCCACTCCTGATCAATGTAAAAAGAAGCAGTTTCACAAACATAGAGGAGTTCATAATCGCTGTGTAACGAAGTGGATTACAGATTGCTACAGAGCGATCCAGAGCCATTGCTAGGAGAATAGTAGACTCTACTGAGGAAAAGAAGTGAATGAAAAACATTTGTGTTAAACACCCAACCAAAGTTATTTCATTTAAGTCAAAGAGAAAGCTCAGCAGCACTGCTGGGACAATGGCAGTAGGTACAATGATGTCAACCACTGCTAAGCCAGACACAAGTATGTACATTGGACTGTGAAGTGTCTTTGTGTTTTTGATTACAAAAAGTATTAAAAAATTTCCAACAAGAACTAAAATGTAAGTAAGCACAAATGGCAGGAAAAGCAAGTGTCTGTATTCAAAAGTCTCTGGAAATCCAACAAAAATAAACTTTGTGTGTGTCAAGTTTGCTCCTTGGAATTCCTCAGTCATGGCACTGTAAATGAGACATAATTTCAGACAAAAAAGTAGCCATTATTTTGGTTTCTAGAAACTCTAGATAGCTAGACAACACCTGAATAACTATGTGTTCACCTTGCCAAGTATAAACTAATAATGCAAGTTGTCAATACACTTTAAGATACTTTCTTTCAGCTAAAAAAAATTAAAAGTGCTAATTTCAGTCAGTCTAATCATAGGAATTTGTTGCATAAAATGTAGGTACCTGCCTTAGGCAAGTCGGCGGAGGCAGTGTGATGCTCTGGGCAATGTTTTGCTGGGAAGTTCTGGGTCCTGGCATTCATGTGGATGTTACATTGACAAAAGCCACCTACCTAAACAATGTTGCAGACCATGTACACCCCTTCATGGCAAGTGTATTCGATAATGGAATTGGCTTCTTTCAGCAGGATAATTCGCCCTGCCACACTGCAAGTCTTGTTCAAGAATGGTTTGAGGAATATGACAAAGAGTTGAAGGTGTTGACTTGGCCTCCAAATTCCCCAGATCTCAATCCGATCGTGCATCTGTGGGACGTGCTGGACAAACAAGTCCTAGCCATGGAGGTCCCACCTCGCAACTTACAGGACTTAAAGGATCTGCTGCTAAAGTCTTGGTGCCAGATACCACAGCACACCTTCAGAGGTCTTGGGAGTCCATGCCTCGACAGGTCAGAGCTGTTTTGGTGGCACAAGGGGGACCTACACAATATTAGGCAGGTGATATTAATGCTATGGCTGATTGCTGTATATACAGTGTAGGTCCATAAGTATTTGGACAGTGAGACAATTCTTGTAATTTTGCCTCTGTACACCATCACAATGGACGTGAAATGAAGCAGTCAAGATGTGATTAAAGTGTAGTCTTCCAGCTTTAATTAAAGGGGTTTAACAAAAATATTGCATTAACTATTTAGGAATTTCAGCCATTTTTTTACATACTTCCTCCATTTTCACAGGCTCAAAAGTAATTGGACAACCTAACATGATCATATATATTAGGATTATTTTTAATATTTTGATGCAAATCCTTTGCAGTCAATGACTGCCTGAAGTCTGGAACCCACTGACATCACCAAATGCTTTACTGCAGCCACCTTCAGTTGCTGCTTGTTTGTGGGTCTTTCTGCCTTCAGTTTTGTCTTCAGTAAGTGAAAAGCATGCTCAATTGGGTTGATGTCAGGTGACTGACTCGGCCATTTAAGAAAATTCCATTTCCAAGCTATTGGGTTGCTTTCACGGTACTTCATGCTTTCATTTTGGGTAATTATCCATCTGTGTGAAGCGCTCTTCTATCAGTTTTGCAGCATTTGACTAAATCTAAGCAGAAAGAATAGCTCTATATACTTCAGAATTCATCCTGCTACTTTGATACCAACGTTCGTTCATCCCTGGGACTTAATTTGTGGTCTTTTCCTGAATGATGCAGTGTCTGTGTGGTCTCAAGATTTTTATATTTGCATACCAATTTGTACAGATGTTTGTGGAAATTGCTTGGAAATTGCTACTAAGGAGGAAACAGACTTGTGGAGGTCCGCAATTTTCTTGAGGTCTTGGCTGAGTTCCTTGGATTTTCCTATGGTATCAAGAGCAAAAAGGTACTGGCTCTAAAGGTATGCCCATATATAGCCACAGGTGCACTCACAATTAACTCCTAATTATAACAACTGGCCAATCAGAGGCTTCTAAAATTATATCAATTTCTAGAATCTTCACACTGTTTAAAGAGGCATTCAACTTGGTATATGTAAACCTTTGATCTACTGGAATTCTGAGATAGTGAATTAAAGCTGAAATAAATGTGTCACGCATCGATTGTTTTAAATTTACCTCTGATGTGAACAAAGTAGATACCTTAATTGTCTTGTAACAATTGGTACATGTATGGTAACATGAAACATGTGGAGTTGTGAAAAACTGAGATTGAATATCTTAGCCTAGGTATTGTAAACTTTTGGCCTCAACCGTACTTGTGTAATGTTAACTTGACAGAAAGGATGCTGCACCTTGTGCATCTTTCAACTGGGAAAATAAAGAGGCAGTGGGAAATTACTAATGTGAGATGAGACAAAGTAGGTGGGGCTTCCAGGGTGTTATCTGCCATTTTAATTGGGGGACAGAAAGAAGACTGCACTTTTTGCTTATTTTTGAGTGATAACTTTCATCAGTGCGCTATTGAAATGTGGAATTCCTACACAAAATGCATAAAGGTTGGCAGGATTGCTGATGTTTGCTGTACTGTTCTTCACAATTCTACTTTATAGGTCTTCCATCAAGGGCTTTCAGTTAAAATAAAAGGATGCTTTGCAACCAATTCTCTGTCTGTGAAGTTCCATGGAACTTCTGTCATGCTGCAACTAAGGAAGACTCTAAACACTAGGAGAGGAAAACTGTAATATTTTGTTTATTTCAAGGCTTAGGTATTCAGGGAAGTGGAGCAGATATGACAGCACAGTACAGTTATAGTCTTGTCCGCAACTGACATTTTCCTTTCGTGTTGGTCTTGACATCCTTTCTGATTCTGAGTGAGAACTCAAGCCTTTTTTTGTTACCTTCTGAGCTTCAACAATGTTAAAGACAGGGGACAAACCACAATACACAGTAGTAAAAAACAAACAAAAAAGAAAACAAGTTTCAATAACTATCAACAAGGATGCACAATAAGATTTCACAACAACATACAGAAATACATAAGATTAAATACACAAACTAATAAGGAAATACAATACGCAGGTGGTAACCATTATAAAATAAATCCAATCTTGAGATGGTATGGGAAATATGCTGAGATGTGCTGAGAAATAAAAGCTCACATACAAATGCAAACACTGTGGTACCAACACCCACCTACATTAAACAATTCCTCCTATCAGTTGGACCCACCCGCTCTCAGGGTACAAGGAATACATACATCAAGGCTCTTCTCCGTCCTGCCACCTAGGTAGTGGAATGAAGTTCCCCTGACTGTCCAAACAGCTGGCTCATTCGCTATCTTCAAAGGAAGACTAAATACCTACATCTTCAAAAAGTACTTAAATTAGCACTTTTAAAAGGTTATTTTAAAAAATGCTTTGTGGCAGTGGGGCTGTGGACAGAAAGGAAGTGGGGGTGAAGTGGCATACAATGCGTGATGATACTTATCTGTTGGTGATCATGGTGAGTTTACATACTTGTACTGTGTTTATCCTTTCAGGAGACTGCTGTGAAACAGAGAGACAAAGCCACACACAGCACACACACAAATTGTAGTTCTTGAAATTTGGAAATTATTATTGAACTTGAATGAGGTGTATTGAGACCATTGAATGAGGTATCAGAAACCTTCATGAAACTTCACCACTTAGCATCATCATTAAGTCCCTCACCAGCCTCCACCAGACACAATATCAGCCTCTCCTTGACCTGTGCCATGAACTACAGCAGTGATTTGAGGCTATTGTTCAGGAGCTGGCCAAGAACCAATGGGTTCTTGCTACTGCAAGAAACTGTGCCTCCAGCTGTGACTGCCATCTGTGATCTCTCCCACTGGCCTGGCCATGATGATCACAAAGATGTCCTCCACAGACAATCTGGAGGTAGCTGCCACTGTGTGTGCAACTGGGGTACGAGACCTGTCCAATGCCTGGACAGGTTTGCTGGCGCAGTAGGGAAGCTGTGTATTTCTAAAACCAGCGTTTCCTCATGGAAGTGGGAACAATGATCCAGATCCCTGACATGCCACAGGCCTCCCCTGATTGAGCAGGAACCTCCTGCCTAGGGAGTACACATTGGGCCTTGGTGGACTCGGGATGCCTGATTCATGTGGGGCCTTGGGAAATGCATGACTGGTGAAGGTGAGGTGTGTCCATGGGGATGTTCAAGAGTATCCGCTGGTGCCATTATTCAATTCCAGAGACAAAAGCATAGAGTAGAGGTTAGTCCTCACTTCACCCCTCCACTAATACTAGAGATGAATTGACCCGATTGTTAAGACATAAAGACATTGCCAGGGCCATCGATGTCAGCTCTTTTTGGTTATTAATGAGAGGTTATATTGAGTGACAAAGGACACTCAAACTAAAGAAGAGACTACCCAGTTGTTGGTACCGAAGAGCAGCAGGGAAATACTTTTCCATGTGGCTCACTATAATCCTATGGTGGGCCATCTAGGACAGGATAAAACACTTAACCATCTAATGGCTGTTTACTATTGGCGTGGCAATGTACGCAGGTGGTGTTTGGCATGCCACAATGTCAGCTGGTGAATCCATCAGCTACCCCAAAGGTGCTATTGTGCCCCTTGCCATTAGTTGTGGTGGATTATGCAGTGTGATATCCAGAAGCAGTGACTCTGCACAACGTCTCAGCATGCAGTTTTGCAGATGCACTCTGACTGACCAGGGCACTACATTCATGTCATGAACACTATGCAAACTTTATGAATTATTGATGATTAAATACATTCGCACCAGTATTCATCATCCAGTATTTAGCCTGCTAGAACGTTTTAATCAAACGCTTCAAAACATAATTGGCAAGTTTGTTCATGAGGATGCATGGAATTGGGATAAATGGCTCAAACTCCTGTTATTTGCAGTATGAGAGGTCCCACAAGCCTCCATGGGGTTCTCCCCATTCAAATTATTATTCAGGCACAAGCCCTGTAGTGTCTTAGATGTCATTAGAGAAAATTGGGAGGAGACATCTTCACCTGGTAAAAATGAAATTAAACATGCACTGGACCTGAGAGCAAAACTCCACACATTGTGCCAACTAATACGAGAGAATTTGCATCAGGCACAAGGATGGCAGTCCTGACTGCATAACAGGGGAGCTCACATGGGGGGGTGAGGGGGATTGCAGGCCGGACGGCTCACCTGAGTCAGGTAGTAGAGGTATGTGGCAGTGGGAGGCATGGTTGACTGTCGGCTGCAGATGAAGAGGAGGTGGGGTGAACCGGCAGGTAATGTGTGACAATCGTCACCTGTGTGTGACGAGTGAGCTTACTGCAAGCTTACTGTGTATGCTATGTTTTTCCTTTCAGGAGATTGCCATGACCCAGAGAGACAGACAGAGCCAAAAACAACCCACACGCAGAGTGTGAGCTTGGAAATTGTTATTGAACTTGAACGAGGTGAAAACCACAAAGTATTGAGACTGCTTTATTTGCATTTTTTATGAAGTGGTTGAAATAACACTGAAAAGGACTGGCAAGAAAATAAAAGGCAAAAAGCAAAGGTCTGTAAAAAGTCACCTATCCCCCAAGTCCTCCTTCTTACTCATACATTCACACCAGTTTCTACATTCTTGTCTTGAATGAGGTGAAAGCCACCAAGTATTGAGACTGCTTTGTTTGTATTTTTTGTGAAGTGGTTGAAAGCTGAAAAGTGGTGGCAAGAAAATAAAAGGCAAAAAGCGTAGATCTTTAAAAAGTCGCCTGTCTCCCGAGTCTTCCTTCTTACACACACCAGTTTTCTACATTGTCGTGTGTTTTTCATACTTTACTAACCTCCCTAGCACAGAAGATCCAATTTGATAGATCTGGGGCATTTTTGCAAGGATGTGGTATACAACTGCCAAGTCAAGATATGCTAAGTTAGTAGACTCTTACCCAAAAAAGACTCAGTGCTGTCTGAGTGTCTGAGTCTGACTATAAGCAAAAAGTGCTTTAATAAAGGAATAGTTAAGGGGTTTGAACACTTATGCAACCAGGCTATTGTACATTTTTCTTTTTAATTTTTTTCCTCCTAAAATGTTTTTTTTTTTTTTTTCACTTGAATTTTTTTGGTTGCTATATCACATTAAAGGTGGAAAAAGATCTGACACTATATCTTGGTTTCATTTTTACATCACAAAAACCTGCAATTTTAACAGTGGTGTGTATACTTTTTATATCCACGGTATTATCCATGTTATGGATGTGACAACAATTGACAAACATTTGTGTGAAACTACACATTTTCTACAAACTCTGTGAATTTTAAAGACCATTGCATCGTACAGTCACAGGAAAAATAAAGTACACCCTCCTTCATTTCTATATTTTTATTTATCAGGGCCTAAATACCAATTGTGTGGTCCTCGCTGATTTCTATAAGCAAACAAACAACCTCAGTTGACAACAAAAACGCACGACAGATTTCAATATGTATTAATTTTTTTCCCCCAAAATGTAACCCAACATTCAGAGACCAGGTGCTGAAAAATAAGTACACCCTTCCTACTTACACACTCTTTAAGGGGGTAACTGGCAGCCATGAGTTACAGATGGAATGCACAAGATTAGTTAATCATCATGAATTGTGACTACCTCTATAAAAACAGAACTGCATTTAGCAGTTTGGTGTTCTGGACCACGCAAGTGTATGTCTACATCATGCCAAGAAGAAAGCACATCAGCCATAACCTCAGAGAAACAATTGTTGCTGGTCATCAATCTGAGAAGGTTTGTAAGGCCATCTCCAAACAATCTGAAATACACTTTCCAGGAGTGGGTGTCCTAACAAATTCAGTCCAAGGTCAGACCATTAAATACCCAAAGATATAAAAAAAAACAAGAGCTACATCACATCAACTACATCATGACCTAGAGGCTTCTGTAAGCACATTAAATGTTTATGTTCATGACAGCACAATCAGAAAAAGACTGAACAACTATGGCTTAGCTGTTAGGGTGGCTAGGAAAAAGCCCCTTCTCTCCAAAAAGACTGTGGCAGCATGACTTAGGTTTGCAAAATTGTATTTGAACAAACCACAAAAGTTCTGGAACAATAGTCTTTGGCTTGATGAGACCTAGGTGGAGATGTTTGGTCATCATGCACAGCGTTGTGTTTGGTGAAAACCAAACACAACACGTCACCACAAACACCTCACACCAATTGTCAAGCCTGGTGGTGGAGTGGTGATGATTCAAGCTTGTTTTGCAGTAACAGGACCTGGGAAATTGCAGTCATTGAGACAATGATGAACTCCACTTACACCAGAATATTCTTGACACAAATGTGAGGCCATCTGTCCACTAGCTTAAGCTGGGCTCTATATAAACTCTATATAAACATTTATAGAAAACATTTACTTCAAGTTATTGTTGCTAAAGGTGGTTCTACATGTTACTGAAATATAGGGTGTACATATTTTTTCCCACCTGTTTTCTGAATGGTTTACTTTTCGGGAAAAATGATTATATATTAAAATCTGTTGTGTTTTTTGTTGTCACCTGAGGTTATTTGTTTGTTTACAGAAGTTGGTGAGGACCACACAATTATTATTTAGGCCCTGATAAATAAAAACATAGAGTTGAAGGAGAGTGTACTTTCTTTTTTTTCCCATGACTATATGTGTAACCTGAAAGAGACTTGAATTAACACAAAAAGTATAAATTTGAAAAGTATTTCTAGTTTTAGTAATACTTTATAAAGAAAAAAACTGGCATTATATATTTTTGGGGGGCAGCTGGGGGGGTGTTCCCCCATTTTCTCCCCCAAGTTGGTCTTGCCAATTTCCACCCTATCACAACATCCCTCCCACCCAGAGAGCACAGCCAATTTTGCTCTCTTGACTCCCAGCCACAGATGGCTGCCGTATCATCAAGATTTGAATGTAGAATCTCCAGATGATAGGGTGAATGCTTTTCTGCTGCACTTCTCAGGAGCAAGGATGTGAAATTTGTTTTAGATAAACAATGTAATTTTCTCTATAATTTGAACAAAGAGTTAAAAGTAAAAAGTTAAAAGTAGTTTTTCTCTGCTCCCAACTTTATTTTTTCCATTGGAAGGTGGCATAGAATTGCCCAACTACAACTTGGTGGCTGTACCTTAAGTTCTGTATTCCTTATTTGTGAGGTTTAACAACAAAATATTTCAAAATACCTCCTTATTATATTGAACTTTTAAACCAGCAAAATGAACTTTAATGATCAAACATATAAACATATGAATAAACCATTAATTTGACTGAAAGAAAATGTTTTCTTAAAGCTGTGTGAAACTACATCACCATAATTTTTATCATTATGGCATGGTATAAATCACATTTCATTAGAGGAGTTCAGCATACTTTATGCGCAAACCAAAGGTGGGGGAGGTGTCTAAGCACTGTCCATCTCACCTTTTCCCCCAAATCACTCGTTTTATTGGCCTAAAATATGGTCATGGCCTCACTGATTAAATACAATATATTACCCTATTAGAAACTTTTTAATAGTATATTTATTGCTAATAAAATATTCAGTATTAGAGCTCAGAATTCATTCTGTGCATGTGGTGTGGTCATTTCAGACAAAAGTTATTTGATAAAAATGGATGCCCACCAAATAATAAATTCACACCAAAACCAACCTGTGAATATTACATCATTCCATATCAGTATATTACTGTGGTAAGATTTCAATATGGTTCAAAAATTTAAGAAAATGTTTTCTTATTTCAGTTGTTCTTACTCCATAAATAATTGGATTAAAACAACCTGGGAGTAGTATATACATAGTACTGAGAAAGATACAAATACTGGAAATAAAAGTCTGTCTTATTCTGTATGACAATCGAGGCAAATGCTAAACTGACCATATAATGATAGTATAAAGATAGTACAGAATATATAGTACAGAATAGAATTAGCAGGATGATAACAGACAGTAAAACATCAGTGGCCTTATGGTGTAGTGTAAAGTTCAGCAGGGTAATGGTTGTAGGGAAGAATCTGGCCCTGAAACTGCTGGCTCTGGGACAAATGTTCCTGTATCTCCTGAGTTGGTTTGGAAGTGCTCCTCAATGCAAAGTTTGTAAGAATGTATAGCTTTCCTGATGCCCCTTTTCAGGCTGGCCCTGGCTGTGACTGGTGCCCTGGCCTTTTACATCTCATCAATGTTCATGTAAACATGGTCCAGAGTGTTGTCCCCTCTGGTAGAGCAGGAGACATTCCACTGGAATTTGGGAGGTACAGCTCTCATATTGGAGTGATTGAAATCACTAGCAACAACAAAAGCTCCAGCTAGATGTGCAGACTGTTGCTTGCTGAGAGCTGCATGCAGTTCTTCCATAACTAGTTTAGCATTAACATCTAGAGGAAAGTAAGCTGCAGTCACAACAATGGCTGAGAATTCTCTGGGTAAATAGAAGGGTCTGCACTTAATCATCATATACTCTAAATTAGTCTGTGCACATGATTTGATAATATACAGTCAGGTCCGAAAGTATTTGTACAAGTTTTTGTGATTCTGCCTTTATACACCACCACAATAGATTTGAAATAAAACAATCAAGATGTGATTGAAGTGTAGACTTTCACCTTTAGAGGTTCCACAAAAATATGGCATTTACCATTTAGGTATTACTACCATTTTAAGCAAAGTACTTCCATTTTCAGGGGCTCAAAGGTATTTGAACAATTGACTGACAAAAAGTTAACTGACCAGGTGCCGTCCATTCCCTCGTTACTTCAAGACAAATGAAGCAGATAAAAGGTCTGGAGTTGATATCAGGTATTGAGCTGGCATTTGGCAGCTGTTTGACTGGAGCTACCAATATGAAGTCCAAGGAGATCTCAATGCAAGTGAAGGAGGCCATTATTAGGCTTAAATCTATCAGAGAGATAGCAAAAACCTTAGGTGTGGCCAAATCAACAGTTGGGTACATTCTTAAAAAGAAAGAAAGCACTGGTGAGCTCAACAACATCGAAAGGCCTGGAAGACCACGGAAGACAACTAAAGTGGATGATCGCAGAATCCTTTCCTTGGTGAAGAAAAACTCCTTCACAACATCAACAGAAGTTAAGAATACTCTGGAGAAGGTAGGCATATCATTGTCAAAATCTACAATCAAGAGACGCCTTCATGAATGTAAATACAGAGGGTTTACAACAACGTGCAAACCACTGGTAACATTCAAGAACAGGAAAGGCAGATTAGACTTTGCCAGAAAACATCTAAAAAAGTGTCCCATGTTCTGAAATAAGATTCTTTAAACTGAAGAAACCAAGATTAACTTGTACCAGAATGATGGGAAGAGAAAAGTATGGCGAAAGAAAGGAACAGCTCATGATCCAAAGTGTACCACATCATGTGTCAAACATGGTGGAGGCAGTGTTATGGCTTGGGCATATATGGCTGCCAATGGAACGGGCTCACTGGTGTTTATTGATGATATGACTGCTGACAGACGTAGCAAGATGAATTCTGAGGTGTATAGGGCTATACTCTCTGCTTACATTCAGCCAAATGCTACAAAACTGATAGGACGCCGCTTCACAGTGCAGGTGGATAATGACCCTAAACATACTGCGAAAGCAACTCAAGAATTTTGGAAGGCAAAGAAATGGAATATTCTTCAATGGCCAAATCAGCCGCCTGATCTCAACCCAATAGAGTATGCTTTTCACTTACTGAAGACAAGACTGAAGGCAGAAAGACCCATAAACAAGCAGCAACTGAAGGTGGCTGCAGTGAAGGCCTGGCAAAGCATCTCCAGGGAGGAAACTCAGAATTTGAGTTTTGAGAACATGGGGTCCAGACTTCAGGCAGTCATTGACTGCAAATGATTTTCATCCAAGTATTAAAATTAGGGTTATATTTACAATTATGTCACTTTGTCCAAATACCTTTGAGCCACTGAAAATGGCTGTAATTCCTAAATGGTAAATGCCATATTTTTGTGGAACCTCTTAAAATAAAGCTGAAAGTCTACACTTTGATCACAACTTGATTGTTTTATTTCAAATCCATTGTGGTGGTGTATAAAGGCAAAATCACAAAAACCCTGTCATTGTCCAAATACCTCTGGACCTAACTGTAAATGCACAGACCACTTCCTTGGTTCTTACCAATGTCCACTGCGGTCCTGTCCGCCCTGAAGACACTGCAACCCTCTAGCTCAATGGCACAGCTAGGAATGTTGTTGTTAAGCCACGTTTCTGTAAAAATCATGATGTTGCATTCCATAATCCACTTATGGAATGTTATCTGAAGCCACAGTTTGCAGTTTATATTGCTGCATCTCTATTTTCTGTTGCTTTTACCTTCTTTCCCTCCTTTTATTCTTTTTCTGCCTTTAAGTCTTTGCTCTCTCATTCTCTCTTCTTCTTTCTCTCCACTCTTCTCTCTATCTATTTCATATTCTTCATTGCTCTCTTTCACTCTGTTGAGGAATATCTAAGCTAAATCTAGGATATGCTTAACATTAAAGTATTTTAACAAGGGAATTAATAACTGTCTAGTTGGGTAACCTTGCAGAATGTTTTCAAATCATCACAATTTTTTCACTGAATTGTAACAGTCTGGACCCTGCTTTGCCCTTCAGTAACCTGAACTAAACTAAACTAAAAGAGAAACTTCTTCAATAACCTCAGCCTCCTTTTTATGTCCATGTCAGTGGGGTCTCTCTTCACTGCCTTCATGAATAGCTTGGCAGGAGTCTCAGGGCAGGGGCCTGACGGCTGTTGTGGGTGCTGCGGTGTAAACTTTTAAAATGACAGTAGCAGTAAAGGAGAGCGCATTGTTTTAATAAATCTGAGATGGGAAAAATCATTACCCCAAAGCCCTACCCCTAGCGACACCCACCTCCACTCTTCTAGGAAGGCTTTCCACTAGATGTGGAGTGTAGCTTTGGGAATTTGCCCTTTTAGCCACAAGCACATTCCAGAGGTGTTCAGTGAGGTTGAGGTCGGAGAGCTGTGCAGGCCACTTGAGTTCTTTGATACCAAGTTTGGCAACTCATATCTTCATGGTCCTCTTTTTGTGCACAGGGGTGTTGTCTTTCTGTAGCTGTTGTCTTTCTTTGGCTAGAGTACCAGTGAAGGGAAATTGAAATGCTAATGCGTATAAAGGCATTCTGGGCAACTCTGTGCTTCCAACTTTGTGGCAACAGTTTGAGGAAGACCAACATATGGGTTTGACGGTCAGATGTCCACAAACTTTTGGGCATATAGTGTATTTTGTGGTGGAAAATCTTGCTTGCTACTCAGTCTCAAAACATTCTTTCCTGAACCATACTCTTAAGACTGACTACCATTCAGGATTGCTACCAATAATTACATGTTAGATCTTAAAACATGATTGTAACAAGTATAATTCTAGTGTAGCACCGGTATTATATGTCAAGCTTGGTATAAATTCATTCTATATGTAGATAATAATCTATAGTTATTCCTATCCCAACATATAGAAAAACACAGAATTTCACTGACTTAACATGTGTCATAATCATTAAATATCATATAAATTGGAACTATCTAGAATGACAACTACACAGTTTCTGAATGATTCCTATACCCCAGAATACTAGGGCTGCTACTACTGATTATTCTTATTAATTGATTATTCTATATTGATTATGTTTCTCAAATAGTCTCCTGGTTATTGTCCTCAATTATTCCATAAAGATAAGAAAGGTTTAGGCAAAAGGATTTGACATCAGCATTTCTACATGAAAACAGTTGTAGGTACAGTTGAACCACAGATAGGGGAGTGCCCCTTTCATGTAAACATGTATGTCATATAGCAATGTATTTTTTTAAGTTCAGCACTGTAAAATGTTTTTACTAAATAAACAGTGGAAATTATTTAGTAAAAGAACAGGACACCCTTACACATACTAACACTGCATTTTTGGTACCTTGTTAGCAGTGAATTGCAAGTTGCAATAACATAATTTACCAACTCAGTGTGTTCAACCTACGGAATGAAAAAAAAACCATGCATGCCTCAATGAAAGTGTGTCTTTTGTTTAAATAGCTGCTTTAACCGCACTTTTACAGTTACAGGCCTGAGCGGCTATTTAATAATTCAATTCAATTCAATTTTATTTGTATAGTGTTTGTCACAAAGTAGCTTTACAGAAATGAATAGATTAAAATTTTCACGTTATACATGCTCCCTTTAGGTAACATAATCCATAAACATAATATTAGCTTCCATTGTTATGCTGATGACACACAGTTATACGTCTCAGCTAGGCCAGATGAGAATAGCCAGTTAAAGAAAGTTGAGGCATGTGCGATAGACATAAGAGACTGGATGCTAAGCAACTTTCTCCTGCTAAACCCAGAAAAAACAGAGGTTCTGGTACTGGGACCACAAGCCGCTAGAAGTAAGTTTAGAGATCACACTGTTACTTTAGATGGTCTCTCTGTTTCAAGTAGTCTAACAGTAAAAGATCTCGGTGTGATTATAGACTCTAATCTCTCATTTGAGGCGCATGTAGATAATGTAAGCAGGTTAGCATTTTTCCACCTCAGAAATATTGCTAAGATTAGAAATATACTTTCGCTAAGTGATGCTGAAAAACTAGTCCATGCATTTATCACGTCCAGATTAGATTACTGTAATGCTTTACTATCTGGATGCTCATCTAGATGCATAAATAAGCTTCAGATAGTTCAGAACGCAGCAGCGAGGGTCCTGACTAGGACTAGGAAGTATGAGCATATCACGCCAGTCTTATCTACATTACACTGGCTCCCAGTAAGATTCCGCATCGATTTTAAAATATTACTCCTAACCTATAAAGCATTAAACGGTCTCGCTCCGCAGTATTTAAGCGATATGTTAGTACCTTACGTTCCGCCGCGCCTACTTCGCTCTAAGGATGCAGGCTGTCTATCAGTACCACGCGTTGCCAAAACCACGGCAGGGGGCAGAGCTTTCTCTTACCAAGCCCCAAAATTATGGAATAGTCTCCCAGTTAATGTACGTGAAGCAGACACGGTCTCAGTGTTTAAGTCGAGGTTGAAGACTTATTTATTTAACCTAGCATTTAGCGACTAGTGTTTTTATCAAAGGAGTAGATCTGGGGGACTCGTGGATGTTGAGTTTTATCTCCACACGGTGACTGTGAGTGTACCTAACCACTTTCCTTCTCCTTCTGCCGAGCTACACTCCTGAGCTGCCGGTGATCCAGACCTCCCCCCCTTCATTCTGGACCTGTCCACCGGCAATGCTTCATACTGCCACGAAAACGCTTCAGCTGTTTTCCATGGACTACACCAACACACATTGTGCTCACACACACGCACACTACAGTGTAAACCCATATGAGGATGGGTTCTCTGTTGAGCCTGGTTCCTCTCAAGGTTTCTTCCTATCACCATCTCAGGGAGTTTTTCCTTGCCACCGTCGCCCTGCTTGCTCATCAGAGACGGCACACACACACACTTCACTTTACTTTTGTTTGTGTAAAGCTGCTTTGAGACAATGACCTTTGTAAAAAGCGCTATACAAATAAAAATGAGTTGAATTGAATTGAAAATTAATTTAAACCAAAATGAATTGTAAATATGTGAATTTATCCCTAATGAGCAACCCAGCAGCGATGGTGGCAAGGAAAAACTCCCTAAGATGATATGAGGAAGAAACCTTGAGAGGAACCAGACTCAAAAGGGAACCCCTCCTCATCTGGGTGCTAATGGATAGTGCAATTATAAATAAATCCCTTCTATAACTGTGTACTATATGCCACCAGTAAATTCATCACAGTTTTAGAAGTCCAGTTTGTTAAACCTATCCACTGTCCACTGATGGAGTCCTGAGTACAAAGCTGCTCATGGCAACCGCAGCCTCAAAGCCACCACAGCAATCGCAGTCCCAAGCCATCACAGTACAATTCCCCATATGAGATCCCCAAGCCATCTCCACGGCCCCCAAGTGGCACCATCCCCAGCAATCCCACTGATCTTCAGGCCATCCATGTGGGGCCACCCCCTGCTGCAGCAAGCAAACTCAACCGATGAGAACTCCAACCAGAAGTAGGGAAGCAGGATGGATCAGGCAGGTCCAGAGAGCAGAAGGGGTCAGGATCACTGGTATCTCAGGAGCAGCATGTGTAGCTCGACAGAGAGAGGGAGAGATAGGGGGAGAGATTGTTAGGTAAGCTTTTGTCCCGTAATGGTTAAAGACAATATACTTTGCGTGCGCAGTGCAAGCAGGGACTTCGGCAAGACTAGCTATGACAGCATAACTAAAAGGGAGAACCAGAAGGTAACGCAGGCATGAGGGAGCCCTGGGACATAAAGCGGCCAGCGACTCCACCGTCAACAAACCTGAGTGAATGCGTGAGAGTGTGGGGGCGACAGCATCCAAACATCCCAGTTCACCACAACACTCTATGCCTGTGAACCCTCCAGCCCTGCTCCTTTACCTAAGAAAAAAACTATTCACAAAAGGCTTGACTAAGCAAATATGTAATACTATTCTACTATGGTAAACCTCAAACATTCATGCAACATTTTGGACTGAACTTGCAATACAGCAACAACAGCGGACAATAGTGAGTTGCTAAGCAACATGCTAGCCAGCAAACAACAGTGGGTCATGTTAGCAACAAGCCAGCCATCTAACGTTACCAATAGCTCTTTTTACCCCGGTTTTCTTAATAATTTACCCTCAGGTTAGGTCTCCCCTATCACACGACAGCTACCAACCAAGGAGGGTGAAGGCTATTACATGTTTCCTCCAAGACACATGAGGCAGTCTTTTTGAACTGCTGCTCATGCAAAAGCGGACAATAGCTGCTGGACAAGGTGGCATAACATTTGAAAGAAAGCACTAGCCACCCACTTCCACATGCTTGAGCTCACAGACACCCATGTGTGGGTAGTGTTGCTGTGATTGAGAGGGGAGAGAGTATGCTATCCCACCCTCCCTTAGAGCATGGCCAGTTTTGCTCTCTTGGACTACCAGCCATGGATCGCTGTGCCATCGTGTATATATATATATATATACAGTGTCTGTATATTAACTGATTTAAGCCATTACTGCTATAAACTAATTTAAAAGTAGAGAAGGGGGACTTTTTATACTGTTCACAGTGTGCATGCCATGCTACAACTAGTAGTTGAGAAGACTACCCCAAGTTGATGAGTTGAAATTGCAAGTTAAGGGGGCATTTTCGGTGGCCGGTTGTAGGAGGGGAATTACAAGTTGCAACTTTGCCTAGAATGCAACATAACTCTCAGATAGGCATAAGAAGAGCCCTTTTTACTTGTATCAATATTTTACACAGAAGTAAAATATTTGGGTTGTGTTTTAGACAGTAATATGACAGGAGAAAAGATGGCTGCTTTAGCTCATTCAAAAATTTGTAATCAAATAAAATTTTTAGCAAGACAGGCGGCTTTCTTAGATACTCAAACTTTAAAAATGTTGGCTGGTGCATTAGTGCAGTCACACTTTGATTACGCTGCAGCTTTTTGGTATAGCGGTATTTCAAAAAATTAAAAAATAAATTGCAGACTGCTCAAAATAAGTTGTGTAGGGTTATTTTGAAAGTAAATCCACTGAAGCATTTGCGAGATGAACATTATAGGAAAATTAGTTTTTTAAAAGTTGAAAAAAGGGTAATTTTTCTAAAACTGGTGATGGTGTTTAAGATATTAAAGAAAATGGTTCCAAAGTATCTGTTAGAATATTATGTATTTGTAAGAGAGGTTCACTGTCATTCTAAAGGGCGAGTAGTAATGATATATATCCTTGTAGATTTAAGAGTGAAATGGGAAAAAAATATTTTTTATATACTAGCTCTGTTGCTTGGAATAAATTACCTGGGTGTATTCAAGATATATAAGTTGATAGTATTTTTAGAAGGGAAGTGAAAAATGGTTGTTTTATCATTGATGTTTTGAAGTTTGTGTGGTGAGTTTCTGAACTTGATATTGATTGCACTCCATTTATGATTTGTTTGTCCATTTTTAAAATACAGAGGACCACAATGGAAATAAGCTGGTGGCTTTTTTGTGTATTTTATCCTCGACAGTTTTGAAGTGAGTATGAATTAGTCTTTTTGGACTTTTTTTGTATTATGTTTTAAATTTTGTCAAATAAAACAAACAAACAAAATCTCAGGATGTATAGTTGTTGGTCTTAAGTCTTAATCTTACCACTACTATGTGGTCACTACCATGATATTACGTCTCAATAAACCAGAAATCAGAAACGAGAAAGAGTATAGGATTTATTTTTAAAAAATTACTGAATAGATAACCAGTTATCCAATTACCTAAATATTAGTTAAATAAAAAAAGCATTGATATTTCATTCAAGAGATTTCTCATTGGCATGGTTTCTCACTGACAATTCTCCTAATAATCACATTTCTGACATCTGGAATCTAGTAATAGTATATCAGTGATACGTAAAATATTGAAAAACGATAACATAATGAAAATGTAATGGAAAATATACTGAAAATCACTCCCTTAACTTTAAGATGTAAAGCGCACAAAGAACATAATGCAATGGAGCATCAGGACAGCCACATTCTCTACTTTCATTAATACTACTAAGTATATTAATGAATATAATTACATTTACAGCATTACTGTGGCACACAATATGATAATTAGTACAATAAGCACGGTAATGTGTCGGTGTCTGTGTAGCATGCATAGTATAAAGGATTCTCGCTAATGAAGCATTACAGTATTTCTAAAAGTAAAATATGATCAACACACATTTCCATATCATACTCCCAACCTCAGGTGTTACCCCAGTCTTGCAAAGGTGTCAGTAAAGCCTCTCCATGACCAGGTCTGTCTGTCTCTGTCTATCTGTGTGCTGAGTGGCCTGTGGCCACACACACCCTCCTGCTCCTTGTGCTCTTCTCACACCCACAACTCCTTTACCATGAAAAACCCCATCTCTTTATACCTGTTACTTCCGCTTATTTCATGACCATATTTGAAGTGGTTTGTACAGTTTCACAGAATAAGGTAATATCCAAGACAACCTTCCTATATTGCAAAGTGTTCACTGGCCACTGAATCATCACAGAGAAGCCCTTCTTCCTCCTTCCTGAAGTCTCTGTCCATGTAACAAGATCCATGTTCATGTCCTTTTCTTATCTTTCTTAGGGTATAGCTCATGAACAGTTCAGGCTCAGGTCCCTCTTTTCCCTTTTTTTTTTCTTTTTCTTTTTTTTTTTTTTACCAGAAGGCTTCAGAATGTATGTGCATTTGGATTGGGATACCACAGGACAAAAAGAAGTCACATGAACGCAAGGTTTTTACTGTAATTTTCAGCTTTAACAGACAGCTCATCCTAGGTACACAGATTTTTCTCCTTTTTTAGTCTTTTCAGTGGGAAACAAGTTAACAGTGGCGCACATTTCTTATTTGCAGTGTATATCTGCAATAAACTGCTATTATAGGTGGAACCTGGCAACCCTGAAAATGGGAAGAAATAGAAGATCATTAATGATACGAACAGTAGATGTGCTACCTGGTTTTATCCTGACCTTACTGCACAAAATGATATCTCAACAAATGAAGATATCTTGAATAAAGGAAAAGTTTTTATTTAACGTTTCTCAATAAACAGTCTGAGCTTGGACTGAATTTGCTGGAACTTTGCCCTCTTCTAGGAAGATTGGCAACAGTCTTGAAGGATCTCCATTTGTAAACATATTTTCTCACTGTAGAATGGTGAATTTCAAATTGTTTGGAGATGGCCTTATAACCCTTTCCAGACTGATGAGAAACAATTGCTTCTCTGAAGTCATGGCTGATGTCCTTTCTTCTTGGCATGATGTAGACACACACATAAGTGCTCCAGAACACCAAACTGCCAAAATTTCTGCTTTTATAGAGGTAGTCACTTCTTGATGATCTTGCGCATTTCATTAGTAATGCCTGGATGCTTGTGGAAGTAGGAAGTAGGAAGGATGTACTTATTTTTTCCCATCTGAATGTTGGTTTACTTTTTGGGAAAAATGACTACATATTGAGGTCTGTTTTTTGTTTTTTTTTTGTCACCTGAGGTATTTTGTTGTTTACAGAAGTTGGTGAGGACCACACAATTGTTATTTTAGGTCCTGGTAAATAAAAACATACAACTGAAGGAGGGTGTACTTTCTTTTTCCCATGACTGTATATATATATATATATATATGTGCTGTATTGCATTTGGTTCACATTAACTTTTATGCATTACAACACATCATGTAACTAGAGAATCATCAGCACATCTACATTCACTGTAATGTGCAAAGCTGCTTTAAAATCTGTATTGTATGAAGCACTATACAAATAAATTTGACTTTGACTTAAACGTGATTGTCAATAGACTGTGCACTATTTACCACTATAACTTTTTGTAGTGACACAGACACTGCATCTGAGGGAGAGCAGGAGAGCACAGACAGGGTTGATATTCTGACTACAGCTGAGGTAGATTCTAATATGGAATCACAAGGAGAGGTTCAGAGTGACACACCTTGTACTAACAGCACTGTAGATACAACAAACTTCCCAAAGCCCCTTACACATCTTTTCAGCCAATAAAAATGGGCCATTAGAGAGTTAAGGGTTTTATCCTGTTCTAGATGCCCAACCTAAGATTATGATAAGCATTTCCTTGTGGGATTTTGGCACCAACAGTTGGGTGGTCTCTTCTTTTGTGTGAGTGTCCTGTGTCACTTATTTTATCCTTAATTAGTAAAAAGTAAATGTAGATTAGTGCAAATTCTTGGTGGATTATTTGACCATCAATGTGTTTCACTTGTCTTAGGGACTCATGACTTAGGGCAGGTAGGGAGGCGGAGAGCTTCCCCTCCTCTGAGTCCCTGTGATGTGGAGCAGATGTCAATGGCCCCAGCACCTCCTTCCTAGCCAGAGCTGCACAAATGCCACACCTTGCCACACTGCAACAGGACCCCTTCCTCCATCTTTGTTTTTAGTATTTTCCAATATTTGCCAGTTGAAATGCTCTGCTTCTCTGTAGCACCAGCAAACCTTCCTGGGCCTTGCCATGGTCCTTGTGGGCATAGGAGTTTCTCACATTGTGGCAAGAGTGGGAGTAGGAGGATACATTAGGGAGAAAGAAGGATAGTGGCTAAATGGAGTGAAACCCTGTTGTGGGATGCCGGGTTTGGCGAGAGAGAGAGAGAAAGAGAAGAGCTGCCTAGACCAAGGGACACCTTCGAGTAGTCCTCCACCAGCTGGATGGCTTTGTTCTGGGACAGCAGCTGGTGGCACTGGACCCACTGCCCAGCACCAGTAGCTTGAGGATGTCCTCAGTGTCCTGCCCCTCTGCAAGCAGGCACCACTGACAGGAGTCATTAAGCTGCTGTATGAAGGTAAATGGGCAGGCAAACTCTGCAAGCTTCAGGGTCAGGAAGCATCTGCAATGTTCTTCTGCAGTCTGGCTGACATGCTGCATTACTGCCTTCTTCATGCTCTGCTGGGCAGAGATCTGGGCTTCAATTGACAATAAAGGGAGGAGTCACAAAGCCCACTCGCCATGAGGCCAACCCATGCAGCTGCCGCACACTTGAAGAGCTCAACAGAGGCCTCTGGATCATTGGAGGAAGACATTGTTGTGAGTGTCATTTGGAGGTCAGCTGGACTGGCCACACTTGGAGGATCTGCAGCTGTAAGAGCAGGAGGCAGTAGCAGCTTCAGCACCCATTGCTACTCAACCTGCTCACTTGTGATCACTTTGAAACACAGCTGTTTTTCCTGGCATAGGATGAGGATGGCTTGGTGTTGCATCTGGTGGAAGTTTGTGAGGGACTTAATAATTTTGCAGAGTGGAGAGGTTTCCATGGCAGCATCTAGAACCTCCTGCTGGGTTTTGGCATCCTTGAAGAACCCGATGTTTGTGTGTGTGTGTGTGTGTGTGTGAGTGAGTGGAAAGCACTTCAGGTTTCTTTTATTTGTAGCATGAGTGCTTTTCAGTGTGCTTCATATAAAATTAAAAACAAACAACAAAAAGCCAAAAGACAAAACATTTCACTACTTTTCTCACGTTCAAGTTCAAACTCAAGTTCAAGTTCTAGTGGGTGTGTAACACACACTACTGGTAACAACACATGAGAACAGTCACTGGTTACCTGCCAGTTCAACACACATCCTCACAGCTGACACTCAACCATGCCCCTGCTGTCACAGCATGTCTTCCTTGTATCTTGAGGGATGGTGGGTCAAGTCAAACTGTACTAGAAACTTGAAGGTGATGTGATGAAGAGCGGGTTTGATAAGACTTGAGGCCATATGTTTTGGACACTCATATAAAGTGGGGCAGAGGTTTCAACTGATCACTACTTGGTGGTGAGCTGGATTTGTAATGCAGGGGGCTGGCTTGGGAGTGGCTTGTGTGGAGATTTGAGACAGTACCTTTGGACTGGAAAACTGGGATGGTGGTCCCTAATTTTAAAAAAGGAGACCATAGGATGTGTTCCAATAGGGCAATCACACTCTTCAGCCTCCCAAGAACAGTCTATGCCAGGCTTCTGTAGAGAAGATTCCTTCAAATATTGAACTGAGGATTCAGGAGGAACAATGCTGGTTCCAACCAGGCTGTGGAACAGTAAACCACCTCTGCATTCCGCTTTGTGAGGAATCATAGAAGTACGCTATTCCAGTCTACGTGTGTTTCTGTGGATTTGAAGGACTATGATTTTGTGTACTGCAGAAGTGTGGGGTATCTAGGTTGCTACTTTGTGTGATACACGTGCTTCCTCTGAGACACGTATCTTTCTTTTCACTGCAAAGAAAGAAACTGTATTTTACCAAGTGAAAATATCTTGAATAAAGGAAAGATTATCTAATATTTCTCATTATTAGATGATTATATAACAAATATAAGAATGTTAAGCCTATTTTTGACATATTTACTAATATTTAATTAACTCTCATTCTGTAATGTCTTATTGTCATGTTTAAATGTTTTGTTTTTTTTTTGGTGAAAGGAGTATTTATACTGTACTGCCCCTCTGTGTACTTACCCTCATTGTTTCCCATACCTCCTTCCCTGCATGCTTCTTCTTGTTCCTGTTGCACTTTCTTTATGTCCTGTCAACACTGTGTCCAGGAGAAACTTTATTTCATCTCACTGTGTACTGCACATTGTGTATGGCTGTGATGACATGTGTACAGATTTCCTTGAATTATTTGTGCATTTAGAAATGCTGCAATGATTATGAGATGTATTTGCTGCCATTCTTCACTATCTCACCAGAAGTTTTGAAACACTGCTTCTTACACATCCACAACATAGAAGTGAAAAAGTGGAAAAAGTACACATATACTCTTACCTTTAAGTCTTACCTTTAATTGTGTATAAAATATGCTTTTGTTTCTTCTCACTAATGTTCAGGGTTCAGTTGCATGATAATTAAATTTCATTTGGTATGTTATTTTTTTCTGTCCTACGCTAGGGGTCCGATGCACTTCATGCCTGTCCCAGCCCTGTTCTCGAATGAAGTAAAGCACATTCTTTTCAACCCAGACTAAACATCTAAACATTCCATACTTGCTGTTACATCATCTGTATTTTTAAAATGGGTAAATTATTACAATGATGCTATATTTAAAGTAGATTAGTAAATAGAATGTTCACATGCAGTGTGAGTATATGCCTCTGACCCTGCATCTGGCACTTAGGATCAAAACAATATTTTCTTAAAATGATTTCTTTCTTTCTTTTTTCTTTTTTAAATAAAAACATATATACATAAAACATAGCATCTTGATCTTTTGGTGGGTATTCAACATGTATAACTGAAAATTATACTCAAATAACTGCCATAAAATACACAAGATTAAATTACTTTATTAAGACACAAGTTGGTTCACGAATTTTAAAAACTGTTCTCTTATTTCTTTTGTTCGTACTCCATAAATAAT
The DNA here is from genome assembly GCF_027358585.1 of Pangasianodon hypophthalmus. Taxonomy (NCBI): domain Eukaryota; kingdom Metazoa; phylum Chordata; class Actinopteri; order Siluriformes; family Pangasiidae; genus Pangasianodon; species Pangasianodon hypophthalmus. The sequence goes on along the minus strand of NC_069723.1, from coordinate 13,753,484 downwards.
TGGGTTAAAACAACTTGGAAAAAGCAAATACATTGTGCTCAAAAAGACACGGTTGGAAGGAGAAAAGTTATTACGTATTCTGTATGACATAAAAGCAATTAAGGCAAAGGTAGCAGTAACTGTCATGACAATTATATGTGTTATACATGTGTTAATAGCCTTGACACTACCTTTGCCAGTTTTTAGAACATAAGACAGTATTGATAAATATGATATTATGACCAAAAAAACATCAGTTGTTGTTATAAGGAAAATGGCTAAAAGGCCCAATATGTTGTTATTGGAAATATCTCCACAAGCCAGCTGAACCAATGCCATGTGTTCACAAAAACAGTGATCTATCTCATTTTTCGCACAGAAAGATAATTTTCCAGCCCAGGACACTATTATCATAATTAAGAGTACATTTCTGATAACTGGAAAAACAATAAACTTTAAACAGTTGGGCATTTCCATGTATGTGTGGTAATAAAGAGGTCGGCATATAGCAAAGAACCGATCCAGAGCCATCCAGAGCAGTATAGTAGACTGAAAAGTACCAACTACATGAATGCAAAACATTTGCACCAAACAGCCCAAAAGGGAAATTCCATTCCAGTTGAATAAGAAATTAAGCAGCATATTTGGTACAAAAAATATTGGTAAACACAGGTCTACAACTGCCATAAGACCAATTAGTATACACATAGGAGAGTGCAAAGCCCTCTGAGAAATAATTAAATATATAAGAATAGAGTTTGAAATCGTAGACAATAAAAACATAAGGAGATAAGGAATGGACAGAATGGGCCGCCATTCTCCCAAAGCAAGAAATCCATTTAATGTAAAAGTTGTGAATGAAATATTTTGTGTTGTAACCAACATGATAAGGTTAGGGGTTGCAGCATATGACTTCATTCAAAAGAAATCCAATGTTATTGCTCTTGTTGATTACAAATCTTTCAGAGAAGTAGAACCTTAACATAAAAACCCCTACTGTACTTGAAATGTGCAAGACCAACAAAACCTGTCATATATACTTCTTGTCAGAGCTTTACGAATAAAAATCTCCCTTTGTTGTATAGCTGCTTATCATGTATTCTCTTTTGCTTACTGATATATGATTAAAGCTTGATGCTTGTCTCTGTCTCTATATAGACCCTGTGTTCCCTTGTGGTTCTACTTCATCCATCTTAATCACCAGGGGCAGTGAGAAAAAAATACCTGAATACCTTTCTGTGTGTAACTCCACACTGCTTGAAAGAATTGTGATCTCTGGGCCAGAAGTCTAGGTTCGATGGGAGACCAGAGACCTCGGATTCACTTTACCAAAGTTGAGCATGTTCAGGCGATTTAATTACAAAAATTGAAAAGAGTCAAATAAACAACATGTAGAAAAGCGGTAAAAATTCTCGCATCCAAAGGACAGGTAAGTATACAGGTAAGTACAGTATATGCCATTTCTTTTTTTCAATTCGAGTGCTGTTGCTGGTTTCTTCACATAGTTTGGAAATTTCTTTAAGACAGTCTAGGTTTAGATTAGATAAGTATTAATAATAAGTGTTAATCAATTATATGTTTCAAAAGATATTAATTAAGGATATTAATAAAGGATATTAATTCTTTAAGTTATTAGCAAGTATTAATTTACTCTGTATTAATAGTTATGTGTTAATCTGGGTACCTCAGTTTAATTTAAGACATAATCTATTTAGGTTTAATTTAGGGGTTAGTTAAGATCTAGAATTTGTCTAATTAATTATGTACTAAACTAGAGTAAAAAAATTATATAAAATTATTCACATTTTATATACAGTGCCTGCCCTTTTACTGATGTTAATCTCTAGAGCTTGATTATCTACTGAAGTAGGTACTGAGGCTTGTAGTGGATATCTCCTTACCCAATTCACCAAACAAAATAAATTACAAAGTTAATTTGAACCATTATAATAATAATAATAAAAAACAATCCCACATGCTTTCCTCACCAGCAAGTGAAGCTGAAAAGCAAATTATAAAAAAAAAAAAAAACACTATAAATCCAAACCAGGTTTACACAGACCTCTGTAGGGTTGTTTTAGTCCTAACGTAAGTTAACAGTACTGATAAGTAGCTCTTATCTGTAGCACGCTGACTCCATTGATGCTAATCATTTGTTCCAGAAAATCTTGGGTGGCGAATCCTTCATGTGGCAGTCACGCAAATTCTGCAAATAAAACAGTAAAGCAGTGTAAAACAGTGTCACATAAAGAAAAAAATTAATGGTATTAAAAACTTGCTAACTATTTCTACCTTAGTATCTGTTACTTATTATAAATGAACAAAACGAGAGTAATACAGTCTTGTCAGACTGTCTTAACACATAACTAAAATGGTGGGATGACTACTGAAACATAGCTTCATTTACTGTAACTAGCACCACTTCGTACATATAATTAAACTCACAATTACGGTTTCAAATAAAAACAATTAAACACACACTACTCTTAGTAATGACATAAGTATCAACTTTACACAACCAGCCCCATATTTCACACTGAAATATAGGTTTTCCAGGCACACTAGTTTAACTACATAGCTTGCAACTAGTTAAATTGCTGAGAGACTTCTGAAACTCATCAAATCCTCTCTGTGCAGACCTCTCAACACCAGGAAAATTGTAGTGACAAGAGAATCTGTTTCTTTCACTTGATGAATTACTTAATCTATTGTTCTCTGCGTTCTGCACTTTTATTGTCAGATTTCACTTTATTAAGTATCCATTCTGAAGTCTGTTGTCTCTCATTTCTCTTTCTTTTGCTGTGTACATGACAATGGCCATGGTTATACTATGACTGAATGGGTGGCATCACTCTTTAAAAAAAGACCTTTAACAATTTGTTTAAATATATATATATATATATATATATATATATATATATATATATATATATATATATATATATAAATATATATTAGTATATTAGTGCTGGCGATTTTCATGATTAATTCGATTCATTCATTCATATATATATTTGCTCGGCAGTCCATCAACTCCAGGTGCACATCCCAGTGCGAGCTGAGCAGTAGTGGCCACTTTCTGCAGATCAAGGCCTGCATCCAGCATGCTGCTATGTTCCAGAGTCAGTTTGGGCAGCTTCCTTAGTAGCTCCTCCCTACAGGATGGGGTGCAATCTTCAGCACTGTAAAAATCTGTGTAAAAGACTGTAGCTGTTCTCCTCATTTCAGCTGCCTCTGTTGTTATGGCTCCATCTGGTCATCTGAAATACAGCAGCTGGTTCTGGTGTTTTATTTTTCTTGGTAAGTTGAAGAAAAAGGCACTGGGAGCGTGGATATGCTTAATGCTGGAGATACACAATCGTATCAGGGCGGCTTTGGCTTGTTCATTAAGGAAGGAACTTGAAGCATTTTTCCTTCCTTCCAGTAGACTACTCATGCCAGCATTCCTGCTAATCATTTTGCCTTCTATTGAACTCTTAAAAAAACAACACTTTTCCAGTTTCACTTTAAGGCCTTCTTGGTGCAGTCAACTCCATTTCCAAATGTTCCAAATGTTTATCTATAGAACAGGAAAATACAATCACATCGTCGAGATAGAGCAGCAAAGTTTGAAAATGCTGGGACCCAAACATGTGCTCCATGAGTCGCTGAAATGTACTTGGGGCATTGCATAGCCCAAAGGGCATACGATTAAATTCGAAGAGCCCAAAAGGGGTACAGAAAGCAGTCTTACGTTTATCCTTCTCTTCAACTGGCACCTGATTGTAACTGCTTGCCAGGTCTAAAGTTGAAAACCAGCAGGCACCTGAAAGGGCATCAAGGGACTCCTCAATCCGAGGGAGAGGAAAAGCATCTTTCAGAGTCTTTCGATTAAGCTGACGATAATCCACACATAAACGCAAAGCACCATCTTTTTTCTTTACTAGAACTATGGGGGATGCGTAGGGACTGCAACTCTCTCTTATTACCTGACTTTCTAAAAGTTGATTTATATGTGCCTTCACTGCATCATACTCGGCAGGTGGAATACGCCTATACCTTTGTCGTATGGGTACCTCGTCAGTTAAGGGGCTCATCTCATGGCTAATAAGGGTAGTGCAGCCTAAGTCTCCCTCATGGGTCGCAAACACTGACTGGTACCTTGTCAATAGGAAAATAACTTTGCTCTGCTCTAACTCAGAGAGAGTAGACAAGTCAACCGACTTTATCAGCTGCTGTACTTTATCAACCTGCCCTTGTTGCATATTAACTGTATCCTGAACTTCCCCAACCCCCAGTGAAAAGGGAACCTCCACAACTCCTGCAGGTAAACTAACTATTTGCGCTGGCTTCAAGGTACCCAAAACATAACGTGAAGGGACCTGAGCATCCATATTGCTAACATTTAGCACTGGAACATAAGCAGTACCCTTAAACACCTGTACTACAGCAGGGACTACTAGTACTCCAGCAGGAAGCACAACATTAGAGAGTGGCTCAAAAAGGACAGCCTTAGACTGGTCTATGAGATGCTGTGAGCAAGTAGCTGCCACTAGTTTCATAACACCCCCTGGTAAGTAAACAGGGTACCTACCCCTAACTCTCGCAATCCCGGTGATGGGCCTAACCGATGATGGAGCACTGTGACAAAACTGAAGGGCCTGTTGCCACTCCTTAGGAGCCTGCTGGATACATGAGAGGCTGAAAAGAAAAGCACCATGCTGACTAAACAATAGATCATAACACTCAATAATAATGTTCATTCCCAGAACACCTGGAGTATTTGTCTTTGACTGCAAGCTAGAGGTGTCTTTTACAACAAGGATACCATTATTTGGTATAACTTTCCCCAACACCTCTACATTTACCTCAGCATACCCCAAATAAGGTATATAAAGCCCATTAGCAGCTTTAAGTTGAACCACCATTGAACCAGTATCCAAAAGACATGGCACCCTGACCCCACCCATGAGTACCGTAACAGAAGGGCATGGCCCCACTAAATTTGGCACATTAAAGTGGCTTACCTCATTAGAATTACTTGAGTCAAACTTGTCCCCTCCTGAACCGTGACTCAGCGACTCAGAGGGAACTAGTTTTCCGACGGCTGCTGCTGGGATCCTATCCTCTGTCTGAAATGAGACTGAGGTCGAGATTCAACACATTCATTATCACAATGACTAGCAAAATGGCCAGGCTGTTGACAACGCCTACACACAACTTGATTACGGTGCACAGGGGGCCGTTTAGGAGGATTCTGCAATCGGGAAAGCTGCTCCCCAATCTGACTTAACTGTTCTTGTTGTCGCTTCAACAGTTCTTTGATTTCAGCAATGAGAATACTCCTGTAGCGACTCACCCTCAAGTTGTTTATGGGAAAAGAATTTTTCTTGTAATGCAACATAAGACTGAGGACAACCATACATTTCTAGGAGGATAGAGAGAATCTTTTCTGGATTCTCCCTCTCTACCCTAGGCCTATATTTAATCTCATTTTTAGCTTCCCCTTCCAAATGATCATAAATAAAATGAGCTTGATCAACCAATGCTAAATCCCGGGCCCGCATACTCGCGCGGACCTCATCTACCCATTCGGCTATACTGATTCCCACAGTACCTCTAAAGACAGGGCACTTCCTTTCCCTGGGCACATACACAAAACAGTCATAAGACCCATTAGACAACATCAGGAACAACATTAGAAGATTCAGTTCTTATAGGAGCTGTTTGAGCCTCTAACAGGCGTTGATTATCAGTTCTTAACTGTTGAACCAAATCCCGCAACTCTTGCAGTGCCATATCCATAATCACCAGACAGAGGTCCTTCTGTTGTCCCCACACGGGAAATAACACAGAAGAGCGCCTCCATAACACTACACACTGATATGTTCCACAGAGGACCTGCTCCAGGCTATCGTGTTGCATAATCCACCAGGACTAACACACAGTGATATCCTCGCGTACATCTTTCTAATGGCCCGACGAGGTCCATGCCAATTCTTTTGAAGGGGACCTCGACTAATGGTAATGGGAACCATGGTGTTTTTGGGGTGGCTGGCGGATTCACCAGTTGACATTTGCGACATGCAGCACACCACCAGCTAACATCGCCTCTAGTGCTTGGCAAATAAAACTAAGTCATTAGATGGTTTAGTTTTGTCTTATCCTGGCCCAGATCCACAGCCATGGGATTATGACAAGCTACGTGGAAGAGATTTTCCCTATGGCCTTTTGGGACCAACAACTGGGTCGTCTCTTCCTTAGTTTGAGTGTCCTGCATAACTTGATATAACCTATGATTAATAATAGCAAAGTAGGGGAAGCAGAGTGCAATGTTGGGCTGAACTCCCTGACCATCAATTACTTTCATTTGGTTGAAGGCGTGCCTGAGGGTTTTGTTGTGTGTCATGCATCTGCCTTCTTTCCATTCACAGCTGACATTCGACCACGCCTCCGCTGCCACATTTACACACCCGTTATAATTGCAAGTTTTTGTGATGAAAAAAAAATGAAAATGAATAAACATCACATCTTTTTTCACCTTTAATGTGATATATAATATATATATATATATATATATATAATTTATATATAATATATTATTATAATAATATATTATAATATATATAATACTCTTAACTTAAACAATAAATCTGGTTGCACAAGTGCACACACCTTATTATAATGGGGCATGTGACTATGCTCAGAATTAACTAATCATATTTACAATAATGTTTAAATGTATTTATCATACACGTATGGGCTCCCATTGTCGAAATGCATTGATTAGGAAAGGGGTACAAAATAACATCCAAAACACTGGATGTACCATGGAACACTATTAAGGCCATCATCAACAAGTGGAGAAAATTGGGCACCACAGTGACATAACCAAGAGCAGGTCATCCCTCTAAAATTGACAATAGGACAAAAAGAAAAGGAGGCTTATCAAGGAGGCTGCAAAGAGACATACAACAATATTAAAGGAGCTGCTGGAATATCTGGCAGATACTGGTCACTCCCTGCATGTGATAACAATCTCTCATATTCTTCACATGCCTGGGCTATAGGGTAAGGTGGCCTGGTGAAGCATGGTGGAGGCAGTATCATGCTATTCAGATAGCAATGGGGCTGCTTCTATTCAGATAGCAATGGGGCTCTAGTCAAGATCGTGAAAAGGGATCAAGATCAAGAAGGAATCATGGATAGCTCTAAATACTCTATTTTGGCCCAAAACCACTGTACATCCACTGTATATCCACTGTACATCCACTGTATATCCAATGTTTCAAACAGATGTGCATGTGACATCAAGTAGACAAACTTATGTGGGAGACTACACATCGTCTATAAACTCTTTGAATTTTAAAGACAATTGCCAAAACCATTATACATATGTATAACATGAAAGAGAACACAAAAGGTATAGATTTTAAAATATTTCTTGTTTTGTGAATACATCATTTAGAAAGAAAAACTGGCATTATGGATGTGACACATTTTATTTTGGATGTGGGGGATCTTTTTAACCCCATTTTCTACTGCTCAGGATTCAAATGCACAATTTCCAGATGACAGGGCATACTCTTTTCTGTTGTACCACTTGGGAGCCAGGATATGACGAATAAATGGCTGTACCTAAGTTTTCATTATTCCTTGTTTGTGAGTTTTGGCATCAAAATGTAACAAAATATCTCGTTATTATATTCTGTATAATATAGATGACACCAAACCAGCAAAATGAACTTTAATGATCAAATGTATATACACATCATTAAACCATTACTGAAGGAAAACATTTTAAAGCTGTGTGAAACTGCATTACATCACCAACCTGATTATCATTATGCCATTCCATAAATTACATTTCCATCCAGACCAAATTTCCATCATCGCCTCTGGCTTGCTCATTAGAGAAAAAATTTCAAGAAAAAAAATTTATATCAGAATGTCTGTAAAGCTGTTGTTAAAATTGTTAAAAGTTAAAAGTGTTATACAAATAAAACTGAATTGAACTCAATTTCTATCAAATTATAATACAGGAGTTTTGCATACTCTTTGTGTAAACCAAAGATGGGGGAGCTGTTCTCCCCTAGGCTCCCACGGAATCTAACAACTGTCAATCTCATCTAAAATCACTAAAATCACTCACTCTATTGGGATGAAATATGGTTATGGCCTCAGTGATTTCATACAAAATATTAACCTATTAGAGACTATGAAGATCTATTGTACATATACAGAACTTAGTACCGTATACAATTGTATAATATAATATTATGTTTTATTAACATATTAGTATGTAACATTTTTAACTATATATTTACTGTTGCTAATAAAATATATTATTCAGTATTAGTGCTCAGAATTCATTCTGTGTATCTGGCGTGACATTTAATCATTTCAGACAACAGTTATTTGATAAAATAGATAAAAGTTCTTTCAAGTAAATGCACACCAAAACAACCCTGCAATTATTACACCATCCCACTTCAGTATATTACTGTGGTAAGACTTTCATATGGTTCAAAAATTTAAGAAACTGTTTTCTTATTTCAGTTGTTCTTACTCCATAAATAATTGGGTTGAAACAACTTGGGAATAATATATACATAGTACTCAGAAAGACACGAATATTGGGAGAAAAATTATTTCTTATTCTGTATGACATAAAAGCAATCAAGGCAAATGCTAAATTGACTGTCATGACAATAATATGTGTAATACAAGTGTTGATAGCCTTCAAGTGGGCTTTTCCTGATTTCATGACAGAAGCAAATATTATTATATATGATGCAGTAATGAAAAGAAAATCTGATGTTGGTATAAGGAAAGCAGATGCGAGGCCAATTAGGTTGTTAATAGAGGTATCTCCACATGCCAGCTGAACCAATCCCATATGTTCACAAAAACAGTGATCTATCTCATTTATTGTACAGAAATTCAATTTCCCAGCCAAAGAGGTCATTATGATATTTAAGAATAGATTTCTGGTAACTGGCACAATAATAAACTTTAGAAAACTTTTGAATTGCATGTATTTGTGATAATAAAGTGGTCTGCATATAGCAAAGAACCGATCTAGTGCCATCCACACCAGTACAGTAGACTGGAATGCACCAAGAATCTGAATGCAAAACATTTGTATTAAACAGCTCACTAGAGAAATTCCATTCCAGTCAAATAAAAAGTCGAGCAACAAACTTGGTACAAAAAATATTGGCCAACATAAGTCCACAACAGCCATAAAACCTATTAGTACATACATTGGTGAGTGTAGAGTCTTCTGAGATACAATTAAATATATTATAATAGAGTTTGATATAGTAGACAATAAAAACATAAGGAAATAAGGTATGGATAATATGGGTCTCCATTCTCCCAAGGCCAGAAAGCCATTTAGCTTAAAAGATGTGTATGAAATATTTTGTGGTGGGAAACCTTGCATGCTGTTCAGTCTCAAAACATTCTTTCCTGAACCACAGTTGAGACAGGATTGCTACCAATAATTACATGTTAGGTCTTAAAACATAATATTAACAAGTGTATTTCTAGCACAGCACCAGTATTATCTGATATATGTCAAGGACAATAGAAATCCCTTCTATATGTAGATAATAATCGATAGTTATTGCTATTCCAACACACAGGAAAACACAATTTCATTGACTTTACCTGTGTTATAATCATTAAATATTTTATAATATATATTATTAATCAGTAGAAATTGCCTTTCAAGAGACATTCAATACTGTGTGGAAGAAAAACATAACAGTTTATAGTTTTACAGTGATATGTTACAATAAAACTCAGTTGTAAACAAATACACATGCTCTGTATTGTGCAAAGATCATAAGAAACACTGCATTTGAGGAATAGAAATGGCAAAATCCCATGCATGACAAAGCTGACTATTATCCTCTTGGCCTTTCTCGGACTTGTAAAGCCGTGACTCAATATACACGATGTATCTATATACATGTTGTGTTCTCATGAGACTCTGCTTTATTCCGCTTTATTCCTACAGGCTTTTGCCAGCAGTCATAGAATGTCATAGAATAACTGCTGCCTGTTTATCTCCATTACACACTTACTCTGTCTATTATCAGGTTTACCTCATGAATCATGTTTTTGAAGATAATTTTGGAATTCTGGATATAACTGTAATAGCTTGTAATTAATGTGGTGTAGTCCCCAGTGGAGGGTTAGAAAACTGCTTATTTTGTCATCGACAAAAAAAGCCCAAAGGAAAAACTTAAAATGGAATTAAAGTTAAAACACAGCAAATGAATGGCTTACTTTCCAGTTGAGCTATCAGAGGAATTATTAATGAATTATTAAGCTGCGTGCAAAGTGTATCTTCATAAAATGAGCCAATAATTATGTGGGTAGCCTATTCATTAAATGACATTATAAATTCATGACTTGGATTCAACATTTCATGTCCACATGAAAGTAAAACAAAGTTGACAATTATGCCATCTAAATCCAAAAACACAATCCAAAGAAGCAAAATGAAGCAGAGTAGAATAAAAAACAGAGGAAGCACAATGAGCACAAAGTCAGACAAAATGTCCCTGGGTTTCAAAACACAAAATTTAATGTGGCTTCAGCTGTCCACTGCAGCTAGTGGGACAAAGGGAATTATTTGACATTGTGAATTTTAGAAAATCTATCAGATGTAATTTCTATTTTAACAATTACAAGAAAAGATGTGTTAGGTTAAGGCTCTGGGCTATTTTTAGGAAGGTTTTTAGGAAATCCTGGCACCATCAAGCTGCCATTGTTGGGTCTTTGAACAAGACCCTTAACTTTGGTCTTATCAGCTCAGTTGTAAGTCACTATGGATAAAAGCATCTGCTAAATGAGTAAAATTCTGTATGTAATCAGTGGCTTTGGATTATGTCTATTCACTCCATGTTATTAGCAGATTAAAATGAGGTTTTATCACTAATCCTCATCTATTTAGGCCTTCACAAAGTGCCAGGCATCTGAATTTGTATTCTACAGCTATTCTATTTGCATGCAATATTTGGCATATTGCACAGTTAAAAATACATTTGTCAAGATTTTATAGTTTACTTCAGCCTTTCAGAGCTTATTTCTATAGGATTTGGGCTTACTTCGTTTTATTATTTCATGGGTTATATTGTTACCTTGTATTTGCAAATAGAACTTAAATGTTTAACAAGCCTGACAGACACATAGCTGAAAAGTATTGTGCATGTTCTTTTGTTTTGCTAATATGCTCACTGGAACCCCGGAATCAATATCCATGTGCAGTGTATTAGTGCTACAACATTCCTATTCTAAAGTAAGGAACAACACTAATATGTTGCTGTTCTTCTTCTTCTTTCGGGTGCTCCCGTTAGGGGTCACAACAGCGGGTCATTGGTCCGCATATTTGATTTGGCACAGTTTTTTGCCAGATGCCCTACCTGATGCAACCCTGCACAGTTTTATCTGGGCTTGGAACCGGCACTGGGAGTGCATGGTTGTGTGCAACCCCAGTGGCTGATGTTGGTTCCCTGGCCGGGAATCAAACCCAGGCCATGGCGGTGAGAGTGCCGTGGCCTAAACACAGACCCAGGAACAACACTTAATATATTTGGTGAAATACTGATTTATATAGTAATGCAGTTTCTCACTTTCTGCAATCCAGTACCAGGCACAAAGGACCATAATATTAAGTTACACTGTGGTTCACAAACAATTTGTAAAAACCAAAGAGAGCTGGTACTATCTTGAAAGGCAACTACATAGTGCTCTGAATGATTGTCATACCCCAGAACACTAGGGCTGCCACTACTGATTATTTTGTTTTTCAAATATTCTCCGAGTTATTGTCCTCAATATTCTAATATTCTATAAAGATACGAAAGGTTCAAGACTTAGAAAAAATTCATATGAAAGATTCTTCTGTGGGATAACACCAAATAAGTCCAAATAAGTGTTTAAACTTTTTTTTGGTATAAATGATAACTTATGAACAAAAGACCCTTCACTGATCAAGGCTTTGTTGTATGACAGGGCTTGTGTAGAAAAGACTATGCACACAATCACATAAGTGATTGAGAGAGAACAATGGAGATGGAGGGGTGTGATTCGGAGGAACAGCCTCCCAGATTTGTTCAAGCACAAGGTTGCACACTCATAGGTGTGCTTGGTACCAGAGCCAACGGTCAGTGATCGAATTTGTGATTGTATTACCAGATGTATATTTACATTTACAGCATTTGGCAGATACCCTTATCCAGGGCAACCTAAAGAAGTGCGTTGTTGTCATTAATTCCTTCATTCATTCATTCATTCATTCATCTTTGGTAACAAGTTTATCATGGTCAGGGTCACAGTAGATCCGGAGGCTACCCCAGGAACACTGGGATTGAGGTGGGAAACACCCTGGGTGAGATGCCTGTCCATCACAGAGCACCATGCACTAGGGATGTAACTGAATATGAATATATTATTCAGAATTGAATATGAATGCAAATACATTCTTATATAAATTCCCATGTGAACTACATCTCAAAAAAAGCACACAAACACACTTGAAGCTAGCCAAAATGTTCAGGCACAGAAAAGATACATTTTTCATAATTTTTTCAGTCTTTTCATGGGAAAAAGTTAACATTGTCAACACATTTCTAATTTGCAGTATATATTCTGCAACTTACTGCTATTATACACATAACCTTGCAACCCTGCTCACAGGAACTATAAGGAACTATAAGTACTATTTGGTTTTAGCCCGACCTTAGTGCAAAAAAAATATCTTAGCAAATGAAGATATCTTGATACAAAGGAAAGGTTTTCTTGTATGAACTCTGGTACACAGACCTTCTCTCGTGGGCACTCTGGTGGAGTGGGTTCATTGTTTTAAGCCTTTCTGATATCCTCCATGATGTGACAGGACCAACAGTTCAGGATCCTGGTAAGATAAACTCTGGAGTTTTATTCATGTTTTGGCAAATTCATGTAAACTCACCAAACTCTTTATTACGAACACCTGTACACCTATCTTATTCATGCAATTATCTAATCTGTCAATTGTGTGGCAGGAGTGCAATGCATAAAATCATCCAGATACGGGCCAGTAGCTTCAGGTATTCACATCAACAATCAGAATGGGGAATAATGTGATCTCAGTTATTTTGAATATGGCATAATTGTTGGTGCCAGATGGGCTGGTTTGAGTATTTCTATAACTAGTGATCTCCTGGGATTTTCATGCAAACAGTTTATTCAGAATGGTGCAATAAAGAAAAAACTTCCAGTGAGAGGCAGTTCAGCTGGCCGAAATGCCTTGTTGATGAGAGAGGTCAACTGAGAATGGATAGACTTGTTCAAGCTGACAGAAAGGCTACAGTAACTCAGATAACCACCCTGTACAATTGTGGTAAGCAGAATTCACAACACACTGAACCTTGAGGCGGACGGTCTACAACAGCACAAGACCATGTCAGGTTCCAATTCTGTCAGACAAGAACAGAAAGCTGAGCCTGCAGTGGGCACAGGCTCACAAAAACTGGACAGTGTAAGACTGGAAAAATGTAGCCTACTCTGTTGAATCTCAATTTTTGTGGAGGCACACATATGGTAGGGTCAGAATATGGCACCAACAGCATGAATTCATGGACCCAACCTGCCTTGTGTCAACAGTCCCGGCTGGTGGAGGTGGTATAATGGTGTGCAGAATGTTTTCTTGGCATACTTTGGGACTGTTAATACCAATCAATCATGGCTTGAATGCCACAGTTTATTTGAGTATTGTTGCTGACCATGCTGGTGCTGACTATGTGCATCCCTTCATGGCCACAATTTATCCATCTAATGGCTATTCCAGCATGATATTGCACAAAGCAAAAGTCATCTCAAACTGATTTCATGAACATGACAACATTACACGAGTTCAGTGTTTTTCAGTGGCCTTCCCAGGCACTGGATCTGAATCCAATAGAACATTTTTGGGATGTGGTAGAATGGGAGATACGCAGTATGAAAGTGCACCTGAAAAATCTGCAGGTATTGTGTGATGCAATCATGTCAACATGGACCAGAATCTCAAAGGAATTTTTCCAATATCTTGTGGAATCCATGCCATGAAGAATTGAGGCTGTTTTGAGAGTAAAGAGAGACCCTATCCAGTATTAGTATAGTGTTCCTAATAAATTGCTCAGTGGGTTTGTATGGGAGAGTATCTGCTATTGTACTCCTGTACTCAGGTCTGTAAGTCAAGGTGAAGTTGAAACAGGTAAAGAAAAGTGTCCACCTGGACTGTCATTGATTTGGCTGCGTTACCTTGACATTGTGAGAGGGCTTCTCCAACTCCAGTTTCTGATGCATCAACTATCACTACGAACTGATGTGAGGGACCTGGATGATGAAGAATAGGGGCACTAGGGAATCTTTCTTTGAGGGTCTGGAATGCTTTGGTGGCTTCAGAGGACAATTTTAAGGTTCCGGATTTCCCCTTCAGAAGGAGCTGAAGCCTCAGATGAAGTGGCAGTAGAAACTGGCAAATCCGAGGAAACTTTGGTGGTATGAGGCTGGGGCCAGGTAGTTACAGATTCCACCTTGGACTGGTCCATTTTCACCCCCTGCAGTTCTAGGATTTAACCTACAGACTTGAGAGATGGCTGGTGAAATTCACTATTTTCCAATTTAACAAAAAATCTATCCTTCAAGAGCAGAATATGTTCCATCTCTGATGGAGAAAAAATTAAAATATGATTGATATACACAATGGCACATTTGTTCAAAAACTCTTTCAGAATTTCATTAATAAAGGCTTGGAAAACTGAAGGAGCATTCATATGGCATTACAAGATATTCATAATATTAAGAGGTGGTGGCTGTTTTCTATTTATCACTCTTATTGATATGGATCAAGTTGTATGTGCTGTGAAGATATGGTGAAATTTGGTGAAAATATTTGCTCCACTTACTTGTTTGAGGGCAGAAGGGACAAGAAGCAGTGGGTATCAGTATTTGACCATAACAGCATTGAAGCTTTGGTAGTCAAGACTGGACTGCCTAATATACTTTAGCCTTGGTTGAGGGCTTCATGGATGTACTCTTCCATGGCTTTTGACTCAGGTTTGAAAAGTATGCCAGACAGGTGAGGAGGGGTGAGTGGTGAGGAGCCAGACAGGAGGTCAATGGCACAATCACAGGCTTGGCAGCTTTGTCTTTGCTAAGTACTGCAAAGAGGTCTAGATACAGTTCTACAATCTGAATATTTGGTGGGGTATCTGGGTTTTCTACTTGGATAGAGTAACTATATGTGGGAATCTGTGTTTTCTTGTTGGTGGTTACCTGCACTGATAATCAGTGTGGGGATCATGTGATCTGCATTGTGTGGCTGCTTGTCTTGGGTCACATGAGGCATGTCACGTGACACATTAGGAGATTATAAAGTTTGGCTTGTGGAGTTCACACTCTCTTGCTGCTGCCATTTGCCACTGCAACTAGACTCCCGTCATACAGGGTGACTGCTAGAACAATGTGTTCTACTCTTTATGAAGGACACAGGTGACTGCATGGCATTTGAAGGACTTGTGACCTCCTATCGAGTTGCTGGGCTGCAGACACTCTGCACTGGAGTGCCCCATTTTATCTTCCTGGGTTATTGTGCTGCGGGGAGTATTGAACACACTTGCAAAGGACCAGGCCAGCCACTGTTTTATTGTCAGCATACAAGTCTTTTTTTTTAGTTTGTTTGTTGGTTGTTTTGTTTGCCTTTGGCTTTGTCCTTTTTTTTTGTCCTTGGTCTAGTGTAACCCTGCCTTGACCAAACCAGCGCGGTGGTCATTGTGTTGGGAGCTGGCTGTTCTCCTCTTTTTGTCTCTGTATAGGTTCTCTGTACAAGGCCGGATCTGCACCTCACTACTGCTCCATTCAGTTGGGGGCTGCACTGAGGGGACACTATTTTGGTGTGTACTGGTAACATGCAACAAGGTGTGGTATTTTGTAGTGGTAATTACTGACCTTGTGTGTGCGGTGGTTGCTATGTTGCATGCTTGTATGGTGTTGGGTTTGTTGTGTCTGTCTCTCTCACCAGGGCCTCCTAGGAGAGGAGCTGTGGGTGCCGTGCCGACCCGACCTTATTAGTTTGAGAAGCTCCAGCCAGTTTCCCTTCGTCTCTTTTTCACATTAGCAATTGTACCTATTCAAAATTGTAATAAATTTGAGCTTGTGTACATGCCTTGTGTAAACTGTTTCTTTGCGGGCAGGGTCTAGAATCAGCCACACTACAGAGAGAAAAGGGGTTTCCCCCGCCCATTTTAGGGGGTGGCATAGTCAGACAGTAAAGTACATGTAGGTATTCTGCGTGTCAGGTACCACATATATAAAGAAAAATATTTGGTAAAACAATGAGGGCTGTGAGCTAACATTCTGTCCATGAAACTGTCAGGTTATGGGTAGACAACTACGGTGTTCCAAGAAAATCTGGATTCTGGGGGACCTGGTGATCATGAAGGAAAGAGATTGTGTGTAGAGTGCCGGTGATCCTTCTAGCAGGGATCCAGGACAGTGACACTAAGCAACTCTTTGAGGGGGATAAGTGGAACGTTCAACATTTTTGCTATGGTTTCTTCCATAAAGTTGTCAGTGGCTCCTGAGTTAACAAGCACCAGAAAATAGACATCTGCTAGTTCTGTTTGCAGCATCTCACAGCATCAAGAAGCCGTGGCAGAAAACAATTTTTAGTGCCAGTACATTCCATCCGCTTTCAGCTGTGAAAAGTGAGAGCATAATCAGTGGCAGACTGTTTACCTTGTTTAAAAGATATGAGTCTATCTCTGGTGTCTTTTCCCAATTCAAGGTGATCAAATACCTCCCAGAATTCTCTCTCAAACCTCATGAATGTTTGCTGCAGTGTCTGTGATTGAAAGCAGTGACCCAAGTGAGCGCTCTTCTGGTAACCAGTATTAAGACCTGACAAATATTTTTGACTTCCCTTGGGGAATGCAGAAGAAGCAAACTTAATGGCACACTGCATGAGAAAATCTTTGCATTTTCGTTCAGGCATATCTCCCCTTCGATTACAACCATGCCCCTGAGTATGCCTTAGGGCAGTGATTGGATGGTAAAGGCATTTGAGTGTGTCATGAATGTGTTTTTCATCGAAGTGTCACGAATTCCATGCAGTGATGAATGTGAAATGCAAAGGAATGGGTAATTATATTTATACCCAATTATACTTATGTCTGTCACAAAGTCAGCCTTTAATTTAATAAGCCTATGAACTTTAATAAGCCTTTTAATTCTTAAAAAAAGCAATACTCCGCTCATTGTTTTTACATTTCACATTCATTCACTGCTGTGAAATTGCACAATGAAAAGCACCGCAACAGTGTGGATTGCTTTTAAAGGTAGTTCACATTCACTTCTGTGTGTTCAACCATAGCTACTGATGATGAGGGGAGCGGGAAGGGGCAGAGAATAGGAGCATGTCTGATGTGTCTTTGAGTGGCAAAGCATGTAAGGGTTTTGGAATGGGCTCGTTGACCTCAGTGGGCTGTATCAGAAGGGAAAGTGGACCTCCTGGGAAAGCGGATGGGGGGGCTACATAGGGGCTTGTTTGTGGCATCTCCACTACAGTGATGGCTTTTGTGGTGATGACCACCTGCCACATGCCACATGCAATCTGTGTGTACCTCCTGGAGCTCAGGACAGACAGCAAAGACACCTAAGACAGTACTCCCATGTTGCTCGTGTCTATGTCTAGTGCACTGAAGCTGTTTGACATTAGTCCATCCACTTGAAGTCCCTGTCCTTCTGCAGCAGGCAGAAAAGTGGTGTAGCCACACAGGAGAAGCCCTTCACAAGTCTCCTATAATAAGAGGCAGGTCCAAAAATCTTTTAAGTAGGTGGTGGTCAATGGGTGTTGGCCAGTCTCTAACTGCTGATGCCCTCTCCACCCAGCGTGTATCCCAGAAAAGACACCTCTCTTTGAAGGAACTGGCACTTCTCAGGATGGAGTTTGAGGCCTGACAAAGCTACACATTCCAGTATATGTCTCAGAGACTGGAGAGCAGCCTGAAAGAAGGAACTGTGGACCAAGATGTCATCCAGATATGACACACTACTGTTGGGGGATGTCTGACAGCACCTTTTCTGTCAGTCTCACGAATGTAGCTGGGGCAATACAAAGGAAGGACCCGGTCGCCATAGTTGGTGCAGAAGGTAGTCCTTGGTTTGGTTCTGTGTGTGGGGGCTGCCAATATCCAGACCAGAGATTGACTGATGTGAAAAAGGTCGATCCTGCTACCTGGTCCAGAGCTTCATCAGTGCATGGCAAGGGGTAAGAGTCTTTCCCCATCACCTTGTTGAGTCACCTATACTCCATGCAGAACCTCCACTGGCCATTTTTCCTGAGGACCAATGATGACAAGAGCAACCCATGGGCTGCACTAGATGGGTGAACCTGACATTGCCTTCACCCATGGTAAAAACATTCCTGAACTGTAACAAAAATTGCCACAGCTTCTCACTCTGTTGGGGCTACCACTGTTCTGTTGTCAAATGTTGCCACCCCTCAGGAGCTACAGGCTGCCACAATACCCTCTTCTACTGTTTGGGGATGGTAGATTGGCATGGGGCATGGCCCTGACTCTTGGGGGTATGTGTCATGCCCAGGGGGTGGCAGGGGCATGGGGGCTGTCTGTCCATGATGGGTGCCTTGGTTCCTTGGGGGCCAAAACTTGGAGTTGGCTACCCTGGGGGGTGTGACAGTCTCAACACGCTCTGCGGAATGTATGGAGACTTGTAGCAAAGACAAACCGGAAGTTCATTGGGGGCCAGGAGTATGGGGACCATGCTTACCACTTGACCCCCCGGAAAGCACAGCCTGTCCTTCACCCGGTCCAGGTGACAGCCTGTATTCCTCAGGAAGACAAGCGCCAAGATGCACCACTAGTATCCAAGCATGGTGGTAAACTGCCTACCTCCCACCACAGAAGTCAAAGACCGTCTACCTTTTATTGGTGACAGCTCCCCATTCACAGGTCCTGTTCAACACATTTCCCTTCTTGGCCGTCGACTGTAACTAATGTCACTTCCAAATACAAACACACTACATAGTATACTCCCACCCCCCATCACTGATTGACAGGTATCTGTGCAAGGCATGGGAAATGCAAATGCAAAGGGAATTACAATTCCATTTGAATTTTGGCAGGCTCCATATGTGATGCCAAGGAAATAGCTACATAACGGGGTAATTACTATTGCTATTTCGATATGACAGGGTCATAACTCGTAAGACATGGGCAAATGCAATTGCAAATGCAATCTGCTTTTCCATTTGAAATTTGGCAGACATTGGACATTTGTGTAAACGAAAATGCAAAAGGTAATATGCAATTTACATTTTCATTTGAATTATGCCACAGTGCGTCCAATTATGCATGCACAAATAGAAAACGCAATTGCAAATATAAGTTGCAAATAGTATTATAAGTTGAAATAGTAATATAAGTTGAAAATAGTCCAGAAAATACTTCCATACATAACAGAATATTTTGTTTATTTGTTTTGTTTGTTTTATTATATTAACATTAACATTAACATTGTGTATTTATAGCTTTGTTACACAAACATAGGCAAATGGGCAAACCAAAAGCAGTACAGATAAACAAGGCAAGGGTCACAATAACAATAAGGCAGTCATGAGAGCTCGATATAGAATATCCCCTGACACAATCCAGGAGCATTCCTTGGGATCTTACCTCTCACAGTCCATGAGGTGGAGCACTGTGATTAGCTCAGCTTTGTTACACAAGCACTGGCATTGGCACTGAAAGCATACTGAAAAAGGCATGGCTTGTGTCTGCCTGCATACAAGATCAGTTCCCGATTTGCAAATACTCCTTCATGATGACATACTCTGCATCCAAAAAACCTGTGTGCACAAAAGTGCCATATGGAATTGAACAGTCATGCCACAGTTCGAACTGAATTCTTCTATCTGAACACAAACCTGTAATGAACAGCCCACTCCCAAATGAGCCTAAAATTTGGTCCTGAATGCAGTATTCGAGTGTGAAAATGCACTTATATTCACATTCACCTGGTGACAGAAGGCCTTCCTTCACATGAAGACATGAAGTGAACTGTATTGCTCTGTCAGATTCTTCTGGAATGCCTAAATGGTGGAAAATTTCATTAAAGATCACCTCAGCAGTTTCCACTGCCATAGGTAGCTTGGATAGAAGTATTAGCCAGGCATGCTTTAGAGAAATGAACTATGTTAACCAGCATGGTAATATACCCTTGTGATCCCAGTAGATCTGAGCTCATTTAGGTAGTTAGTTACCTAGTAATAAGTTAGTTATAAAGGATGTTGCTATAAAAGATGTTGCTATATCAAAAACTACATAATTCGCAAATGGAGGCACAATATATACAAAGCCACACCAAGAGTGTAATGTAATGTATTTACGTATTTATTGCCATTTCTGCTCATCTATGAATAAGTTGCAAACTTTCCTTAATCCTATGATACAATACATAAACGTAAAATAATAGGAACTAAATGCTTTTAAATAAATAATATTAAATAAATAATACATTTTAAAAGTGGACTGAATTTAACACTATTTTTTTTTTCATGAACTCTCTTACAAAATTTCACACCTTAATTTGCAGGTACACATCAACTTTATGACATGTGAAGTTGTTTTGGGGTCATTCTAATTGCAGTGGCAAATGCTATGCAACCATCAGAACAATTTTTTTTCTTTAAGTACTGTTTATAAATACAAGAAGTAGAACTTGACTCCAACGGCTAAGCCTGTACAGGTGGCAAATCCGCGGCCACCTGCACAGGCTTCTATAATGTGGTGCTCTCATGCGGGTAATCAGCGTAAACATGCAGCACCTGGCCGCGCCTCTTCATAAGCCCTCCGACTGCCTCACTCCGCATGCAGACATTTTTTTTTTTTTTTATTAGATAATATTCAAAATACAGAGTGTAAATACAAAAGAGTACAAGAATAACAAAAACAGATATGCTGGGGGAATACAAATCATTACTGTACAAAAATATTTAAAGTAGTACACACATTTACTATTTTCATTGCTTTTTGTTTTGAAGAATGCTGAATTGAGTGTATGTATTGTTTAAATTCTTTGCTAAAGATAACAAAACATGGTTTCTTGCCTTTAAATTTACTTTTATGCATATGAAATTTTGCCATTATAATAATTAAATTAATCAAATATATAAAAACTTTACATTCAGTTCTGTTTTTCTTATTTAGGTTATCTTCTGGAAGACCAAACAATACATACCTCCATAATAAAACAAAGTTTTCGTTAATATTATCAAAAATGAAATTACACAAATCTTCCCAGAATATCTTTACAAATGGGCAATGACAAAATAAATGTGCAGTAGTTTCAGGTCTTTCAGAGCAAAAAGAAGACTGTATATCAATATCCTTCTTGAATTTTTCTTTTATATACATTTCAGTCTGGTAGAATTTATGAATGAGTTTAAAGGAGATGTCTTTAACTTTATTTGTTATTAAGTACGTATTAGGTAAAAGCCAGACTTTCTTCCAATCTAGATTACTTTCAAATTGATTCCAGTATGACATAACAGATGGTAAGGTAATTACATCCTTATGAAATAATGCTCTTATAGATGTATTGCTGTTACTAGAACTATTACAAAAGCATATTTTACTTATTGAAGTCTCAAGTGGAAATAACGGGCAATTGCAAGGGCAATTGCAGGTGACTACCCCCTAGCTGAGACTTAAATAACATCTGAACTCCAGAGGGTATTGCGCCAAAAACTTTGCCAAATTCACCTGGTGTAACAGGGATATGGTATTGTGATAAGAATTCTTCATAAGTAAAAAGAAGACCAAACCAATTAAATAACTGATTCACAAATATAATATCATTTCGAAACCAGTGCTCTATAAAGAGGGACCTATCATACTTACAAACAAGGAAAAAATTTAAGTTTAGATAAAAAATGAAGGGGTATAGCATTCCAGATGGAGAAAGGATTTCTGCAGCAATGCTTAAGCCATTTTATCTTAAACGTGTTATTCAACGTATAAAAATCCAAAAAGTTAAGTCCACCATTTTCATAAGGACTTATGGCAGTTGACTTTTTTAAGTAGTGCGTCCTATTTTCCCATATGAAATTGATTAGCATTTTCTCAATCTCTTTTAGCATTTTGTTATCTTTTGTTATGTAAAACCTCTTAATGAGAGCTCTCTCAAAAGCCATTGTTTAAGTTTTTTTGAGTCTTTTGTATGAAAGGATTCAAATTTGAAGAGGTTCTTTTTTGTTGGTCCTTCATAATTAAAATCCCTAAATATGTCACTTAAAATCCCTAAATATGTCAAAATGCCTTTGAGAATTCATTTATAACTTTAATGAGAACCGGAAATTGGTTTTCATTTTGCAAGAAAAGAGCTGAGTTATGACTAATTCTCTGTTGAGAAGAGATATACCTTTTATTGGACTAGATGTAATATGGTTGGCCAAAATCTGAGCCACTAAGAGGAATAGATAAGGGGAAATGGGCCAACCCTGCCTAATACCTCTGGACAGACTAAACCTGGGGGATGTACCACCCTTTAACTTAATAGAGCTATTGCCATTCATATAAAGTGTTTTAATAGCCATACAGAAAAGATCACCAAACCCAAATTTCTTCAAAGATTGAAAAATAAACTGATGTTCCACGGTATCGAAAGCCTCATAGAAGTCTAAGAACAGTATAAAACCATTATCATCTATCAGGTCTAAGTAATCCAAGATGTCTAGAACTAGTCTGATATTATTTGTTATATATCTTTTTGCTAAGAAACCTGACTGTGTATCATCAATAATAGAGTCCAGCACCATCTTAAGCCTTCTGGCTAACAATAAGGCAAATATTTTGTAATCAATGTTTAATAGACAAATTGGATGCTAATTGTCAATTAATAATTTGTCTTTGTTGGGTTTAGGGATTAATGTAGTTACAACTTGAGTCATAGTGGTTGGGAGATATTCTTGTTCAATATTTTCTTTGAAGACTTCATATAAAAAGGGAGCCAGTTCAACAGCAAATGACATGTACATTTCTGAAGTTAGCCCATCAGTAACTGGTGACTTATTATTTTTTATAAGATTAACTGCTTTCCTAATCTCCTCAACCAAGATGGGTTTATCACATAATTCCCTTTCATTGTTATCAATAGGTTTAAATGACAGAGTGCAAAAACATCTCAGATGATTCTTGGCAAAATTTAGAGCTGTATAAATTCTTGTGGAAGTCACTGCAATAATTAGATACAATTGTTAAGTCCTCTGTGACTACCCCATTAATTATTAATTTATTAATACTATTGGTGCTGGAATGATGTTTTTATAAATTGAAGAAATAGTGAGAATGTTGCTCCCCCATCCATTTAGCTCTAGACCTGATAAATGCACCTCTAGCTTTCTGACTGTGCAATTCATCTAGTTTAATTTGTAAGTCAGTTAATTCCTGTTTTTCTTTCTCTAACAGTTTATACTGACTTATGAGAAAGGTAGGTGATCTTCGAAACTATATTTTCCTCTTCAGCTCTTTTAGATTTAGCTTTACCTCTGCCAAATTGTCTTAAAAATTTCCCCACTTCATGTTTGAAGAGTTCCCAGCGGATTCCAAATTGTTTCTCTTCTTTAGCTTTGGACCAGTAATATTAAATTAAACTTGTGACCCCTTTTTAATCTCATCATATGTTAATAAAGAGTTATTAAGTTTCCAATAACTTGACTGGACAGCACTGTTTCGGTAGTTGGATAACTTCACCTTAATATATATAGCCGTATGGTCCGTAAGAGGCGTGGGACATATTTCCACATCAATAAGATCTTTGTTAAAATTCTCTGAAATTAACCAAAAGTCAGTTCTTGATTGCGTGAGCCTGTTTTATTGGTCCAAGTAAAAGATTTATTGTTAGGATTTTTTACTCTTTTTTTACTCTCCAGATATCTAAGTTAGTACTATTTCTATTTGGCTGACCAGCAGGCCATTTATCCATATTGCCATCTAGAATACTATTAAAGTCCCCTCCTAGCAATAAAATGGCGTTTGGAAATCTGTCTAAATATTTAACCAATATATTCTTTATAGAAACAAATAGGCTGTCATTTTCCATTTTATTGTTGTATCCATAAATATTTATGATGAATTCTATATTATTATATTTTATTCCTTGGCATATAAAGTGTCCTTGTGGATCACATTCAGTAAATACAACATCTCCAGTAAACCTGTTCTTTAATGTAGCGTTCAGTGCCATGAGAGAGCCATATGGAATTGCCCCATTGAGACCTCCAAAAATTAACAACACAGAATGAGACTCTTGTACAAAGAAAAAGTCTGACCGAAACTGTTCAACAAAGAGAAATAAAGCTTTGCGCTTAACCTCGTTACGTAACCCCCAAGCATTAAGAGAAACAACAGATAACGCTCCACGTGCGGACATAGTACTGTGCCCAGCAGAATGGCGTCATGCTGCTCTGTTTAGTTAATATTGAGGTTTATGTCCAGAAAAGTGAATACTGAGGTTTTTCTAAAAATATTCAGGGCTGGATATATTTAATATTAAGGAAAGATTTAGTTCTTTCAAGTTCGGCCAAACGACAGGGCCGTTTCGTGTTATTTTCCTGCCACGCTGCAGTGCTTTTGTGTTGAGCCATAGGCTCTGAGTTTCCCAAGCCTGTGCCCTTCACAATATCACACAAGCACTACGACACTCAACCTTACTATCCCCGTAGTTAGGTCAGCGGCTAGCGCCACGGCTCGGCACACACAACCTACCTGCTTCGTGCCCCGCTCGAGGCGTTCGCATTCCAGGTGGAGCCGTTTTGCGATCTGTCTCCGCACTTGGTTCCACTCCACACCATATACTGTCCTCTTAGGCAAGCGGGCCCTGCATGACGTTATATACATCCTAGCGCCAAGACCCGTAACAATTTCAGACATTTGACATTGCTGTGACCTTGATCCTGTTGGGATCAATTCCAAAATTTAATCAGTTCATCTGCTGGTTACAATGATAATTCCATATAAACCCTACAAAATTGAACCACTTGTTCTTGAAATAATGCACTAACTAGAATCTCAAACTGAAGCACCTAGTGGCAGAGGCATAAAAAGGGACTGCATTCATACCTTTCATTTAAAAAAAGCATGTACATCTTAAAAATCTGTCCCCATGTTATTTTATAAAGGTGTGAGCTATTTTTTGGTTATAAGACAAAGCATTAACACAGTGGCGTCACACCTACAGAAACCAATAATATTGTAAAAAAGTACAATATTAGTAGTAGTAGCATTAGTAGTAGTACTGATTTAACTGTTTTAGAATGTATAATATAAAGTTTATTTATAAAATACATAATTTGTGCAATAATTAAATAGCTGAATAGAATTGGTAAATTAATACATAACTTGCAAATATGTTAAACATGTTAAATGTGTGTGCTACATGCTCCATAAATATTATTACGTGCTATGAGTTAATTTCAAGTCAACATTCCAATAACCTTTTCTTTTTTACAAGAAGGAAAAATAGATTGTAATTAGTTACTTGAGGTATTAGATGTTTCCCCTAAACATGACACACGTGAGCTTTTCAGAGCTTTATTAAGGCAAAAAAAAACCAAAAAAAAACACATATTTCATAAATGTGGACATTCAAGTGTAATATGAAGGCTTAAATCAGAATTCATGTCTTTTCTTTACATCACACTGTGCATACGCAGATCACTGCTAGCTCTACTCCCATGTCCAAATATTTCTCAGTTTAATTCAGTAACAGGCACTTACAGCTTGCACAAATCAGGTGATGAACTGTTGGCTGACCTCCACAGCAAATCTTTCAGATAAATGCTTGTGCTGTTAATTTGCTGGTAGATAAGATATGCATAATTTACAAATGCAAACTTTTAAGGCAGGAAAATCGGATCTGAGCAAAATAAAGAGAATTGCACAATAAGACATGTAATGCAAAGATTGCTGTACATCTCACAAATATTTAACAGTTGTTATAGTAACAATGTTTTAAATGTGTTTTGTTGTGTTATAGTGTATTAAGAAATACTTATTTACTTCTGGTGACACTGCGTTAGCATAATTGTCATTCACGCAATCTATACAAGTGACACAGTCATTGGAATATTTTTTGAAAATGTTCATACCTGCATTCCAACCACAGTGATGCATGTATTTTATATATTTATGTATTTTATTAATTTCAGAAACTGTTGCCTTATTTCTTTTGTTCTCAGTCCATATATTATTGGGTTAAAACAGCTTGGAAAAAGTAAATACATTGTGCTCAAAAATACACGGCTGCTTGGAGAGAAATCATTTCTTACTCTATATAACATAAAAGAAACTAGGACAAAAAATAGTGTAAAAGTGATAACAATTATATGAGTAATACACGTATTAAGAGCCTTCAAGTGGGCCTTACCAGATTTTAGAACAGTGATGAATATTATTATATAAGATAAAGCAATAAAAACAAAATCTAAGGCTGGTATGAGGAAAGCCGTCAAAAGTCCTACCATGTTATTAATAGAGATATCTTCACATGCCAACTGAACCAATGCCATATGTTCACAAAAACAATGGTCTATCACATTGTTTGCACAGTAAGATAGTCTTCCCGCAAGACAAACCACTGCGGTAACTAAGACTCCATTTCTGATTAAAGGAATGCCGATGAACTTTAAAAAGTTACATATTTCCATATACTTGTGATAAAAAAGTGGTCTGCAAATAGCAAAGTAACGATCCAGTGCCATTGCCAACAGTAGAGTAGACTGGAATGTCCCAGAATAATGAATGCAAAACATTTGTATCAAACAGCCAACAAGAGAAATACCATTCCAGTCAAATAAAAAACTAAACAACATATGTGGTACAAAAAGCATTGGTGAACACAAGTCCACAACTGCCATAAGACCAATTAGTACAAACATAGGAGAGTGCAAAGCCCTCTGCGATATTATTAGATACACAAGAAGAGAGTTTCCAAAAATTGACAGCAAAAACATCAGAAAATAGGGAATAAATAGCACAGGTCTCCATTCTTCCAAACCATGAAAACAATTCAGTTTAAAATTTTTTAAAGAAATGTTTTGTACAAAGAGATCCTGCATTCTGGTCCACTTTCAAATTCATACAAAATACTGCTTTGCAGTTGTTTGGATATATTGCTCAGTTTGTCATTTTACCCATACTACTATTATCAGGTTTTAACATAAAAATTATATGAATTATGGTATCATTTTCCGGTACAGTTACAATATTTTACATCACGGAGTTGTAAAATTAGATGTAAATTTAGAAAAGCTAGCTTTGGCACATGCAGAAATGAACCCTGCCAAAAGAATTACATATATAATGCTGTGACGAGGAGGAGGGAGGGGCCAGGCTGTGAGGATGCATGCCTGGCACTGAGTTGTCTAATCAGAGGGAGAGAGTAATAAATTAGCAGCTGGAGACACCTGGGAGAGAGAGAGATGCCGAGGTGTTTTATGTTTGGTGCTACGTTTGTGGTTTCCGTTATTATTAAACTTTACGTTGGAGTTCACTCGGTCCCCACCTCCTCCTTTCCCATCTTTGAAGTGTTACATTGGTGCCGATACCCAGGTGGGAGGAGGGACGCCAGCCACCCTCGCCGCTGTGGGAGGATCGCAGCACTGAGGAAGTGTGGTGCTAGAGTGGCTGCCAGAGGACTGAGGAGACATCAGCATCAGCCCAAAAAGGGGGGGGGGTTGCTGCTGTCCTCTGGAAAAGGGGAGGAATGGCTGCCGTCCACCTGGGGAAGGAGGACCTATTGCCGGCCACCGGGAGGCAGAGGTGCGGCTGCTGCCCGCCTGAAAAGGGGATGAGCCATAGCCGTCTGCCAGTAGGTCAAGTGCCAGTGCCCGGCGTCGTGGGGGATTGCTTCCCGGCTGGCTGAGGACCAGATGACAGCGTGTCTGGGGACCGGGGAACCAGTGCACAGGTCAACCACCAGGTCATCAGTGAAAGTGTCCTCAGTCTCTCCTGAGTGGTGGCTCACCATCACACCCCAGCCACTGGACTGAGCCATCTTACAGGCCTGCAGGGACTGCAGGACAGGAGCCAATCTGGTTCACTTTGAGCAGTAGACGGTTGCAGGCCTTCTCCTCCACTGCTTTGGAAATGTGTTTGCGGTTTGTCACGGTCAGGTCATCCCCAACTACCTGAATGTCTGTAGTGCCTGTAAAGCTGGCCCAGGCCTGCCAGTCGTCCTGGTCAAATGGGTCCTCAATGGACACCACAGGGTAATCCTGCACAAAGCTCTTCTACAGTTCAGCAAGTTCATCAGAGGTGATGTAACGACTGGGGTCATCAGGTGACTTGAAGTCCAGATCATATTTTCCATCCCAGTAAAACTCTGATGCTGCCACATCCATGCCAAGAACAACTTCATCAGAGTAACCTGCTTTGCTGATGGCAGTCTTTAGCAGCTCCAGAGCTTCCTTATTCTCCAGGATATTTGGAGCAAATCCACCCTCATTGCCACCCTCATTCACAAACTGGCGCTTGACCACGCCCCAGCTACCACAAACATATAAAACCTTTAAACATTGTACAAAGATATTATGGGTAATAGAGTACAGAATCAAGAATAACTCACAACTTCACTTTTAGTATAATCACTTCTAGTATAATCATTCTTAAGCCATTCATTATTCTTAAAGGTGACAACTTTTCAGGCCTCTCTGGCTCTAAATATGACCTGTTGTGTTCCCGTGAGTCATTATGATTTGCCATCCTCTCCTACTGATTTCCATTGTACAATCTATGATTTTATCAATAGTTGACAAGTATTGATAAATAATTTAATTAATCAATAATTAATAAGTAATTATTTGTCTGGATAATTTTGTAAGGGAAAAAGCTTATACCCATGGAGGTTTGCTGGACCTCTCGTAATGTGAATAATAATCGTATTTTAAGGGTTTCATTAAACTGCTCAACCAGGCCATCGTATGAGGATGGTAGGAAAAAATGTAATCCCTAAGAGTTTTTATAGTTTGCGAAGGGTGCATGACATAAAGTGGTGCCCTGATCAGTCAGAATCTCTTTTGGGATCCCAACCTGGGAGATAATTTTGAAGAATGCCTCCACAAAACTGCATGCTGAGATGATGCGAAGAGGCACGGCTTTGGGGTATCCACCTGGACTAACACAAAGCAATGTTCTCATGCAGTCCATTCTAACGGCCCAACAAGGACCATACTAATTCTTTTTATAACGGGACCTCAATTACCCTTAAACTAGTACTTTGTTGAAGCACAATTAAGTTTTATTACACCACTCAGTCTTTTTTGGGTAAGAGTCTATTAGTGTGGCGCATCTTGACTTGGCTATATTTTCCCACTCTTTCTTGCAAAAATATTCACGATACATTGAATTGTAAGGGCATTTCCTGTGCATAGCTGGCTTCATGTCACCCCACAGATGTTTAGTTGGATTCAGGTCTGGGCTAGGTCATTCAAAAACATTGATCTTCTTTGTAGCTATTCATGATTCCCTCCACCTTGATAAAAGCCTCAGTTCTGGCTGAAGAAAAGCAGTCCTAAAGCATGGTGGCTGTGACAGGGTAAGTTGAGACAAAAAGTGATGTTGATGCGTTGGAGCATTTTAAATGGGCCTATGAATATGTGGGATAGCTTTTTTACATCCTTGTCTGAAGAGTCTGGTGGAAAGCCACATCCAGTGTCCTGGTTCATACCTGCAAGTATCTCCTCTGTGACAATCTGCAGTGGTATTTTTTTGTGTTGAGCAATTTGTTCCAGGAATTGGTGCATGCTCTCCCAAACATGTTTGCTCTGCTGGAACCACTACTCTACTGCAGGTAAGTCTGTGGGGTTGGCATTCCATGGAAATAAGGGAGGAAAACCTAGAATGCACTGGAAGGGACTGAGTTGTGTAGCTGAATGTCTGGAGAGATTTGGGTATATAATGTTCATGTTGAGACATGAACATGATGAGACAAACCTGTTTGTAAGTGTGCATGCTTGCCCACCAGTACTTATTTTGGAAGAGCTGACAGGTTTTGTGAACCCCAGGATGTCCAAGATGGCAGGGGATGTGTGAGACCATGTGATTTGTTTCAGTGCCAAAGTGCCCAGGACCCTGCCGCCGGTAAATTAATGCCTCTGCCCATTCTTCAACGCTCATGTTCTCACTTAGCCACTGACTTTGTGACTGACCTTCCTATTTCCCAAGGAAATACAGCTATAATGGTCATCATTGACCACTTCTCCAATTCCCTGCTCCTCATTCCACTAGCAAAATTGCCTCTGGACTTTGCAAATTCAGAAAAAACTTTTCCAGCACATGTTCAAATACTTCTCGATAGCGGAGGACATAGTCAGAGACAGGGGAGTACAGATCATGTCCAGAGTTTGGTCCCATTTAATGGAAAATTAGGAGTTGTGGTCAGTCTCACCCACAATCCAATGGTCAGGTGGAATGGGCCAACCAAGAAGTCAGCAGATTTGGACTGGAGGACTAGTCTCAGTTTCTCCCTTAGGATGAATATGCCCCAAATTCCCTGCACAGTTGGCCATCCAGCTAACCCCATTCCAGTGTGTACTTGGTTACTAACAGCCTTTGTTCCTCTGGAATGCAACCAGAACTGACTCACCAGCTGTAGATGAGTGGTTTCAACAAAGTGATGACCAACATTTCTGATGTGTCTGCCAAGTTTTGAGAGTTTTTGAGCATGGCAAACACCTCAAAATGCCAAAAAATAGAAAATAAAATATAATAATAATCCTAACAGAAACAATAGGGCCCTTTGCACCCTTGTGCTTAGGCTCTAATAAACCAGAGGCAAAACCGAGAGCACAGCATAAGGTTTGATAAGGACACTAGGATTGCTAGGATGAGACTTAGGCTATGTTCATACAACAGGCAAAAGTGGCCCAAATCCAATTTTTTGTTAAGCTTTTTGCACTATGCTTTCAATGTGACCTATTTCTGACATTAGTCTGAACATGTCACATTCCTAAACTGACCCGTATGTGAAAAGGAACAATGTGTCATGTGATGCATTCATGCTCACTGTAAAAAGGGCATGTTATTCGGTCACGGCCACTTCTTTGGTTTGCATCCTTGGTTTCTTTAAACTTTTAACTTTCCTTTGGCACTGCAGCCAGGTTCTCCTATGGCTGTGTTGGTCCATTTCTTTTGAGATCTCTTCAGAGAGATCTCTTCAAAGATTGCATGGAGTGTAATATATGCCTTCTAATTTTGCCAGTACAGCAACATCACCCCAAATGTTTGAGGTCTGTTACCTCGCTATCCTGTCACTGAAATCCTCCTTCATTGTTATCCTCCATCTTTCCTTCCCAGTAGTGCGAAATTATGATGAATGTCGAGTTGGACTGATGTAAAAGCGCATGAATTGTCTGTTCAGACAGAGGTGACATTGCCACATATCTGATATCAGTACCACATGAAAGTGGCCTAAATTGGAATTGAAAATGTCAGATGCAAGGTGTGTTTTGCTGTTCACACAGCCATGCAAGTAACAAATGTGTCACATTTGAAGAAAAAGATTTTTTCACTTTTGCCTGCCGTGTGAACGCAGCCTTTGTCTCGGGTTATTTGCTGTATGGTGTGCATGTAATGAGCCACATGTGAGTGTCTGGGGAATTAAAGTGGGTGAATAAATCATGTGACTGGTATATGGCCATGTTGGTTTGCAGTGGTGTGTTGTGGGAAATGGAGTTTGTGGCCGAAGCTGGCTGTGACATGACAAATACACTTATACACAGGAAAAGTAATCTTATTTCTCATATATTACATTCCCCATTTCAATACCACAATACAGCGATATGACACAAATTAGTCATATCACTGTCAATCACCTGTTGGCCTGCAATTTTCTGCATACCAACCATTGCACCGTAACATCAGCTCTAGTCTCATAAAATAATGGGCTTCAGATTAAAAGGGATACAATATATTCAGAATATACTAAAGGGTATATTTGAAAATTAAATATTTTAAACATGATTAAAACATTTTAGATTAATTATTCCCTCATTGTAAACAAGAATAGTAACCACCTGAATAAGATCAATGCCACCCGATAACCCACAGCACTGGACCTGTCTTGTAGAGATATTTATGTCTCATATGTCTTTACTACAGGTCACCATAAAACATTGCTAGCACAATGTAAGCCATCGACATGTTTTCATATCATCATTAAATGAACAAAGCAAATACATTTGGGACAAACATGCTAACAGAGCCAAATTTAATGATGTATGTTCCTAATGTTAGCTCTGATATTGTTTACAATAAGTAGGTGTAGATAATTGGCCAACAATGACTACTCTAAGTAGACATTGGCATAATTGGTCTCTTGGTAATTTAAGCTGTGGCCCTTAGTCCACTCAAATTCTGTTCTGTGAGCCTTGAGGGCAATTTGCTATGTTTGCTTGCAAAGTAGTGAAAACAGACCTGGTCCTGTTGATTAAGCAACAAAAGTTGAAAAGGATAAATATCACTAAACAATAAGAGAATACAGTAATGTCCAGTGACCTCTGTATATTTGGCTTTCAGGTAGCATATTCAAAAAGTAATGCGGGGTAAACAGAATACAGAATCTTTCCTTCTTTCTACTGCAGGAAAAACATATCTGTCCATCCAAACAATACCCTAAATATTGAGACATCATGGTAAATATCTGTGCAGTCACTTTTATTTATAAAACTCAAAACAGTGACAGGCCTATTGGTCTCTGACAACTGGGTTTTCTGTCAGTTTAAAGCTTGGCAAAAAAAATATAATAATATTCAGTATGTGATCTCTCACAAAGCCTAAAAGATTGTTGCACATGGACACACAACAACATTTTATTATGATATTTTATTATAAGTGCGATATAATGTGACGTCTGCCGAGAAATAACTTTGCTGGCTGGAACTTATTAAATACTGGCTGTAAGATTTTAAATGGATTAAAAATATTAATTACATTGCAGAGAGAGAGAGAGTTCCTGTGAGCCCAAACATTATTGGTATTAATAACAGGACTTTTTTAGGAAGTCCTCAGAACTGCTCCATCTATAAAGCCCACATTGCTTTCAGAGCACCACCTGGATATCCAGCAGTTCAGCGACCATAATCTGCTGTAAGCTACATTGTCATGCTGCATTGGGATGGGGCCAGAGTATATTACTGCATCTGACATCACCTTTGCTAATTTACACACATCTATAATGTTACTCTTAGTAATCTCTGATTGACAAAGGCATATATCAATAGCTCCTACTCGAAAAACTACCTTTGAAAACTTATGCTTGCCTAAGACCCAAAGATTAACAGCTATGTCTAACGCCCCGGTTGCTGGTGCCCCTCAAGGCCTAGTTAATTTCACGTGCAGTAAGACAGAGTCTCCTATAACCGTAGGTCTCATAGGTTTTTCAGTGGGTGCTTCACTGAGGAGAGCAAACCTGTTAGACATGTGAAGCAGAGAGGAGTGGTCCTCCCGTGGGCGAGTCTTAGTGTTAGCTTTGGCTTTGCGATTATGCTGCCGAGTTGTCACAAATTTGTTCCACTGTGAGGGCTCTAATGCCAGAGTTGGGGGATTGCTAACTTCCCCCAGATTTTTCCTACAGAAACTACTCTCACTAACCCTCTCTAGTGTCTAGATGCGCAACTTTAATGCTGCAATCTTCTCCATCAGAGAGCTAACTAATAAATAGTTATCATAAATAAAGCTATTACTAACGATGGAGGAAGAATGACTAAACATCCTGCACTCAACACACTGAACAAGCTGAATGTTTGCCATGTTGAGTGTTTAACATACCTTAGTCAAAGATTTGTTGAGATTATTTTTAGACTTGGAGCATAGTGGAGAGAATGCTATGCACGATGCCTCTGGTGGGTTCCGCCATCCAGCATTTGAATTTGGAGTGGGCCTTGCCATGGCTTTTTGTTCAATTTGAGGTTTTTGACGAGGGCTTAGTCAATGAAATTTCCAGCAGCTCCAGAGTCAATCAAAGCTGAAACAACAGAGAGACCTTCTGAGTGTCTTTTCAACTTCTTATAACTGACAGGAAATAAAATGAGAAGGACTCACCATTGGGGAGTGAGTGGAGGGGTTCACTCGCTTGGTTGCTTGTTGGTGCACTCAAGCTGTGGGCTGCAAGGGGCACTGTGCTACCTGATGCTTGGGATCACCGTAGTAGTAACAAAGTCTCCTCTTCTGCATTTTTCGCCTTCCACAATGCTGAGCTTGACTTTGCCAATTTGCCTGGTCATCGGTAACAGAAGAGTTGGTCAAGACGAATAGAAAGGTCAATAAGGGAGTCTAGTGAACTTTGGTTGTCCCAGAATGCTAGCTCTGTAAGATCATCTTGGTTAAGTCCCTGACGAAAAGTCACTTTGAGTGCTGGTGTTCTGCCCTTTGTATCAAACGCCTTGCTTGATTTGGCAGTCAGATAACGCCTCCCAAAGACAACAGAATCGAGGAATCATTTCTTAACTTTACTGTTGAACATGGAATAACGTAAAACTGCAAAACAACAAAATAAAGACTTATAAGTGTGCAAAGCCAATAATATGTTAACCACATAAGCATGACAAAGGCTCTTTACACAGTGCATAGCTAGCATCAGGTCTATCAGAAACAGATTGTACAATTAACGCAATATTAAAAAATATAATATTAACATCTGGCATATAAGATATGACAAATTAAAGTAAACATGCAAAAGAATTATAATGTGGCAGTGTCCTCCTACCGAATGTGCCTTCGGATCAACTTAAATCAAGGAACAATAACAGCCACAACCACATGCTCTTCCCTGCTACTGCTGAAACCCTGGCTCACACTTGTGATGTCATCATATTAGGACCCAACAACATTATATGCAGTACTTAACCTTGAACAGAAGGGGGCACTCAACTACAACTTTTATTAGACTAAACTCAGAATGCTCGTATAGAACAGCACAGCTGGTTTGTTCCAGCCACTACCAACAGCAAGAGTTCTGAATTCCAGTTTGAACGCCATGGCACTGTGTTTGCCTTGTTTGATAGACAGAAGTTTTTCCCCTACCTTCCTTCTTTCAGAGAAGTGGTCGAAAACTCATTGAAAGAGCTCTGTGAAGCAGTCATCTGATGTGATTTGCTCCCCTCCTTGAGACAAGACCACAGTGGCCAGGTAAAGGCTTTGTTAGTCAGCAGACTGATGAACTGGGTGATTTTGTGTTGATCAGAAACCTTCTTGGTTAGAGACTGTGAGTGTAAGCATGCACGTGTGTGATTGAAACCAGGTGTGCATGATTAGTAATCAGTTGACTGTGAACATGACAATGAGAGGGAGTGTGGGGGGAACCCGGGAGTCCATGGCAGTCATGTTTGTAGGTCATGATGTTCTCTGACACACAAAACTCACATAAAAGTTCAAGTGCACAGACAGCTGGGAGAACAAAATTAATAAGGGTAAAGGCTGAAAAACAGAAGTGAAAGTTATTTTGACTCATTTCTATGCAAACAAAAACATTTAATAATAAATAATATTAATAATAATAATAATCAAGCACTAAATCTTCAGCTGAGACATTTGTTTATGGCTTTGGCTATGCACAGACAAACCAGCCCATCCTACCTTTATACAGTGGCATTTCTTTTGTCATAATTGGATGATTGGTTTTGTCTTCATTTATGGCTGTGTGTTGGCTCACTTTCTTTATTTTTCATATTCTTTAATTAATGCCAATAATATAAAATGACTGGCATTCACCTGATTTATCAATAAATCCATTTCTATCCAGTTTGATAAATGAGGCCAAATATCTGTACAACAGCCACATCCCCTACATTCCAATTAATATAACCGTATTACCCCATATTTATAAATATTTATTATGTATGTTGGCAATTTCACTACAACTACCTCAGCTCGATGTTGCACAGTAAATTGTTTTACACATCGAGTATGTATTTGTAGTGTCTTGAATAATAAAAACTATAGCTGTATTAGATGATTTAGTCTCTTCTTTCTGTACCTGCCAGCTTTGTAACATCTATATCCAACCCATGTTACTAACCCTGCACTACCCTTCTACAATACAGCCCAATATTAGTGCCAGAGTGAAAGGCACAAAAGGTTTGTAGGACCTAGTCTTTTTTTTGGTTTACATATTCTACCTGGCCATTACTTTGAGGATGATATCCTGATGCTGGTTTCACAGAGATTCCCAACTTTTCCAAATGTGTTTTCATTTGCAGTGCATTAAGGTGATTTCAAATCTTAAAATTCTTTTTGCTGTTTGATCGCAGTAAAAGACTTTATATTATACACTTTATATTATACTTTGCACTACACCTGAAATATTGCAAGACGAACTACTGTAGGGTCTACTATAGTATTTTGCGATCAATCAGTAGCAGTTACCCATTCAATCTCTGTCCAGTGGACACACATATTATCTATGTAGCTGACGCATGTTCCTATGCAATCTGCTGTTAAAAACATGGATATAATGAGAACTGAATAAAGACATTCCTCACAGAAGAATTGTCACATGTTAAGTCCTGTTATGTTGTGGGAGGAATTTCTGTTCAGGTCCACTTGTCCCACTGATCATCTTTATCCTATAATGAAACATTTTTATCCTGACGGGAGTGGTCTCTTCTTGGATGACTCCATACAACAGTGGCTCACTGAATGTTTGTAATGAGGATGAAACTTATGTAAATTATATGCTATGGCCTTTCCAGGCCTCGGCACTCTCAACACTGCGGCCCAGGTTCGATTCCCGGTCAGGGAACCAGCGCCAGCCACTGGGGTTGCACTTGACATTGGGGAGGGTTGCATCAGGCAGGGCATAAAAACTGTGACTAATCAAATATGCAAACCAATGATCTGCTCTGGCGAACCCTAATGGGAGCAGCTGAAAGAAGGAGAACAGCAACAACATATGCCATGGCCTTTCCAGTGGCCAGGTCTAAACCTAACTGAAAACCTAGGGGGAGATCCTGGACACCTCAGTAAGACACATTATGCTGTTTTTTTTTTCTTTTCATTTGTCACTCACCTGTATTGATCCCACAATATAATTGTAGTATATACTGTAAAGAGTCTTCATATTAGAGTACAAACTCTTTGTCCATTTAGTTATTTTTCCAGTATCATTGTATTAAATTATGTCCGTATATGTAACTTGAGTTTTCTTTATAGCCTACTTTCTTTGGACAATATATCAAACAAATAAATATCTTATTTTTTTAGGAATTTCATTCTTAAAACATGCTAGATACTAACAAACAATGCAGCACAGTCTTTCATTAAGTTATCTATAAAGAATTTCACATGTATATCTCAAACAAATAATATAGAGTCTGGATATATAGTTTACAGTTTAATATATAGTTTGAATAGTCTAGCCTAGTATTTATTAACAGCATATCTCATTTGTAGCATTGTCTGAGTTAGTACCCAAGATCTATTATAAATGACAGGTCAGTTTTCGGCACTGCTACTACAAGAAGAGTTCCAAGAAGAATGGCTGTAAGTATGGCTGTCAGTAAATCCAAGCATTTTTTATGCATCAGGAAGTTAAACACCTCTCTTTATTGAAATTTTAAAACAAAAAGATGTATAGTAGTACAGTGATAATATTCTAATTAAAACTGCAATAACCTTTCACAATACAACTATTTTACATGGAATCAATTTATTGAACATGGAATTAAAAAAAAAATTTTCAAAAAAGGACCAAAACATGGAAAACCAACTTAATAGCATGTTAGTCTGAAACATTTTGGCTTCAATTTCCTTTACCCAAACACTAAAATAAGCCATATGATTTATATATTCTTCATATTCCCATTGCCATTGCCATAGACAGTATCCTCACAAAAAGAGATCTAAAACAGGGTTTAACTAAATAAATTTAAATATAGTTCACAGTGTGTGATTTGCAAAGATGTCTATAGGGTTTATTCTTTAATCATGTGCAGTGGTTCTTAAACTTTTTTTGGCTACTGTAAAAAAAATCTTTTAAACCAAGTACTCCTTTAGCAGACTTTTTTTTTCTTTAGAAAAGTGTATGTAAGGGAAGGAACATAAAGCATAAAGCAGTATTCAGTGCAACAATTAGCTATATATTGCACAATACAATTATATATTGTATCAGCTAGAAAATTAATATTTTCTGAATATTTTAGAAAAATGAATATTTAATTATACAGATTGAGGCAGTTAGCTTGATGCAAATCCCTTTTCTACATATCTCAGAACTGGTGACTGGTTGTTTTGGATTCCCTTGTAGTTGTACCTGCACTGCCATTTCTAGAGTAGTGTTTTTGTTTGTTTTTTTTTTAAAGCGACTTGCTCATTTTTTCAATGTAGCACACATAATTTGTGCTAACGTTCTACCCTATACCCTAAGAAATAGAAATAAAAATGCATTTAATTATAGCTGATTCTGATGCACAGTAATGTTATTTAGTAATGTTATCTAACCCTAGTATGTGACAAGGAGGTGGGAGTGGCCAGGCTGTAAGGATGCACGTCTGGCGCTGAGTGGTCTAATCAGTGGGAGAGAGATAAGGAGCAGGTGGATTTGCTGGAGAGAGAGAGAGACGCTTATGTGTTTTATGTTTGCCTGTTTTACGTCCTGTTTGAGTTCTGTTCATGATTGTACTTTATGTTTGTGTTCAGTGGGTTCCAGTGTCTTCCTTGTCTATCATTGAAGTTTGTTACATTGGTGCCAGTGTCTCCACCTGCTCCTTATCTCTCTCTCCCACCGATTAGACCACTCAGTGCCGGCATGCATCCTCACTACAGCCTGATCATTCCCTCCTCCTCGTCACAACTTATTAAATCTGTTTAATTATATTAGTATCTCTAATTACATTAAATTAAGTTCTGAAAAAATTGTGTCTGTGCTCACTAAGGCCAATTTACACTAAAAGCCTCTCTGAAGTGTTTCACGGGATGCATTTTTAACCTACATTAATATTTTTACATGTGACTTTGTTCAATAATTGACTTTGCTCATTACTGAATGCAGGACTGTCTATTAAAACAAGACAATCTGACAGTGGTCATAGTAATAACAATTCTTCTTCTTTACAGAGTGTTCAGGACAGAAATAATTTAAATAGATTTAATCACAAGTTATGGTCTCTAATTTTTTCTCTTCTAATGGAAAAGAGAACAGGGGAAAATAACAGCAAAGGCATGCTACTATTGAAGGTCATTTTAACCTTGATCAAATGCTATTCCTTACTGTGTCTTTCCATAAATACCACATAGGTACCCTATAGAAAGCCAGTGATTTAATCTCACCTGCTAAATGCTTTTTTTAAGGAAGTAATGTTTTTCAACACTTTTACATTTTTACACCCATTCAGGATGGAGAATGTGTATGTAAACAGAGCACAACAACTACACCACAGTGATGTGTGTTAAAGGGTGTCACAAAATTCTGGTTTGTCTCTGCATGGGTTTTCAGTGGATCCCTTAAGGTGTGATAAAGTAAAACATTTGTTGTCTTCATCTATCTGTCATTCAGCTTAGGTGAGTCTGTACCTTCCTCCTCTTCTTCCTTGTCATCCTTTGCTCCAATAAGTCGCTGCCTTGCAAAATCTTCAAAAATGATATCATCATCACTAGAAACAAATGGAGAAATAAAAAGAATTTTACCAGATACACTGCTTTCCACAGAATTTAGTTTTGTTCAGTAGGTTTATCATAAAACAATGTACTGCAACATTCACATTTTCCATGCTCCACTCATTCATTGAAAGGTCACTTCCTGGAGAATGCTTCACCAGGTAATTTTGGGATACTTTGTGAACATTCAGAGATTACTGGTGTCACGTCCATGTCTGCAACTCACAAAGTTGCTCACTACATCTTTTATGATCCTCAACCCACAGTTTCATCACATGTCCTCCAGTCAAGCAGCTATCCCCACTCAGTCACCTAATTATTAAAGGAACTCTAGTGCTTGATATCACACTACACCTATTAAATAACCCATTCTCTGTTATTTCACAAAGTTTTGCTTTACCATTGTGTCAGTGATGATTGCAAGCCTTAGACTTTGTCTATAGTCTTGTCTAGTTTGCCTAACTCACATTTCTTTATTAGTTTGTCTACTACATTGGTTTTAATAAATCCAGAAAACCTGCACTTTTTTCCTGATAACTGATAACTGGTGCAATGATTAATAATTTTATCTCAAACAATCTTGAGTTAAAAAATATTCTAGAAATGTTTTGTTTTGTTTCACTCCTTTTTTCACTCCAGTGGCACCTCTGCACTGATTAGGACCTGATTTTTGCCTTAACTGTTGTTCAGTGTGTCTCCCATGTGTCTTGTGAGGTTATCCTTAGTCTGTGCGTATATACTCTCTTGGTTTGTTTTGCTGTTCTGTTGCTTATGATAGTATGTGTTAGGACAGTGTTATCTAAAGATAAATTCCAGAACTGTGAATGTGATTCTGCAATGTTTTAAAAGGACAAATAGATAACATGATGAAAAAATATTTACTATAAGTAATAACTGCAGTAAAAATCATTCCTTTGGGGTGAGTTTTGTATAACTGGACAATCAAAATTACTTACTTTGTGTCAAACTCGATCAGGTTTGTGTCAATGGGTGCATCATTTTCTAGTGCTTACACAGAAAAAGAACAAAGGGTAAAGGGAATGGTAAAGCAGAAGTAAAAAGTAAAACACTACTGGGTAGCACAAGAGTAGTTATAATACATTTCAGGAAAAATGAAGCACAGCAGGATAACATGTAAATACTAATCTGTTAAACAGGTAACTATTAAACTAAGATCTTTTGCTTTGCCTGGCTGGCATTGATTTATGATATCATAGCCACTATATGAGGGTCTTCTCAGCCCACTGCATATGCTGCTCAGCCATAACGCAGGTGATAATCCATACAAGAATCTGTTACACTAATATTTACCCAAACTAACTTGTTGAAAACCAATTCCCTGGATGAAGACAGAGATTCAGTTATTCTAACTGCATATCAGACTTATCATGTTCCTTAAATCATATTCCTTGGAATTAATATGGAATAAATTGGTTAATGAGATGAAGTTAATCAGACTTGCTTGGATCAGATGTACTTCTCAGGCATGGCTATGACTAGTAAAACACCAAGAAGGCAAACAAATTCTGACAATGAAAATTGTAAACACAGACAAACAAGGATAGAAGAATCCTCTATACTTTCTTGTCCTACTGCCTTACATGCTTATTTATTTCTTTTCTCAGAGCCTGTGGTTAGCAAGAAACATCAACATGAAATTTCACATGATGTTTGTACATATTATTGTACATATTGTACATGGTATAAACATATCAAGGTCTAAATTAAAGTTATTTTTAAAGTTTATTATTGAGGTAACACTTTCTTTATTACTTCAATAAACAAGCTTTGGCAGGCAATTTAAAAGAATTAAGTTAAATACACACCATCTTTGTAGATGGATTCTTCTACTGGTTTGGGATGCATCAAAGTGAAGGGTAGCTCTACTGCAACATCACTAGGGAAAAAAAAACAGTGTGAACAATAAGATGTTCAGCAAAAGATTGATAATCTATGAATGTACAAATGCTGCATTGCCTTTAATTTGCAATACAGTATTAATATTCAAATATTCCTGGTAAGTATTTAGCTTTTGTTATTTTGTTTTTTGTTCTGTCAAAATAACAGAATAATAACAGAACTGTAAAATTAATGTTCTGCGCAATATGTATTTAATGTCCATTTGTTTCAGTTTCAACGAAGCAGTATAAAATCATAATTTGAAGAATAAAATTATTTTGCTGTACACTCAAGCACTGGAGATTAAAGATAAAGCCTACTATAATGTACACAATCTGTTATTTATTAATTTATTGATTATTTACTTACATTACTTACTTTATTTATTACATATTTTTGTACTACGTATTATAGTATTATAATACATAATACTATAATACATAATACTATGTATTATTTTTACTATTGTATTACTTTGTTTAAAAAATATCTACTATTTATCAGCTACTATTCTCTCTCTCTCTCTCTCTCTCTCTCTCTCACACACACACACACACACACACACACACACACACACACACACACACAGAGTAAAGATGAATATCGTATCAAACTTGCAATACCTGGAGGCAAGATCTCCCAAGAGCCTGTGAAGAATAAAACAAACTTAGTCTTTCCGTGGAGTTGAGGTCAAGATGCCACATATAGCACTCTAATCCTTTGTTTCTTGCTCATTTTTATTATTCTTAAATTTGCAATGTCTAAGGAGTGTGTATTTATGCACACTTTGTGTGACAGTAATTCTAGTGTTTGACCTGAAGAATTCATTTCATAATGTTATAAATTAACACATTTAGTACTTGAGAATCGCTGAACTTTCCCAACATCTTGTATTTTAGGGCAGAATGACGAGCTGTTGTTCTGCCAGATGGAGGTGAATGATGGACAATGATCAAATACTAAACTATTTAGACCAGGGCATCCTCGACAAGCACTTACCCTACTTGGTGCATAATGGTGATAGATAGATGCATAAAAATAGCAGGCTTTGGGCCATAATCAGAATTAAGTTGTGAGTGCATAGTGAAGAGTTAATGCTGAAATTGTTCACAACGGTATTTAGACCTCAGACATAACTACGGACTTCAGTGTTATTCAGACATGTGCATGGGGGTTGTGACAGCTTTCTTGCTGTCCATCGCGATGGTTAGTTGGAGAGTTCATGAATTGCATGTGTTGTATGAAAATCATTTTTATTCCTAAATAATCTTGAGCTTTCCAGAAAATATTCCAGCAATTGTCAGCAAATGTCAGTGCACTCCTTTTTGACTCCAGTGGCAGCTCTGCCCCAGTTAATACCCCTGATTGTTGTCCTAACCCTTGATCAGTGTGTCTCAATGTGTTTTGTGAAATTATCCCTAGTCTGTGTATATATACTCTGTTGGGTTGGACTTGATTAAAATTCTAAGCCATGTAGTATATCCTTTAGTCTTAATGTGTCAGTGTTCACTACTTTCAGAAAAATGGTCTTTTTCGTGGTGTTGATGAACCAACCTGCTGTAAGATTATAATTAGGATTTTCTGTTGTTATCCCTGCCTGCTGCTACTCATATTCAAGCTATACGTTTTAAACAAGATATTTGAAATGGCCTGAATAAAAACTGCTTCTGGCTCTTATTTGTTACAAGAAAATGTTTACTTACAATAGTATGTATTAGACCAGTGGTAGTACAGATGATCTATATAAAAATCTCCAGAAGTGTGAATATCATTCCATAAAGATTTAATAGGACAAATAGAAAATATGATGAACAGTCATTAACTATAAGTAATGTTTAATTAGGAGTTAATAGCAAAATTGCCTCACATCTGTATTCAGACCTCAGACATAACCATCTCATTACTCAGACACGAGTACACTAGTCCAACACCACTGGCTGACAGTTGGATGTAACACTGAAACGTATATTTTGGGCATTGTAAATACACTCAGAATATTTATGTAATGCCATTCGAGTCCAATAATAAATACATAAATATGACTATTAATTAATAAGTAATATTATCCCTTGCATGGAAGACTTTAATCAGAGACATGGCATTGTGAGGCTCATTTTTTTAATGGATAACATAATATGTTATATATTATTAACATAACATTATTGACTTACATTGGTCAGTAAGTATA
This sequence comes from Pangasianodon hypophthalmus, assembly GCF_027358585.1. Lineage (NCBI taxonomy): Eukaryota > Metazoa > Chordata > Actinopteri > Siluriformes > Pangasiidae > Pangasianodon > Pangasianodon hypophthalmus. The sequence continues at coordinate 13,709,729 of NC_069723.1, read as the reverse complement.
ACAGATGATGTCTTTCACTTAAGACAGCTTTTTTTGTTTGCCATCACTATGGTGAGTTGGCAAGTTCATGAATTGTATATGTTATTGGTCACCATGCAGTGTCTGCATTGGGGACCAGAGTTCAAACAAATGTCCGAACACATTCCTGCGAAAGATGTTATTTCCATGGTATATTAATAAACCTACCAATCTATTTGCTCTGGCAGATGAGTATGTGCCCTGTGTCCAGTGGGATCTCTCAAGCACAAAGTGGAAATGATCACCAGAAGGTGGCTCACTGACTAGCTGTTTTTGTGTTTTACAGAGCTTCCATTAAATGCCATCAGACACATGCTATGGCTACCTGCTGGGTAGCATTAGTGTTACCTGCAGATATTTGTGAAGTGTCAACAGAAAGCTCACCTTTTACCTTCTCCAGATTTTACAAAACGAATGTTGCTTCATTGCACCACCATGTGCTCTGTGGTAAGTTTGAGTGTTTTGCATCCTCAAAAGCTAACAGTATCAGTGTTTTATGAGTGCAAAGCTGCCAAAATTTACGCATTTTGTGTAGGAACTCTGCATTTGAAAATCAAAGTACACTCAAAAACTTGCAGAAAGAGCAGTCTTCTAATCCCCCCTCCTCCAATAAAATGGTAAATAAGCCCAATCTACAATCCCCATCTCGGAGCCCCTAAGGAGACATGGTGATGGAAAAGATATGAGATGGGAGGAAAATTTCTATGTCAATTCTTTTGCGTTAGCTCGTAAATCTTTGCGTTCCCCCAAGAAACTTTGCGTTCTCTCACAATTTTTTTGTACTGTCTCGTGATTGCAAAAGCATTGATATAGAAATTTTTCTCCCATTTCATATTTTTTCCATCACCATGTCCCCTTAGGGGCTCTGTACTAAGCTGCACATAACATCTTTTGTACTTCCCAGCATGTGTTCTAGTATCCACATCTTAACTACAACACACAAGACAACAGATTAAACAAGTGAATTGTGAAAGAAGTCTATCGAATATGTACTATGTAGATTATAAATAAAATTCTCTGGTGTAGTAACGTATTAATATAGTCAGGCTATACTACTATTTTAAAGTTCATTTTTTTATATGTTTGTTTGACTGGGAGTCATCCTCCATATAGTGAGAAATACAGAGAAATGGCCTGCATAAATTGTGCAAGCAAAGTTCTTCTCTAGCTCTAAGTAGTTTACAGGGCTACACATGGCTACAGGAACACTGCAGTTACTCCCTGGATTCTTATAACACTGGAATATAATTCATATTAAATGAATATTGTTTTAAAACATGGTTATTATCTTCATTTTATAAATGTTACTTTGTAATACTTTTTTTTATTAATACAGTACATCTTAATTTTTAGGATTCACCTAGAAGTATAAGAATCATACAGAAGCTAGACATATCAAAAGAAAAGTTAAGTCACTTAACTGAAGCCACTAAACTGAATACAGGTTCAAACTTACCCACCACGAGACACCACCAGTTTCACTTTGACTTTATAAGACACAATGATACCCAGAATTTCTTTACTGGCTCCCTCTCGTAACCTTCAGGATAAAGCGATGAAGCCAATATTCAAAGAGAGCATTGCAACTGTTTCCACTTATCACAAGTAACACTAATATTGACTTCTTATATTAGGAATACTCACAGTGTACTTGAGGCTAAATTTGTGTCTTCATGTTTGAGCTTTCCATCTAGAGCTAAGCCACGCTTCTCTCGGTTGTTGGCAAGAAAGGGGGTGAGAGTATATACCTTACAGAATGTTGCACTTGGAGCCACAATGTCACTAAACAGACAACGTAACATGAAATTAGATAGATATATATATATATATATATATATATATATATATATATATATATATATATATATATATATATATATATATACGCATATATATTTAAACCTCTACTGCTGTATTGCTTCATCATATGTGTACTGCATACTTACTCTGATTCCTCCATTGCCACTGGACATTTGTACTGAGCAGTGTTGAAGAGACAAATATCAGCATATTGACGCACTATAATTGTTTAAAAAAAAGATCATTACATAAATTTGTCAAATGAATATTCTGTATAAAATTATAAGGTGTATTTATAAAAACCTGAGATCTTCATTTTCTTCACAGTCTTGTTTGTGTTGTTTGTGACGTGAACATTTACACTAATTGGTTCACCATGGTAGTAGATCTGAAGAAACAGAAGCAAAAATAAGATGGTCAAACACTAATCACAGTTTTAATTCAGTTTTAAAATAAGATCTGTTTCTAAGTCATTTAATTTCAATAAACTGAAATAAAGCTACTCTAAGCTGTCTCTAAACTGTCTAAGCTACTTTGTAATTGGAACTGAAACTAGTGTGCAATTTTAACTCGGGTGCTATCCTTGTGCAACTACCTGTAGTATTTTGTAGCACACTACTTCAACCACTAGATGGAGCTTATATACTATTTAACTCAAATCCACCTCCCTACTCATGATTGATTGGTAGTCCAAGAGTCCTGTAAGAGAATTGCTCCTTCCAGCACAGTTTTGTGATTTCACCTTATGCAACATAACAAAGGAAATAATAATTAGTTATGAATGTGGTGTACCACAGGAGAGAAAACATTCAAATTCTGTAATACCTATTAAAAACTATTGCCATAAGACTTGCTTTTCTGCCTATCTCTGGAACAGGGAGAAGAACATGCTGGTTTATGTCATTTTTAATTTAAAATGCTCAGATGTAAAATACTCTGCTTCATTAAAACTGCATTCATTTGAAAAGCAAGAGTAAACCTTATGTATCTCAAATTTACAGATACATCCACAGCTTTAAGAATACTATTTTTTTGACTGGCTGCTTATGGAACTTGCTGACCTCTTTGTCCAGCGAGGCCTCTAGGTGTAAGGGTTTATCTGACATGAGAAACTGTCTTGTTGTCTCTGCCATTGGTTGTGGACCTGGCTTCTCTGGAGCATACTGCACTTTTCTGATGATAAGGCGCACTGAGTTCCTATGCCAAGAAAGAGTATTTGGTACATAATCCTTTTTACAGAAGCAAAACAATGGCAATAAATTACTAGTTAGGTAACACAGTGGTATAGTATAAGGAACCGAATAAAGCAAATATTTTCTTTGTGGTCTGGCTCAAAACATGGTGAGATTGAATACCATAACACATGATAGACAGTGTGGTTATACGAGAATAATCCAATCCACGCTGGTGTGATATGGCCTGATGAGAAGTGGAATACCACCCAGAAGGGGATTATTTTCATATAACTGCACGATCTGGAGTGCAGAGCTTATAACATAGTGATTTGCCAGTGATTAAAATGTTTAATTTATTAATGAATGACACTTTGTGCATTTTAACAGTTACATTATAATAACAATAAACATGGTCGTTCCCTCACCAGCATCTCCTTTTCTCTTTCTCTTGTTATTTTACCCAGAAACTGGAAAGCATAAACTCCTCTGTTCTGAAGACTTTCCCATACTGGGAAACCACCACATCAATAATTATATGTTTTTCATTGTTAAATAACAATACAGTTTTTTATTCATTCTTTTTATTCATTTTTTATTCATTTTATTTCTTTCAGGATTTTTCTGATTTTCCGCTGAACAAATCGTGAAGACCAAAGTCATACGGACATGAAACTTGGTCAACAGGTAGTACTCCATGCCCTACCCAGGCAAGCAAGATGGGTGCAAGCGGCCTAATGGTGGCACTATAGTGCAAGCACTAATGTTTTGGGCCATATCATGAGAACCATAATGACACTCAAAAATCTTTTTTCCTCTTGCTCCTTGGCTTAAGCTAATTTCTGCCATGATGTTTTTTGTTTTTAAAATTTCCATAATATGCAAAAACTACTTTTATGTACTAGTCTTAGAATTTTTGGTCTAATTAAACAATATCGCTGCCAGTTGTCAATCAGTTGTCAATCAGTTCTAAAGAGGCAGAACCTAATTTATTCAAACAGCTGTAACTCATGATTGCTTGTGTGGATTCATGGAACTTGAACGGCCTATATAAGACAAAATTCTAAAGCCATATGAAAAGTATGGGGCCTGATTATACATAGGGGGTGGAGCTAAGATCAGCTAACTGTTTCTTGGGAACCGCAAGTTTGATTGAGCTGAAATTTGGTATGTTGTATCTACACTTACCGAACACTTTATTAGGAACATTATACTAATACTGGGTAGGGCCTCCCTTTGCTCTAAAAACAGCCTCAATTCTTCATGGCATGGATTTCACAAGATGTTGGAAACATTCCTCTGACATTCTGGTCCCAAATCCCAAGGGTGTTCTATTGTATTCATATCTGGTGAGTGGGAAGCCCACTTAAAAATACTGAACCTATTGTCATGTTCATGAAACCAGTTTGAGATGACTTTTGCTTTGTGACATGGTGCATTACGCTGGAAGTAGCCATTAGAAGATGAGTAAATTGTGTCCATGAAGGGATACATTTTTCCTGTCTTCAGCTGTCCAGTTTTTGATGAGCCTGTGCTCACTGCAAACTCAACTTTCTGTTCTTGGCTGACAGAAATGGAACCTGACACAGTCTTCTGCTGTTGCAGCCCATCCGCCTCAAGGTTCAAAGTGTTGTGCATTCTGAGATGCTCTTCTGCTCACCACAATTGTACAGAATGGTTATCTGAGTTACTGTAGCCTATATATCAGCTTGAACTAGTCTGGCCATACTCCGTTGACCTCTCTCATCAACAAGGTGTTTCTGTCCACAGAACTGCCACTCACTGGATGTTTTTTCTTTATTGCACCATTCTGAGTAAACTCTAGAGACTGTTCTGCATGAAAATCTCAGGAGATCAGCAGTTATAGAAATACTCAAACCAGCCTGTCTGGCACCAACAATCATGCTACGGTCAAAATCACTGAGATCACATTTTTCCCCATTCTGATGGTTGATGTGAAAATTACCCAAAGCTGCTGGCCTGTATCTGCATGATTTTATGCATTGCACTGCTGCCACATGATTGGCTGATCAGATAATTGCATAAATGAGTAGGTGTACAGGTGTTCCTAATAAAGTGTTCAGTGAGTGTATGTGCTAATGTGTAAGTGGATTTTTGCTGACCTATTTAATTAAAATACACAAAACCAAGCATATCTCTTGGGAAAGAAGGTGTACAGTGAAATTTCTTGAAATGATTCTTTTGCTTAAACCATACAAAAGGAGCTTTTAGGAGCTTTTAGCTCCACCTACTCCAACTTGTGATAATTTGCATAATATGTGGAACCTACTATTGCAAGCGAGTGCTAGGATTTTTTTTTTTTTTTTGCCAATCTTCACAAGTTTGGTGTCAAACTACTCAGAAGAGTGTGATACTTAATAATTAGCAAAAACATGTTGAGATTTATAAACAATATGGCCACCACACATCAGTCAGTTACAAGGAGACAGAGCTGGTCTACTCAAATAGCTGTAAGGTTCTGAGGACGTTGTGGTCATCAATAGGGGCAGAGCTGATTGACTTGAAATTTAGTGTGCCGCATTGTTCTGCTAATCTGTACCTGGATTTTTAATTATCATTGGATTATTTAAAAAGTATGGCCACCTCCATCCATTCAGCAGGCATTTCACGCAACTAGTAATGAACGATTGTCAAAAACTTGATAAGTATATTCATCTATGGTCTCTTTATTGTTCAGTGTAACTGGCCTCTGTGGTCACGGCTTATGAAGAGTGCTTGGACCCTGCAGATTGCCGCTTGTGGCTATATTTATTATTACTATTATTATTATTATTATTATTATTATTATTAAGTTACAGTTAAAGGACTACTGAAAGTCAGGGATGCTGCAGCACCCTCAGCACCCTAACTTCCCCTTGATTGCATATCTCGATAATTTGGCTATATGAATAAGCATATATCTTAGTGTCACTTGTTTACCAAACTATTGCCTGCTAAAACGTAATCATATTTAATTTTTTTATAATGGAGTGCACCAAACTAAAATGCTCTACCTTTTGTGAATTTTCTCCTCAATGTTTTCAGCACAGAAAGCCTTTACTTCAAAGTCAACCCCACATGCCTTTTCAGATGTGAGAAAAACAGAAGAAAAGAAAATGTTTTATTGCTTCACAACACAAACTCTTGGAATTCCCATTATTTTTGTTTATGATACAGAAAGTATACCTTCCCAGTATCTTCTGGTCCAGGTTGCAATGTGACAGAACAGGGTAAATTGGGAGGTATCTATTAGAAAATATATGAGTTCCATTACATTATAGTGCTGACAATGAAATGAAAATATGAGGAGCTTTTGCTTAGATGTTACTTACACAATCTAAAACTAGCAAATTTACAAGAGTTCACACAAAACAAACATGTATTAAAAACATGTATAAAACAAAAATGTTATAGGGCTGTATTCAGCGTTGAGCTATGCATGCTTAGTGAGGATTTAATACCAAAATTGTGCACATCAGTATTTAGACTTCATATGTAACTACAGACTTAAACGTCGCTCAGAAGCTATTGGAGGTTGTCTAAAACAGAGTTTTTCTAAAACAGAGGTGTGTCAGTTACCCGTGATTCTGATCTGAACTTAAGAGTTAAAAGCAAGCACTTGCTTTAAAGATGGTGGCCTTGGCGCTATTGAAAACCCCTGTCTTGGGTATCTACATTCAAGAAGAATTTGGCAACCTTGAAGACATGAACAACACGCAAGTAATTTGCATGTTTGGGGCACCCAGATATTTAACTTAGGCACATACATAAGGCTACTCTGAATATGGAAAAGTTAAGTCGACAACTCTGAATACAGCCTATATTTAGTCCAGCGTGAGAGTGGCTTACCTCACTTCTACAAATTAAGCTTCAGCTTTGTAAATATATAATATGACGAATAGTATCTGTAATTAATGGCACAGCAGCAAGGAATTAACCTCAAAGGTGAAGGGATAGGCATGCTCTCCAAGCTTTTTAATCAGCCGCTCCTGTAGACGTGTCAGGCTTTTCTTCTCCTCAGGCACAGGAGGAAATGCCTGTATATTGGCCACAAAGAGGTCCTTTCGAAATGTCAACCCAAGAACATCTAAGTCCTCTCGCCCATAGCGGAAAGCACACGTCAGCGTTATAAACACTGTGGATGAATGACAAGGAGCCAGTGACACTAAATACTCTACCTGCTCAATTAGTAACACAAAAAAAAAAAAAAACTCGTACTCAGTAAGGAAAGAACATGCTGAAAATAATATATTGGTCATAACGTTTCATTAAGACCTTTTCTCACCTTTTCTCTCCTTTAAGTACTCTGGATCAATTAAAACCACTCCATCTACAAAATGAAGGTGGAAAATGAGTTATAGGTCCAAAGGGCAGGCTTAAGTTTCAGGCTCAAATTCTTAGCCAGGGAGCAGATGGAATATATCAAAAATATCTTTTTTTATTTTTAATAAGTTAATATTTCAACATTTAAAACAACTGATTAAAAACAAAGGATAATTTTAAAAAATAATAATAAATAAATAAAATAAAAGGCATACCAACAGGCTCTACAATGTCCACATGGTCAACAAAGTCCCTCTTGCCAAGATACACAGTTAGCTTAAAAAGATAACGAATATATAATGAATCCAAATTGGTGTTTCAACACGATATTGCATTTCAAATTATATTAAACATAATATTAACTACATATGGAGAAATGCAAAATTGTAATGTTACATTAATAGTATTGCCTTTAATATTTTAAGACATTATTGTTATAAATATGGATAATAAAAATGTAAGTGAATATATATAAGTGGTAAATTATGCCATTATGTTGCATAATGTCCTATTTCAACTAAAACAACAGTAGCTAATCAATATCACTTATTTATCACTTTGATTCTTTCACGAAAGAGATTTTACATTTATGTGAATGAGAAAACAGACTTTAAATTACCTTTCCATTTGGACTTGCCTTCTTGAATACCCTGTGTGAAGAGAAAAAAAGCAGTTTAGAAATGCTTAACAATGTTCTTTTGGATCTAAATGTAACACACTCCACTTTTTAAAAACACATCAATCACCATACCCATAACAGCAGCCAAATGAGCCTATACACATACTGACAGCTCATGTGGAAGGTGAAGTATGGTATTGGGGTGGGAGCTGCAGTTTATAAGTGACATTGTTAATCTGACATGGTCTCCCTGTTTGTAAGTGGGGGTGTCACCCCAGTGACAGTGTGTCTTTTCTTTCTGCCAGTGGACCACTTTCTCCAAGCACTGATGAGTTCTTCACCAGACCTATTCATTCCACCTTATTTACTCGTCTATGGCAGGCATGTCTATGGTCCCAAGAGATAATGGGGAGTTGGTAGCACTTCTTTATGGAAAAGCGCAGCATACCATGGCTCTGCAAACAAATGTAGACCCAGGACTATCCATATCCTAGCCAAGTATGTGTGTTGCTTTCCTATCATACATCTCTATAGAACGCCATAGTTTCTCTGGAGATTATTGGATGGTGACTTGACAGGCACAAGTAGCAAAATCCTACTTGAAATTCAAACTGTTTTGAAATGAAACCAAGCACATCTCTTTTGATATTAAAATGTGGGTGGGCTCCACTGTATTTCTCACATTAAAGGAAATCAAGGGAATATTGAAAATCAAAATTTTTGTGAAAAAAAATAGGAGCAAATTTTTATTATTTCATTATTAATATGGCAAGACTGGTTTAAAGTAGATTATGCCTTAAATGATTAAATAACAAATTTATGTGTTGTTTGTGGCACTTGACCTAATATTGCTCCTCATAGGTCCAACCTGCATATGAGGGTTTGAGGGGAAAATAAGCTAGAATGTACATTGTCACCGGTTTCCCTTGATGCTGAGAATGTACAGTGCCTCAGAAGCATCTGTTTCCACAATGAACAGCCGTGCTGGTTCAGAATGAGTGCTGTGATAAAGGCTCTCGACAGGGTTTGGAAACTTGCTCTGCCTTCTCATTTAAATTAAGAGTACATGGACATGCATTCACTAGGTCAGTTAACAGGGATGCCAGACGCCTGCAACTCATGTTAAAGCAAGTATAAAAATATGCAAACCACAGATAACGCTGCTGTTCCTTGATGTTACAGAAATGTGATGCTTTGCCTGTGAATTTCTCACATTGCTGCCTTGACAAATAAATTATTTTCTACATGGCCTGAAAAAGAAAGAGAATAATTCAAAATATCATCCAAATAGTCAATGTTGCATTGTCTAGCATGTCTCTCAGGACCTCACTTCAAAAAGAGTGAATGATCAAGGAGGCATATAGCAGTCCATACAACATAACTAAATATAGTTAAAAAAATAAAGAAGAAAAATCATAGCAACACAAAGGGTTCCAGCATTTTTGGTGATTAGACCCAAATAATCAAGATTAAAGGAGCTAACTAAGGATGTTTTCACATATGCAGTGTTTATTCCATTTAAATCAAACTCTGGTGGATTTCCTCTTTGGTGCGGTTCATTCAGGCAGGTGAGAACAGCAATTACTCTCAGGTGTGGACCAAAATAATCACTCAGAGACCATCTTGAACTGTTTTAAACTAGTTATTTATAAAACAATATTGTAATCTATTGACCAACGACTCCTTGTTTTCCGTGCTCAGATACTTTTTGTAATTCTTACACAGAAATTCTTACACACACTTGGTAAAAGTTTCCTGAGATTTTTCCATTGCCATATTTCTGACCAGTGAATGAAAAACTTTTACACATCCTTAGCTCTACATATTTTTGTTTTAATTATATGCAGTGAGCAAACAACCATACCAAGGAGCAAACAAAAAAGATTCAATTTCTGACGGGGCAAAAGGACTAATAGGTGTGAATGCACCCTAAGGGTGCTTTCACATATGCAGTGTTTAGTTTTTGGCACATATCTAAGCATTTAAAGATTTCATTTCAATCTCTCTAAAAGTTACCAACACAGTGATTTCCTAAAAGCAATTGCTATTTTTTTATTCTTATTTGCATAATGTTTGTGTAATAAATAAAATACAATAACAATAAATATGACCATGGAAACTCGTCTGCCTTGACACTAGCCTTTATTTGCAGCCCACAGACTGACAGGGAAAAAAAGTCCTGCCCATCGAGCAGTCATTCCAGGTTCAATAATAATATCCTTTAATTTATTTTTTAAATAGCAAATAGTAGTTATATATTATTAAAATTCTATTTATATTATAACTTAGATTTGGAGTCTTCAGTAACTCTGTTGTCATCTGTTATTTCTGTTGGAATTATCATAAACTGACTTAATATTTTCCTGAGGCAACAGACTATACTGTTAAGGCCAAAAGTTTACATACACCTAGGCCAAAGACATTCGAATTCAATTTTTCACAACTCCACACAGTTCATGTGTGTTACCATACATTTCCTTGGCTTAGTCAATTAGGGTATCTACTTTATTCCCATAAAAGGCAATTTCACGATAATAGCTAAGCGACAGATTTATTTCAGCTTTTATTTACTGTAACAGATTTACAAACACTTTGGTAGTGTTTTGTGGCATTGCTTTTTAATTGAATTGCTTGAAGTTGAATCAGACAAAGGGTCAGGGCTTTGTGATGGTCACTCCAATACTTTCATTTTGTTGTCTTTAAGCCAGTTTTGTTACAGCTTTGGCGGTATGCTTAGGATCATTAGGATCATTGACCCAGTTCCGACCATGTTTTAACTTTCTGGCTGATGTCTTGGGATGTCATTTCAGTATTTCTAGATAATCCTCCTTCCTCATAAGGCCATTTATTTTCTGAAGTGCACCAGTCCCTTTTCCAGCAAAACACCCCACAATATGATGTTGCCACCCACCAACATGCTTCACAGTTGTGATGGTGTTCTTTGGATTAGAAGCCTCACACTTTTTCCTCCATACATGGCCCTGATCATTATCTCCAAATAGTTCATCTGACCAGAGAATACTAATCCAAAAGGCTGGTGATAACCTTCTAAATTCAGTCTGGCTTTTTTATGACAGTGTTACAGTTGTGGCTTCTTCGTTGCACAGGAGCCATGTTGATGTAGGACTCTCTTAAGGGTGGATGTACATACTTGGTACCTGGTGCCTCCAACTCCTTCAGCGGTTACTTCGTTGCTGTCTTGGGTTTTAGTAAAACCTTTCAGACTCAAATTTGTTCATTTCTAGGAATTTGTTTCTCTTTACTGAACAATGCCTTGTCTGTGTTGGAGCCCAAACCTGTTCCAGCATGACAGTGCCCCTGTGCACAAAGCACAGTCCATAAAGACATGGTTTGCCAAGGTGGGTGTGGAAGAATTTGAGTGGCCTGCACAGAGCCATGACCTCAACCCCACTGAACACCTTTGGGATGAACTGGAATGCTGACTGTGTGCCAGGCCTCCTCGCCTCTCATCAGTGCCTGACCTCACTGATGCTCTTGTGGCAGAATTGGGATATTCAGGAATCACACAGGGGTGTGACTGGTCAGGGGTCCACATACAGTCTCCTCTGAAAGTATTGTAACAGAAAGGCCAATTCTATTGTTTTTGCTACACACTGAACACATTTGAGTTTGAGATTAAAAAAAGAATATGAGATGATATATGAGAATCTCAGCTTTCATCTCCTTATATTTACATCTAGACGTGTTAAAAAAAAATGTAGAACATGGCATCTTTTGTTTGAACCCACCCATTTTTTCAAGTGATCAAAAATATTGGAACATGTTACTGACAGATGTTTCTTGTTGCCCAAGTGCATCCTGTTAGACTGATTGTTTAAACAATTAATAGCTCTGAATGTCTACTCTTGGTTTGAGTTTCCCTGTGAATACTGCATTTGTTGTTAAAAGGATAAACCAACATGGGAGAAAAACAAGCCATTTTGAAGCTGAGAAAATGGGAAACACAATCAGAGCCTGAAAGAAACGACTGGTGTACTAACAACCAGACATCAAACAGATCTGCCAAGGAAAACAACAGCAGTTGATGACAGAAATCTTGTGAGATCTGTGAAGAAAAACCCAAAAACAACACCAACAACCTCCACAGGGCAGGGGTGAAAATGTCACAATCGACCATTTGAAGAAGAGTTCGAGAGCTGAAATACAGTATAGAGGCAATACCACAAGATGCAAACCACTCATCAGCAGTAAGAATCAGAAGGCCAGATTGGAATTCACAAAGAAATACAGAGATGACCTACAAAATTTCTGGAACCAGGAGTAGCCTCTAGCAAAGGAAGGAAAGGCCAAAGTGTGGAGAAAGTAAAGCTCATGATCCAAAATATACAAGCTAATTGGTCAGGCACGGTGGAGGTAGTGTGGGTTTGGGCTTGCATGGCTGCTTCTGGAACTGGCTCTTTAGGGCCTTTCACACCGCGGGAACCTTTTCATAGTACCTGAACTAATTGTGGAACTACCCACTTTTTGGCGTTTTCACACCTCCGGAACTGGGTGCGATTTTAGTACAGGACTGCCTTTTTCGAGAACCAAATTAGCTCCTACTCCGGAGCAGGGTCTAACCAGCACAACTGATACTACCCGTGACGTAAGTAGATGTTGATTGTCCAAACGCATACGAAAACGCCTTCACCCGCCATGATTTAAAACGCCATGTAAGCATGCTGTAGTGTCAACTTATTTCGCAAGTATGGAGAACAGCGATAGATGGACGTGAGACGCAACAAAAACACAGCTCCGATCACAGCGTCCTCCATCCTCCGGTTGTTTACGTTATTCTTCTTCGTTTCCGTTGTTGAACGCCGCGCACAAATGACGTCGCTGTCGACCGGCTTACGTCACTTCCTAGTGCCCACTGCCGGTGCGAATGCAACACTTTAAAAAGTACTGGGAAATAGTTCGCGCAAATTCGCCCAGTACTTTAGTACTGTACATTTAGTTCTGGAACTAAAGCGGAGTGAAAGGCCCTATTAATATCTATTAATGATATAACTCATGATGGTAGCAGCATATTGAGTTCAGAAGTCTACAGAAACATTCATCATGCAGCAAAATACACTGACTGTATAGTGTACATCAAATCAGCATTGATTCAGTCAAGACATTGATTGTACTAATGTACAAAAGTATGTTTTTATTTGCGTTTATTTCACGTTGTATCAGATAAATTGGAAACAACTAAATAGCTCGCACAACTTGACTGTGTACATGTAATCATGCAAAAGAGAAAAAAAATTATTGAAAATAATTACAATTTCTAACAAGTAAGAAATATACAGAGTGCCAAAAGAAGATCAGGTAAAATGCAGGTGACAAGTCCTAGAAAGACGGGTTGCATGAAGGACTGGGAAAACTGGTCATCAGATTTCAAGCATCACAGTAAAGGGATCTCTACATTTTGTTCACTTTCAGCTCACAGTGCTGTGGACAGAACATTGTTTGAATTACTCACTTTGTGTAGGTGCGACCTGCACTACTGTATGCTCTAAAAGTATCAAGGACTTGGCTGAAGATCAGATGGACTGCTTCATTCTGGACCACCTGCAGGGGTTTGGTAGTGATTGCAGTCAGCAAGTTTTGTAGTCCAGGCGTGAGATGTCAAGGGCCTGATTCTTAGCTGGAGAAAGAAGCAATGGGGCTTCTCATTTGCTGACCCTAAAAAGGATTTTAATAGTGGTTTTTAACCTCAACATATAAATTCAAGCAAAACTACACAATCTAGTTTGATAATGTTCACACTAAGTGCCATAACTCAACTAAGGGAATTGAGTTGCACATACATAGTGGGGTCATTCCATATCAGTTCAGGTAATTCAGATGTTTTCTATCTGTCTAAATGCTCAGAAGTCATCACAAAAGGCCATTTTTAATGGCAAAAAATGGCAAAAAGTGTCACCTTTCAAAATTTTCCAAACATCAGTGCTATTATTGGCTTATAGACCTCAATTTAGTAGATGTAGTTGCTAACAATCAGAGTTTATCTGATGACATTGACTCAGTAGTAGAATCATGAAAAATTGTGTGAAATATGTTTAAAGTATGGTCATGTCATGTTCCAAGCAATATCCTTCCATGTTTAAATTTATCTAGATATGAGCCTTATTTCTGCCTGTTCGACTATACACAAGTCTGAGACCACTAATAATTCTTCTATTTTGCATTCTTTTCTAATTTAATACAACAATTCTCATTACAAATTATATTAATGAGAACAACTTGAGTGAAATATTTACATAAATTTCAGAGTTTCTTGGTATTTGGTATGTCCTCTTTTTGCTTTAATGACAGCATGCACTTGAGCTACCATGGACTCTACAAGTTTGTGCAAAACCTTATGATCCATTTGAGATCACGTGCATTGGAGTGTCATCTGAACACATGCTTCAATAAAAGAGATTATGCATGAGGAAAATCTGACCTTTTGTACAAAGCAATTAACATGGTCAATATCACAAATGTAAATAGGGACCTAGAAATAGTGCAGAATCTTGAATATTAAATATTCAAGATATTGAAGATTTACTTTCTTCATTTTAAATATTTTACAATTCTAAAACCTTCTGTTTATTTCCAATTTAAAAAAAAAAAAATCCCAGATTTTCATTGTGGTCTCAGACTTTTGGACCCCACTGTATATAAAGTAAATTGTTTGACTGGATCCCAGACTTTAGCATATTATTTCAGGTAAGTTACTTGAATTAACTTTTTTTCTGGCTATTAAGCAAAAGAGTAAGCTATAAAAATATCTTAATTTAATGGAAGTGAAAATCAAGCCTGAGTTGAAATAGAACCACGATGATGATTACCACTAAAATTTTTATTGGATTAGCTCTGTTATTTCAGGACATATACATTTGTAATGACATTAACAGCATGCTTATTAGAAGTACTTTAAGGATTTTAAGCATATGCTTACATTCAACCCTGTAAAGTGGATTTTACAAATCTGCTATTCTGGGGACTACCACAAATTAAGGTGGATATAGTGAGTGATTGATTTTCATTGTAACACACAATGGAACTACACAAAATTTTATTACTAATCACTATCTAGCCTCAAAATTGTTAGAGCTAACAACAAAAAGTTTACAATTCTTGCAGTATAATTTAAAATGTCTGTTCCAAAAAAAGTAGACTTACCACTGTAAAATCTAGCCCAGGCAATTTCCCTCCAGAGCACCAGAGCACCAGAGAATTTTTAATGACTTCTTCAGTTACCCAGATCATTTCCTGAGTATCCAATATAATAAGAACATGGACTTGAACTCTTTGTTCATGGACTTGTGTGAAGACTTAATGTTTGCCTGCAATCATGTATGTACTGAGCCATGTTTCTTGGATAGTGATTTTGTATATGGCCTTGTTCGTCTCTTCTTGACTTTGTTCCTTGCCTAGCCCTTTGATCTTTGTTGGATTTTGATTACTGGTATTTCGAACTTGCTCTGCCCACTGACCTTGCCCCCTTGCTACTGTTTTTGGATTTATTTGCTTTCTGTGTTTTTGGCATCGACCTATACTGTCTTGACCTTGACTTCTGTAAAATAAACTTTGAGCATATGGATCTGTACTCAGTGTCTCTGAGTCCATTGTTACAGCCACACAGTCAACAGTTGTGATTGTTCTGCTCACCTTTCAATGTAGACAGATGTAGACATCAAACAGACATTAACCTGTGATAAAATGTAGAATTGTCCTTATGAATGAAAATCCATTCAATTAATCAGTGCATGCAAATCAGTGCAAGTTTAATTTTATAATTTTAGTAGCATTATCTTAACTTAGACATGATAAGAGATCCAATGAAACAAAACACAATAATGAATGTGGCGATGCGATCTGCCATTTTTTGTATGAGGGGCGGATATAGGGTACGCTTTGTGGCTATAAAAGGAGATAGGACTGACGCCTAATTAAGTGCGTCCAGTTGGGTCCTGGAAGTGATGTCTATTTTAGTGTGCCGGGTGCACATTCTGGAGCGTGGCTGAGGAGAACTACGGATGCATTGAGTGAAGGCTGATCTCTGCGAGGGTTTAATTTGTACGCCGCCGAGCGCGTTGGGCGGGGTGCATTGTCAGTCGCAGTAGTGATACGGGGGCTGGAAGGTGTTGCAGCAGGCTTTTTGGTGGGGCGCTGCTTGATTCAGTGCGACGCTGTTCATCTGTATGAGCTGCAACTACGAGCATGGGTTATTCACTGGCTGTTTAGGAGCGCCGGCACAGATTGGATTGCTTCCTTTTTTTTAATGAGTTGTACTCTTCGACCAACCTTCTGCCTTTTACTAGAACCATGCGTGGGTTATGGATGCGTTCAGGGCTAATTGGATGACCATTTCATTTCAGCATCCGGTGAATGTGGGACTTGAGGAGGGGTACCGGAGGCGAATAGCGACGTGTTTGTCAGTACTATTTGGTTGTGTTTTTGTGTGTATGTGGTTGTGTATTTTGAATTTTTCTTTCTTTTGTTTATTTTTGTGAGCAGTTTGACTTGCTCTTTTCCTCCAACAGCCCAAGCTAAATGTTTCTTTATTGGGGTTATTATTTAAGTGTATGTTTGGTTGTGTCTTATATTTTGTTTTCTTTTTTCCTTCAGAATTAGGGGGCTAGCATTAGCCAGAGTCCTCCGTGTGGGGTTGGTGCGGCTATCGGCTTGCAGTGTTCACAACGGGTGATTTGGTGCTGTGGTGGCACGTGTGGTTGCTGTGTTTATTCGATAGGCAAGACGATTTCCCCAGTTCTGAAGTGGTAACCTAACCAGGTGATTCCACCGGCTCCTTTGATTCCGATCCCCGTGTTGGGCGAACCTTTTGAGCATGTCATTGTAGACTGTGTGGGGCCTTTACCAAAGTCTAAGTCTGGTAACCAGTTTTTGCTCACAATTGTGTGCTGCTACCAGATATCCAGAGGCTATTCCGCTGCACAAAATTACAGCCAAAGCAGTTGTTAAAACTTTATTAAAGTTTTTCACTACGTTTGGCTTACCAAAGGTTGTGCAGACAGATCGAGGAACCATTTTTCTGTCCAAAATGTGCTCACAAGTTTTTAAGACATTAAACATTACACACCGTATATCCAGCGCTTATCATCCCGAAAGTCAGGGAATGTTGGAAAGATTCCACCAGACATTAAAAACAATGCTGAGGAAATATTGTATTGAGACAGGAAACGAGTGGGATGAAGGAGTTCCATTGCTTTTATTTTCAATTCGAGAAACAGTCCAGGAGTCTCTCAAGTTTAGTCCATCAGAGTTGGTCTTTGGACATACGGTGAGGGGACCTCTGAAAGTATTGAAAGAGAAAATGTTAGGCATTGAGCATGGTGAGAAAACAAATGCGCTAGAGTATGTAAGTTTCGTGAAAGACAACAAGAATCTTGTACATGGGCTCGAGAAGCTTTGTGTAAAGTTCAGGGGGAAATGAAAGCATGTTATGATAAAGGTGCTGTGAATAGGTGATCAAGTATTGGTCTTACTTCTGGTTCCTGTTTCTGCCTTATCCGCACAATTTTCTGGGCCATACGAGATCTTAGAGAAAAAGAGTGATACAGATTATGTAGTGAGAACTCCTGATAGAAAGCGTCAAAAGCGAGTGTGTCATATTTATATGTTAAAAGCTTATCATGCTAGAGAGGCTGCGGAATCTCTTACCACAGAAGAAAGAAGTGATGCTGTCGTTCCAGTAGGTGTTGCGTGTGAGATGAGTCCAGCTATGGAATAGGAGAGTGCTGACCTGGATGGATTTTTGGATTCTGATGCACCGCTGCTGTCTTCCAGGTTATCAAACTCTGAAACTCTTGCGAACTTGTCAAATGTTCTAGGTCATCTTGATGATGATCAAAGGCAAGATGTTGAGCTTCTTAACAAATTTTCTTCTATCTTAGGTGATGCTCCTACACTAACAAACATGCTACAATACGATATTATAGTTAGTAATGCACAGCCCATTAAACAACACCCTTATAGGGTGAACGCTGTTAAGAGAGGCATAATGAAACAGGAAACTCAGTACTTGTTGGAGAAAGGGCTGGCTAAGCCTAGTATTAGCCCTTGGAGTTCCCTATGTTTATTAGTGCAGAAATCAGATGGCACTGAATGCTTTTGTACAGATTATCAACGTGTAAATGCTGTGATGATACCTGATTGTTTTCCAATGCCGAGAATGGAACATTGTGTTGATAGTGTAGGATCAGCAAAGTTTGTCAGTAAACTCGATCTACTTAAAGGATATTGGCAAGTTCCATTGACCGCTAGAGCATCCGAGATTTCAGCTTTTGTGACCCCAGACTGCTTTTTGCAGTACAACGTTATGGCGTTTGGGTTGCGAAATGCCGCTGCTACATTTCAAAGACTGGTCAGTTTAGTGCTTGCTGGTGTGCCCAACTGTAACGCCTATCTTAATGATTTGATTGTTTATTCACAGAGTTGGTCTGAACATGTATCGTTGTTGGAGATCGTATTTGAACGTCTAGAGAAAGCATTTTTGACATTAAACCTATCCAAATGCGAGATCGGCAAAGCAACTGTGACCTATTTAGGTAAACAAGTAGGACATTTCGAGGTGTACGTCGGTTCCTCTGCTCTTCCTGTAGTAGGTTACACTGATCATAACCCACTAACTTTTTTTTCACGTATGTTTAACCAGAACCAGAGGTTGATGAGATGGTCCCTCATCATTCAGAACTACAACCTTGAGATCAAGTATAAAAGAGGTATGGATAATGTTGTGGCAGATGCGCTGTCCCGAGTTTAAAGACTAGTATGCTAATTCTGTCTTTGTCAAACATGTATGTTTGTTTTTAAGGGTGTGGGTGTTACGTCCCGTAATATTGTGGGAGGTTTGTTTTTTTTCTGTCTGCCTTGTTTTGACCGTTACCACCTTTAGATCCTGGGATTAGACAACCGACCGGTCGATCTTCCCTGTTAACATGATGACACCCACCTCTCTGAACCAATCAGGCACCCTCAGTCTACTATAAGGACTCGGAAATGACGCAAGGAGCGCGTGTTTTTTCTGATAGCTCGTTTGTCACGCTGTCCATCCTTCCCGAGTTGTTGCAATTGTGATTTGTTAGTTTACTTTGAGTTATTTCTGATCGCTCCCTTACTTAACATGTTGTAATCACCTGCCTCTGACTTGACTCAATTGCTGTTTGCCTGATTAAGCTGTTATTTTGATTCCTTTTCCCTCTTTAAGAGTTGACGGTTGGATTTATCTCTCAACTCATTGTGTTGAGACGAGGTTAGTATGTCACGTGACCTACACAAAGCAACATGTAGAATATCGCTTGTATAAAAACACTAGGATAGGAGCAGGAGCTAATGCCTGTATTTGTTTTGTTAGTGAGCGTAGTTAGATTTGTTTTTTCTTTTTGTTTAGATTAGCGTTGAATTGGTTGGAGTTAGTATGCGTTTTGTTTTAATAATTTCTTTGCTTTCAGCTCCGCTCATGTCTCACACGGTTGTTTTTTTTCAATGTATATAATTTGTAAACATCATCTCCCTTACTCTTTGACGTTTCTATCGTCACTGTAAATATGAAAAGCAATCGAGTGTTTTGATGGACATAATTCCTCACTAAAGTTTTTCTGATAAGCATTTTCCGGTTTCTGTGTGATTCATTACTCCACGCATCTCATTCCTTAAGTAACTGACAGATTGACTTCCTACTTCCCTAGACGCTAATTTTGACAACAACAGCAGCCAATTAGGAAGTCATAACACTGGATATTCATCAACATATGCATGCAAGTACGAAGAAAATCAGCATTTCTGCAACTTTTGTAAATCTACTGGAAATTTTTAGTTTAGCTGGCAAACATTTACACACAACTTTAGTAAAAGATTGATAAACAAGGCCCAAAGTGTGGATAAATAAAAAGCTATCTAATTATTGTTTTAATGCAGCTTATCACATAGGTGACATTGATGAAAGTTACATTTCCAAGGTACACAAAGATCAAAACTTACAGAAAGGGATTTTCTTAACATACATATTATCTGTAAACTGTTAAGATTAGGGCTTTAGGAGTCAGTAGCTGCAAACTAACTGTTTGAGGAGGTAGAAATAAAGCCAGCAGTAATGAAAGAATAATAATGTTTATCTCTACATTTAAGCCAATAGGTGCGCAAGTTGTCTCACTATTGTTATAGCTTGGTTTACTTGTATTTGAACAAGAGGGGAAAAAAATACTGACTTGGGAAACTGCCAGGTCAGATTTATGAGATATTGGCTGTGGCTACCCCCAATGTGACCAAACATATGATTCTTTCACTCACTCATCTTTATTGATTATAAAACTACAGACAGATGGACTATAACCACTCTAGAGGAATACAGAAATATGTTGTCTTCCAAATAAAAAAGAAAATGCCTTTTGAATTAGAGGACCATGTTCATTATGCAAAAATAAAAAATGCAACATGCCAGTTAAGTGCTGAGACATTATAAAGACATTATGTGATGTGCGAAAGTGGACTGGACATAACTCAAAAAAAAAAAAAAAACAACAACAAGCTTTCATGAAATCTAACCTAAGTGGAACCACAAACTTGAGAAGGCTTTTAAGCCCTTTCAGTGCACTAGTTCACTCTAAGTCTTAATAGCCCAGAAGCATGCAGTAAGTGACTTTAAAGTGTGTATGAATTTTTAAATGAGTGTATGCGCCTGTAATGCACAGGCATCTCTGTTGAATTCTGTGGCTGAATCAGCTCAATGTGTGCTTGGCATATCATATATTCAGTATCTAGCCTACTGTTTGATGTTTTCATTATATAAAATGTTTGAGTTTGATTATATAAATTATGAGAGTAAACAAGAAAAAATTTTAACAGGATATATTGAGCAATTTTAGATAAATATATTGGTATTATTTGCATGGGTTAGTATGACTGTTTTTATGCAATGGAGTGGCATCCCTTCCAGGGTGTACCCTGCCTTGCACCTACAGTTCCCAGGATAGGCTATGGATCGACCATGACCCTGACAAGGTTGAAGCGGTTGCTGAAGATGAATGAATTTTTAAATTCTGTTTGTATGTATTTTGCATGTCTCCTGCCAAACTGTATCTTGTTTTGTGTCAAAGCAATTGTTTCAGTTGCTCAGGCAGAATGTATATTTAAACATTCCCATTCATCACTTGAGCTTGTTCCATTTAGGGCAGCTTAAATCCACAGATTTCAGGTTCAGCACTGCACAGATGTCAACACTGCAGACATACATCATGACATACTAACCCTTGTTCTATAAATTCTTAATGTGAAGTGAAATAATGATACTGGCTTATGATCTTTTATGATTCAAAGATTATTGTACTTTGATATTAAGTCCATCATTGAATTACTACTTGTGAATTATTACTTTAAATTACAAAAAAAAAATCTCTAAAGTTGTAATTATTGCAATTCTCAGGTATTTGCCTCCCAATATTCTGCATCTTGACTTTCTCCAAACTATATATGAAAATAGTAAGACAATTCCAAAGTTCAGCAATGCAATGAGTAGAAAACACATTGCATGTTGCATTTATGAACCCAATTCCTGAATGTAACAACACAGCAAAATTTGATAAATCTGCTCATAAGTATTCAGTGCTACAAAGAAGTCAGTATTACAGCTGTTATGAAAGAACACAGCCGTAGTGTTTGAGAAGAGAATTCCTTTTCTGTCATTGCTCAGTTTAAAGCATCGTTCATTTTTGTGGTGGTTACACCAACTTTTAAAAAGAAGCAGAAATAATAAGGGTTTGCCACTCGCAGGAGTTACCTGGAAATACACTAAAATTAGTAGCAACAATTATGGGCTTTAGAGTTACAATACTGGCTTTGTCTGTAGAGTTCTTATAGCAGCTTAATGGGAATAAATTAGGCCATGGTTTCTGGCGCAGTCTGGCCTAACACATAAATACTATAAGAGTCTTAAAGATAGGACACAATGCTCCAGCATTACAGTCACATCTAGTATTGATTAGCAATCTGTGTAACCATTTTACATGTCTTGTATATATGCAACTTCAATAAATCAAACAAATATAAAGAGATATTTTAACTCAACAACTACTTATTCATTTAGGTTAATTAGTACACTGTCATGCTACCCTATCCTAATAAACCTATCCAATTACACCAAATAATGACATCTAGCTAAGTGATACATGTGGTAGGAAATAAAGCTATCTCACTGACTGTAGATATCATCAGCTGTGATCATTTGGAAAGCAGAAGGCAGAACCCATTTTGGGATAAATGATCCTTGACATTCATAACTACAAAAAGAACAAAACAATGGGAAATAATGTATCCACAGTATCTTGGTATTGTGCTTGGGCTGCACTAAACCAAAGACACAAATCCATCTGAAACTCTACTGTACATTAGATGAAGACTAAAACCTTGTTAGTATGTGGTGAGTAGTTTTACAAAGCAGAAAATCAACCAGGATGAACAGAGAGTGTTCAGGTAAAACACAAACCAACACATTTATTTGTCAGGGCCTTGTATCCAAGGCAAACTACAAGTAGGGAAAAATCTATGCTAAGGCACATATTTGATCAGTTGAGGGTTAATTGCTTTACTTATGGGTCCAACAAGGATTTCTGGCAATCCTGGAATTTAAAATTTATTTCCATTCACTAGCACACTAACTGCTTCCTCACAAAATCTTTTTAAAAATGACAAAACATTTTTCTCTTATGCTGCAGCCCACATACTGTACTGAATATATAGAAATGCAAAATCAATTATGGATGAAAAAAAAAGTAAATTCTTACTATGGAAGACTCTTACTAGCACATGGAAAATTAATTAGGCGGTACAATTTCATTAAATTTGCATTTAACTGGAGGAGCTCATTTTAACCTGAAGAATTTTTTTATAAATATGGATCCATTTCTGTAAGCTTGTTTGCTGTGACATCTTGTTCAGAGAGAGGAGGAAAAACATTCTCCCTGAGGAAGTCTAATTAGTGGTTTGGACAATGTGCAGGACCATTTCCTCAATGTGCCCAGCACACTATAATGGCTAGATTCCAATCAGTCCTTACTGTGTATGTATTAAAGGACATCTTGTTTTTAGTGTACTAACACTGAAATGTTCTTGTCATTTTCCCCCATTAGTAGAAAAAAGGAAATACATTAAATTGGATGTAGTTTAAGGAGTGAGGGGGTATTTACTTCCATAATTGGAAACAGTCCAGAGGTGTCATGGTGAAAATGAGCTGTGTAACAGCTTGTAGCCACATCTATCTGCTGTTTGTTGATGTCTGCTGATTTGAAAAAAAAAAAAAACCTCAATCAAACTGGCATGAAAAAATAATTTTTATGAGATTAAACAGATTCTGCTTTTAAAGTCTGTCCATGTTCATGATAGTACACACCAATATTCATGCAGAATGATTGCCTTAACTTTGTTTTAACTTAACTTTTAACTATCTTTATTTGTACAGAAACTTAGAAACAATTAGAAGTTTGAAAATCTAAAAACAATAGTAGGACAGCTACAACAACACAAGCTAATGTCTGTTGTTTGTTTACAATTTCTTCTTAAATGTCACATCGTTTACCCCTTTCTCGCAGTACACTAGCATATGAACAAACTAATTATTTTATTGCTGCAAGACTGTTATAAGATTAGTCAGGACACTGTTAGGTTTCTGTATACAGAGCACCATGACTCTGTTTAGCTGCTAGTGAGCAGGGTAATGGGAAGGTGGAGGGATGTGAGCCCCCTGCTGGGCAAACAATTCACACCTCTCCACAATAACATTGGTACAGAGATAAAACGGACAGCACAACTAAAGCTTTTTTGATAGGAAAACACTGTCTACAACTGCCACAACAAAATTATAACATTTAAACCAAGTAGGCTAGGTTAAAAAAGAAATACTTATGAAAACTGTAAATTCTAATTCTAATTAATTCTAAAGTCCTGGGTTTCCACTTTCATACGAGCCATTAACCATTACTATGGAGTGTGACATCACAAATAAATTCAATGCTGAACACTGGCACCCTCAAAGCAGGAGGAAATTCCATTTTTTGGCCTCTGGTAAAAAAAATTAGAGTTAAAAAAGGAGGTTAACAAACAGAGAACAAAATTAATATTGCTCCTAACAAAGCAATTTCAGCTTTAAAATATTAAAGAATATAAAAATGATGAAGAAAGTATCTGAAACACGACCTCAGCATTTAGTTTTGGTCATACTGTATCTGCACATCAATATCCAGTCGTTGAGCTACATATAATAAAACACAAATATTCATTCTGGGTGAAAAGTGTAATCCACTTTACTGATTCAGAAGATTAAACTTCCATCTACCAAAGCTCACCAAGGAACACTTGCACAGAAATGAGTTTAAACACGCCATGAAACAGATGCTATTTTCTTTTGGGTAAAATTAACCATGCATGCTTGGGAGGCCCAAGGTGGTAATCAAAATGGTTTTTTATTGATAGTAAACTACAGACAGTAAAAGAATCTAGAAACAGAAACCAATCTGTCTTTTACTGAAATAGAAGTAACATTACTACCATTAACTAATATGTAAAAATGACATTAAATTCTGCCATCTGTCATAGTATTTAAGGAATCAAAATTACACTCTATGGCTATAAGTTTATGGATACCTCTACTTCACACCCATATGTAGGTTTTTACTAAACTGTAGTCACAATGTTGGAAGCACACAATTGTATAGGATATATTTGGATGCTATAGCATTACAGTTTCCCTTCAGTGGAACTAAGAGGCCCAAACCTGTTCCAGCATGACAATGTGTGCAATGCGAGGCCCATGAAGACATGGTTTGTCAAGGTTGGAGTGGAAGAACTTGAGTGGCCTGCACAGAGCCCTGCCTTCAATCCCACTGAATAACTTTGCGATGAATTGGAATGCCCTAGGACTGCACCCCAGGCCTTCTCGCCCAACATCAGTGCCTGACCTCACTAATGCTCTTGTGGCTGAATGGGCTTAAATCCATAAAGCCACGCTCCAAAATCTATTGGCAAACCTTCAAGATGGAGACTAAATTGAGAATGGGATGTTCAAAAAGCATATATGTCTGTAAGGTTTCCCCACCCTTTGGCCATATAGTGCATTTTGTTCAAACCTATGGTTTTGTAAGTGAGGTTAGGTGATGTTATAATTATTTAAGTTATTGTTATTATAATTATTATTATTACAAGCCTAATTATCAGGCAGCTAAATTAAATGTTTATATTAAATTAAATGCTTAAAGGCTTAATACAAACTTCAGTAAACCAGTAATTTAAAAACAAGTATAAATAATGTCAACCTGAGTACACCGATTTTAATAAAACAAGGGAATATGATACAATGTATTTTAAAGTATTTCCTAACACAGTGTAACTGGTTTTGGTTCTGTGTGAGGAAAGTCTGAGGATAAAAATCTCTAATGGTTTCAATAAGTAAAAAAATATAATGGTACACATTTAGCTAATGTGTCTAACAACTGAATATTTAGATTATTTTCATAAAATAAGTCTGTGTTGTGATATTACATTTGAATGGGTCCCTGGCTGGAAAATGTTTCATAATCCCTATGCTAAACCATGCAAAAGTACATATCTGCACTGAAATAATTTAATGAGAAATGTCTGCAAAAACGAATTTCCTGTGCACATCAATCCATGGGAATATAGGGCCACTTAGGTTCCTTCATGATAAATATATAAAGTAATTTATTCTCTCCCTGACTTCCATTTACCTTATACTACTCACTTCATTTATAATCACTTTTAGAACCATAGAACCACATACAAACAAATTCATACAACCACATACACCTTCATACAAACGGAAGCTCACTGTGTAAGCCTTACAAACAAACTGAGAGATAAAAATCTAGATAAGGTTTTAGACATAAATTGCCCTTTTAATGGGATTATGGCCAGCCATTAGAGAGGATGTTTGCCTCTAAAACAGGCAAATCAAGCAAGTCACTTAAAAATGGACTTAAAAAATAAATCAATACATGTAAATAAAATGGTTGTGGAAAAAAATGCATCTCCCTACCATGTGTTTGGCCACTATGTATTTGTATTCAGGGAGACATTTAACAACCAAATGGATTTCTGACGGAAGGATCCATCACAGGTCACTGGAGGATTCCTCTCCAGCTGTTGCTGATATTTCACTGTGTACTATACAGTAATAGCAGAGGGCTTTGCTATTACTGTAAGAGGATAATTACCTCATTATCCTGCTGAGAGCACAGATATGGCATATAGCTTACTTCCTCTTCAGAGAGGCTCAAGTAATTTAGAACTCTGTTGATATGGTACCATGCTATGTGTGAAATGTCAACAGTCATGTAGTGACCAGCTGCGTCAAAACGCAGCATGACACATTGACTGAAATATAAAACCTTCACAGATAGAGCAGTGTTAAAGAACAAAATAGACAAATGGAAAAGGGCAACTGCATTACAACATTTCCAAATACAGGAAGGAACTGCTATATACCCTAGAAAATAATATAATGTGAAAAATAGTGATTCTGAAGAAATTAGGCAAGTCTATGGGTTGAGTTATTTCTCAACCATTTTTGTCCATAAAATCTCAAAGATCATACACAATTCTTTATCTTCTAAGACCAGGTATAAACATCACACTGGCCACAGATGAAAAAAATGTTGTACTTAGAGAGATATAAAATATATAAAGTTTTATATATATAAATAAAAACATTCACCAAGAAAGACAGACGATGCATAGAATAGGTATGTAATACTCTGCCACATGTTTGGTTTCCCCTGCTGCATTTATTGTGATAAAATGCCTTTCTTACCTTGTGCCTTTATCGCCCATGATATTAATTTGTGTCCTTTTCTGCTTTGAACTTGCAGAAAAAGAAATAGAGAAATTAAAAAAAATAAAATAAAATAAAGATGGAGGGCTGAGAAGGAGAAGGGAAAATTCACTTATGCACACAAGCAGGATGATACAGTCTCTGTCTTGTAGATATGTTTCCTGCAGTTTAAACACTCTCCAGCTGAATTTGATTACAGAAGCATCTCCACTTTTGTCTGTCAAAAAGGTCCCCCCTCTTCCCAAAGGAAGCAAAAGAAGGAGATTCCCTGATCTGCTTGGCTACTTCCCGCTCTGTTGCTATTCAATTAGGCATTCTTCAAATGAACCGTTTTGGAAAAAAAAAACTGCATCAGAAATCCTGAGATTTAAGAATCTTCTGTTTGAGGTCCAGTGTGAGGCAGTGCTGCTGCTTTTGCTACATCTCCATCTCCCTCCCACACTCTCTTCCGCTCTCTCCCTCTGTCACATGCATACACAGACTCTCTCTCTCTTACACACACACACACACACACACACACACAGAGACACTCTGCCTCCCTCTCCCTCTCTCCTCTTTGGAAATGAAGGGGTATCTGTACTAGCAGTACTGAGTGGGTGATAACTAGCGCTAAATAAGACACATTTTTCTGCTCAACATTATGCTGCAGGCACTGACAGAGAAGCACAATTCAATCTAAACATTCACTATGGGCACAAAGGTTCACTGAAACATAAGAAACAGACTTAAAGAAATAAACCTCAGCACAGACATTCAGCGACTTACACAATTTAAAAATACTTTGCAATAATAATGTTTAATTTATATATCATCTTGTTAAAACTCAAAGATGCTATACAAAAAATAGTCCCGTTAATAAGCAATTCTATTAGAGATGCACTTTCACAAAGAATGCTAAAATGTATAAAACTGTGCTGAGTGTACTTACTAGTCAAGCTCTATCAATTTCAGCACAGCTTTATCTAAACAGTTCAATTCCCAAAGATTGCCAGATAATTTACAACTTCTACTACTACTGTGCTGTAGTATGGTTTTGAGGAATTTACAGTTGTATCAAAATGACAAGCTTAATAAATTTATTAGCACAGATAATAAATCTAATTTTATGTTATAACCCATATGCTGAATAGCCTGTATTTTTTTCATTAGTGACTAATAAAGCTATTATTAGGTAACATAGTTTGCAGTACTTTATCATTACTAAAACATAATTCTTTAAAAAAAATTTATATGGCATTGTAGATGTCAACAGTTATGAGCAAATGGCTGACTTCAAAAAAAAAACCTCAAACTTCCTGCCATTCAGTATACCACAGAGCCTAACCACACACCACAGAAAAAATACAGTGTGCAAAACCTTGCTGACACTCTTATTCATGCTGATGTATCCTCCAAAGTGGCTCCCTGAAGTGCACAATGCAAACAATGTATTGTCAAAGAAATCACAAAATAGGACTTCGTAATGGTAAGAAAAATGTTAAGAAATTTATTTATCTAGTAGTCGGTATATAAACCACAACATTCAGCACAACGGGGTTGAAAATTAGAATGTAAACAAATCTATACACTCCTTTGCAAAAACTTCACTGGATATCTTAAACAAATGAGAATGTAAATGCATGTGGTTAGGAAAACTGAACAACCCTTCAGAGTGGTTGAAGAAGCACTGCAGCACAAATCAGGTACTCATACATAGTCTACATTGGTGTGTTTTTTTTACTGCACAATACTAACATATACATTACAAAATAGACATATTGTACAAAATCTATTTTTACACTGTAAAATATAATTAGCTAATTTCTATGTACTCAAACAGATCATATTAATAATGGAAATATGAGCATGACTCAGAATGCAACCAACCATTACCTATCTACCTAGTTTCTTACTATCTGTGTCTTTTTGTCACCAGGCTTTCAATATTTGTCGATATGCTTGGGTGAATGTTTGACATATTTAAGGAGCACTAATAAATGGCTTCATACTTTAAGTCAATAATTCATGGGGGAAAAAAAATCAAGGTATCTAATCAATCTTGACTGCTTTATAAAGCCAGACCAAAACAAATTTAGCATGTTTGTGGTGTTTTGGTTCTATGCTCTTTTAAAAACAGTTTTGGTGTACAGAACACCCTGTTCCACAGATGTTGGACTAGGATGTGTGGATGTTATTGACCCTGGTGTGTAATTCAGCAGCAGAGAGTACGGCCACTTAAATCCAGTTTCAGATGTCACTCCACAGAGTGGCACATCGGCTCTTATCGACACTCACCATATACTCGCCTGACATTGACCAAGCCACTGCATTAACTGAGGTTCTGAAATACACAATGAAGTATTGTTAATCTCAGTGATTTGGAATAATCAAGGTATGTCACAAACAATACATCCATGCATATATTTCTGATGGAAAATGATGTAAGTCATGTCATGGACTGAAAAAACACATTCCAAAAATGCAGATAAAGGGTAACACTGTCCGAGAATATGGTTGGTGCTTATACTGGTGTAAATGGCAGGATTAGTGTAAAAGACGGTAAATAAGGCAATGACAAACAGTGTAATGCACACAATGAAGTAATCTTAAAATTCAGTTGATATCTTTAATCAAACTTGCTTCTGTCACTATACAAGTTGTAAAATGTCTGGCGGTCTGGCTGGCCCTTTATTCATAGCAAATTCTATTCAACTCAACACAATCTCAGAACCACACAGAGTTAACAGCCCTGTTGTTCAGCTGAAATGAACCCCCTTGGCAAGCTGATATTATGCAATTTCAAAATACATTGCCAATTAATGTTAAATTCATCTACTGGCAATGCAGTTCAAACTGTATTTATTATACAAATGAAACACAATTCTCTCTGTTCTCTTGTCATTAATAAAACAAGAAACTATTTTAGGTTACTAATGGGATTCTGGATACCTGTGCATGTCTTGTAGCCGTGTTTCCAGGTTGCCTGTGCTAATGTTCCAGATGTACACACCACCATCTGCAGAGCCAGCTGCCAGGTAACTTCCATCTGGACTAAAGACAATTGAAAAAAGCAAATCTTGGTTAATCACTACTGAAATATTTGTATACCATTATTGTATGCAATACCAGTATAATGATGTCAATAACATATTTACTGTATATGCGCATGCCTCCTTTAAAATATGCTACATTAATAGAATATTAATATTTAAAGATCTTTTAAGAAATTGGTTGACAAACATTTTATCCCCTTTGAAAAATAATATCTACATGACAAACTACTGAAGGATAAGAGCACTCCTCATTACCCAGGCTTCATCACGCTGTGGATATTTGCTCGGGAAGCTTTTTTCTCTCCTTGAACAATGTTGGTATTTTTAAAGAAATTATTTGTCCTTAATGATGAAGTATGCATGCCATATGCCCATGTCTGCAACTCCCGAAGTTGCATACTACAACTCCCACGATCCTCAGATCACAAACTCATCACATGATCTACAGTCAAATATCCCCACTCAAAGTCACCTGATTACTAATGAAACTCATCAGTTTGAAATCACACTACTCCCTTTAAATATCCCAAACTCTCAGTGTTACTTTGGCTCACTAGTCTCCAGTATTGTCTCCAGTATTGTGTCTGTGATGATTATTTGCCAATTGCCTGACCATCTGTCTGCTTCATGATAATGCAGAATTAAGAATGTAGGGCAGTGTCAGTTATAGTTCTGAGAGTAACCCATAGTCTTACACTGATCAAAACTAGCCTTCACAGAAATTCTGTATGCCTGACTGCAGACATAATATAATTGTCCTGTTTTCCATTTCAGACAGTATTTTCAAAAAATACCTTTTTTTTTTTTTTTTTTTTTTTTTGCATTTTTTTTTTCATTTTCTTCTTTGTTTCTTGGCATTTATTTCCTGTATATGGGAAAGAATTTGTGAACACATTTATTTATAAATCAAGATATACATTTGTGAATCATGTCTTGTGCATTTATGTTTAATAAGACTGCTCTGATCCCATATCCATTAGCCCCTCCCTCTCTGGTTTGAGATTACACAGACCTTTTAGAATGACTCAATGCATTCTGGTCCTGCTGTTGCCATAGAAACTGCTAAGTGTATGATTCAACTGGGAGTGAGCCACAGACCAGAACCACAAATGGGACTTCAGCCTTTGTCATTTCTGCATTGCATTCTCTTCCTTTTCTTGTCTCGTCTTATATTACACTGAGCTATTACACATCGCACATGGTTAACAATAAGAAAATGGTATGGCCACACATGAAAAAAGGTCTGTTTTGGAGGAGATAGCTAAATGAAGGCTTCAAGCTTTCCTTTTTTTCTTAATTTGTCTGACCTGTACAAATGCAAGTAGAATATTCAAAAGGTCACTTCTTTTAACCCATTATTTTCTTTGACAGCTTTTTCAAACATTTTACACTGATTACATACTGTACATGGATTCTTATGCTTTATGAAGCATAAAGTATAAAAATGTAACTTCTAAAAATAATTTACCAAAGCAATCATGCCATACAACTCAACAATAACAATGACTATCAAGCAATTTATTCTTATTATTTTAAATTTAAGCCCATTTTAGTCTTTCTGTGTCCTACCTGAAGATAGCCTTGGTGCTGTCACTTCCACATTTGAAACCTTCTGCCCTAGGATGATCATGAGGAAAGAACAAGAAAAAGTGTTAACTTCATGTTTTAAAACAGATTTGCTATTATAGCAAACTTGGTATTAAAGTTTCATACACAGGGAAACTCTGGCTATAATAATATCTGGTCAACAGGGCAGCACAGTGAAGCAGCGGATAGTGTTGAAGTGTGACCATTCAGTTCAATCCCGAGCTCGAGTAACTGCCTGTGCAGAATTTTGCATGTTTCCTTCCATCTCCCAAAACAAATCAGGAAGTGGATTGGCTACAATAAAATTGCCCTTTATAGTACCCTGCGACTGGCATCCTGCAATGGACTGGCCTCCAATAATTACTAAAAATAAATGAATGAATATAATGTCACTGCATACGCCTCCTCCTACCCAAAGCACAACATTACCTTCTTTCTCTCCTTTTGCTGCTACTGACCTGTGCCTCCTTACCAGCTGTTCCACCAAATCTCCACTGATCCTTTACATCTCCTACAGTGAATACTGCTTGGTGTTACAATTGCCCTGTGGTCCAGATTTATTCACTCAGCAGATTGACTCAATTTTTTTTAATTCACCTGGTTTTCAGAGCACCTAAACACTGATGCAAAACCACCCTCACCTCTTTCCTGTTGAATATGCATATGTGTGTACATCAAGGTGTGTTATTAGTGATAAATCCATCATACTGATTTCTTTGTAATGTAATCACTGTACCATGCACTCTGTTGTTTTGTTTATGTTTTGGGACCTGTGTGCATAGCACTCCTGAATTACTAAATTCTGCAACTTTTGCATTGCTGACAAATACTTGAATGGTTCTATGCTTAAATGATTTACTTCCTCACCATTAAGTCACCTCTGACAAACGATTACAGATGAATGTATAATTAATGAGACTAATGTGTTTGCAAGTTCAGCACTAACTTCTTGACTACGAACTTATTCATTGATTACTTTATTATATGTGCAGAATGTGCACAGCTTTTTAGAACTGTCTGGCCAGGTTCATATTACGAGTCTTACTGCTCAATTACTGAGCAATACAAGCCAATTGATCATTTTTTGATGGGATCTTGACAATATTCACATTCATAAATGACCCATATGTTAAATTACTTAAATGGGTACATCAGCAATGTCACATGCATGATCTACAGCCACCACAAACAATAAAAAAATAACAAATTTCATTCTCATTATGAGCACATATTGGATATGTATCTTATCTAGGACATATACTACTACATCTTTACAGATAATATATATAATATATGACCAGAAAATTTATAAAAACTGTATTTTTTAATTCACAGACCTGTAATAATAAGATTTAGAATATGTATATATACAGTCAGGTCCATAAATACTGGGACAGTGACAGTTTTGGTAATTTTGCCTCTGTACACCACCACAGTGGATTTGAAATGAAGCAGTTAAGATGTGACTGAAGCGTAGACTTTCAGCTTTAATTCAAGGGGTTTAACAAAAATATTGCATTAACCGTTTAGGAATTACAGCCATTTTTTACAGAGTTCCTCCATTTTCACAGGCTCAAAAGTAATGGGACAATTGACTGATAAGCAGTTTCATGGCCAGCTGTGGCCTGTTTCCTCCTTATATCATGATAAATTAAGGAGATAAAAGGTCTGGAGCTGATTCCAAGTGTTGAATTTGCATTTGGTAGCTGTTCATGGGAACTCTCAATATGCCGTCCAAAGAGGTGTTGATGCAAGTGAAGGAGGCCATCATTAGGCTGAAAAACCAAAACAGACCTATCAGAGAGATAGCAGAAACTTTAGGAGGGCCAAATCAACAATTTGGTACATTCTTAAAAAGAAGGAATGTACTGGCGAGCTCAGCAACACCAAAAGGCCTGGGAGACCACAGAAAACAACTAAAGTGGATGATTGCAGAATTCTTTTCTTATTGAAGAACAACCCCTTCACAACATCTAGCCAAGTCAGGAACACTCTGGAGGAGGTAGGCCTATCATTGTCAAAGTCTACAATCAAGAGCCACCTTCATGAATGTAAATACAGACGGTTTACCTCAAGATGCAAACCGCTGCTAACACTCAAGAACACAAAGGCCAGATTAGACTTTGCTAAAAAACCTCTAAAAAAAGCCTGACCAGTTCTGATGAAAGATTAACTTGTACCAGAATGATGGGAAGAGAAAAGTATGGAGAAGGAAAGGAAGGGCTCATGATCCAAAGCATACCACATCATCTGTCAAACATGTGGAGGAAGTGTTATGGTATGGGCATGTTTGGCTGCCAATGGAACTGGGTCACTGGGGTTTATTGATAATGTGACTGTTGATAGAAGTAGCAGGATGAATTCTGAAGTGTACAGAGCTATACTTTCTGCTCAGATTCAGTCAAATGCTGCAAAACTGATAGGACAGCGCTTCACAGTACAGATGGATAACAACCCAAAACATACTGTGAAAGCAGCCCAAGAGCTTGGAAATTAAATGTTCTTAAATGGCCGAGTCAGTCACCTGACCTCAACCCAACTGAGCTGCTTTTCACTTACTGAAGACAAATTTGAAGGCAGAAAGACCCACAAACAAGCAGCAAAGATGGCTGCAGTAAAGACCTGTCAAATCATCTCAAGGGAGGAAACTCAGCATTTGGTGATGTCCATGGGGTCCAGACTTCAGGTAGTCATTGACTGCAAAGAATTTACCTCCAAGTAATAAAAATAATCCTAATATTTATGATTATATTAGTTTGTCCCATTACTTTTGAGCCTGTGAAAATGGAGGAACTCTGTAAAAAATGGCTGTAATTCCTAAACGGTTAATGCAATATTTTTGTTAAACCCCTTGAATTAAAGCTGAAAGTCTACACTTCAGTCATATCTTGACTGCTTCATTTCAAATCCACTGTGGTGGTGTACAGAGGCAAAATTACCAAAACTGTGTCACTGTCCCAATATTTATGGACCTGACTGTATGTTCTGAGTTATGTGAATAAATTTTCTGTACCGGAAGGCCATTCTGGTATTACTCATTCTCAGATCCACCAGCTGTAGACTCTCATCTCTTGAGCAACTTAGTAACTCTCTGTGGTTGGGTGAGATGTCAAGTGATGTCACCCTGCCTTGTAGGGGAACCTCCTGAGTGCAGCTCGCTGCCCTGAAGGAATATGGTGCAAGTTATAGTTATTATTGCAGAGAAGAAGTGATAAAGAACACTGTGAACTCTGTCTTTGAATTTTTTTTCAAACCACTTTTCAACATAATAATGCATCAGATACCATCAAATTATTTTAAGATTATAATGTAACAACTGTACTGAATATGTATAAATAGTGGTTTTAAAAAAAAATTCAAAGACAGAAACCTCATGGACTTTTAAACATTTTAAGTTACAATAAATTAATCACTTTATACTAAAATCTATACATGAAAACAATGAATTTAAATAAAGAAAATATTGATACTACTATGATAAATTTCTTAAAAGACATTTCTCTGTATGCTGCATATTTCATACAATTCACTGTAAGTGTCCAACATAGACACCCATTTTGAACTGTACAGGACAGACATAAAAATGCATTTACTTAATGATTTCTATAAATTTATCATTGTAATATAAACATTTTAACTGTCAAAATAATTTATCATGAACATTTATAGTGCACAAAAATGTTTTAATGAAGCAGTTAAAAATTCATGTGACTTCCACATTCAACTATTATACTTTATTTTATTAGTACTTTCAATTATACTTTTTATATACTTTTCTCATCTTGCTTTTACAGTGACACAGAATCAAAGCAGTTAGGTCATATACAATCAAAAGAAACACTGATCAGCCATAACATTAAAACCACTGACAGGTGAAGTGAATTGATTATCTCGTTACAGTGACACCTGTCAAGGGGTGGGATATTTAAGGTAGCAAGAGAAAAGTCAGTTTTCAAAGTTGATGTATTGGAAGTGGGAAAAATGAGCAAGCGTAAGGATCTGAGCGATTTTGACAAGGGGAACAAACGCTAGCCCATCTGATCTGATCCCACAGAAGAGCTACTGTAGCACAAATTGCTTAAAAGGTTAATGCTGACTATGTTAGAAAGGTGTCAGAACACACAGTGCATCTCAGCTTGTTGCGTATGGGGCTGCGTAGCCGCAGACCAGTCAGAATGTTGAAAGTGCCTACAATGGGCATGTGAGCATCAGAACTGGACCATGGAGCAATGGAAGAAGGTGGCCTGGTCTGATGAATCACATTTTCTTTTACATCATGTAGATGACACCTGTAGAAGAGACAGCACCAGGATGCACTATGGGAAGAAGGCAAGCCGGTGGAGGCAGTGTGATGCTCTGGGCAATGTTCTGCTAGGAAACCTTGGGTCCTGGTATTCCTTTGACACTTAGCACCTACCTAAATTTTGTTGTAGACCACCCCTTCATGGCAACAGTATTCCCTAATAACAGTGGCCTCTTTCAGCAGGATAATGCACCCTGCCACACTGCAAAAATTGTTCAGGAATGGTTTGAGGAACATGACAAAGAGTTCAAGGTTTTGGCTTGGCCTCCAAATTCCCCAGATCTCAATCCAATTGAGCATGGAGGCCTAACCTCACAACTTACAGGGCTTAAAGGATCTGCTGCTAACGTCTTGGTGCCAGATACGACAGCATACCTTCAGAGGTCTTGTTGAGTCCACGCCCTGACAGGTCAGAGCTGTTTTGGTGGCACAAAGGGGACCTACACATTAAACTGTTCAGTTTATATGACAATAAATAAATTGGCCTTTTCTAGTGGTTTTAAGTCTATAAACATCTATACTCTCTTAGGCCTTTAAGCAGAATTATTTCATGCAAGTCTCAGTGTAGCCTGTTTGATTTACCTGCACAAATCACAGAGAGTAATCTGTAAAACCTCCTAATTTGAAACAACAATGATCCCAATTTGTTTGGTTATAATAGGTCCATCGTAATGATGTCTATCACAAAGAACAGACTTTACTACATATTAGTACTGTTTTGCTAATACTACATCTTATAACAGAAACCATATTTTATAAAAGCAGTGTATTATGTTTAATGACCTTTTATTTATTTCAATAACATAGCTGAAACCCAGTCAAACACAAATATAATATCAATTTAGCAAGGGTGGCATGTATAGTGGGTGAGTGTCTGCGCATGGTCTTACACTTGGCAAATGTCAAAAATCACAATAGCCCTGTACAAATCTTTTTTGATTTATTTTTCTCAATGCCATATTACAGAACATATCAGCTCTTAGGGACTCAAGGAGACAATTAGTGTGTGGGCTGATGGTTGCTAGGCGACAGGCAAGCAGTTGGCAGGGCAGCAGCTGGAGGTTACTGCTGCTTGGAGTGAATGAGAGATGTCAAGGGCTCAAGCGTGGGCTGAATAATATGTTCATTTCTTGAAATCTCTAAATGCAGAAGCTCCACACAGGAATCATATGACACTTCTGGCTTGAAACAAATCACATCCATAGGCAGCTTTGTTTTAGAATGTATTTGTAAAAGGTCTTTGTTTTAGAATGTATTTCACATTTTAAATCCTCAATGTGTATACTGATGGTAAATTTGCCAGAGATATTGTAATACTGGCGGTATCATCATTTGGGTTTGTTTATGACTTGCATGCAAAGCGACCACACAGCACCTCTGTAAGATTGGGGCCACAGGCGGCACACTTGCTCTCCATATGATTTAGCAATATCTCAGTAGTCTCATATTAACAGCTATTAATCATTATTAATCTGGGTTTCACCTTTTTAACTAGTTCACATTAGTTCATTTTTTTAATCTGGGTGATTCAGTAATCTCAATATTTTACAACTCATTCCACCGATATTTACAGTTTACATTATGCTTCATGATGATCTGATGATACAGCCGCATAGTTGACCATCAAAC
This sequence comes from Pangasianodon hypophthalmus, assembly GCF_027358585.1. Lineage (NCBI taxonomy): Eukaryota > Metazoa > Chordata > Actinopteri > Siluriformes > Pangasiidae > Pangasianodon > Pangasianodon hypophthalmus. The sequence goes on along the minus strand of NC_069723.1, from coordinate 13,672,411 downwards.
TGCAGCCTAGGGTGCTCTGATAACAAGTATACTTATGAACACCTTTATGTTTGAACATGGCATTCATTATGGATAAACCATGATTAGCACAGAAATCCAATAACAGAACACCACTCTGGTTCAGATTAGGTGGGCCGTTCCACCCAATCAGGTTTCACTGTCGTTACCCACGTGAGCATTAAAGTCCCCCAGTAAAACCATGGAGTCTCCTGTAGGGGCGCCTTACAGCACCCCGCTCAAGGACTCCAAGAAGGCTGAATGCTCTGTACTGATGTTCAGTTAATAAGCACAAACAACAGTTAGAGACCATCCCCCGACACGAAGCCAAATTGAGGACACCCTCTTGTTCACCAGGGTAAACTCTAACATACCAGTGCCGAGGGGCTATGAGTACTCCCACTGCTGCTCTGCACCTCTCACCCAGGGCAATTCCAAAGTGGAACATCCCCCTCCTAGTTTTTTCATGATGTAAAAACTATAATTTAATCCACATACAGTTCTCCAAATGTTAGACATAAATCAAATAAAGCTGACATTCTGCTGTAGTCAGTTTCCAGTCAAATGTGTTGGAGTACAGAATCAACACAAAAAAAATAATAATAATTATGGCATTGCCTTGTATGTGAAAGGATTTTATGAATCCATGAATACATGACCCAAAACAACTTCAGTTCTAGGACCCACTGCCTTACAGAGCTACCTTTATAATACTCCCAAAAACTAGAGAAGGGCAGCAGGCCCCTAGGACTGAAGTTGAGAACGAATGTAATTACTATTAAACACATCCAAGAAGATTTTCATCAAAATCTCTGGTATGTAGCATTTTACCACAGATAAAAATAGTCATCAGGTAGAACACTGAACTAATTTTATTAATTTCTAAAGCACAAATAACGTGCCAATATCTCTATAAAAATTCAGCTGTATTCATTAATTCCAGTGCACCACAGAACTGTCCTCCAAGTGAGGTTGCAAGGAGCATCTGTTGACAATCAGTTTTCCATTGTCACTATTACAACACACACCTCAGGCTTAATAATTGTATCACAATTAACTAATCCTGCTCTGAAATTTTGCTTAAGCAATGTAACCTCTGTCTTGAAATAATCTATTCAAAACACTACACTGTAGTTTAAAATCAGCCACAGGCAAACAGAGAAAGAAATTCCTCTGAAGCTGAAATTCAGTCACATGCGTTTATGAAAATATCGATAAGACAAACAGTACCGCCTTTCGTTGGCTTAACGTGTGGTATGTAATTCATTCATAAACTAATTATTGTGCAGTCCAATTTCAGTTTCAAGTTTAAGCCTGTTACAATTAATAATAATGGTAGATTCTGTTCTTTGTAATTCTTTTACAAAGAATCATGATATACACAAGAAAAGGCAAACCATCTCAGAAGTAATGAGTAAATATGAAACATGTAATACTCCAAGTCAACCATTATTTAATCATATGTTTACTTAAATAATAAAAGATGTTTTCTTACCTGCTGTCCCAGAAGCGTATTTTTCTGTCAAAATGGCCACTGATTATGTAATACTCTGAGCACACTACGTCACTACAGTAGGATAATACCTCAATGGTCTGTATACCTAAATAAAAAAAAACATAAATCAAGTGAGGAAACTTGCACACAACATGAATAGAATTGTGAATATTCATCATAAGATGATTAAAATAATTAAAAGAAATTAGATTTCCCCAACAACTGGTTGGAAATTGGAAATCAGTGTCTCTATAGTGTTGACATTATCTCATTATGCATCAGTGGGCTGTACAGCTTGTTGAAATCTGGCATGACTATTACAAGTGTTGGGATATCTAGATTTAGTGACAGTGTGCACAAACCAAGAAGATTTGAAAGGTGTATGTGAAAGACAAGGAAATTATCAGACTGCCAAACGAAAGCAATTCAAACAACCACTGCACATAATTTCCACATACAGATAATGGAATATCAACCTAGTCACAATGTTTGACACCTATTGTAAAACACACGTCTAAACCCAGCCTGAAATTATGGAAAAATAAGGTGCATATTCTGTACTTACTAACGAACTGTGAAATATAAAGATAATAAGCTATTTTCTAAGTTCATCATGAAGCTGGCAGCTGAAACAGAGCAATTAGATATTGCGTAGTAACAGCCACTAAGATGCATTCCATAACACAAACCTGTATTAAGCACACAGGCTTGGATCACCTTGTGCAACTAACGTAATGCTAATTTAATAATGTTAGCTTAAAGTTGCTTTACACTCTCCAATTTTCATCATGAGAATGTTGCAGACAAAAATCACAAATCCTGCTATAAGTCCTTTGTCATCAGTTAAAATCTGTATTATACAATCACTGACAGGCAATTTGGCACCTTTGCAACCAAAAAAACGTCAGACAAGCAAGTTCTTGCAGTACCAAAAATTTTGAACCAAAATCTTGTGGATGTGAATGCTGTTACAATGCATGAAAAACAGTCACCAGTAAGAGCAATACTGCATTTTATAATTATTGTGAGAAAATCTGGTGCACAGCACACATGAACATAACTGATATCGCATACATTTGATATTACACACGTGTGTGTTGATAGACTTACAGGCAGCACGTTGCAGGTCCCAGATTTTTACAGTTCTGTCTCCACTTCCAGTCACCACCTGCCTTAGGTTACATTTAAACCTAGCTGCTGTCACTTTGCGAGAATGGCCTGTCAACGTAAACTACAAAAGCAGAAAAGAGACATGGAATTAAATATTACAGGCCATAAAACAGGCCATTAAATATTACAGGCCATATAAGTCCAGCTATATATGATGTTTTAGATATTTTCTTCACTAGGGATCATTGGACGTCTATGCTAATACAGAGTACACTTCAAGACAATTCAGTTGTGCAAAATGAAAGTCTTCACATCTAAATTGATTGTGAATTGGACTATAAAAAGTTAAACTAATTATAAAGATATTTAAAAAAAAAAAAAACTCTCAACACCCATCTCTCAAAGAGCACTCATCAGCCAGCCTGTTTAAACTATCACAATATTCAGTTTGCAGGCGCCTTAAGTGTATAAAAGGGGTAATTTTCTCCTTTGCAGCAGCACAGAGTCACATGACACCTCTGAATGTAAGCAGGCACACCTCATACAGTATGTCTTAATGCAGCTCTGTGTGGATGATGCTCTGGAGAGCATGATTCAGGGAAACAGTAGAGTACATCAGGAGTGCTCAATCAGACAGAATGGGGGATGGGGGCTGTTACCTTTGGAACAGAGTCATCCAACCGCCATATAAGAGCTGAGTTGTCATATGATCCAGCTAAAATTCGGCTGCCCTGATGAAGTTAGGAAGAAAAAACAGGATGTAAAAACAAACATGTAATTCACAAGTAGGCTCAAAATAACAACAAGACTTTCATTAGGCAAAGTTTCAAATCAGCTACTTTATGCTATATCATTGCCAGTGATGTGCCTCCTAAACAAAAATGCCATGGTGTATATTCATACCGTAGGATCAAACTCAATGCTGGTGATGCCCTCATTACTCCCATCTAGTGTCCCTCTGTAGTGCAGCATGCCTGAATGACAAATATTTTCAAAATATCTCTATGTCTATCAAGTTATGCTTGTCACAATAAATTATAAAGGTTAATATTATTTACTAAAACAATAAAACTTTGATAATTCATTTCTATACACAAAACTGTGATTAGCAGTTTAATTGTCATTTTTCTGAACTTTATGACACTTTTAGAATATAAGCATAACAGTAGTAAAAAATGCACATACATAGCCTTTTATCAGCACTGAATATAGAAGTAAATTAACTTCTGATGGCTGTTTATACTGTAAAAATATTGCAAAGGGAAGACATAAATACATAAAACCTACAGAAATACAAACTTGGGAATTAGACAATAAACAATGTAATATAGCAAAACCTATGTACATAAATAAGGTACTTTTCTATATAATATTAATATATTAACGCTAACACATTTAGCAACAATGGCTACATTACAAAGTATATTATTACAAATATACTCATAAATATTACTGTGTTCCATGACAATAAATAATGGTTAAACCTATTCCAAATGTGATGACAGTGATGGAGGTTATATGAAGAAACTTTGTGGAATCTACTTAAAATCATCAGCAAGCACTTCAAAAAATCCCAATCCTTTTAAATAATTGTGATTAGGTGATTATGTAATAATTGTGACAGGCCTAATTCTGGAGGGCCCCTAGGACTAACGCGCAGTAAGCCACGTCATGTCATGTCATACAGGTGAAATAGGCACATTTATACACGTACTCATAACCCTTACTTTTGGGGTACAGTAGGTCATGAGGTTCTGACAGCCTTATCAATGTTCTTTTGAAAACTACAGGTACTATATAGAAAGCTTCCCTTCTGCTAACACTCTGCTAATACAGGACATGATTCTGATTGTTTTTTAGGGTTTATTTAATTAATTCATTTATTGGTGTTTGCTAGCTATATGCTTGAACATGACCATATCCACTGTTAGAGCAATAATTAAGAAGTTTAAAACTCGAGCAGTAATGAACATGCCTTGAGAAAGACACCAGTGTATTTTGCCCACAGTATTTTGGGGCAATATCTCTGCCAAAGCCCTGAAAATTTTGTTAGAATACATGGCACCATGGACTCAATGAAGAATAAAAAATGAAATGGAAAATGAAATTTAAAAGAAAATCTGGCTGCCTTTGTTTGGCTGAAACTTCCAGCAGGACAATGATCCAAAACATGTGTCCAAATATATAGAAAAATGCTTTGTTGGCCACAAAATCAAGCTTTTGACATGGCCATCCCAGTCCCTTGACCTAAACCCCTTTGAAAACCTGTGGGATGAGCTGAAGAGAACAGTCCACAAGAAGATCCGTAGTTGCTGGAGAGATTATGTATTAAGGAGTTCTCTGAGACTCCTCGCTCTGAATTCTCCAGTCTCATCCAGCATTACAGGAGAACACTCAGTGCTTTTAAGCTGACAAAGGGAGGTTGCACAAAGTACTAACTCAGGGATATGTAATTTCTTAAAATTTTCTTAGAATAAATTTATGTCCATTAAAGGTTAGCTTTCTTACATATATTAGTATGAGATTAAGCTAATTAACCCTAAACACATTTTTATAACATTTTTAAAGAACTTTTAACCTAACTTTCCCAAGCATGCCAATAATTCTGGACCTGATTGTACTACAAAAAATGGTCAGATATGACAATTAGTTGGAGCATTTCAAAGCTGATAATTATAAACTCCTATAAAAACTTATCACTTCCTCTTCATTTCCACTTGTACTTGTGCAGTACCTGAGCTGATGTCCCACAGCTTGATCACCCTGTCTGTGCCTCCAGTGGCCAGCAGATTTGAGCTCGGGCTGAATCTCACCGCATTGATTCCAAGCTCGTGAGCATCCTGCACCAACAGAGAAATTTCAGTTCTTGCACACAAACACATACTTTTTATGTGCCCTGAATTCACATAGTACTCCCTGAATTCACATAGTACTTCCAAAATCAAGTAACTTTAGTGATCCTCATACCTGAAATGCTACACAGCAAGTTCAGAATGTTCACTGAATTCATTCAGATCATAGTGAAAATATCCAACAACATAATTTACTTAAATTCCAGAAAAGAGAAGTGAGAAGAAAGAGAAGTCCTAACCTTAACTGTTGATAAACAGAAGACAGCACATGCAAATTATGACATTTCTACAACTAAGAAGTTATAAAATACTTGTAGCTACAGTAATTTAGGCTGGAGACACTGGAATGCATATTTGAAATGAAAACAAAAACAGTGTTGGGTGCCTGCATGTGACAGAGTTGCACTGTGCCACAGCAAGAAACTGTTCTGCAGAAATGTATAAAAGGTCTTTGTGGCCCATACCATGGAACACGAGCTTCCTTTCTCCAATTGACACTTAAATCTAAAGACACATTTATCTGTCAGTCTGTCTTTTATTTTCTCCCTTCATGCATCTACTAATGATCATTTACATATAATTTCATTTGACTAACTAAGTGGTTCCTAAACGAGGAACTGCGATGCCATGTTGGGTTGACAACTTTAAGTGACTGGCTCAGTGGAATAACAGAATTCAAGAATACTAAATTCTAAATTATGAATTTGGAATAAAAAATATGTAGGGTAGTCAAGGCTTGATGGCACAGAAAATTCATAATGTTCATTTGGGGTCTTTTGCCCAAAAAGCTTCTGAACCCTTTGACTAACTAGTAATATTTATAGTAAACTTAACCTTAGGGATCATACATCCCATTCTTCTGGCCTGAATGGAGGTAACATATTGTTTTCATCATGTGAAATATTAGAGGAAATAATATGTAACTGCTAATTTGTAGGGATGTAATAAAAATTATATATATCGATTATCGATCTGCATGTTATTTTCTCTATGTATTTGAGACATGAACGGTGTAAACTTACTTTTAAATGGGTAATTTGTGTTAGCTAGGTTTTTCACATTGTAGTCTATTAGACTTGCATTTAAAACATTTGCCTGGCATATGATCTTTGGGAGACCACAGGGGGCGATACAACAGATCCTGAAGATATAATTGATCTCCTTCACTCCTCTTCTGTGTTGGTCAACTTTAAATTTGCGCCACTTAAACTTTCTGTGACGGTCGGCTGTGTTTGCGGAAGATGATAAAACCACTGGAGAATTTTGGGGAAAGAGAAAGAGAAGTGATGCCTGGACTTGTTTTCGATTCTGGTTGACAGTGCTGGTCAATACCAAGATAACAAAAAAATGTGCAAAAAATGCAACAAAGAAATGCCATACTGTGGAAACACGACACATTTTATAGCACAAATTTTGAACAAGTGTCACGGCAATGGGCAGCTACACCCTACTATTTTGTGAGTATTGAACAAACGAAAACTCTTGAGCATGTATTCGCCACAGGGTCAAAATAGCATCTGTGCAATGCGCTACTGATGTCTCAAAGTTGTTTGGCGACTGTTGCTAGGATGCAGGCCTTACCTCACTAACTCATTCATAAACACTTAATATGGCTCAATTTAGCAGGTCTTCCTGTTGACACTGTCCGTGTGCAGCCAGTATTTACTGTATATTTGAAAATTACTGATAAACATTTCCCGATTATCGATACAGGAAAAAGACATCAACCCAAAGCCTACTAATTTGTATGCTTACTGGTGATCTGAACACTTACCACTGCATGAATGACTTTGGTTGGGACTCTAGCTACTAAGCAAACTCCTTGAGGAGTATAGACGTCTTCTTCCAAACTGCTAACTGAATTACCTCGCCTCTTCTTTCTGAAAACACACAAAGGCAGAGAACGATTTATTATGCCTAACAGATAAATGCATTAACTATAAATTAATCTGTATACAAGAAATAAAAATGAAATATGGGGGAGCTGATTGAATATGATTATGCCATGTTGTTATTCATGCAGATATAGAATAGTATAAAAATTCATGTGGATATCAAATCAGATGCAAAACATAGAGTAGCAATCCAGGGCAGTGAAACCAAAACTATTGCTTTCATTGTATATCAATGCTCTATGGATGATTTTTTTTTTTTAATTCATGTGTATTTTAAAGCATACACACTCACCACCTACTTTATTAGGAACACCTGTACACCTGCACATTCATGCAGTTATCTAATCAGCCAATCATGTGGCAGCAGCACAATACAAAAAATCATGCGGATACAGGTCAAGGGCTTCAGGTAATGTTCACATCAAACATCAGAATGAAGAAAAAGTGTGATCTCTGTGACTCTGACCATGGCATGATTGTTGGTACCAGATGGACTGGTTGGAGTATTCCAGAAACTTTTCTCACAAAACAGTCTCTTTAGTAGTTTACACAGAATGGTTCGAAGAAACAAAAAAACTTGAGTGAACATTGACTGTGGATGGAAACACCCTGTTGATATGAGAGGTCATAGGAAAATGGCTGGTTCGAGCTGCCAGGAAGGATAAGTAACTCTTTATAACCGTGTTGAACAGAAAAGCATCTCAACATGCACACAACATCGAACCTTGCAGTGGATGGCCTGCAAAAGCAGAAGACCACATCAGGTTCCACTCCTGTCAGCCAAGAACAAGAATCATGGGCACAGGCTCACCCAGAAATGACAGCTGAAGATTAAAAAAAAAACACCTAGTCTTTTTCCAGTCTGCAACTGTCTAGTTTGGGTGAGCTTGATGTGAAAATTACCTGAAGCTCTTGACCTGTGACCTTGAGCTGCATGACTTTTGCATTTTGCATAACTGCATGAATGTGTAGGTGTACAAGTGTTCCTAATAAAGTGGATGGTGAGCGTATAATTACCACTGTAAAATTTTACTGCTTTTGGTTTCTATTCTTACCTTTTGTATTGAAGTATAAAAACAATCACATTAACTTTGTTACTATCTTCACGGTTGTCTTCATACAATTTTTCCTTTCATCCAACAGTGGCAGCAGACTGTGCTAACACAGTTAGCTAAAATTCAAGAGCTTTTTTTCTCTGACTACACCAGCAAACTAATTTACAGAATGATATTTAGTCATGGCTACAGACAAAAAGCACAAAGCTAAGTGAGAAGGGGCAATTTCAAAACAGCTGGAAACCATTAAGCATGGAACACCTTTCTTGAATTCTTGAAAGAGTCCTTAACTAAAGTGGATTTGCAACCAAGTATTAAAAATGGAAATTTATTATTGTTAATTTGTCTAATTACTTTTTGTTTGAAATAGGGGGACCACATAAAAAGTGCTGTAATTCCTACACTGTTCACCAATTTGGTGAGCTCATAGTCATTACTAAATTTAATATATTCTGTGGTGTATATATATATATATATATATATATATATATATATATATATATATATATATATATATATATATATATACACACATATATAGATCAGCCATAGCATTAAAACCATTGATAGGTGAAGTGAATAACATTGATTATCTCGTTACAATGGCACCTGTGAAATACATTAGGCAGCAAGTGAACAGTCAGTTCTCAAAGTTGATGTGTTGGAAGCAGGAAAAATGGGCAAGCGTAAGGATCTTTGACAAGGGCCAAATTGTGATGGCTAGACAACTGGGTCAGAGAATCTCCAAAACGGCAGGTATTTTGTGGTGTTCCCAGTATGCAGTGGTTAGAACCTACCAAAAGTGGTCCAAGAAAGGACAACTGGTGAACCAGCGACAGGGTCATGGGCACCCAAGTCCCACTGATGCGTGTGGGGAGCAAAGGCTAGCCCGTCTGGTCCAGTCCCACAGAAGAGCTACCGTAGCACAAATTTGGGGAAGAGACAGCACCAGGATGCATTATGGGAACAAGGCAAGCCAGCAGAGGCAGTGTGATGCTCTAGGCAATGTTCTGCTGAGAAATCTTGGGTCCTGGCATTCATGTCGATGTTACTTTGACATGTACCACCTACCTAAACACTGTTACACCCCTTCATGGCAATGGTATTCCCTAATGGCAGTGGCCTCTTCCAGCAGGATAATGCGACGTGCCACACTACACAAATTGTTCAGGAATGGTTTGAGGAACAGAACAAAGAGTTCAAGGTGTTGACTTGACTTTCAACTTCCCCAGATCTCAATCTGATCAAGCACCTGTGGGATGTGCTGGACATTTTCCTCAAACCATTTTATAAATATATGTGTGTGTGTGTGTGTGTATGTATATATCGGTGTGTGTGTGTGTGTGTATATACATATGTTAAACCAAAAGCTACAGTTAAGGTAAGCAAAGATGCTCCAATCACTACTGCTGCTACTCGCTGCCTATCAGTACTGCTACTGCTACATTAAGCTATTTGGCGCTTTTGGCGCAGATGGATGGCCTCAATGGCACAGAGCACACACTGCTTCTCCTTCATCTCATATGTTATGATGCATATATACACAATTTTCTATACAAATGCTCTCCCTCCAGACTGTTTAATTTTAACGGCAACAAAACTGTTTTTTTGGCAAAAGTGGAATGCCAGTTGCGCCACCCACCAATATATGTTATTATGCCAACCAGTAGTAGAAACGCTGGCAACCTCATAGTACAGTGACTGGCAACTTGCAGTGATAAAATCACTGTATGTGTAAGTGTACCTTTACTCTTTGGCTAATTTTTGCACTGACTCAACATTGATCGCTATTCTTATTCATGCACATTTTATCTTGTCTTGTCTTGCACTTTGTTTAGTGTATTGTTTATTGTTTATTGCTTATTGTTCATTGTTGATTATTGAGCTGTACTGAAAAAAATTACCACCAACACTGTTGTGTGCCAATAAAAGAATCTTGTATTATCTTGCATGTAAGTAACATCTCCAAACTTGTTTATGAGAAACATAAGCCAAAATAAGAAATATGTTAACCCTGTATGACACAGAGAAACCAGTGTATGCTCTCATAACCTCTAGAAAGCACTACTGTAATGTGTTCCATTTAAAACTCTGAATGGTTTAGCTTGGGCTGATTTCCTGATGCAGTACAGTTCATCTCCATCACTTCTCTCAGTTGAAGATGTTTTTCTTATATTGCCCCTAAACTCTGGAATAGTCTCCCAGAGAAAATCAGGAATGCTAGCTCATTAAGTATTGTTCAATCCAGATTAAAAATTTACTTGTACAAACTGGCCTATTCACAGATTTTGGGTCTTTATAGATTTATTTTTCATATATTTCATGAGGTTTCATGAGTGACTGTACAGTTTAATGTGCCTTTTTCATAAATATTTTACACCATCTAATATTTTATGAGTATAGCTTTGAACTCAAAAGGAAAAGTGCTACATAAAGATTACGATGATGTTGATGATATTGATGATGATGATTATTATTGTTGTTGTTGTTGTTGTTATTTCTTGTTCTTAGTTACTCACATCGATCCTGTATTAAATGTTGTCTGATATAGGTATTAGAGGGGAAAATATATGATTCACACAATATGGCACCTATTGCAGTATATTTATGCAATAAATTTTAGTTGGTAGTGCATTATAATATGGTGAAAATACCCTCAAGATCACAGATTAATACAACTCTAGGGTTTTCTGGAGAAAGTGAACTGGACACAGTAGACACAAAGACATCTATTTTCAGTGTGCTTCTCTCATGCACAACAATAGCAACACTGTTCTGTTTTGACAACTCCTACACTCATTCACTTTGGTATTGCCCACTGGTTTACGCACTGTATGAAAAAAATGATGCCTGCAATATGTCTTAGATTTTTGTTGTGTTTGCTAATAATTTCACATTACAGAACTAGAAGCACAAGTCTAAAACATCCTAAATAATAGTATTAAACAATGTTTAAATCCTTTTAAGTATGTAAGTAAAAGTAAAATGTTTACTCACTCAAATAGACCTCTGATTGAGCCAAGAATCCGAGGAGAAGTAACCGAAGCTGACCTGAGACCAACAATAATTGTTGGGTAAAAAGACAAAATAAAGTAAACAAGAAACAAACACAAACACCCACCCTTACATTTTGGTATCTATTGTGTCATGGTGATATCAACAAGACCATAAATAAATTACCAGGGCTAACTAAAAATGTCAAGGCTTGCTTAAACAATGTTACCCCTAGTGAAATGGTTATAAATTTACTGACTCTGGTGAGTAATTCCACATTTTCCTAACAAAAATGAGCCAATCCTAGGGAAAAACATTAAACACAAAAGAGATGGGTCATATAAGGAGTAACACATGATGGGCCATGCTGTTATAGGATAATAATTGATGGGGTGATACAGCTCCACACAAAGTGGATCATTTTCCTCTAATAGCATATCGTGAAGTGTGTTATTCCTCTAATACCACAGCGATTTTCCAGCAATTACAGTTTTTTGTGTTTAGATTATTACATTCCACAGATTCTGTTAAAGCTCATAATTTCACACCATTAAAGACTCTGAATGGATGCAAAAATTGTTTGAAATCTGCTGATATATCTTTTGTGAGTTTCTGCTGTTCTTGTGCATAGATAGTTGAATTGTTATTACTAAAAAATTATAATTAGTGCTGTTACCTGAAAGCTCGTAAATGGCTACTTTCCAGATCCTCTCCACTTTTATTCCTGCGTAGTAATGGTGATGATGGTAATGATACACTTTTGGGTACTCTGGAAAAAAACGTAATTTTTTTACTTCTTCATTTTTTAGAAGTGAGGCAAATCCTCTCTGACCACAACATGTGGTAAATCTTGTCATGCAGTATGAGGTTTTACTCCAATACTCCAATAAATCATACCTAGACTACATACAATCTTAGAAAAAAAGACCAAATCTAGAATCCTCAAGGGCTTTTTGCTTGTCCCTCTGAGGGAACCCTTAATGGTTCTATGTTGAAACCAACAACATAGTGTTTCCCTATAAGAAGAAATCTTTTCTGTAAAAGTGTGTGTATCAGTCAGCATCACAGTAGGTGGGTACAATACTCTGGTTTTGTCAGTAAACAATCAGTGTCAAATAATCAATCAAAATGGTGTCAATATGAGGACAAACCAAAACCACTTTGCCTGTCAAAAAACCTTTGACGACCATGTATATGACCTTTTTGTACTAGTTAAAATATTTCCTTGAAACTGCAATGTCAAATATACTGACTCATCCAATTAATACTGCTAAAAATATTACTCGTTGTTTGTCATGACTGAATTTTCATTGCCAGTCCATAAGCTCACCTCAGTACCTCACTTTCTGCCTGTCTGTCAGTCTCTTTGTCTCACTCTCATACTCTACAAAACTTAAAAGGTCCCAGGCAACTGATTAAAAAGATTGAGATTAAAAAGATCAAGTCTTGACATTATCAGTCATCGAGAATCTCACAATGAATCACTGCTATGTTTATGAAAGTACAACTGCTTCAAGAAAGGCTGATGGAGGCTTTCATCTAATTCATTCATATTGCACCCCTGGATCTATTTGGAATCAGGTACCTTACACATGGATAGCAGCAGTCAGAAGGAAGATACTAAATCTGACTCGCCTATCTCACCTTGTTAGGTTAAGATTATGACTCTTAATATTTATCATTAAAATTTTAAAAGATAATTAAAAGGTATTCACAGCTAAATAATAGGATTACCTCCACTGAAAAAAAAAAGCTTAAAAAAAATTCTGGAAACAATTTGCGTTTATTTTTTAAGTAAAATTAACATGTAATTTCAAGTAAAATCTACTTGATTTAAATGGTTCATATTGCACAAATAAAACAAATAAGTCAAACTTTTGCTCCTTTCTTTTAAGTAAATTTTTATTATTTATTTCATGGATTAATTACATAAATCTTAAATGGCTCCAACCAGAAGCAGAACCCCAGTGGGCACACATACTTACATGAACCTTCGTAAAACCTGAACTGATAGAACCCAACATGACTAACCATCTTGAACACAAACACATAATCCATACCACTGGCTAAGAAACAAAAAAAAAAACATGAAACACTTGCAACTTGCAAAATATTTCACAATACAATAGTCTTAGGCCTTAAAGCTAGCATAAAACAAGAACTATTGAAAACAACCCATCCATAACGCTCAGAATTAATCCAATTAATAAAGTTCTGTAAACGTATATGTAAATAGAGTTCAAAAATCATGCTCCAACATTAGTATGGTGCGGACTGTATTAATTTCAACTTTAATTTCACAAACATTAATCCTTTTTCTAGTATTGTGTGCTCTATTTACAAAATAATAGTAAATTTAACCCAGCGAACTGAGTAAAATATACATTTTTGTTTTAGCCAAATATTTACATTAATTAATTTAGAACAAAACTTTTAAACAAGTTTTTAAAAAAGCATTTAAACAATTCTAATAATTTACTTTTCTGTGTAAAAAAACACAGATTTCTTTTTGTCATATTTACTGAACCACAATATTTTTTTAGTGTAGCTCACATGAATTTCTGCAAAAAATCTAAAGCTGATATTCGGCTTGATCACTTACTTGTCAGTGTTCAGACTCTTACTGGCAGCCACCTCAAGTTCCTTATGAAGACCAGCTTGCCTGGCTCTAAAAAAAGCAGTAGAAAATTTTGGCAGCACTGCAGATGTGACAGAAAATATTTCTAGATGCAAGAGTCACAGATTAGCTGCTATTTATTGTGAAAAAGAATATATACACAGTATACCTTCATATATTTGAATCATTTCACATTAGAGGAGTTGTTTGTAATTAACCTGATGATATTTTATGTTTAAAAATAAAAGACAAAATATTTGCTGGACTGTCCAGCCAACTGCATTCTCATATTTTTTCAAAGGAGTAAAAAGCAACTGCAAAAGGCCACAGAATGGGACAGGTTATATGATATTGGCAGCTACAGAGGAAAAATCTACATACACCTAGGCTAAAGACAGTCAACCTTAATTTTTCACAACTTCACACATTTCATGTTACCATACATCTCCTGCGTTCTGTCAGTTAGGCTATCTACTTTATTTCCATAAGAGGTCATTTCAGCATAATAGTTAATAGAATTTATGTCAGCTTTTATTTACTATATTACATTTTCAGTTGGTCAGAGGTTTACATACACTTTGTTAATATATGGTGGCATTGCCTTTTAACTGCTTGAACTTGAATCAAACACTTGGGGTAGCCTTCCACAAGCTTCTCACAATACAGAATTTTTGTTCATTCCTCCTGTTACAACTGGTGTAACTCTGAGCTTCCTTCCTCATGCTTTTTCAGTCCACATGTCTATGGGATTAAGGTCAACTGCTTTGTGATGGCCACCCAATACTTTCACTTTGTTGTCTTTAAGCCATTTTGTTACAACTTTGTACGTATGCTTAGGATCATTGTACTGCTGGAAGACCCAGTTATTTCTATACATATTCTATTGTAGTATTTCTAGACAATCCTCCTTCCACATGATGCCTTCAGTTTTCTGAAGTGCACCAGTCCCTTTTCCAGAAAATGGCGATAAATGACTTTCTTGATGGTGGATGTACATAATTCTGTACCTGATACCTCCAAAACGTTCACCAGTTCCTGTTGCTGTCTTGGGGTTCAGTTGAACCTTTTGGACGAAATTTTGCTCATAAGTGGGAGTGGCTCTTTCCTCTTTGTTTAAAGAGACACTCAACTTGGTGTATATAAACTCTGACCCACTGGAATTCTGATATAGTGAATTAAAGCTGAAATAAATCTGTCTCTAATGGATTGTTTTATAATGACCTTTTTCATGTGAACAAAATAGATGTCCTAACTGACTTGCCAAAAGAAATGTATGATAACATGAAATGTGCGGAGTTGTGAAAAACTGAGACTTTAGCCTAAGTGTATGAAAACTCTTGGCCTCAACTGTACCTCCTCACTACCTCACCTCAGTCTCCTCTCATTGCGGTGGTTCATGCGAGCAGCGGCCTGTTCTTTCAAGTGAATCATGTCCTCCAGGACATCTGAGCCATGGAGTTTCTCTTTCCTGTAATCTTCATCCAAGTGCTGATAGCGCTCATGAAGAGTGTCATACTTAGTCTTGAGGAGTAAGTTGCTATCGGTCATCTCTTTCACATCAGACCTCAGCCTGGCTTTCTTTAATTCCACAGCCATGAGGTTGTTCTGAGTATCATGCAACCTAATATGAAAGAACAATGCACACATTTCTATTGTGATAGACAATAAAATGTTCACTCATATGATTCCTCATTTTACATTGTACGTATGTTTATGGTTAAGTATACACAAGGCCCCAAGTTCAAAGTAGGAATAAGCAATGTTAATAAACATAAACTTTTGAAGACAAAAGTACAAAAAAAATCAGCAGATAAGGAGGAAAGGTATCATGTAATCTCTATTACAGAGCATTCAGCCAAAACACAGTAGTGGTCAATATTATGCTTTATAATATTATTAGAATCTCTAAGGACATATAAGCTGGAAGTCTGTGCAAATGGGTTCTGGGGATGAGCAGTAACCTTGCCTTAATGGATGATATCCTGTTTTGCAGCCAAAAGAATATAATGTAATTTAATGAACACAGATGCTGAACCTAGACATGCACGTGCACTATACTGTGTCTTGTATATGTTTAAAAATTCATGAGACAAAAGTCTTGCATCAAGTGTACAAGTGAAATAATTCTGAAAGTTGTAGGAAATAAATTCAGATGATAATCTGAATGAGCAGACATTTAAATCATAATATTCATTCCACAATCTATACTATATTGTGTATATATTATATATAGTATATATCTATACTATAGCTCAATATTATATTTTGAGCTAGTGTCCTGTTACTAAGCAGACAGAAATCAGATCTTTTACACAATTTGATTGCACACTATATGGCCAAAAGTATGTGGATAGCTGAGTATTGAACATACCATTCCAAAGCCATGGGCATTAATACTGAGTTGTTCCCCCTTTGCCACTATAACAGCCTCCACTCTTCTGAGGAGGCTTTTTCACTAGATTTTGGAAGTGGCTGTGGGGATTTGCCCATTCAGCCACAAGAGTGCAAGAGGTTGGGCACTGATGTCGGGCAAGAAGGCTTTGTGAGCAGCTGTCATTCTGATTTATCTCAAAGGTGTTCAGTGGGGTTGAGGTCAGGGCTCTGTGCAGGCAACTTGAATTCTGACATTCCAACCTCGGCAAACCCTGTCTCACTTTGTGCACCAGGGCACTGTCATGCTTGAACAAGATTTAGCTCAGCCTCTTAGCTCCAGTGATGGGGAAATCTTAATGTTCCGGCATAGAAAGCTATTCTAGACAATTGCGTACTTCTAACTTTGGGCCAACATGTTTGAGAAAGGCCCACATATGGCTGTGAGGGTGAGGTGTCCACATACTTTTGGCCATAAAGTGTATGTAGCAGCTCTTTGTTATAATACTGACTTACAATGCAACTTCTCACAATCTTTGCTGATGTTCATCACAAAGTGTTAAAAAGCAAAACTGAACCCAAGCCCAGCTTACTAATTTTACATACATGTCTATACAAATATTTGCGGTACGTTTTAAACAATATTTGCCTAAAAATGTGAGATGTGCTCAAGCAAGAATGTTGTACACTGATAAAGAGGTTTACCTGGCATGTTGCCTTTCAAGAAAAGCATCCTTGATTTTTATCTCTTGCTGCAGCTCCAATACCTTGTAAGCAAGCTACAATAACAATTAAAAAGAAAAATAGAGAAATAACCTTACTTAGCAAGAATCTATTCAGTGAAACACAAAATAACATGCAGATTTAGATTTGTAAGCAGAGAGGATTTGCTCGCAGTATGTAACAGGGAACTTGTGTGCACATGAACACAAACAGCAAGCAGATGTTTTTTTTTGTTGTTTTTTTTTTTTTTTTTTTTACTTGCACCCATTATTTCTAGATTGCCTTAAAATGAATAACCTGTGCTTTTCTATTTAAGCTTTGAGCTTTTGAGCAAAACAAGTTCAAGAGGTTCTGGACATTTCTGAAGTGCCAAACAGACTGGAAGGGATGATTTCAATATATTAATTCAATACAAATGCAAATACTGTCAACTGGAAACTGCAGCTAGGAAATTCTAGGATTGATCAGTATAGTGATGGGTTGGTTTGTAACAGGCATCGCTCCCTACCTCACCAGTGACTGTCTTCAGGGATGATAAATCCTCAGATGAGGAAAACGGTCTGTAAAATAATAAAACAATAAACATATGACTTTAATAAAGCATATTTTAGGGACACATTACAGATATAGCTGAAAAAAAATTAGGCAAATCAACTGAACTTCACATGTCATTCCTGTAATAAGGTATACTATATAAAGTAATATTTAAAAAGCTAGAGGCATGTCTAGACTAGCATGCATGTTCACTTTCAAGATTTCTATGGATATTACACACTGTGGTTTTAATAATGGAGAATTCTTAATCCTGACTGTCCTGATTCTGTTCATTTACAGGCAGGTGTGGCACAGTGCTTAAGGCTCTTGGCTACTGATCAAAAAGTTTCAATGCCAGCACCGTCAACCTGCCACTGTTGTGCAAAGCCCCTAAAGCTTAACACTCTCTGCTTCAGGAGCACTGTATCATGGCTGACCCTGTGCTCTGACACCAGCTTCCTCACAAACTGGGATACACACAAAAAAAAAGAAAAAAGAAAGAAAGAAATTCACTCTACTGTACTTGTATATGTGACAATAAAGGCTATCTTCAAATTAAAAATGTTGATTACAGACTCTCTGGTCTACATTGGGCTTGTTACGGTGTCATGGTTTCACAGTTAATCACAAAGTATAATCTAAATTTAAACTACTGATGTTTTCAAAATATATATTAATTAGTTTTTCATTCACTACAATGATTTTTGGTGCTAAGTAAGTAGGGAAATACCCTTGCTAAAGCAAGAACGGGGAAAAGAAATAAACATGTTAGGGAAATGGTCCAAACTATCATTTAAGGATAGGAAGTAAAGTGTAAAGTGTAGATTAAATACATGTATGAGTGTTCATGTTCATATTTCACAATACAGTTTTTCCTGTGAACAGCTGCGTGTGTGTTATAAATGATTGCTTAATATGTGATACCATGATCTTTTCATAAAGAGAAAATGGCATACAGTAACACAGTGTACATGTTTAGGGCCTGATATATAAATAAATAATGGTTATTTTGTGGTGTTACAGTGAAGCTGCCTGTGGTCTGTAGATCACTGTGTAAAGTGAAGTACACTGTGGGTTATTTGTTGTCATACTGTTCCTTTAATAATGACTGTGGCCAACACATAATTACACTGTAATAGCTATTTATTATGCATGTTTTGTCTATTTGACACACCTTTTTTTAGCTATTTATTATGCATGTTTTGTCTATCTGACACAGCTTTTTTTTTTTTTTTGACAGTTTACCAAACTTTTCAAGTCGTCAATCAAATAAATGACTACTCTGCAATCCGACAGTCAGCAACAGAAGCACGCAGAAGTGTTCATTAGGAAGTTATTACCTGGGAGGGGAGCGGAGGCCTTGTGTGATGAGTGCGCGTTGAGCGCAGCGCTCGAGCAGGTTGACGTCTGCAACACAGTGACAGTGAGTTCAAACTGCATTTCACGCCTCAGTGAGCTGTTCTGCTCGCATTTCGGCGTTAAAACCCTCAACTAAACAGCTGCTCAGACTGTACTCTGTCTTCCTTAGAGCGTGCTGCCGCTGTCTTAAAGCAAACAAAGCTCTCTCTCTCTCTCTCTCTCTCTCTGTGTCTCTGATTTCACCGTTTAACCAGAGTGTGGTTCAACTGTACATCGCTCATATGTGCTAGTAATCAAGTTAATTTACAAAACATTACTACAGCGGACATTTTGAACGTTGGGGAGTCGCCCAGTTAGCAACGAAACAGGTTAAACACGGTAAAACAACAGTTAGCAAGGTGGTTTCATACTTATTTTAATATAGCCTACATGATCGTATCACATCTTGGAAGACGATCTTCTGCGCCTTATCGCGATATTTCAGCTGCCGGATGATGTGCCGTTTCCATGGCTCACAGTGTTTTGGGTCCGGGCTCGTCTTAGTGCATTGTCTCCCAGGCTTCGTGAACTCCGTAGTGGCCATGATTTAAAAAACTCATCGGTGTTTCATTCCAGACACATGGCCCATGATGGATTTCCGCATTATGGGCCGATATGAATCGATTTAGACATGGCAAAGCGTGGCTGAAAGGAGAAACTTACAGGAACTTGTTAGATCAGTAGGTGAGAACTGAGCCTGAGGCTCCCTAACGTCAGAACGCACGCGAGCACACGCCTGCTCAGTTCGCCTGCACTTTACATAAGCGGAAAATGCCCCAATCTGTTCCTCTGACACGCGAAAACACAGACAAGGAAGTTGGCAGTTTTTTCCTAATACGAACATGTCTAACAATAACAACATGACATGTTTATATTAGCCAAAAAGTTGGGGGAAAAAAACAAACAAACAAAAACCATTCTATGGTCATACCGAATAACCGGTAGGGAAAAGTTTTATTTGTCTTGTATAATATTCTGACCATAGACTGCACTATATAAAACTACAACCTGCGAAAAGTATGCGTATGTCCAACTCTCTTACTGAGTATTCAATTCTAGTAATACTGTGTAAGCTTTAAATGAAATTACGGTATATGGTTAAAAGACAAGTAGTAAATAGCTCTGGCTGTTTGGGCTGAACAGCTTTCAATCTCGACAGCCGTCCTATTTTGCTTCACCGTGACAGCACTAGAAAGGGAAAAAACCATAAGCCTGATATTCTGACTGAGCAGTTTCTGTTTGGGGAAAACACAAGTGTACAGTGGATATGAAAAGTTAAGATGCAGGTTTTTGTGATGTAAAAAAAAAATGAAACCAAGATCAATCATGTCAGAACTGTGAAATTGCAACATATAAAAAATCAAGTGAAAAACAATCAGAAACATTTTAGGGAAAAATAGGAAAAACAAAAAAGTTACAATAAGCTGGTTGAATAATGTGCACACCGCTTCATAACTGGGGATGTGTTCAGAATGAACCAATCACTCAGTCTCATGATCAAAAGTAATTATCACACAACTGTCATCAATTAATTTATTCTGATTAACCCCAGATAAAGACCAGCTGTTTCTGTACGATTTTCTTGACATCCTCATGGTTTCATCTGACTGCTGAAGCCATGGTCCGCAAAGAGCTTACAAAGCATGTACGGTATCTCACTTGTCGAAAGATATCAATCAGTAGAGGGGTATAAAAGAATTCCCAAAACATAAGATGTACCATGGAACACCGTGAACGCCACCATCAACAAGTGGAGAAAATGGGGCACCTTAGTGACATTACCAAGAACAGGATGTCCCTCCAAAATTTGCAAAAGAAGAAGAGAAAATCTTTCCAGGGAGGTTGCCAAGAGACCTAACATGAGATTGAATGTGACTGGTTCATTCTGAACACAGCTTCAGGAATATCTGACAAGTACTGATTACTCTCTGCATGTGACAACAATCTCTCGTATTCTTCACATGGCTCGGCTATGGGGTAGAGTGGCTAGACGGAAGCCTTTACTCACAAAAACATACAAGTCCAAACAAATCACCCCAAACCATGGGGCAAAATGTATTATGATCTGATGAGACCAGTTCCAAAAGGTATGTTTGGTGCAAAAAAAAAAAAAGCACATCAACAAAAGAACACCATATCCATGGTGAAGCATGGTGGTGGCAGCATCATGCTTTAAGGCTGCTTTTCTTTAGCTTGGACTGCGGGTGGAGGAAATCATGAATAGCTACAAATACGAGCTAACTTTATTGCAAAACCTTCAGGTGTCTGCTAATAAGCTAAAGATGAAAAGGAATTTCGCATTTCGCTATGACAATGACCCAAAGCATACATCCAAATCGACAAAGGAACAGCTTAACCAAAAGAAGATCAATGTTTTTGAATGGCCTAGTCAGAGCCCAGACCTGAATCCAACTAAAAATCTGTGGGGTGACCTGAAGCAAGCTGTGCACAGGAGATGCACTCACAATTTTACATATCTAGAATGATGATACGTGATTGATCTTAGTGTCATTCTTTTACTTCACTAAATCCTGCCGTTTTAACAGGCTTTTGTGTAGACTTTTTAGGTCCACCATATATACATATAGCTTTATATAAAGTTAATATATAACGTTCATATACAACCTTTGTTCACACCAAACACAGGTTATTTAAAAAAAAAAAAAAAGAAAGGGGAAAAAAAAAAACAAACAAAAAAAAAAAAAAACACCATGACCATAAGGTGAAGAACCAAATAAGTCACATTAGTCAACTGATGTGACTAAGAAGGTTGGCTATGTTTTTTTTTTTTGTCTTTTTTCCCCTTTATACACTTTGTTAGTTTGTCAACCATTGTGAATTCAACTAATATAATTCCTAGCCTGCTGTTATACATTGACTTGTCCATAATTTATTAGAGTAACACATTCTTTACATTAGAACCAAAAGTCTAACAGTGTCAGCAATTTGACTTAAATGTGTAAACCAAGCTGGACCATGGCATTTAAAAACAAAAGTGGACAGGCAGTCCAAGAGTAGAAAAGCACACATTTCTTTAAAATCACATTCTTTTAATATCAAAAAGTTGGTAGTTTAAAAGTTAATAGTTGAAATGTATTTACAAGTACTTTAACAAAATGGCCAATAACAACAAAGCCAAACATGAGTCATAGACATACATCTGCAACACTTAGACTGCAGTCTGCAGAATGACACTATGTGACCACTTCAACAGGTTTTGTGCAACAGTCCTTAACAGAAAGCAGAACACATAGTTGTGACTGGGTGGTATCACCAATGTGATAAAACAAACAGATCAAAAACTAAAAACTGTAACAAACTTGTGAAAAGTAATGAGTATGTCTCTCACTGAGTATTCAACTCGGGTAATACTGTTCCAACTTTAAAAGAAATAATGACACCATACCACCACCATCATTGCATTAAAAATGCTCTGACAGCTTGTCATAGCCCACCACCTCACTAAGACACTATGTTGATTTTCCCTTTAATTTGTTACCCATTTGTAGTTTACATGGCTGTAACAGCTTTTCTTAAGAAAATTTAGGGGGGGAAAAATGCAAGATAATTTGGTAAAATACATTCTCTTTGGGGAAAAAGCGTATGTCAAACAAAAGTACAGTAAGCACATTTTTTAAAAAAAAAAAATTAAACAAAAACAGCACAATGGTTGTTGCTGTGCAGCAAAAACTCATTCTGCAGTAATAAATAATTTGTGAAAAATGCTGCCAATATTTAACCAGTGCTTTGTACTGAAACACTGGACATATGAAATGAAATACTGAAGGCATCTGCAATTAAAGCACTTATGCAAGAAAAGGGAACAAAATACGCTTGATTCTGTGCAAAAAAAGTAAGTAGATTTGTGTAAACAGACACTGCAGCATCAGCACTGATGATAACTGTAGCAGATTTACTGTCCATGCTAAGCCATGTGTAGATAACTCAATTGTAGTCCAACTTCTTTTCAGCCATGCGTAACAGTAGCATCTCGGAGTATCTTTCTAGAAGAGCCATAGCACGATCATCCCTAAGCTGACGACCTGGAGAGTCTTCTGGAAGTTGAGGGACAGCAGAGATCAGATCCTGGGGACAAAGAGAGTGAAGCTCCTGTAGAATCCCACCAAAGGCCTCCTGTAGCATGCTTTTCATCTGCATCTGCTGGTCTGACAACTCACTGATGCCCTGCAACTGTATGAAGAGGAAGAAAAGAAGAGAGTTTGGCAGCGACAATGCATCTACTGACTTTAGTTTGTGACACAGTGACATTATTTTGAGTATGCATTTTCCACATGTTCTGTTAATTGTAATTCTTAATAAGTAGGAGTTGACAGGGATGCCTAGTCTTGTCCTTCTTGTTACTAAATTGTATGTCAGAAATACCCTTAAAACATATTTCAAACAGAAAGGAAGCTATTGAAGAAAGACTATTTCAGACATTTGACCTTGCTGTGACCATGACCGTGTTCAGATCAATTCCAAAATTTAATCAGTTCATCTGCTGGTTGCAGTGATAATTGCAAATGAAACCTACAAACATTCAACCACTCTCTCGAGATATCACGCTAACGAGAATCTCGGATAGACACACAGATGCACAGACAGGCAGACCGACAACCCTAAACACCACTCAGTGGTGGAGGCATAAAAAGATTGAACTTTTCTCTTATGTACATGTATGATCTCATCAACAAACCACATTACAAACCAGAAGTAGGTGGGTGGAGAAGTAACTTTGTGACTCCTTTCATAGAAGTTTAATACCATAAAGCCAACAAGGCATCATAAGCAGCTGAATAATTAATATGTTACAGGCCCTGGTATTTGTTTTATAATGTGTTGCATTATATAGGTGTTTCTATGGAACAAAAAATAAACTGCCACTGTAAAAGTTTTCATTCTTTTAATCAGAGCCAACTTTTATATGCTATTGTAAATAACTTTTTAAATTAAAAAAGTAAGGTAAATTACTAGGTACACTGTTAATTCATGATAGTTATGGTGCTGTGTCAGAGGAAGCACTGACTGCCAAAACAAACAAACCCTAAATGATCTGCTGATACATGCTTTGTCAAGTGTCTTCTGAGTGCATAGAGGCTAAACATATGACCTTTTTTTTTTTTAGCCAGCATATAGAAAGCAAATACTTCTTTGTAATTACTGGTTCCAGTAATTACAAAGAAGTATTTGCTTTCGATATGCTGGCTAAAAAAAAAAAAGGTCATATGTTTGGTCATACTGATGAATACTACCCACAGTCTTGTTTCAAGGACCACGATATGTTCCATATTTAGTAGCTAAAGCATTAAAACACCTGAATTATGAAGTGTTTTTTTAAATGTTAAATTCTATAAGATAATGTAAAGAAATACCCACTGAGAAAAAAAATCTATTCAGAAAGAATTATTTTAAATAGTGTAATAATGTGAGCAAGAACATGGAAAATGAAAACTGTACCAGTAAGTGTAGTACTGCAAGTACTAAGTGTTTAACTCACTTTGCTATAAAAGGTGGCTGCTTTCTGCATGGTATGCTGGAGCACATTCACGATCTCCTTACATGTCTGCAGATTAATAGTCTCATCTGAAAGACAAAGAAAGGCAAACATAATAAGTTGGCATGTCTAATCACACTGACATAAGAAAAAAAAAATCTTATTTAAGAATGTATTTAAATGAATTACATTAAAATTTAAATGAATTACGTTAATCATCCTAATGGGCATGCCAGCAGTATTTAGTACAAGAAACCACTCATCCAAAACCAGAAGATTTACACACCCTTTAATTTGGACGTGTTATTACAGTGATCAGTGAAGGTCAAGATAATAATCTACTTTGCCCCTGCAAGAGTGTCTTCTGAAAGATGCAAAGATTCTTAAGAATAATGATTCTTAATGTCAATAAGTGTAAGTTGGTTTCTGCTATGATTCTATGAAGGTTTCATAAAAACATGAGACAGACAAAAGGACAATTAAATTATCAAAGGAAGCAATTTATCACTATTAAACAGGAATATTCCATTCCAAAAAATCACATGCAAAGCTTTGAAAATCCCAACATTTCTCTTAAAATTGGTGGTTAAGCACAGATTCTGTCAAAACCAAGAAAACCTTAGGCAAAACAAGAAAGGGTATCAGGAGACTTTTTAGCAAGCATGTGAAAATGAACTGAACACACCTTATATGATAACATATGGGCAGCACAACATAAACCTCTGTTTTGCACGTCTTTAAACCAGTGGATCCTGGCTATTTTGCTACCTTTGCTATTAGGATTTTTGAATTATGCACAAACTTAACATTTAAGGAGGTGTTTCAAAACACATGATACTAAAGAGCAAAACTAGTGTCTTTGATCTTATCATATGCCCTAAAGGTCACTTGCAAAATCAAGAAAGTCACTTTTACAAACACTATAAATAGTGGATGCAACAGCACAAAACATTAATGAATCACTCTGACCAAACTCATCAACAAACTCATCAACAAATTTGGGCTTGTAATTTCAGCCATAGTTTTCATTTGTGGTTTACATACTATCAGATTCAGGTCTTTTCTTAACTGCTAACATTACACAAAGTTTGGTGATGGTAAATGAGAGGAACTGCATAGAACTTTTGGAGAATAAACCAGTCATATCCTCTAAAGAACACAATACCTGGGTCTACAGGGTTAGGTCCATCTACTGTGGGCACTGATATTGCTGATCTTGCTGTGTTGCTTTGAACCACTGATTCTGTACTTTCCACATTCTTTCCTGGTGCTACAAGTGAGCTGTCTGTAACTGGTGTTTTGAGAAGGCCAGATGAGAGTCTGTGGGATATCCTGGGCGTCAGTTTCTCTTCAATGCAACTGATCTGCTTTCGGCTCTCTCTTCCTAGCGATCTCATTTCCGTTGGACTCACCATAGCCTGTCTACACAGAGGATTCATAGGCTCCACCTGGCTTTTCAGAGCACTCAAGGCAGCAGGTGGTAATGGGGAAGCCAGGTCCAAGTGGAGGGTGCTGGGGCGAGCGCCGAGATTACCCAGAGCAGGAGTTTCCGGAGGAAGTGCTGGAGTTTTAGGATGTGTCTTTAAGGTAAGAGGCTGTGGAGGAGGGAGGTTTTCCTTACTATCTTGAGTCTCACTATGGTCTTGATTAGGCAACAAGGCTTTCCAGAGCATCTCACTTCCATGAGTATTTTCCTGCTCTGGACACACATTGACTTTCTCATCCGTAGATTTAGGTTTGGCATTGGTAATATCCACGCCACTCTGACAGGAGGATATTGAAGTATCAAAGGTTGTGCTGTCAGGTTTGGGGACAAATATGCCTGGATCACTGTTGTCATTCTCTTGTGGGATTAATGCTTTCTCTGTAATTTATAAAAAGTTAACAATTAAAATATTGTTCAAAACAGCTGAAAATGTCTGTGGACCAAAGTGACAATAGTCAGGAATGGTAAAATCAGAAAAGAAAAGAAAAACATAAGAAAAGCAACTGGGAGAGACACCAACCTGACATATCATAAAACCTGATTTGTCAATATTTAAGCACCACCCACTTGAAATTAAGCCAATGCCACACAAGAATTACATAAAATAAAAAACAAGTTTCTATCTCTATACATGCCCGTGTGTCTAGAAATCAGTTAAAAGGCTGAGAATTGGCTGGACAAAAGTTTAGAGGAGCTTAACAAAAGTGCTAATTCAGATTTGAGATGTACTGATGTGACATTCTGCAAAAGTTTTTAAGGTAAATTTACTGCTCGAATTTAAATTAACTGAAGTGGACCTTACCATTTTTCTTCTGATCACTTATTATGGCATTTGAATCACAGGCCTTAGAAATTAGTTGTGAATTGCCCTTGGAAAAAAAAGAAAAGACAGATGGAAACAGTTAAAAATCACCATGAGAAATGTCCATTTCAAAGGTTAGTAGTGACTGCCCCATTAAATGTCTCTGACTATTTAGTTTCTACACAGTATAAATTTTGTACTAGTTTTTGTGCAGAAGGATGTATATATCATTTGTTATTGTTGGTACTGCATGCTGTTGAAACCTTGTCCACAAATATAGCAGAAACAAGAAACAGCTTTGTTCTAAACCTGAAGGAAAGCAGGAAAAAAAAAAAAAAAAATCTTCCTTATAATAAACCCAGGAGGTTACTGACCATAGCAACATTAGCAATTCCACCTGGAAAAATGCCTCCTAAACCTCAAATGACAGACTGTATAACCATTTAATGTGCCCTCTCTGATAAGTAGCTCATTTGGTTCTAAATGCACTGTCTGTTAAAATACATCTCTCCTCACCATGCTGCTGCTGGACTCATCTAGAATGCTAGGCAGGCGAACTCCGGGCCTGCACACACCACTGCTTCCGGCCACAGTACCACTGCAGGAATAGGAAGACAGAAATATTAACACTACCCTACATTAAAAATCAAAAGAATTGTCAGACTTCCACCAAAAGCTTTCCAAAAGTACAAACTAGACCTGCACAACTAGCTGGATGTTCGAGCAAGTAACCACTGCATCACACATTTTTTGCTTGTCAGGGTCGTGTACCAACAACAGTGCTTTCTCCATTATTACCAGTTGTTATGACAACAATATTCAGGCAGAAAAATTGTGCACAGTTTCTCTAATAAATCTGGTTCCCCAGGTTCCGATTTCACACGCCAGTCACTCACCGTATGCGGCTCTGGAAGCGTGAGAGGAAACGGGTAGAAAGGCTTAGACGAGGGTTGAGGAAGTTGTCATTTGAGGGCTGCAGATTGCGCAGGTCTGTGTTAAACTTTTCTATAAAATATTTAGAATAGTGTTACAAAAATAAATGCTCCACTTTCAGTATTATAATAATATTAACAATCTCCATTATATAGATCATATATAGTTCATTAGAACATTGCAGTTCCCTTCCTGTGCTTCATGGGGAAAGTAACAAAACACTATTCTAATGCTATCTTTGATACAGAAAGTACAACTCCTAGAGCTAATACTAAAAAGTGGTAACATTAAATCAAAGGTGATTTAAAACAATAGATACTCTTAACCACTAAACCAGTAGTGAGAAGGCAGAATCACCATTAGATCCCACTGCTAAAGAGTCATAGTGTTGGCGAAGTAGATTTGCAGGCTCTTCATCCTCCTCTTCCTCCACTCCAGAGCTACCCATGGAGCTCGCCTGACTGAGCGAGTCCGTGTCCTCTAAAATGCACAACATATTCACACAAATGTATATAATTGGGGACAGAATATAGTATAATAATACGTTTATCAGTGATCAAAAAAGTTACTTTCATTAGTATTAAGGCTCCACATCATTATGAATGGCACTTGATTAAATTTATATCACAGAGAATCTTCCACAGCTCTTCTCTTGGCACCCTGTCATACGCTTTCTCCAAGTCTACAAACACACAGTGCAACTCCCTCTGACCATCCCTATACTTCTCCATCAAAATGCTCAGAGCAAAAATTGCATCTGTTGTGCTCTTTCTGGGCATGAAGCCATACTGCTGCTCACAAATTTCCACTACCGTCCTTAACCTAGCTTCCACTACTCTTTCCCATAGCTTCATTGTATGGCTCATCAACTTTATCCCCCTATAGTTGCTGCAACTCTGCACGTCACCCTTATTCTTAAAGATCAGCACTAATACACTATTTATCCATTCCTCAGGCATCTTCTCACTCTCTAAAACCCTGTTAAACAAACTAGTTAAAAATTCTACTTTCTGTTCCACAGAGGTCACCCCTTCTACTCCTTTTTCCCCCCCTCATTTTCCTCATTCATCAGCTCTTCAAAGTACTCCTTCTATCTCCTCTGTACACTCTCCTCACTTGTGAGCACCCTTCCATCTCTATCCTTAATAACTAACTTGCTGCACATCCTTCCCATCTCAATCCCTCTGCCTAGCTAACCTGTGTAAGTCCTTCTGTACTCTCTAGTGTCTAACCTAGTGTACAACTCATCATATGCCTCCTGCATGGCCTCCACCTCCCTCTTCACTCTGCGCTGTAACTCCTTGTATTCCCGTCTATCCTCTTCAGTCCTGTCCATGTCTCACTTCTTCTTGGCTAACCTCTTCCTCTGGACACTATCCTGAACTCCCTCATTCCACCACCAAGTCTCCTTATCTTCTTTCCTCCTTCCAGATGACACACCCAGCACCTTTCTTCCTGTCACCGTGATCACTTCTGTAGTTTCCCCAGTCATCTGGCAGCACTACCTGACCACCCAGAGCCTGCCTCAACTTCTGTCTAAACATTCCTAGTTTTTCAGCTTCCACCACTTGGTTTTCTTCTCTATCTCTATCTTTGACCTCTTCTTCTTACAGCCCATCAAAGTCATCCTACACACCACCATCCTATGCTGTCTGGCTACACTCTCTCCCACTATCACTTTACAGTCACTAATCTCTTTCAGATTGCCCCTTCTACATAGGATGTAGTTTACCTGTGTGCTCCTACCTCCACTCTTGTAAGTCACCCTATGCTCCTCCCTCTTCTGAAAATAAGTGTTAACCACAGCCATGTCCATCCTCTTAGCAAAGTCCACTACCATCTGTCCTTCAAGGTTCCTTTCCTTAACTCCAAACTTGCCCTTCACCTCCTCACCATCTGTGTTCCCCTCACCAACATGTCCATTAAAATCTGCTCCTATCACCACTCTCTCACCCATGGGAATACTCTCTATCACCTCATCTAATTCACTCCGGAATCTCTCTTTCTCCTCTACCTCACAACCTACCTGTGGGGCATAACCACTAACAACATTCAACATCACCCCTTCAATCTCTAACTTCAGACTCATTACCCTGTCTGACACTCTCTTCACCTCCAGAACATTCCTCCCAAACTCCTCCTTCAAGACCACCCCTACCCCATTTCTCTTACTATCCACACCATAATGAAACAGCTTGAATCCTGCTCCTATACTACGAGCCTTGCTACCCTTCCACCTGGTCTCCTGTACACACAGTATACCCACCCTCCTTCTCTCCATCATATCAGCTAGCTCTCTACCCTGTCATAGCACCAGCATTCAGAGTTCCTATTCTCAGTCCTACACTCTTACCTTTCCTCTTCTCTCTCTGTCTACGCACTCCCCTCCCTCCTCTACTTCTTCGACCAACAGTAGCCCAATTTCCACCGGCGCCCTGTAGGTCACCAGCGCCGATGGTGGTCGTTGTTAACCCGGGCCTCGACTGATCCAGTATGAAATTCAGAGTACTGACGATTCGCATGATTAAATTTGGCAATGTTTTACACCAGATGCACAGATGTCACTGGACTGTGACCCCCATGGCTAGATTTATATCACAGAGAATAATGAAGTTTAAACCTTTCTAGGAAGATAGATGTAGGCTTGAGTATTCCTCTAGCTGCAGTGTCAACATTGACTTTATGACAAGTATACAGTGTGTTAGTAACTCACGATCGTGGGCCTGGTCACTGTGCACCTGGTCACTTTCAGCTGAGCAGGCACTGTCAGGACTCAGCTCCTCTTCTTCTGGGTCAATTTCAACATCCGCACAAAGTGCCTTCACATCAAACTCCCTACAATAATTGCACAGGAATGCTCATCAGAAGCAGTTACACAAATGTGAATGTTAATGACCATCTGTCCGTTCCACACTGCACATGACACCGACAAGACAACAAGCAGTAGAAAAGTAATGCGAATGTGTACAGTGTCAAAAAAACATGGGGGTTGGGGAGAGTCAGAGTTGGGACAGGTGAAATTACAATGCAGCACACTTTAAACCATAAGACTATCAATGAGTGCCATTACAGTGCACAATCGTGACATCAAAATAATTTATTATTTGTAAATAAAGTTAGCCAAAAGTAAGTGTGGGATTTCAAAGCATCTCTATGGATTTTACACTTCACTTATGCGAGCAAGGGGAAAAAAGTAGAGCATGTAAAAGAGCTTAATTTTGCATGAGCTTAATTTCTGAGAATCTAGAAGTCAAAATGGACTGAAATACTTCTTAAAATCAAAGCATATCCATTGCACATAAAAAAAAAAAAGCTTCAAAAATGCATCCAGTGTGAATTTGTTGTTGTAAACTTTGGCTGTATAAGAAAGCCAAAGCCATGACGAGGCGGAGGAAGGGGCCAGGCTGCGAGGACGCACGCCTGGCACTGAGTCGTCTAAGTTATTTTTGTGTTATGTTTGGTGTTCATGTTATGTTTGAGTTCTGTTTATTATTCAACTTTACACTGAGTTCACTCAGTTCCTGCCTCTTCCTTGCCGATTGTTGAAGATTGATACAGAGAGTAACAAATCAAACAGTTGTTTTGTCTATAAGGTGTCTTAAGGCACTTACCCTTCTCCTACGGTGGACAGAGTAGTGCTGTTGGCTGGGTACAGAGCATAGTCATTGCTCTCTGAAGAGCTGAGCCTTGGGCTAAAATACTGCAAGTCTGTGTCTTGAAGCACAGAACTAAACTGTTCAGACTCCTAGGGCACGCGCACACACACACACACACACACACACACACACACACACACACACACGTGTGATCTGATGTTTATGCGCATAAATATGTATTCATCCATTGTAAACAGGATATGGTCTGTATTAAAAGAGTCATAAAGTTGTATATAACAAATTATGAACTATTTAATGTCTACACTACAAACCCTCTCAATGTCCTCCTCTTCATCTATATCACCACCCTCTTCTTCTTCATCTAAAAGACTGTCTAGACTCTGAGGGTGAAAGTCCACTTCCTGTCCCTCTTTCTGTTCTACACATTCGTCCCCATGCTCTTCTGCTCGGCTGGGAGTGTCAGAGAGAGGGAGCTGTAGGCTTCTGGTCTCCAGTACTGAACGAATAGCAAATGGATCAGCATGTGCAGCCCAGCGCCCCTGTGGTTGGTACTGAGGGACTCTCTGTGGATCCACACTGCTACTGCTGCCAACTCCAGCACCCTACACACATTATGACAATTGAGGAATTAAAAAATTTTATTTAACTTTTCCTTTCTCACTATTGGTTAGATGATCTTCGTATGTCTGCTCTGCTATAGCCTTTCCTTTTCTTAAAATATATAAGCAACAAAATCAGTTTTAGGAACATACCAATCTGCGGGCCCACATAGGGAGTCGGCCATTGGTCTGTGGCATCATAATATCCAGACTCCCTAAAGTAAATAAATACAAACTTAATCAATACACATCTGACTCTTTTCTCAAAATAACATATCATATGAGGGATTGCTATCTAAAGAAATAATCAAAAAAGATTTAATATTCAAAATTATTATCAATCCAAGCCTAACATGAGTAGAACCTATTTGTGAAAGTTTTCAATAAAAAAATTTACTTAGGCAAAATGGCAATAAAGTGATGATTGAAATAATAGAACACCAGCCCACATATTACATCAGTGGCTTTACAATAAAATTTGGATCCACTAACCTACAGCGTTGTCTAGCCTGGCTGGAGTCTTGGGATCTTCCTCAACATCTTCCATTTCCCCCAACAAGCTGTTTGTTTCTCCCTCTTTTGGTTGAACAATCCCACGGCATGGTACAGTGATGTAGGTTTCTCTCCTTTATGAAAAAAATGACAAAAATATTGGTCTGGATCCAGTTTGATGTTATAATTTTTTTTATTAAAAAAAAAAAAAAAAAAAAAAAGTAAGAAACGACATGAGATCCAAGATCCACACAGCTGAGAATCGTTTAATCAGCGACTAGCAGTACTTAAATAGGAATGTACTAAATTCCTAGGTTGTACCTGATGGCTTGTTGTTTGCAGGTGACTCTGTTCAGGTTTCTCAGTCCTGCTCTCCGTTTCCTTTCTGCCAATCTCTTCCGCATCGAGTTAGTCATTTGAGAGCACAGCTGCCACACAAACACACAGCTAACACATACACACATCACATACACCAATCACCCCACAGAAAAGAAACTTATTCCACACTGATCCTTTGCATTCAAAGAGTCCAATATATATTATTACTACTCTATTCTTTGTATATATTTTTCATTGCATTAAATACTGCACTATACATGTAATATATGCAATTTTCTTTACAAGAAATTTAGGAATTAATGGTAGTAAATTCAACATTCATTTACAGTTAGGGTTATAAGTTTACATACGCATTACAGAACCTGCAAAATGTTAATAATTAAAGCAAAATAAGAGGGATCATAAAAATTGCATTTTGTTTATTTAGTACTGCCCTGAATAAGCTGTTTCACATAACAGATGTTTACATATAGACCACAAGACACAATAATAACTGAATTTACACAAATGAACCAGTTCAAAAGTTTACATACACTTGATTCTTAATACTGTGTGTTGTAACCTGGATGATCAACGACTGTTTTTATGTTTTGTGCTAGTTATTTATGAGTCCCTTGTTTGTCCTGAGCAGTTAAACTGCCCACTGTTCTTCAGAAAAATCAAACTTTCACTTTTTCAAGAAGGCAACACACTACATTAAGAGCTGGAGGTGTAAAAGTTTGAACAGGATGGTCAGGGTAAATTTTATTATTTTGTTTAAAGATCTTAATTTTTCATTTAGTACAGAAGCTACATAAGATATTCACGTTTCCCAGAACACAAAAATATAATTTACACCAACCATCTTACACTTACCCTCTTATTTGTTTAAATTATTAACATTTTGCAGATTCTGCAAGTCGTATATAAACTTACGACCCCCACTGTACATTCTGCAACTCAACACAATCACTGCAAGCAATATCATATTTAACCAAGTAAGTGTAACAACTCCCTTGTTTGATAGTGAGAGAAAGAGAGCCAGAAGAGATGAGGGATACATACCTATCACCACAGACAGTGATTAGATGCTTGCAGTCTGGACTGAATTTCATACCAGTAACAATTTCTGTGAACAAAGAGATGGAAATTTACAACCAAAGCTTGTAAAGTGTGGAAAAAATGTATTCATGGTACACAAATTAAAGTTTAAAAAAAAAAAAAGTCACCAGAATGCCCAAATAATGTTGCCACACACTCTCCAGTCTCATAATCAAAAACACAGATGCTCTTGTCTGAGCAGCTGGTGGCCAAGAACATCCCAGAAGGATCCAGTTGAACCTGAAAGCAGTTAGGGAGAAAGTTAAACAAATTTACCAATAAATAAATGAATACAGTAATAAATAATCTTCAATATTACTTCAAAGGACTCTTTGAATTTACACCACTTCAAAGAGTGAGGTTTGAGTGCAAAAAATGACATAATAAATCTGCATCTTCATGGAACTGTCATATGACATCAAAACAAGTGGTGATGAAAAGGTTTCAGCTGCACGGAGGCAAGCTCCTGCCCACTAGTCCCTTACTTGCATGTGATATGCATACAACACCCTGATTTACCATCACATACAGTACTATGCAAAAGTCAGAGACCACCCTTCTGTTTTCAATCCACTGGCCATTCAGTACTTATTGTAAGTTATTTTGTATCAAACAATATGGAATATGTACAGTAAATTAATTCAGTTTTCAAACAGGAATACAGTATTTATTTATAGAAGTCATTAATAAAGTTCAATATTATTAAAATATTGAAATTTATTATATAATAAAATATTCACAGATTTTATATTGTTTTTACCTTTGAAGACCTTTGTGATTTGAAATGTATTTAACAAAAAAAAAAAAAAAAAAAAAAAAAAAAACATACAAAGGTCTTCAGCAGTAAAAACAGTATGAAATCTGTAAATATTTTATTTGTAATATTGAACTTTAATATTAACCTGTATAAGTACGGAATGGCGTTCAGTGCTGAATTAAGTGTACACTAAAGAAATATCCGATTAACCCGAATAACCACAGTGTCTTTACTGAATTTCTGGAACTCAATAATGACTTCAAACCAATAAAAGGTACTGTAGGATGCTGTTTACACAACCACAATAATCAGATAATGATTGGAGAACCAAGGTAAATGATTACATACTTATATCAAACTTGATTATCTGCCTTGTCACTGAAATCATTGTGTTAATTAATGGATCTTTTTTCCATTGCTCTTTTACTCTAAAACCACTTGCCCTACTACACACCTTAAGCACTGGGCCATCATCAGTCAAAGAGCCCTTAAAGCACTTTTTCATCTTGCCACTCTTCACATTGTATACTCTGGGGAAAAAAAAGCAAGCAAATAGGTAAATATTAAAAATGTTCCCCCCATTTAGCTCTGTATCACAGACAGATTGACAGACAGACAGAACCTAATGTTGCGATCTTGGCAGGCAATGGCAGTGTGTGTGAGTGTGGCGTCCAGGTCCATGTCATATAATGTACTTTTCTCCACCACATGATGTGACCTTGAGAAAGCCAGGTCCTGAGAAGTCTGCAATGATACAGCCATGCCACATTGTTAGAGCAAAACAATAAAGATAATATCTACTCGTCACAAGAGATATAAAACTCAACATGATAAGCTCGGCCTATTTACCTTTTCAGCAGAGCGGAAGTAAATGCTTTTGTCGGCACCACAGCTTACCATGGACACCTTTGGACCTACACCTACATCAATAAAAAAAATATTCTAGTACAATTAATTTGTAATTGCTAAATCAATGTTTGCACAACATGAAAAAGCAATTATGTATTTTTAAGTTTAAGTTTTTCTCAAACTTACCTGTAAATTTCATGGCAGTGACAGATGCCGAATGGTCATAAACAGTCTGTACAAGACTGTAGCTTTTGTCCATATTGAATAGATGTATGAGTCGATCACGACCGCCTGAGGCCAACAGATGCACACCTGGTTAAGAAAAAAGGCTCAAATTATTTTCTGAAACATTTCCTACAAAATCAAAATTATAGCCAAGTGCTTTACATCAACATAAATCAGCTAAGGTTACATAATAGCAATGTTCAGCTCCTCCACATCAAGCTTCTTAGGCACATTTAATACGCAAATATTCATAAGAGTTAATGAATGGTTATTCAGTTAAGCCCTAACAGAGGGGAGGTAAGAGTGTTGCATATTCAAGTATTATTTTTCCAGTGAAATGCTTCTCTTGTAAGTAGCACATTTTTATATTTTCACAAATGTAATATAGACGAAATACTGGACACATAGCAAAAGCTGAACATCAGCTTTAAAGAACATCTCTACTGTAGCAACAGATGCTCTGAAGTCAGTTACAATGTAAAATTTGTGAAAGGTCTGCCAACTTGACAGTCAAAGTGTTTCTAATAATCTGTCACTAAGTACAGATATTTGCAAGTTATATTTACTATATTAGTGAATGAAAATAAGGAAATGCTCCATGCCCCACGTGAGAGAAAATAGGAGCAGCTGCGATGCATGATGTGTGCTGTGCTACTTCTGGTCTAAAATGGGCTTAATCTACGAACTTGAGTTACCTAACTTGTGCCCGTTGTTGTTCAGGACTTTTACTGGCATTGTACTGAATGTTACAGGCATCTTTTGTCGTGTGAGCTTCTTATCTGACCACCCATTCTTGTGACTTTCAGTACCCCTCTAACTTGCACACCATGACAGTGCTGCTCTCTCCATCAAAATATTTTCAGGCATAGCATTTCCTTTTCAGTGGCATATCTTCTCCCTAACTCCATGTGAAGGTAGGGCATAACGAATACTAATTTCAGCATTTGAACACTGCCACTTAAACAGTTAGCTGGGCATTTAACTATCTGTGGACACCACCAGTCACACATAGACTGCAAATTAAAATGAACACAGGCAAAAGTAATCAGAGTTGTTTCTCATCTCATATCAGGAATGTCTACTACTACTTTTCTATCGCACTCACTGAATGCATGTGGTTGTGGTCTGTTGCACTAGTTAAAAAATTTGACAACAAAATATGAGAATGTGCCAAATCTGAGAGACCACTTAAAACATTGTCAGCATATTTTCTCCCAGCTCACACCAGCCACTTCCTCACAAGACTCAGTCAGTGGTCAAAACAAACAGAGGCACGTCAAATGACAAGGCATTTTCCAAAAGCACCAACCAGAGAACAGACAAGCAACATTAACTGACTCAACAAACTTACTACCTCAGTGTTTTACCAGACAGGAAAACATTTAAAGCAGTCCCTGAAATATTCAACTGTCAGTACAAGGTCCTAGTGAGAAAGTAGTTCTATAATATAGCTATTCCCAACCTCTATAACAGTGGAATGCTTGTGATGTCTGGAAATAAAGTGTGTGTTTTATCCCGTCCCCTGATTTTTACCACTCGAATTTTGTAGATGGTTAATTAAGTACACATATTCTGTTACCAGCACAGCCCTGCCCTGGTGAATTGATTAAACTGAATTAATAGCTAAACCATTAATTTCTTTTAAGAAACTGATTTCTTTATTTTTGGTCAAAATATGTAAAGGATAATGTTGGTTTTGTTAATAATCACCCAACCATAGTTTTGTACAGCTTAATGGGTTCTTAAAAAGAAATGGATTTGTCCATAATGTTAAATGTTAGCTGATTCAGGCAATTACACAACCCTAGTTTGGTTAAACTAAAAATAAATAATGTAAACTAAAAAAAACTTACCAGTCTCTGTGGGAGAGAAGGCCAGACATAAAATCTCAGAATCATGGGCCTCAATCCTCAGAAGTTCATCCATGAACTGAAGCCCATAGATCCTGAGAGAGATTAATAAAGGCAAACAGATAAAGTGACTAAACCATAGCTGTTTTAGACAAGTTTCAATAGTTTCCCAGCTCAATGTCCTTATTAAACTGTTACAAACTATGCATCCATATGTCAAACAAACTGACCAGATGATTAAAGATGGCTCGAATATTCACAAAGCCCTAGCTTGTATTATCACCTAAATACATGTCTCACCGTAGATTTCCACTACGATCTCCAGCTGCCAGGTGCTGGCCATCAGGGCTGATTCCTAGGACTCTGATTCCAAATTTGCCATCTTGGTTACCCTCTGCTTTATCTGGTGGGGCCTTAAGGTGTCCAGTATCGTTATCCACATACACAATCTTCACCAAGTCCTTTAATGAATGCACAGATATGCAATGAATATATATGCAATGAATATACTGCATATATCACCTGGTAACTGTACACTGTCTTAGGCGACTCCACGTAGGATCACAGTGTACTGACCTGACTGTAGAGGTTAGAGCTTTGGTAGTGGCTTTGCTGAAAATCACTGTTCCAAAGACGAATGGTGTTGTCAGATGAACAGGTAAGGAAAGATCCAGGCAACAAAGCTACAGGTGAATCTTCCAACTCCGGGTAGGTCTAAAAAGGAAGTCGTACGTGTAGAAACTGTGATAGTACAATGCTCAAAAAGTCTTTGCAACATCATACATTTTGCAGTGTACACTTAATTGCATAAATATGATAATAGCATAAAAACAGAAATGTGTGTGTTGACCTGCATTAGTTTGAAATAAAAGATACCTCAACACTCCAGACACAAGCACTGTGGTACAGGGAAGAGTAGACCTTCCCTACATTGTGGACATCATGCACATCCCAAACATACACACTGTGGTCATTATATACACACATCAGGTGGCTGGTCACAGGGTCATGTGTCAGGGCCAAGGTATCTGGATACTCCGCCTCTGGCCTATATGCAAGTAATGGAAATAGAATAGTGCAAAATTAAATCTGCCGATTTACAGCCATCATTCAATCACGTTTAACAGGTCCACAAATGATAAGGTAAAATTAAGTGATCACTGACTGTAAAAACTGCAGATGTATTTATTGTAGTCTTTCATATTTAGTCTATGGATCTACTTCAACACTTATCCTCTCATTATATGGCTGTTATGAAGACACAAGTTTTATCAGTACATTGAAATGTTTATATGGCTGTTATGAATACACAAGTTTTATCAGTATTGAAATGTTTGCCATAATCAGTCAAGAGACACAAAACTGCTTAATGTGGGGCTTGGTAAGCTGTGAAGCTAGCAAGCTTCCTAGTGGTTCTCTCAAATGGACGATTAAATGCTACATTCAACTAAAGTTTGTAACACGTCATTCCCAACCTCCAAATGTCCCCTCAACTCAGGAACTAAGTAGCAACTCTTTCCTTTAAAGACTTATACTGTTTATACTAGCATTTGCTTTAGATCAATCAACATTGAGACATATTAGCATGTTAAACCTATAACACTGAATATACAGTTCGCTGTTTTGAGGAGGTAAATTATAAATCACTCATCCCAGTTAGCTGGCTAGATTGTTGCTAACAAAAAATGAATATGGAGGCACCTATGTTTTTCCCTCACTTTCCAGCTCGAATGCAGAGGTTGAAAATGACATGAGTCTGAGCTCCGACTTCCCACTTCTGAGGCAATTTGAATGCAGCATATTAACCAACCTGAAGAATAATCTAGAGGAAATACTAGACTCATGTCTTAGTCCTAGACACAATTATCCATCTATACAAACAGCTAGAAGAGCTATGGAACAGCTAGAACCTATATGTTTTGATCTATACACCACGAAGGAAGACTCTTACTGAGGCGGCATGCCCTGAGAGACATCCACTCCTAGACAGTGGGGCCGGTGCAGTGTGGTGATGTAATGCAGGTTTTGTGGGCTAAATACCCGCACAGTGCCATCTGCACAGCCACAAAAAATGAAAGCTTCACTCACAGATAAGCAGTGTGCTGAAGAAGTCTGCAAGAGAAACCATAAAGACAGAAATAATAAGTAACTTCAAAGGATTAGTTTTAGACATACAGCAACGGGGTGTAATCATCCAATACTATCACAATGGCTAATGTCAGATATATCTGAATTGTGTTTTGGTCATAATTATGAGTGTTTTTCTGTACAGTGTGACTTACTTTGAGGTCAACCCATAAATCCAGCTGCCGGTTGCTGTTGAATTGGCACAGCAGACCAGTATGGGTGATACAGTAGGTACTGCTCGACATAGTGCCACGACCACACGCCAAATCACAGAATTCACTATTCTGATGTTCTCCTAGCAACCCTGATCGACCAATCAGGGGCACTGTACTGTTCACCTACAAGCAAACCAACACTTGTAGAACTAACACTTGTGTTTGTTTAACAAACATTTAAATATTACACAGACTAATGGTATGTTTTATGATTATAGTCATGTGAAGTAATATATGACCATCTTTTGTAATGTGAAATATAAAAATCTTTGTTTTAATTCATAGTAGATGACATTTATATATAGAATCAGAACAACACCAGAAAGCAAGAAACCAGTGTGTGCTGTCATAATGGAACTGAGTGGAACATTAAATTTGCCACACTGATATATTGTGTTCCTCTGTGGGAATGACTTGGATGGCAGCATAATTTAGTACAAACATGTCAAAAATAGTAGTGTGGGAACATGTCTTTGAAACGTTACCACACATTAAAAACAAAGGACAAAGAAAGGACTTTCTATATCTGTCTACTAAATTCTGTGCAGTCAGTGTCAATTCAGATCAGATCATAAGAATAATATAAAGTCAGCCAGTCATTAAAACATAATACATATTGTAATAATGACTGGCTCTATATTACTCCATTTATGACAGCCACTTAACAAAGAATTCATTAATTTAACAATGAAATTATTCTTCTTACACGTCTCTCCTTGGAGGCATCCAAATACCAGAACTTCACATGTCTGTTTCCAGCAGTGACAAAGTAGCTACTGTCCTCAGAGAAGGAGACAGCCAGCACACGACTAGACACTTTATTGGATGCAATAACAGTCCCTCTCTGTAAAAGGAAGCAGTAATGATTTACTCAAATCCTAAAAGTGTCAAGTCAAAGTTTACAATTAAAACCCTTTTTTAATATCATTAACAAAAGTCTCCTAAACCATTACAGGTACAGAACTACAATGAATGCAGCCATAGTCAGAAATTCCTCAACATTTAGTGAAAGAAATAATGAAAGAACAGAAAGAAACAGAATTCAATAAAAACAGTGTTATCCATAACTAAAAACACCCATGCATTTTGAAAAATAATAAAATAAAGAATAATAAAACACATATAAATAGTATATTAAAATAACTGGTAAATTCAATAGGTTTTTTTTTCATCTATTACAAAAATATTCCACTTCCTTTGCAAAGTAGTTGGAGTGGACCAAGTGGACCATTTGTGAAATTAAAGTTGACAATTTCTAAGAAGTCATTACTAAACCTACCTTCCACTCCCAGACGCTGACAGTCCTGTCATGCTGAAATCCCACAGACACAATGTAGCTGCCATTAGTAGAAAAAGCAACACAGGCAACTCCATACTTGTGGCACTGGACCTCTGCCACCTGAGTACGCTCCGCCACATCCCACACTCTCACACAGGGCATGTGTCCACTCTGCTTAGACAAATGAAATGTAACACAGCAGAAAATGATAAGCAAAACTCAAAACATGTTACTGTGAAGGATTTACTAGGCAAACTACCTATACATTACTTCTTGGACCTTCAAATATCACACTTAACAGAGACAGACAAAGAGAACAAATCAATCACCAGTAAGTAATGACTGTATTGAACTACAATATACCACAAACAGTTACTTAATAATATGAAAAACCTTTAAAAGGCAGCAATTACCAGAAGGCTTCTTTTTCTTCTATTTCTGAAACATTTACAACCACTTACCTCACCAGTGACCAAATATTTTCCATTCTGTGAGAAAGCCAATGCACTGAAGGTTTTTCTGTGGAATAAATACAAAATATTGCTAATTTAGTACTACTAATGTGGGAACTACTAAATAAGAACAATATATATATTTATTTTTTTCTTTTTCTTTTTCAAATAAGCATCAAAATTATAAAGAAAAACAAAATCAGTGCATACAGTTTATGCATGGAACAAAAAGCTAAGTAACACCAAAAAAAAAAAAAAAAAAAAAAAAAAAAAAAAAACCACTTGGTTTTGTGTCCTGAATTTCAGGTTCACACACACAAAAAAAACATTTTTACTTAAACTCTAC
Source organism: Pangasianodon hypophthalmus (assembly GCF_027358585.1). Lineage (NCBI taxonomy): Eukaryota > Metazoa > Chordata > Actinopteri > Siluriformes > Pangasiidae > Pangasianodon > Pangasianodon hypophthalmus. Next base: position 13,630,429 of record NC_069723.1, on the reverse strand, counting down.
ACATCATTGGTATTTTAATTCAGAAACAAAAAATTATGGTCAAGCATAAGATTTAGTATAGGAGTCAACCATGACTGCATAACATATGGGATTAAAATCTGAAATAAAACATAAGTTAAAAGAATAAAGATTGGTGTGATGTCATATTAGACAGCAATGTTTATTCGAGTCACATTTCTCCAAAGCAAATACTTATTATGTGAGACATGTACAATCCCAAACATACAGCTCTCCAAGTCCATTTCAGAAATAAGATTTCTGTAGGACATTTTCAGAGAAATTTCTCTGAAAATCCTATTCTTATCAAAGAACTATATTGATTCAGATTCAACTGCTCACATACCTTGATGTATTAAAGATGTGGCTTTGCTTGCTAGTCTTTGGATTCAGGAGCACGATGACACATCTGTAACAGAATAATACTGTCTAAGTTCATTAGATCTAGTTATACCAGTCACTAAATGTAGGCATTAGGTGTAACTAAAGCCATGTCAGTTTTAATCTTACCCTGCAGGGTATGCAACAGTGCCTGTATTAGGGTCACAGGCCAAACCACTGTTGCTAGTTGTGGTGATACCCAGAACTTTCTCCAGAACAACCTGCAGTAAAAGTATAAACAAATCTTTTAGCAAAGGCAGTATTTAAGGAAAGCACCTTGAAGCAGCTAGCAAGAGAACTCAAAAGTTTAGGTACTTTAAGTTTAGTCTCTTCTCAGTGCAATTTTAAGCCAGTAATGCATCATCATAACTGATATGTGCTGCTATTTCAGGTGCTCCTTAATCACATAATATGCTTTTTTTAATTGTTAAATAACTTTACTGACTTTTTGATCTCATACATAATATTCATGTGGCAAAGCTTATCTGGATCAGGTGTAGTCTATAAATAAAGGTGAACGGTTAGTGACTAGTGCACTGGCTAGGACTGAGTGTTGTGCTGAACTTCATGCTAAAGCACATCTATTTGCTCTTAACCCGAGCTCGGATTAATCATTTCACATTATAAATGTTGTGTACATGTGGAGTCGATCCCAAAGTGTCGATTCTCAGATTCCAGACATTAAATAAAGAGCCGAAACATTGTGAGCAATTCCACACAGTGATATCGGTTCAGACATGACCCAGATAAAAATAATCGACTCGTGAAATCGACCCTAGAATCAGAACCGGAGTGGATTATTATACTCCAATATAACTGGTAAAGAACACACACAATTCGCATTAAGGGGACGTGTTTTGGTTTGGTCACTGTTGCTTTGCAGAGTTAAATGATCAAAAACGGCGTTGTGTTTATCTGAAGCAACTTCCTGAACTTCTGAACTACGAGTCAATCACTGCGCAGGTCAGGGCTTGTCTCAATACGGGTGTGGAAAATGACGAAAAGCGGTGGAATGACGTGCCAAGCTGAGCAAACCGCTAAACCGGACCGTTGGTTCTGTAAAGGCCGGACTACTCACAGCACCTCCTCTCCCAACTTTTACTAACTAACACCTTCTCCAGTATGAACATGTATACATACCCGACTGTGAATGTCCCTCTTGTGGCTTTGTCGGCTGCTTCGTCGCGCGTTCACTGGCACACTGCTGCTGTTTGTTTTCTTCACCCGAGAGGTGAAAGAACTCAGGCTCAGTCCCCCAGAAAGAGATGCTCCTTCCGCCATGGCGAGCTCACACAAAGACAAACCGCACACAGCTGAGCTGCTGTAGTGCTTCTCAAGTGCCTTTCTGATGTTTCCCAAGCGCTTTAGATGGCAATGAGGATTTGTGTTTACGGAACCTTTAGCACTCAATATGTTTACTTAGTAAAAGTAATCAGTATAAAAACAACACAAGTCATTAAACTGTTAAAAAGTTATCCGCCTGTCCAGAAAACCGCGTAAAATAACACTGCACGTTATATTAAATGAAAAACCGTAAATCAGAAGTATGGAGAGTAAGTTCATGAAAGTGACACTTCAAACTACAAACAGACGCAAAAGAAGAAAAAAAAGCATCCTTGCGACGACATTTGAGAGGGCGGCACAGAGTTTCAAACACAGGGCCTGTCCTAATCCAATACAAACACGACTATGTTCCCTTCCCTTACTCCCTTCTTTACCCGCCTAATGACGCGAGAACGCCAGCTGCCCAACCCCCACACTCCCAAGTAGAAGTGTCTAGGGGAAGTGCCAGTCGCGTTGTTAGGGTTGCTTTTCTTCTTCGCCTTCTCTTTCACAAACCCAAGAAAACGTTCATCAGCGCCACCTAGTGGACAATTCCAAAAAATGTTTGGCGTCTTCCTTGACGCTGTTTGTGTTAGGAGCGATACAGTCAATCAAGAACTGATACCATACAATAATTTTCTCGATTCCCTACTCCAAACACTAATACACAATACACACACTGACATCTAACGGTGCCATTTAAATCAATAATACACTATCATGATTCATAAGTGCTGCCATCTCAGGTGTTCCTTAGTCACACAATATGTCAGTGTAATTGTTAAATAGCTTTACTGATAGTCAACTTTACTGACTATTTATCTTATAGATCCTACAGACAATATTCATCTGTAGAAGTCAACTGTTAGGCCTGTTCTATGTGCCTGGACTACAAATATTTAACTAGTATGGGAAATTAATTGATTAAAAGTGTACCAGTGTAATTAAGAGCGGTATTAGAAGCAAACCAGTGGCGATTGCTTTAAGACCACACGGGAAGCCTGGCATCCCCTAAAATTTCATAGAAATGTCACAATGAAATGTTTCTATATTAAATGTGGAAATGTGACTATATTATTTATCCCTCTTGCTGAAAGGTAATATTTCAGCCAAACAAATGATCAAATATCTCACTACAATTTTGTACTTTTTGTTCATTTAACACAAACGAACATATCAGCGGCAGTTAGATGAACAGAGAGCACAGAGTCAGCAGTTTTATACAACTAGCATAGCTAGTTACAATATAGTCTCATTGTAATTGATAAATATGGTAAATAAATTGTAAGTATAAAGTTGCATTTGATTATTTGCATTTGGGTTTTTTTTATTGTTTGTTTATTTATAGGTCTATCAATCTATCTTTCACTACCTTCTTCAGTGAAATTGAGCTAGGTAGTTAGAAGTTTAGCGGGCAAATGCTAATTTTGTCAACTTGGTTTTGAGATGGCCTTTTAATGCTTTTACTTATGAGCAGAGACTGAGAATTAAACAGGAGGCCAGACTGAAACAGATAAAACAGGTAAAACAGATAAAACACCCAGACATGTACTTCAATAACAGCCACTGTGCTTCCCCTATTTTAAAACCCACCATCACCACTGAAGCAAACCAATACAAATACAGAGCTTTAGCTCTTAAATAACAGGCCAATACCAATGGAATATCTGAATATTGTTTGTGGGAAACAGAATGCAAAGAGCTGACTCTCAATTCTCAATTCCTGGAATCCAAAAATCAACACTTTTGTTCATAATCATCATATTGTTGTATACACTTACGTAGAGCATATACTGTATGTTATATCTTTGAGCTCTCACGTGGAAAACAATTAACACAAATGACAATCCTTTGGGAGCTGTGTCCTTCTTTCATCCCTAGTTCAAGTCCTTCACCCCGTGTCCTTACAGTCCAGTGGTGGTTTCATGGGTGGAGGTTTTAAAGGAACAACACAGCATGTAGATGTTTTTGATTTACTCTTTCAGTGAAGCCAGTGACAATGGAGAAGTCCACTAACTCTTCAGCATATGAATGGACATATGAATATTACTATGATTATATTGATCCTGTAGCTGTGGATGCGAGTAAACTCAAATACAACAGATGTGAGTTTGTCTGGTGTCTGCATAGAACGCATGTGAGCAATGCTTAAAATTGATCATGATATGCAAAATCACAGCCTGTTCTCTCATTTACTTTAGATTCTATTGTTATAATATTCTGGATCGCTATGGCTGCATTTATTGGACTATTATTCTTGATTTTGTCAAGTATCTCAGGAACCAAGCATCTCCCAAGGTAAGGGCTAACCAGTGCTTGCGATATTTCAGATTGCCATGAATTGTATATGAAAATAGTGTAAAATATTAACTGGTATATCAAACATATTGAATACATGGTTGTTGGATGAAATATTAACTGAAATATTAACTAAGATATTAGCTGATGTCATTGACAGTGTTGGACTAAAGGCATTTCTCATATTAAGGCTTACAGTTTTTTAGTCCAATTACTGAGACAACTAGCACAGAAACACTATTTTGTTCTATACAGGCCAATAATACTCAAAGTAATTATGTCAAGCCTATTACCTACAGTTACAAAATGTATCTATTTATAAATGTGATCCTTTAAAATATGCTATATCATATCTCATTTGATATTCTAGACATAAATTGGTAAGAACAGGTCTCTTGTGTTGCACAGGCATCAGAGTAGCAGGAGGAAGCCAAGAAGAGAAAGAAGTTCGTCATCTAAATCTGTGGTGTGATGATTGTTCATACAAAAAGAAGTCACCATGCACCAGTTTGAGTTACTGTGGATATGCATTTTTTACTCTCAATTTCCTGAATACTTTGCACCAAATGGACACTCTAAATATCTACCTAAAGAATTGTTCTATTTTATGCTGCTTTTATTTTATCTTCAAGTAGAGAAACATATCTCACCTTTCTCTGTCTCTTTTTTCCAAGCTGCTAATATGTGCTGTGCATGTGTGTATGTGTGAGGAGATTTAGGATGTATGTGAAGGTCTATGTTAGTATTCATTAGTATGCCTTGCATGTATGAACTGCTGACTTGTTACTGCTAAATAAAGCAGTAAAATATTCAATTTATGTCCCTGGTTAAATAAAGGGAATTAATAAAAAAAAAAAAGAATGAGTTGTATTAAAAGGTAAAAGGATATCAGACTTATCACAGCAGTTATCACAAAATTCAAGATAAAGTAATAATTTCATTATATTCGAAGTGGAAAGGTAAACCATTAGTATATTTAAATGTAAATAGCCCCAATATTATAGCTTTTATTTGGATGGTAACACATGTATACCCCTAAAATACTGTGAAAGTTTATAGTGTCTTAACAACTAATATCTAATATATCGTTGCTTGTCCAAATTTTGTCCAGGAAAAATAGTACATTGTTGACTGATTAAATGTTCTTCTTAGTAGACTCATTTCTCTGGTCCCTGTGGCAAAACCTCTATTACAGACACCTCATTCTTGTGTATTTTGGTTCCTTATTTTATGTACAATAACTTATGTATGGCCATAGCACATAATTTAACCACATGTAACAAATAATGTTTTATGTACCAGCTGTGCCACACGACAACTAAAACTATATAGCTGAATGATTAATGTCACTACACATCAGAAAGATTAACTTTTACTATTACTTTGGAGCTACAGCCTATAAATGAATTGGGCTTCATATCCTTTACAGTATTACATTTAATATCATGTTATAGTTCTTTAATATAGACACTGATGTGACACCATAACTAAAGAAGTGTTGTACATATTACATGTACATATTACACAGTTGTGTGCCTCTGTCACTCTGACACACTCAACACCCACTTAATGTTGTGATGAGAGAGAGAAACTCAAGGCTAGAGGTGCTGACCTTGTACTGGTCTTTTTTTGTCTTGTTTAACACTGATGGTGTTTTGCATGATTGACATGATTTATTTGTTCAAGAGTCCATCACAAGGCTGGATGCAGTGATAAATGATGCACCATTACCTTCAAACGAAAGCTACATAGGGGAAAGATACAGTGATCCACATATAGATTTATCAGTAGACGTCTGATTATAACAGATCATGAGTTCAGGGACATGTAGTTCGCTGCAGTCATAGACAATTCACACATACGTAGCTTAAATAGACACAATCATTTCCCTATCAAACAAAGAAAAGCTTTTTGTCTTTTGGAAAGATCAGAGAAGGATTGATGATGGTGAATAATGTTTTTATCATTGTAGAACACCAGCATGGTTTCCTTGGAGTATTCCTGATTGATAGTTTCCTTGCCTAGTACCTGGTCACCTTTTGACGGCGATCATGACCACATTTGGCTAGCCTAAAAAAAGTCCACTCTACATCATACTCGTCCTCTTTCCCACTCTCATTTTTACTAATGAGGTGAGGAAGAAGATTCAAGATATACACTATAATTCAAATAGAAAACTTATAAATTTCATAATTGCACAGGAAGGACCAATATTTCAGAGACGAGCTGTCCAAATATTTTTATGCTGCTGGGTGTTGAATGTAAACAATCTACTATGAGTGTGAAATATAATAGAATGAGTTCAGTGTAGCTCAGCAGGTATGGCTCTGTGCTAGAGACGTATGCGGCCTTCGAAGCCTGTTTCAAACTGTTTTCTTATAGGTACCTTCACAGTGATCAAAATGCTGCCTTATAAGCAATTAGATACAAAGATTGCTGCCTTTTCTTCTATTTGATTTGGCTTCTTATTATTACATACTTCACAGTTAATACAGCCCAATCTGCATAAAGAGAAGACTATGTAACATACAGACTGCATTTCAAATGAGAAAATGTATTTTTGGTTTTGATAAAATGTACAGTTTTTAAAATACCTGAAAGTTAAAAAAAATATCTTCCTCACTGGTGGTGTAACAATGGGATTTACAACCAATCAGCAGCTCTGCTTTAAAGTCAGAGCCAGTAGGTGGTGGAGGCATTATGGTTTTGGGTTGTCCGTGTATCTGTGCATCCGTCAATCCATGCATGCATCTGTGCATCTCATTCTCGTTAGAGCGGTATCTCAAGAATTGGGTTGCCGGTGGAAACATCCACGATGCCACTGACAATCGACAGTGCCACTGGCATCGAGTTCTACCTGTTTCTTTCTCTTTCCCTCTTTCCTTTTCCACTTTCTTTTCCTGTCCCTCTCTTTCTTATGCCACTTTTTCATTCCTTCTTTCTCTTCCCTTTTATACCTTCTTTTCCCCCTCACAATTTCTCTCATTCTCTTTATTTTTCCAGTGATTCTTTCTTTCTCTTCTACTATTTTCTTTCTCTTCTTCCTGCTGTTCTCTTCTTTCTCGCTTCATTACTTTCTTGCTTTCGACCCTCCATCACTTGCAGCTACAGTGTAAACACTTTATTTCCTATAGACATAAATCTGGTTAGTTTTGTGACCTGTGACCTGGATTACTGAAAAGAATGCAGAAAATGAGTAAGCATGCAGACAATAATAATAATAATAATAATAATAATAATAATAATAATAATAATAATAATAAAAAAAACAGGATCAATCCAGAGAGTTTATTGGGAGAAAAAAAAATGTTTAACATAAATTAATCTGCTTATGTGTATGTTTGGTATGTAATTAGAAATGTCCAGAAAGCAAGAAAAATCCAAACCAAATACAAATTCAAAAAACATAGTACTGTTTGACTAAGAATGAAGACAGGAATCTCTTGAAGGCCACCTCAAGCAATCAAGCAATACATCTTCTTTTAAGTTAAGTGATGTCCCATCTATGTACAGATTTCTCTATGTACAGTTTTCTCTATGTACATATTTATCTATGCTACAATTTATCTATGCTACAATTTCTCTATTAAACAAGTTACAAACATATTGTTCTTCTACATTGTGACTGAATGAGGTGCTTCCTATAACATCAGATTCATCGCTGATTCATCATCTAGCGCATGGTTACTGGCACGCAACATGCATCACCATGCACATCATTCAGTCTACATCATGCTGAATCTCCCACAGCAACCTTTTTTTTTGGTTTAAAAGAACTGCATAATGAAGTTCTTCTTGTGAGGAAATGGCACCCTTCAAGAGCCAATAGGAATAAACACTTTTCAATTAAAATAGCAGCATATTATATGGAACAACTGAAAAATACAAACACTTTAATTGACAACACCATTAATTGTATTGTCTTACAGCACACACAATATAACATAATAAAGCCTATAATATAAAATATAATGTAATATAACAAAGCTTAATATATAATATTAATATTTAGTATCAACCCCCACAGATTTAGGGTTTTGATATTATTTGGTATCACCAGAAAAGCCTTTTGTTAAATGTCATATTCTGACTTCAGGGGAAAAAGTATATTTTTTAAATGTTATAAACATTCTGGTGTCTTGCATTCTGGTGTTGAAAAAACATTTGGTAATTGGTATTTTATGTGTCAGAAGTGAACACATCCATACTGTCAGTGAGAATCAGAAGAAATTTATAATCTGGAAAAATCTGTTGTTTTGAGAGCACTCTATGGGTCACACTGTATTAAGATGCAATATATTTTTAATATGTGGTTGGTAGAACGGATGGGCTTTTTTAACTTAGATTCTCAGTGACCTATTATTATACTTTTATTGTAGTATAAAAGTGTATAAAATGAACAGTAGGTCGCAAAGTAGGCACAATCAGTTTAAAGTGACACTTTCTTAAAATATGTAAGGACTAAATCTAACTGACTAATTGAAACTTGGATATTACCACTGGGATAAAATTGTGTGTGGAAGGGACACTGCGAAAAAAATGCCAGTACTTTGTGTAGAATATTAACATTTACACTGTATTTATATTATTGGTACTACCAAAATATAAATAAGCGCCTCTTAAAATCGATTAAAGAAAATGTTTGACCAAATGAGGCATTTTTATGTAGGTCTAACTGCCTGTACCAGTGTGGTTAAAAGGATTTTATTTTTTATTTCCTATTTTTATTTTACCTTCCCTGAGTACTAGTCATTTCCACTGTGAACTATGAGTAGATGGTGATGACCTCTCTTCCTCCACCTCGTACGAGCAGAACCCGCTCCAAACCTTCCATTAACACCTCCAAAAATTCCATGTCTGGGACATTCCTGTCAAGGAGTAAATGTTCTTAAGAGCCACAGAGCATGAATTACAATACAAGCAATTACTTACTGCAGATTATTAACACTGCTGTTAATAACATATAACATTGTTCATTAACACATTAATTTGAATGAAAGTGTATTTTGAGTAAATGCTATGAATAATTTAGCAATTACAGGGAAACAAAGAGGAAACGTATGTAGTTACAAGAGTAAGGAATGTAATTTTTGGAACCACTGACAGGGTTCCATGAGTTTAAGGGTTTAATAATTGCCACTCATGTTCACTCTACTCAGAAAAAAGTAGTGTTTTGAGTCAACAAGGGCCACATCATTTAAAAATCAACTTACGAGCTACTCCGACAGTTGCATAAGGTGGAGTTTGCCAAAACCATGTCTCATTAACATTTAATTCTGACAATATTTAACTAAATTAAATTAATATATTAAATTGAGGACAATATTAAATATAAAAACATGCCAATGAATTGACTATATTGTATATGTAACAAATGAATGCTTAGCATATCTTTACAGAAGAGCGAATCAAATTAAACTAAACATTGGCATTATTTTATTAAAACCACAACTCAAAATAGTGTATTTAAAGCATGATAAAATAGCCGACATCCCCCACACATTATGATTTCATGACCTTAATTTAGTGGCCACATTTAACTGTTTAATTGTTTTAAAAAAATTTGAGAAAATTATGTTTTTTAGCCTGTCCAGTCAACGGCTGTAATTCTCAACAGTAGACAGTGTTTAAAGCTTTCTGCCTGCTGATTCATCATCCAAAAAAACTGAAAGTGCTGGATCAAGTGCTATTTTCAAAAGCTGCCAGATAATGAGTGTGGATGCCATGTTGCTAAATAAAGACTACAACTAGGACTATCTATTCAGCAATGTATTGGCAATATAATACTGGAGTCCTATTAGATGTTAATTTGAACTTTCTATCATATCATTTATATACTTTATTGGTCTTTCTTTTATTTGTTAATTTTTAAATTGTCTCATTTTTATGTTGCATTGTATTGCAGTTAACAGCAAAAAAAAGCGATTTGCTTCTTCAGTTCACATTTTCTATCTCATTTTTTTAACTTAAATGCAAGTGCTTGTGTTTAAAGATAGAGGACTAGATGCTATAGAAAAACACTTCTATACCAGAAAAATCTGTCAGCCTCAGAGTTGTGAACAACATGTGGGTAATTTTAACAATTTGAGTGGGCTGTCCAGAAAATCAGCTTAAGCACTTAAAGTGACAGTGAATATAAGTAAATATTGACACAACCTTTAAAATGAAGTCACCAACTCTGAACCCAGCTCAAAAAACTGAAGCTGTTAGAATCTGCTCTGTTAGTTTTATACTATAATGTAAAACCTGATTAAAAAGCAATGAATTGAAAAAGGATACAGTTCTCATCACCATCCTTGTTTTTAGGTGGTCCAGGCATATTCAGTAAGACAAGGTGGGCATTCTGGGATTTGTTGACCAGAACTTCATTCAATTTGACTGCAGTGTGCATTCTTCTGACATTGGACTGGTTTCTATAAAAAAAAAAACACACACACATTTATCAAACATTTAATCTTTAAACTTGGTTCCCTTGTGCATCATACCTACTGAACACTCACAACTGCATAGCATACAATATCAACATGCATCCATATGCTGATTCTGTTTCCAAAAGTGTTCAGTGTTCTCTTTGACAGATAGGAGATCTGCTAACCCTTTTCTCCACTGAGCTTGCACCATCCAGGTTTATAGTGTGCATTCTCTTACTACGTTCTGACAATGAAATTGTTGTTTTTGCCTAGCCTTTCAGCAAGCTGTAATGAGTACACAGTCATGATGAATACAAAAAGAACATAAAGTGTAAGCATTTCCAAACAAAGATTAGCATGAACAAAATTAAATATGACTTACAGGTGCTCCCACTCTCTGGAAAGGGTGAAACAAGAAAAAACAAAAATGCGGTTTTAGATATTTTTATGATTAAAAATAGTATTCTTCTATATGTTGCATTTATTGATGTTTACTTAAAATTGAAGTATTTAAATATAGCTAAAGACATGTCTGCTGTTGTATTCTCATTGTCAGTCTGTGTAGTACTTACGGTTTCATGTTGAAAATGTCCCGTATGCCTGGGTTAGCCTCACGGTGACGCTGCCTCTCTGCAACAAATTTCTCTTTGGTCCAGGTCATGTGGACTTGATGAGAGTCAGGGCTGTTCCTTTCTTGGTGGCCACCCTGACACTTAGAATTCCTTTCATGAAGCATGTGAGCCTGCAGGATTAACAACTGATTTCTTTATCAGGGACAGATAAACTATAACATGCTGCAGGTTTTCTGCATACTACAGTAGTGCTTCTACTTTTTCACTGAGCTTCAATATGGATTTGGTGAGCAGCAATAATGAACAACATAATGCTTAACAGTTACAGTACAGGTTTAGGAATAGCCATGTTTCCTCTGTCTCATACTTATAAAATGCATATAAAATGCTGAAAACTAAAAATTCTGTAGCAATGTGTAAGAACATTTATAAATGTAACTATGTAATACAACATAATTTTGCTAACCTTAAATTGTCAGCTAGGATATGTAGTACAAATTCTTCATTTAGAATGGAATGGGTAAGCGAAAGAAAACTAAGAATACCTCATGCTCCAGGTCTTCCATGCCAGGTACTTGTAAAGTGTTAGGAGACAGGCTCTTTGTTTGGTTCTTCCTTTTAATGGAACTCCTGGATTCATCTGTAATGCTTTGAATCTGGCAACAACCACAGAACATACAAAACCCAAATGGCATCAGAGACATGGTTTGTTATCTCTACCAAAGTCTAAAACTGATCATTCCTATACATACAAAATCATAAAAATATTATTCTTACTATTCTTCGTGACAGGAAAATGTCCACCTGTTCATATCTAAACTTGATATAATCCGTATTAAAAATGCATAAGATAAGATAGGATACCATAATTGTCACCGTACAAGTACAATGAGACATCATTTAGAGCAAGACAGTAGATGCCATACAATGGAATGATGTTTGATATTTTACAATCTATTACAAAAAGTGACTCATTGGTCTCTCCTCTCTCTAGGAGGAACAGACCTATTAAATGAGGTGAAAATTACTACACATATTACCTCTCTTTCCCTCTCGGTTTTGGACAGCTGCATCTGTTTTAGCATTTGAGAACGCTGCTCCATCACTAGGGTCCTCTCATAGGTAAAGGCTGAGATATCACTCTCATGCTAAATAACAAAGACAGTGCAAAGTATAAGAGGATGATCACACTCAGCATCTCACAAATAATAATGACACTGCCACAAGGTTTCCTTCAAGCCATAAACTATAAACAACACAATGCTATTTTTCATTCATTGTATATATAAAGCATACTGGTATAGCTCACGTCCTCAAGTGATAGCAAAAATATCAAACCATATATGCATATATGTTCTAAATGTATGGGTATAAAACACATAAATTGTGTTTTGTCTTGCTTGTGAATGCTCATCCTTGAATTGGTAAATATGGTAAACAACTTCCTTTTAGAAAGTCCTAGCAGCCTACTTGCAGAACATGTAGTACTTGTAGTATGGCAAATAACATGGCTTATGTGAAAAGGCTCTGGTAGATAAACTTTAACAACAGTGAGGTAGAGATACTGTTATACAAAATAGCCAAATAGCAAAAGATATACAGGGTGAGCAAGTGAAGTTGTGGCACGTGGTGAAGTAGCAATTTGTTCTCATGTGCCAAATATCTGGAACATGTTACAATTTTTCACATTAACCAGCTTTTATTATTTGCCTTATTTTTTCTGGCACATTGCTTTTGCATTTCTTTTATATTCTTTTAATTATTGTCATTTTATTATATTTTTTACACATTCTTATAATACATTTTTGTATTTTATATTCTTATGATATTGTTTATATTATTTTTCTTCTTTTTTTACTGTTATTATTTGTTGTATTTTTATTATTTGCTTAGTTTTAGTGTTTCTTTTTGCTATTATTTCACACTGCACTTTGAGCTGAATTTTAAATGTATATGAGGTGATATGTAATAAAGGTATTATGTATGAAATGTATGAAAGATGCTTTGTAAATAAAGATTATTATTATTATTATTATTATTATTATTATTATTACAACTGTGGCAGAGGAGAAAATTGTTTAATCTTTATTAACAGGGTTGCTACATACATATGTTTAGGAGTGAGCTTAACTGTGTACAGATTCTCACTCACTTTCGGTAACCACTTTATCCTGGTCAGAGTTGCATTGGATCCAAACAAATTATAAATTACTTTCTGTCCATAGAAGTGTGAACACGCATGAATTAAGCACAAAATTGTTCACATGCATAAGTGATAAGTCTCCTTTTTTAAATTTCTTTTTCATAGTACACAGTTGTAGTATGTTTTAAGCTTCCTAAGAATTTCTAACTGATAGTGGCAAATTGCATATTCAATTTTAATGTACTTGCGTATCCATTTGTATGTATCCATATCGTAGATATGAATATTGGTATATACATACATTTACAATTCACTAATGTCTTACCATCTCCACCACCTCCACTTCTGCATTAAGGCGCAGCTGATACATGAAAATCTGCAGATCCTTCTTCATCTGAATGCTGTTGTCATCCAGATGTGCCACAGTAAAGATGCGCATCTTACATTTTTTCCACACCTAAAGAAAGCAGTAGTGTGAGTCTGAAAACCAGTCATCTATCAAAATGGCCATACACATTTCTCAACCTCGTACCTTGTGCTGGCGGAGCAGGAATGGAAGCAGCATGAGCAGGCCTCCATCATGGACAATCCACCACACATCAATGGTGCCCTCAGCCAGACGCTCTGTGTTGCTTGGAAAAATGTCAATGTTCTTTGCCACAAGCAGGGCCTGGTGTGCAGCAGTCGTCTCTCTCACTGTCTCTGTGGCAGGAGAGAGTTATGATCAGTCTATGACTTTCAAATTTGCATATATGATTTAAGAGAATGATCATAAACAGAGTCAGAAAATAAATAAATTTAATATGGTTCAAAGCAGACAAACTTAGAGAAATGTTATTTATACTGACTTTTAATAGAAACTCAACTGAAGATGGTATCATGCACATACCAATAAAGTTTTTCCAGGAGGTTGCATCCTCAGCCTGTCTCCAGTTGCTGGGCCATGCCATCAGGACAGTATTGTGCTTCATGCCTCCCAGACCAGCTGACTGGATCAAGTTGGAGAAACCATCTCTCAAGTTAGAGCATGCCACAACATGACAAAAGCCCTTTGTTTTCTCCGCAGACATGGATGCCTTGACATTCTGTAAAGAAAGAGAAACTGGTATTAAAGTGTCTTGGTGTATCAAAACCATGTATACAAGATCTATTCATCAATCTTACAGCTACTATCATGCCGGCACCTTTCGACACTGTAACACGCTTAGCAGCTTAAGAGCTTGAAGTTTTTCTTCACTTGTACTTACTGTTTCCGCACTTTTGGCCTCAGCACTTCGGGTCATATAGGTTCCCTGCAGCACTGAAGACACAATGGTAAGACCTTTCCCTGCCTTCAGCTGAGACGTGAAAGAGAGCAGTCGCGGGTGCTTCACCGCCAAATCAGAGTCAAGGTTCAGTAACACCAGGAGCTGAGGCCTAAAATACACCATGTTCAAGAGCACAAACATTTAACAGGCGTAAAATATTAGATGAAATTATCTTATTGCATTTCTGGTTTTGTTTGAAAAATGTCTTTGTCACGCCCATCTCTGCAACTCCCATAACCTAACCCTGCTCACCTGATCACTAATGGAAGTCTGTACTCCCTTTAAATAACTCTCAGTGTTACGTTGTGTAGCATTGTGACCATGACAAGGTCAAGCCTTTGTTATCTGCCTGTCTTGATCAGTGTTTTTACCATAGCCTTCATCACATTTCCTGGTTTCCTTGTTTACCAATCCCCTCACATTTTTTTCAATAAAATCAGTGAACCTGCACTTGCGTCTGTCTGTCTGCTTCATGACAGCCTTTTACTTCTGTGCTTACCTCCAGTTCTTGGTATGGGGCGGCGCTTCTTCTAATTTGATAAGCGCATATTGTGCAGCATTTAGGGACAGCCCTCTGATTCCATCTCCCCACTCCTTCTCTGCCCTATGATTTTAGAAACATAATTAATATGACGGAAAGCATGCAGTACATTACCATGCATGCAGTACATTACTGAAGGGAAAGTGACTCACCCTCTGTATTCAATGTATTTATATATGCATCCTGCAAGCAGCATGGCCACCAGAGCATAATACCAGGATGAAACAAACATAAGAGTGAGACAAAGAGTCATGCCCAGGACCGAAAGACTCCTATGGGATTAGATGCAGATTATTTCATATTATTTCATGTAGCAACAAAACAACTAAAATCCTAAAATGCTGCTGGATTAAAGGAACAGAGCATTTACTAATTAAGGTTATACCATCACTGTAGGTGTGCTGTGTCCTGAATATTCTGATAGCACTCATGAAATCAATTTCTACCATAACTACTATTATATCATTACAACAGTAAATGTGAGGATAAAGAGTTATGTTTGTAGTACAAATATAGTTTGAAAAGAAATGTTGCATAATCAAATAAAATCAAAATTATTTTTATTAAAAGTTAAGAGTTTTGACTGGTTTCAACAAAACAGCATGTGTTCTTATGTAAAGAAACTGAATAGTGTTACAGATCTGTGTAAGTGAATGACACAAATAAGGAAAGGCAAAAAAAAAATCAGTATGATCCTGATTCTTATTTATTTATATTTTCTATGATGGTACAAATTCTTTAGTAACATACCAGTGATAGAATTTAAACCTTGGTCTCCAGTTCGGGGTGCGCAGGAGTGTTTGGATAGCACAAGCGAAGTTTACAAAGAGGTAGCACATCAAGAAAAACCTACAGCACAAAAAGCATGCAAGATAAATTGAAATCAGTATCCATTAGACAAGGCATAATTATTAGGTTATTTTATTCTCTTTAAGTAATGTTTTAGTACTTAAAGAGAATAAGAAAGACTTAAATAAAGTACTCTTTCCGTACTTCATGTACATCATTTCTACATAAAAGTGCAGTGGGAGCATTAGGGTTTATTTGTTAAATTAATTTGCACTTAATAAACTCTGAAAGAGATATATTTACCTGAGGCTAAATTCCTGATAGTTTGGCAATGTGTCTAGCTTTTTTAATTCCTGAAAAATAGCTTGATGCTATTAAGCATTTAATAATTCCATATAGTATTAAGCAACATAAACAACTTAAAGTGTATGTAGAGCTGTAGAGCTGTAAAGTCAAATCAGTCACCCCAAACTGAATATTCATTATGGCAAACCTGCAAAAGCAAATGTGCAATTTTGTTTGTTTGAAAGACACAATCGCCCACAGTGTGGACACCATTAGATCTTTTTTGTGGGTGTTAGCAATTTTGCATGTTTTTTTTTTTTTTTTTTAAATATAAAATCAGTAAATCAGGTGCTTAGTTGGTTGTTGGAGGCCAAGGGAGAGGGAAGTGAGGAGGTGACAGCTGAGGTGAATACTCACATTGAAAGAATGGGAGCAACAGCATCCACAGAAGCGATAAGAATCCCAATTTCACAGATTCCTACAGTTAGCAGCAATGCCCAGGTTGGCTCACCATTGGATTTACTGTGACCAAATACCTACAAGACAGAGAGGGACACAACCATTTTAATCATGATTTATTATGACTCCATCACTGTATGTGAATAATGTGAATACTCTGAATAATGTGAATACTCTGAGTGTCCAAAACTAAAAATTACACAGTGTTATCAGCTAACTAGGGCTGCCAACTCAGTGTGACTAATTTCCCACAATTTGGATTTAATTTCTATACTGAGTGTTTGGGCATTTTACATGCATTATATCTATAAATTAAATGAATTAAAATGTATTCCCATTATAATGCAATTCACAGTATACATATTTCACTTTAAAATGGTGGATCACAGTGATACATTTTCAGTAAAAATAGTCAAAGTGAGTGAGGGGGATGATTAACTATTTTGGAAGTTATGTCTCTTATAAATAAGCCCACATGTTCAAAGATCTCTGGGAATTTATTTATAGGCTAATCTAGGAGGGTTGGCATATACATATACAGTATATCTAAAAAATAAAGGTAACCTGTAGGAAGGGAATGATGCCATCATGTGCAATGGCATGCAGAAGCCTGGGGGCGCCAATCAGGCTCTGTAGTCCAGCACCAAAGCAAGAAAAGAATGAGCCAATCACAATCAACCAAGGTGAAGGCCAAGCCAGAGCGCCTACCACCAGGCTTCCCTTCACAGAGAGCCCAAACCTGTTTAGACAGGACAGAATTGTTTTCAATTCAAGCAGAGAGCTTCACAGTTTTTCATGTTTTTAAAACAATACTTTTATCAACTAGTAGAATGCTGCAAGCTTGCAAAATAGTGTAGTACAGTTTTAACAATTTCCAACCAAAATAATACTTACTTATCTCTCAATAACACTCCCTCCATGCAGGCCCCAAACAACACCACACAAGAAATATCTAAATGCTGCAATTAAGGTTCTAATAAACTTCACAGAAAGGCATTTAAAGAGCTTTTTCTTCTGCAATTATTTATGTACAAAGAGCCCCTTAACCCTAAATCATGAAGTCTGGCTTGATAGGTGATCTGAGTCTATAGAAGGATACAAATGATGGAAGTAGTCATAATGGCCATAATGGTGCCAATGGGGATAGACCTCTGAGCATCCCTCAGATCTCCAGACCGGTTTGATCCCGCCATGATCCCTACAAAAACGTAACAAGCATGGTGTTCACTGCTTAAATAGTGATCATGAAATTTCATTTCAGTTCATTATTCACATCTAGGCATAAGCTCTACCAGATACTAAAAAGCATGACTGTAACCTTTATCAGGATACACATCTAATGTGCATTGCATCTAAAATATAGCAAATGGCTTTCATTTTTAATCTTTAGGTCACTTTTATGACAAATATTTAGGCAACACTCACCAAACTCTTTAGATGTATTATCAATAACTATGTGAAATGTTTTGAGAACATCTGTACCAGAATGTCAGACCCATTAAAACCAATAAAAACTTTCCTTAAATGCCGTCCATATTATAGAATTACAAGAATTTTTATGAAAATGTTGCTCATTATCATTAGAGTAGCTAGTAAAACTGGACACATAAGGTTTGTCTTAAGCAATCATTTATAAATGCATTTTAATTAATAATCATAATAATCGATTAAAGTGATAAATTTGTCCTGTATTGGTAGAATATGTTAAGGAGCATAATATTAATAAAGACAGCAATAAGCAAATGAATATGGTTTCAACATTTTAGCAATGTTTTGCTTCCTAGTTCCTAGCTCACTTTTAATTTGCATGTCACATGCAGAGCAACATTAATATAACAGCTGAATTTCATTAGGTACCTCTCTATGAAAGTTTTCTACTAAAATCATAAAGCTGTTATGATATATGGGCCGCTGCTGTCTTACCTGTGACTGAGGGGAAGTAAATGCCCACCATCATTGTGAAGAAAGTGGTGATGTCATTGTAGACATACGGCAAGTGCTCTTTGA
Source organism: Pangasianodon hypophthalmus (assembly GCF_027358585.1). NCBI lineage: Eukaryota > Metazoa > Chordata > Actinopteri > Siluriformes > Pangasiidae > Pangasianodon > Pangasianodon hypophthalmus. The sequence goes on along the minus strand of NC_069723.1, from coordinate 13,611,917 downwards.
TATTCCCCGATATTCTTTGATAGTCTCTGATATTCTCTGCTGGAGATGACACCTGGTCCTTCTTCTCTACCAGCATCCCACTGGAGCCATAATCTCCCCATAAGTTATCTGGAAGGCAAAAATGATTTGAATGCTGTAAAATATAATAATTTGATTATGTATAATACTAGCAAGCATACTGAAGTATGTAATATTATGTGAACTGTCACCTGTGATAACTCCACTTAGCAGGCCTGGAATGCCCTTGATCTCTGTTAAATTGTTCTGGACGAAGTATTCATCACACGTTGCATTGAGGAAAGGTGAACTACAGAACAGCTTCCACAGGTCTGTTGTATAGGTTATGTTGTTGATCACTTCTGTCTTCATGCATTTTTCAAATTCGATATTTTTTAGTGTGCGGTTACCCAGCATACAGATTCTAATGATAATAATAGTAACAGTCCATTAATATTTAAAGTATGTAATTGGACAAAAACAAACAAATACAGACAGTACAAAATGTATGCAATGTAATGTAAAATGTAATAGAAAAATCAGAAAAATCAATAAGTATAATTTTTTATAATTTTTACATTTATAATAAATGGCAGTTTAGATATTGGTGGATGGTACAAGGGTATTTGGTTGAAAAAAGTTTCACTATGAGCTTTTGTAAATACAAAGAAAATACAGTCTGACGACAATATTGATTCTGAAGATAATGGCTTGAGATACATGCCAATGCAAAACTGTATTTGGCCACATTATACCCCCATGAATTTTAAAGTGTCTTTATAGTCTTGCATTATGTAAACATCAGTGTGCATAATCTGGAGTATTTTTAAATGTGGAATCAAAGTTTATCAAATATTCACTCGGCATAATTCATTCCTTATGTCATGTGGTTTACTTTAAAAAGTCCTTGAGATCAAGTAAAGTTGAATGTATAGTGTACTCACTGGAAATCTGGAGGGCTGATGACAGTTCTGATGACTCCAGCGTAGATGGCCATAATGGACAGAATCACACAGGAAAGAAAGACCAGTGCCAGTTTATTCACGTACCTGACCCCAACAAACACCACCAGAGCCATGAGGGCCAAACAGCATGTTCCATACAACCGCATGCTATTCGGGTGGTCCTGGTACAAAGCTCCATTTGTCACTATGTACATCTATACATTAGACAGAACAGATGAGAAGATAACACATGTACTGTGTAGTGTCTGAAGGTATATGATACACCAACTCTCACTATGAATGTCATTATTAAAGATGCTCAAACTAATACATTGTTTTCTTAACAAAAAAAATTTAAAATGTTATTGAACATTTATGGAAGGAATATTCAGCTGGGGAGGGAACAACTGTTTTTTTGCTGCTGTAATGTAAGTGATAAAAGGAACTGACTTGTTTCACGGACATTCAGCATCATTTAATGCAACTATAATTGGATAAAAATCCAATATGCTGTTCTTTAATAAATAAAATGCTTATTCTTCGGTAAATTGCTGTGATATAAGAAGAATAAAGCACTTCGGGACATGCGATTATTGAGAAATAATCACAGCACTCCATTGATGATTACTTTCCTATAGCAGCTCACCAGTCATGTTTTATTCTTTACATAAACTTTATCTACGCAGCTGTATCTAAGCTTGAATGGATGGGAAGATAAAAATGGTATATTTGACCATTCTATGTAACTAGATTGATACCTCAAACAGGAGATCCCACAAATCAGCTATAAATACAAAGTTAGGTATAACCACTTTATTTATACCACAACACTGTTGAATTCTCGATTTTGACTGGACACTGGGTCTTGATGAATTTTCTATAACAGCAGCTCTGAAAGTAGTGCCAGCTGCACGGCAAATCAGAGATCAAAATTCATGCACTGTTCCTAATACAATATCTTTTCTGTAGTAACAACTAGTTCACAGGGACTTGTATGGTAGGCACTCATATAATTTAAGCCTGTTTTGTTTTTTAATTGTTTGAATATTGTTATTTTAAGAACATATAAACACTGATATGATGAAGATTTCTTTACAGAGCCATTTTTGTAACATTAATGGAAAGATACTTGTTTCAGCTCTTTGTAACAGTCAGAGGTAAAGCTGTTTCCTTAGGTTTTACACCTAATGCTTGAGGGCAGAGGAATTTGCACGTTACAGTTTCTCAGTTTCTTGACTAGCTGCTTTTCTGTCTTATTAACTTTAAGAGAGAGAAAAAATGACAAAGGCTGATGAAGGAACAACTGTTTATAGCTGTTATAAAGTAAGTGGTAACAGGAACTAACTTGTTTCAGGTCATGTTCTAACTTGTTTTTCCTATAGCAGCACACCCTGTCATGTTTTATTCCCTATTTATTTCATTTTTTACTCACCATTTGTTGCTATTTTCTTACTGTTTATATATTTTGGTTTGTATTTGTATAACTCTTTTCATATGGCATGTAACAATGCCAAAACTGAGTCAGCAGTATATTGGTTAAATAACGATATAACTGAATTTGTAAAACAAGCCAGCCATCATTTTTAAAATAAAAATGCAATATTCTGGTTGAGTATTGCAAGTTAAGAGCAGAACAAAATTGTCAACACACAAATATATGTGCAAGGTTTTGCCCGGCACCTAAAGAAGTACCCACCAAAAGGATCTCTATGGTGCCCAGTATGTACATGGATCCAGCAAAGGTTGTACCAAGGTAGAAGCATAACCCAACAGCACCTCCAAACTCTGGACCCAGTGCTCTGGAGATCATGTAATATGAGCCACCAGCTAAAAAAGAAATAGGACACCTAAGAAATCTACCATATCTGTTCATAAATACTAAAGTAAAATTAAAATAAAGTCAGTAAAATTTCTGTTGCCTGTCATACCTGGCACCATTCCATTAGTTGCAATGGCACTCATAGATATTGCTGTCAGTAAGGTCTGTAGGACAAAGCAAAGACTTTTAAATTGTTCAAATAAATGATATAAGATTTGCTAAAGATTTAAATGTATCTAAAATGTAAATTTGTCAGAGTAGCTTGTTGGTTAAGTTTGAAAATTTGGTTTATACAGAAATAAAGGTGTACTAGATCAGTGTGTTTTAGTTTTAGCACTCACACAGGCACAGCACATGAAGACGATGGCAAAGGAGCCTAAAATTCCAGCTGTGCCTACAATCCAGGTGAGGCGCAGAAACAAAATCACACCCAAGATGTTCTGCACACAGGGCAGGTACACACCAATAAAAGTGCCCATCTGAGGACCCTGAGAACACAAAGATACAGAGAATCAGACTCCACATAATCAGCTGAGGAAGAGCTATATTGGTTATTTTGGCTATGAAAGAGAAACTTTGAGTGGGCCATGCTTTTTCAAATATTCTGCAGTGTGTCACGATAGTGTGACAGCTTAGAAAGAATCAATGTTTATTTGGTTAACAAGTGTGTTTGGCAACATTCTTTAGTATTGGATACATTTTAAAAGCATTACAAAAAGGTTTTTTTGTGACATAAGCTTAAAGAGCATAAAAATAAAACTTTTGTAAATCTACTGTTTATTGGTGGTTATTAGTAGGACATCATCAACATGCCATAACTGAGGTGGTATGAGACTGACCTTGATGGTGACCCTCTTAACTCCATCCTCACTCTCAGCTTTCTCATGATCCACAACCCCCTGAGTCAGGTTGGTATAATTGGCCAGCTTGTTGAGGAGGGACGACACCATTGGAGTACTGTCCATTTCTTCCTGTGTGTAACAAAAGTAGGTGTCAAAACAAAAACAAAAATTTGAAAACAAGTATTTCATGTTTAAAACCAAAAACGGAGTGTTGTCTTTTGCAGTTATTTGGGAATCTGTATTTGGGAATTTGTTAGCACTTTGTATGTTTCATAAGCTCTTTATGAATAATTGAACTGTACCTCGTAGAGTGCCATGTTTTTCCCATCACAGCTCCTGTCATAGTCATAAACAGTAAGGAAGGGATTGTCTTCTCCTGGAGTGTCATCACCTATTAGACACACATATTTTAACATTGACATTTTCTTATTTGTTTGTGTCTGTAACATCCATGAAAAATACTGCTGTTTTTAGAGTAGAAAAGATCATGCCACAAAATAAACAGTGTAAATTCTTAATTTTATCTCGGTCTTTTTAGTTTGTATTAGGTCGTGTTAGTATTTATTTTCAAAAAGATCGATATGTTCACAATGCCTAATTCTTACACTCATGAGCAAGATTTTGTTTATTTACTCCACATAGTCATATAATATACAGAGGTTTAACATCCTGCTAAATTAACTACATTAATGCACAGCAACAAATCAGCACATACTGTACAACAGTACAAGCCATGATGTAACATAAATTCAAAAATCCATGATTAATGAAGTGAAAATGTACTTTCCCCGATTTACAGTAACTGTGAAATTTATTTTACAACATGACAGCTATAATCTCTTTGAGGATATAATAATGACAGAGTGTCAAGACTCAGCGCGAAAAACAATAATAGAGGGATAACCACTTGGCATGTGCTTCTGCTCTACTCAGTGTACGATTTAGACAAGTACAGAAAACCAAAGCATAGAGACCAAACTAGTCTTTTTCTGCTGATGGAAAAAGTTCAGTATGGGAAAGTGCGTATGTGCTGAATACAGGAAAAATATGGGAAGTAAATGATAAATTCCAGTTGGACCTTGCTCAACACCTGACAGGAAATTACACAATACTTAAGGTGACTTATTGAGTTTTTACAACACAATGAACTTATCAGGTGCTTATAAATGACATCAGGTCTAAAAAAAATTAATTTTTGATATTACCTCAAAAAGGTAAAGGGGCCATTATCGAGCCGTCCCTTGTCATGTAAGTTTAACATCAATATTTTAGTCTAAATAATTGCAGTATGATAACATTCACTTCAACACTTCACAGTCAGTGTACCTTTGTTTTTCTGTTATGTTGCATTTGTGTCCAGCTTTTATTATAAGCCTTTTTATTTTCTATTAATCCAAGCGAAGCACTTTGTGCTGCACTTAACATATGAAAGGTGCTATACAAATAAAGTTAATTATTATAGTATTATCACAAGGGTTATAGTATAGAGACCAGAAAAGGGCATTAATTTCATTACACAGTTTTATTATCTGAAACTAGAGATTTCTGGTTTTTGGGCTCCTAACGTCATAAAACAACATCTTGCTCTGGTAACGCTAGTGCAGGTTTTAGCATTATAGTGTATACAGTATGTCACTACATGACTAAGCTATTAATATCCCCTTAATCCATCACAACCAAGTGTAAGCTGCGTACTGCACCTGTGTATGACTGAAGGCAAAGGGGTCCATGAGGATACACAAGAGAAATGCTGACAATGTGGAAAGAGGGAATTTAATAAACAAATGAAAATTTATAGCAGTATAATGTGTATTTAACTCCAGATGTGGGATCACATACTACAAAAAAAGGCAGATGGCAGATCTGGTCATAAAAGTAAACTCACCTAATTGTTTTGATCTTAACCGTTCCCCATAATCCATATCCAGAATTGTCCTGTGATAAGATGTATCTTGTGATCTTTCTGGACTGTTTTAACTCCTTGAACACCAACCAGCTGCTATGACACTCCAATTTTTAGTACAATCTTCTCATTTGTCCCATTTCCCATAGCACTGCTCTGCGCTGTACTGCACTGTAGCTAAGAGCTCAACTATCACAGCAAATCCCTCTGAACAGCCCTCTGCACTGAGACAAACTCGAAGAAACACTCTTCCAGTCAACAGAGTGAGAGCTCATAAGGCTGACAGAGACAGTGTGCTCTATCTAACCACGTGCATTAGCTGGAAGAGTGCTAGCCTTTATCTCATTATCTGTTTTGTGCAGCTGCCCATTCTTCTTTACTCCATTTTAGTCTTTCATGTGGAGTCTTGTAATTGTCCCTTAGCCTGCTATTAGATGGACTTTCATGTTCTCCTCACCGCCTATAGTGTATTGGAATTCTCAGCTCTTTTCTCTCTTTATAAGTTTCTGCCTATGAGAAAGCTACTGTACCAAATAAGTAAATAAAAGAGAGCAGTGAATCTGTGGCTGAGTTGAAGGCAAACTCCATGCACAATTTCACATATTTTAAGATATGGCCCATGCCCAACTCAAAAATGGAACAGAAATAGAGGAGCAGACAGGAATATCTGTTTTGACTGAAGAATGAAATATAATGCCATAATGTCATCAAGATAAGTGTCTCATCATGTTTTGTATAAACAATGAATCATTACTTGTGATACAGGATCAGCTACAAATTAGCAAAATATTTTCCAGTCTGTTATTGTATTATGTATGATTAACATCGTAAATGTATGTAAATTTAATTAATATATTGATTTTACACTTGCTGAGACAACAGGTTGTATAAAGTGAATTAATACCAAACCAAATGGTAATATCATTGCTCTGTCAGGTTCTCTTTGCATGCCTTCGTAAGCTTTGCCTGAAGCTGGTTTATTTGTTTGTGTTGTGCAGTTTCAGACTGAAATTAAAACTAACCTGGGCAGCGGTGCATGTGACAGAAGACATGGATAATACTAAAGACATACATAAAACATTCCACAAGGTGCTTCTGTACACTTGTGAAATCATGTGAAATCAACATTATGAGTCAAGATGTTCTTATTAGCTCCGGATGTCGTCCTGCATGTCTGGATATGTTGTATATGTCACAGATGACAAAGCTTTCATTATACCATTCAACATTTTTCTTGCTTCATGTATCCAGGTTTATGTGAATAAGCTTACTTATTAGCACTGTACTTAAATTAGCACTTTAAAAAAAAACGAGAAAAAAAAACTTTGTATTGTCTGAGTGCTTGTTACTATATTACCTCCCCAACAGAGTTTTTGGACTGATGGTATTCTCAGCTTGTGTCAGTATCAGAATGTATTTATTGCTAGAGACTTCAAAGCACTTTTGTAAGTCACTCTGGATAAGGGCGTCTGCCAAATGCCATAAATGTCAATGTAAATGAATAAAGCCTTTGAATGAAAAATTACACCCAGGAGGGCAATTTTATTGTTTTCCTTTACATCCTACTTCTCAGAATGGCCTACTGAGTTTGTTTTTCAAATTGTTGATTTTTATGGCCAATATCATGGAAATAATTACATTTACATTTGCTCATTCAACACTTTTGTCCAAAGTGGCTTACAACTGAGCATTTGAAGATTAGCACAAGGACCCAACATTGGAACTCGGAACCTTCCAATTAATCCAAAGCCTTAACCACTGAGCCACCACTTTCCGTAGTCTGCCATTTGTGCAAACAGTGGCTGAGATGAACCATCGATGAATGAGGTGATAACTGTCTCAAAAAAGTGGAACTGCATTAATGGCACAACATTAAAGAACAATCTCTGATGTGTTTTTGAGATAATATTGGTGGTGATGTTCTCCCAACTGACATTGCTGGAGTAATTCTTCAGTACATTCAATAATGGTAATGGTTAGACAGTCGGACTTGCAGGTCGTGGGTTTGAGTCTCAGGTCCGGCAGGGATTGTAGGTGGGGGGAGTGAATGACCAGCGCTCTCTCCCACCCTCATTACCACGACTGAGGTGAGACCCTTGAGCAAGACACCGAACCCCCAACTGCTCCCCGGGCGCCACAGCAAAAAAAAAAAAAAAGGTTGCCCACTGCTCCGGGTGTGTGTTCACAGTGTGTTCACTACTGTGCGTGTGCACTTGGATGGGTTAAATGCAGAGCACAAATTCCGAGTATGGGTCACCATACTTGGCCACACGTCACTTCACTTATTTACAGCTGTGGCACAGATTATGAGTAGGTTTTCTGGAAAATTATTGTTATTTTCTGTATGTTGGGCAGCAGAAAAGGTGTTTTTGGAATTATATATATAAAGGAAGACTCATTATTCTTGATGAGGCCTAAAAGGCATTTATATTTTGATCAAATGTTTACAATTTTGTCAACTGGTTTATTTCTCCTCATTCTGCTGCTTCTCCTACTTTCAGTGTAGTTAATGTGTACTCATTGTGCCCTGTCACAACCTGCATTGTGATGCTTGATGTTTATAGCTTACACACTCATCCATCTCATACTTGTATCTTAGCAGACATTTCTCACACCCAAGACAATGTACAATTAAAGAATGCTTGCTGAAAGCCTCCCCATTCACATATTAATGGTCTGCCCAGTTGGGTGTGCTGCCTACAGTTATTGTTTTCTGGGAAGTAGGTATTGTTTGTTCAAGGCCACTTGATAATTTTGATTGGTCATTGGACCAAGGACAATGGTCCAAAAGACAATAAAGAAATTCAAATGCTTTGCTAGAGTAAAAATGACTGCTGGTCAGTTCTAATGGGTGTGTTCTGCATAATGAAATGGGCAAACCTGTGTTTACGCTAACTGTTTTTCATACATCTTTTCATACATCATTTGGAGCCCTTATCAATTCATACTAAAAACTCACATTCATTCATACTCACATTCAGACATTCATACTCTTCATAGAATTTTTTTTTTACAAACTTCTTACTTTGGTCTTGCTTGTCTTAATTTAAATGATTATTTAAACACTATTCCATGAACCCTGTAGCACAAACCCTGCAATGAATCCACAAGCAAATCTCTACTATTACAAATGTTACATTATGATAAGTCAATTCTAACAACATGCAAAAATGATAGCAAATAAACATACAAGGATTAAAAAAATCTATTCAGATTTCCACTGTAAAGTAATGTATAAACAAACAACTGCTTCTCAAAACTGTACACCAAAAATAACCCATTACCTTCCACTGTTTTCTGAAAATGTACTTACACAAGTTTGCCATCCAGAGAACACTGATTACATACTGTAGAGATAAATATTGAACCATCATCTCTTTACTTATCATCAGCAATAATACTAAGTACAACACCAAGTCACCAAGGTCGTCTTATAAGGAAATTATAGCAATTATAGTATAATAGAATGCTGGTGAACAACTATTGCAAAGTTCTAATAAACCATATAACTGAATTAAAAACCAACAAAATACAACTGTAATAGTCTGTCACCCATTCAGCTGTGCCTGCAATTTCTATGAAGCCATGTAATCGTAAAATCTTAATAGTTACTGTTTGCTTCAGCAGATTACAGGGAATACGCAAGTGGAAAAACTGGCTATATAAACAAAATAATTTTAACCCCTTAAACCCAGGATCTGCCAGCCAGTCCAAACTTTTACATTCCTCACTCTTGTAACTACATACCTTTTCTATTAGTTCCACTATACAGTAGTTACTAAATAATATATTTCAACAACAACAATGAATAATACATTATGACTTTAAGCATTTTTGGAAATGTCCAAATGTTTAAAATGATTACAATTGTTTCAACTCTTTTGCTGTTAAAACATATACAACAGTACAAATGCCATTTGTATTGCCATACAGTGCCATTACACATATATAACTACATAATTACAACCAAGAGAATAAAAATACAACTTAACAGCATGTAGCTGAACCCAAAAAAGACTGTAAGCTATTAAAGCTCTGGATCTAGTTTAAACCTAACCTCCCTTTAAAAGCAGAATTGATCTAAGATGAGGTTTATGTTTATTTTTACATGTAGTAATTTGTAGTTATAAGTAGTTTCCAACAGTTCATAGAAAGAGAAAGAGGATAAGGAAAAAACAGGAAACTTAAAAAGGGTAGCTCAGGAAACCATTGCTTGCTCAAGCACACAAACGCTGCACATGTTCTGTGAGGCTTTGCCAGTCCAACATAAAGAAGAATATAAACAGAAATCCACAGACTGTAAGAGCTGGTAGAGAGTCATGACTAAGGCAAAGAGAACTCTTCCGTGTTCAGTACCATGTGCCTGGGCAAGCTTTGACACTCACAGGCATTTTCCAAATCATTCTTACCTGAGGAAGGTCCGAACAAAAGTTCTCTCCTCTCCTCGTCTGGGTTATTACCATCATAGTTTGAACCTGAGGCATTACAATCTTCCACTGGCACCACTGTGAAGTTGGTGGGCATGTTTCTTCACAATGTGTGCTCCTTAGGTCTGTGAAATCAACCCTGTCCTTGTTACTAACTCTCTTTTTCCTGTTCTCTCTTCCATACACACAAACACACACCCATACTCCTTTCTAGGTTTCGTCACAAAAGTTTTAAGTTCTTTCACTCACTCCCATACCGCTCAGGACCCATGTGATCTCTTCCACCGAATAAGGAGCACCGCCCAACTCTTCCCTCCCCCTTCCATCCATCTTGGCAACTGACGTCCAAGCAGCTCACACTCAGTTAACATGATGTCCCCTACTGGTAGAACGTGCCTGTATGGTTGGACGGTTGAATATAAAACTGTGTGCATGGCCAGCCAAAAACAAAAATCACACATTCAGCTTTTCTTTATTTCATACATTCATTCCATTCCTTGGCCCTAGTGTTCAAATCTAACATTTCCTTCATGGCATAGTGACTTCTAATTTACACTGGGAGGCAATACTAAAAACCTGACAAATCCAGCTGTCATGTTATATTTTAAACGTGATATTCCCAGCACAGTGCTGCTGGGTGGTGTTTCCTGCTTCTGATAGCAGCATTTCTATTGGCCTGTGGTGTCTAGGAGGGCACACAAGTTAAGAGGCTAGAACAAAAGCACATTCTTACAACTACCCCCCACCCAAATGCTCTCTCTCTTTCTCTATCTCTCTCTCTCTCTCTCACACACACACACACACACACACAGACAACCATTCGGAACAACAACCCAGCTTTCATTCAGAAAAATTGGCAAGTGGACTGGTAAATAATTTCACAGCCATACTGTGAGCTTCTTTTCCACAAAGAAAAACTCTTGTCTTTCTTTCAGGTTATAAACTGACTAAGCAGATGCAAATTATTGCATAGGGAAGTTCACACCAAAAGTTGCTTGAAGTTTTGTGCAACTGCATTTTCCCTCTGCCCTGTGGCTCAAAGGGTGTTCAGACTGATAACAGAACAATAAAATCAGTCATGTAAAGATGGCTGATGCTGATAAAAAAATATGGCATGGCCGCATTAGACACGACACAAACAAAACTCTTGCAATAACAACACAAATAACGCAATCAATAGAATTTAAAAAAGAAAATTGATAAGTGAATCAGCAGATTAAAATGAACATAATTTTGAGCTTAATATGCTATTGAATTATTATAGTTTTTTTTTAATAATTGCTATTCAGTAGAGCTCGTTTTTCAAAACTCTTTCCACAGTTAGCACAACACCACCCTATTTGACACAAACCATGGACATTTATTTTCCTTGCTTGAATACAAAAGGTATTCAGTGAACATAATTTCCATCTTTAGCAAAACTGTGTATTTCTATAACTCATATTGCAAATGCTTGCATACAGTGTTACAAAACTGGTTACACTTAACTCCTAAACCTAACATGAAAATAAACTGGATATCAAAACCTATAATGGTTATAGAGACAACGATCACAAACATCAGAGCAGATTCTATACACATTCCCCTCTAAAAGCATTGTCACGGCAAGGCCAGTTCTTTTGTTTTTGCTATACACTGAAGACAGTTGAGTTTGAGATCAAAAGATGAATATGAAACAAAAGATCAGAAATTCTACTTTCAATTCCTGATATTTACATCTAGATGTGTTAAACAACTTAGAACACTGCACCTTTAGTGGCAGATCACCCAATTTTTTTTAGGTTAGCAGAAGTATTGGAACAGCCAGTTTTAAAATAAATTAAAGTAAATAACACTTAATATTTGGTTGCATAGCCCTTGCTTGCAATAACTGCATCAAGCTGGCAACTCACTGACATCACCAAATTGTTGCATTCTTCTTTTGTAATGCTTTTCCAGGGTTGTACCACTTCTTTCACTTGTCATTTGTTTCGGGGAGTTTCTTTCTTCAGTGTTTTGGCTCATTGTCTTACTGTATGATGAAGTTCCTCCCAATTAGATTGGATGCATTTCTCTGTAAATTGGCAAACAGAATGTTTCTGTAGACTTCTGAATTCATTATACTGCTACTATCATGAGTTACATCATCAATAAAGATTAGTGAGCCAGTTCCAGAAGCAGCCATGCAAGCTCAAGCCATGACACTACCTCCACGGTGCTTGACCAATGAGCTTGTATGTTTTGGATCATGAGTAGATCCTTTCTTTCTCCACACTTTGGCCTTTCCAACATTCTGGTAGAGGTTAATCTAGATGCCAGAACATTTGTGGCTCATCTGTATTTCTTTGCAAATTCCAATCTGGCCCTCCAATTCTTCTGCTGATGAGTGGTTTGCATCTTGTGTAATGGTTTCTATATTTCTGCTTTCAAAGTCTTCTTCAAATGGTGGCTTGTGATACCTGTGACTTGTGGAGGATGTTGGTGATGTCACTGAATGTTGTCTTTTGAATCTTTCTTCACAATTCTCACAATGTTTCTTTCATCAACTGCTGCTGTTCTCCTTGGCCAAACTATTCAATGTATGATTGTTAGTACACCAGTGATTTCTTTCTTTTTCAGGCAAATTGTTGTATTAGTTTTGCCCAATGGCTCTGATAAATTTTCCCATTTTTCTCAGCTTCAAAATTGACTTGCTTTTCTCCCATAGACGGTTCACTGGTTTTCATGATGATTTATCCTTTTGCAGTCTTCACAGGTGAAATCCAGGGCTCAGACCAAGAGTAGACATTCAGAGCTATTAATTGTTTGAACAATCAGTCAAACAGGGCACACATGGGCAAAAAGAAACACCTATCAGTCACATGTTCCAATATTTTTGATCACTTGGACTCAAACAAAAGTGCCATCCTCTAAGCTGGAATGGGTTCAAACAAAAGGTGCCATGTTCTAAGTTGTTTAATGCATTTACATGTACATATCCGGAAATGGAAGCTGAAATTCTGATCTATCATCTCATATTCATATTTTGATCTCAAACCCAAATGTCTTCAAAGTATAGCAAAACAAGAAGAATTAGCCTTGCCGTTCCAATATTTTCGGAGTGGGCTGTAAATATAACGCAGTAGAAAGAGGTCACTTCTTGAGTTATTTTGTTCACTTCAGTTGATCCTATACAGTAAAAATCTACAATTTTCTTTTTTCTTTTTTTTTTTACAGTTTTGCAATGTTTTTTTATTTTGTTCTATTGAGTTTTTTTTATCTATACATTTTACACTGTATATATCAACCAAACAATAATAACCTAATTACTATAGTAAAAACAGCAAATAATTGTTTACTACTTCATAGATTTACTGTATGCTTGATTGTATAGGTTTATAGATATCTTGTTACAGGAACTTGTATTTGGGGCATAAAATGAACTGTTGTGCCAAATTGTGTGTTTCTGCAGAGAGGTGTATTAAAAGTTCTGAAAAAGTAAATGTGGTACAAAAAATGTTTGTTAGCAGCTGTAAAAACTAGTCTGGGTTCTGCAGCTTGTAGAGCACAGCTGATAACTGTTCTGACATCTATGTCATGTTTGTTTTTTCCTTTAAAAGTCTGTGCAAATATCTTTGCCATATATGGTACCCTATATGGTTGTCTTTTTGGATATCTTTTTAGGATGGAAATACTGCAGCTTTTTTATTCTGTAGCATTATAATTTCCCTTCACGGAGCTAAGGGACCTAGCCCAAACCTGTTCCAGCATGACAGTGCACCTTGTTCATAAAGCAAGGTCCATGAAGAATCCACAAATCCCCACAGCCATGTTTCAAAATCTACTGGAAAGTCCTCCCAGAAGAGTGGAGGTTATTATAACAGCAAAGGGGGATTAAATCTGGAATTTTATGTTTAAAAAGCACATATGGGCGTGATGGCCGGTTGTCCACAAACTTTTTGACATATAGTGTATACGGAATAAACTCTATAAAGTATTAAACAGCTCCCCCTACAGTTTCACTTATGCTGATGCTGCAGTCCCATACACCTGCTTTTGGATAGATGAAGAATAAGAATAAGAAGAAGAAGAACACACTATGCATTACATGTACAATAACAAATGAAATATATACACTTAATAAGCAGTTCTGCTGAATGCTAAGAAAAATGATAAGTTAATGATAAAATGATAATCGCCTAATTGTTGAAAAAAAGGCTAAATGAGCACATGTTTCAAGAAATATCATTCATAAACAGTAGAAGTATATATTGCACTTAAATAATAAATTATTGTGTTGATATCAGTAATGATTTTGGATTAGAAAATGAGCCAGTGGGTTAGGGTTAGTTAATCACATATATTATAACAAATGAGCATTTGTTAAACACATATCAAAATTTACAAAATGTTAATGCATTATAACACTGTTTCACAGCTAGAAGGGACTAGAGCTAGCATGCAATATAATTTGTGTAAGTGAAGAGCATGAATGAAGAATCATTTGCTTCATAACCAGAATTTTGACAATATAACAGTATGAAAATCTATCAGTATACAATGATAAAAGAAATTGTAAAATAGGTAGCCTACCTTTTTTTTTAGAACAAATCCACCAGGGGGAAAAATGAGGGGAAAAAATGTATCTGTACTTTGTTTTGATAAATTTTCAGAGTTATCCTCTTAACAAATGCATTTAGAAAGGATTGTAGCTGTATCACAAATCACAAACTGTTACTGCAGTGTTATCTTTTTTTTATCTTTTTTAAGCCTTTTATTAAATTGAGAAATTGTAAATATACTTTTTACATATATTTCCCATGTGATTGGTTTGCATGATACATTTATTTTCACATGTGACTTTTTAAATCCCATCTGATTCATTTATTTTCACATGTGAGTTTCTACATGTTAAAAGTTTTTTACATGTTACATTTTCACATGTATGACATGGTTTTGTTTATTATATTCACGTGAAGTCACACGTGTTGACTTGAGTTAAATGTTTGGGCATGACATGTTAAAACTCACTTTTTTACTGTTGTTGTTTTTCACATATTCCTCCTATAATCACAATGTATGGGGAATTATCCCCAAAGTTACGGTCTCAGGTAGGCTACCATGGCACGGTTAAGTTATGGAACAGCATGTGACAGAAAGCCTGGAGATAAACGGCGGATTAATTGACCGTGAAACCCCTCCACAGATCCAGTGGGAAAGTGATGAGTGAGAGGAGTGCACTGGCGGAAATGTAGTGGATTAGACGCAGCTTTGAGCTCTTTACACTTTACAGCTAAACAGCAGCTCGCGTGTTACAGCAGCAGTCACTTATTGACCTGAGGGGAGAAAAAGAGATCAGACTCACTTCTCATTCCTAAAGCTGGAATAAATCCGACAACCTCAAGATCAAGCAGCTGAACTTAAGGAGCATCATGCCAGTCCGGAGGGGACACGTCGCTCCTCAGAACACCTTCCTGGACACCATCATCCGCAAATTTGAGGGCCAAAGTAAGAATATGACACTGTGAAAGCCTTATTATTTTGTTGTTGTTTTTGTGTGTTCAGGCTACTATAATGTAAACAGAATTGCAACCAACAACAAACAACAACAACAACAACAATAATAATAATAACAACAGCAATAAACTTTATTATTATTATTATTATTATTATTATTATCTTGTTTTTTATTGGTGCTGTTTTTCACATATTATTCATATAATCACAATGTATGGGGAATTATCCCGAAGTTATGGTCTCAGGTAGGCTACAGTTTATTGCTGTTATTATTATTATTATTATTATTATTATTATTATCTTGTTGAATTCACATTGAATGTTTTTTAAACTACTAAATCCTATGTCTTTTCTTAGATTAAATGTCTAAGACATTAATCATTAATCTTTTCTTAGATTAGTTGGTCTATGCTTAATATAATTAGTCTTGACAAAGTTGTGAATTGAGTATGAAGAGCCGTCATCACCTAAAATGATCATTCTGAATATACTGGGGAAATTATTATTTTGTACAAACCCCACTAACCTTAGGATCTGAGTTGTTAAAAAATATTTGAAAAATATTTTTATTAAAAAATATATAGGCAGTTATTTGAATATTTACCCATATAATATTCATTAACTAGACTAAAAGTCCATCGGTTATGAAGTAGAAAGTATTCTCACTTCATTTCACTCTTTCCAGGAAAAAAAATGCTGATTGAACATGTACTATATAACTTAAATGCCTCTGCCCAATCTTGACAGATCGTAAATTCATCATAGCCAATGCGCGAGTAGAGAACTGCGCCATCATTTTCTGCAATGATGGATTCTGCCATATGTGTGGCTACACACGTGCTGAGGTGATGCAGAAGCCATGTACATGCAGCTTCCTGTATGGGCCTCACACGGGCAGGTCTGCTGTGGCCCAGATGGCTAAAGCGTTGTTGGGCTCGGAGGAGAGGAAGGTGGAGATCTCCCTCTATAGGAAAGATGGTAAGCACATTAGTAATCCACACTATTAAAGCTCTAAATTGTCAGATACTGTCCACTGTCCTACGTGGGCTGCCGCTATATTAAGAGTGACTGCCATGGCTAGCTCAATGACTTTCTGCTGCACCTGAGAGCTAGCAAGCTAGATCCATTTTCAGACTTTGCTGAGACTGAAGTTGAATATAGCGATACTTCTACTAGGTCATTATCAGTCTGGATAAATCTCCCAAATCCAGCTGTAGACACTGCACACCTCCAATGCGCTATAAGGAAGGTGACTAGTCACTGAGGTATAAAGAGGGCTCTGTTGAAGGACCTGAGCCTCTGCACTGTACAGTTGTCGATTTCAACTGAGCCATGTCTGCTGTACAGTCATCAATTCAACTAGAAAGCAACTCAGATTTCTCTGCTTCCTTTTCTTGTTACGCTTATCAGTTGTTGCCAGATGTTGATGTTTGTGACTAGCAAGCTGTTTAGGCTGCAGGGCTTGAGTCAGATTCAACTCTGAATCAAGATCTAAATCAGGCTGTGTCAGGATCAGCATTGCTGCGCAATCAGCAATACGACCTTAAGATCAGTGCTGAGACAGTGTGCGCATAGCTGGTGCCCATTTTTGCCTTCCGAGGGCTTCTGCCCCTGGCTGCTCAATTTATGTAATTTACAGGAGGAATGTTTAGGTTATATTTAGATTTTAGACAATTTTACTCTGACAGTTTTATTATTTTCTTTACTAAGTCCTCCCATTGACTAAAAAACCTTACAATTTTCTGAAACTCTCCCTCTTTTGCTAAATTTGAATGTTTACTGATACCTTACCCATACGAGTTATATTACTAATGTGAGTTAAATTATTTCATACAATGTTAAATCACTCAGGTGATATTTCAGGAAGCTAATATAGAAATGATTAATATAGAACTATTTGTACTTTTGGTGAATTCCTTACATTAGTCCTCTCAAGTCACTAAGCTCATCATTGGTTATTTGAGGTTATTTTCATGGGTTTCTCCTTTCAGTTCGCTGGATTTGCTACAGATCGAATATAATCCTCTTACGTAAAATCCCAATTTAGATGAGTAAACCGTTAAATATTGCATTCTCTTTGAAAACAATGAGGATAACCCATAAGGATAATCTGAGTGAATATGATGGCAGGAATCCAGCTTTTAAGATTAACTGGAGTTATACTATAAAGTAACACTCTTATGCTCCAATTCTAGATCAATGTCAACTGAATCACATAAATCAAGAAAAAAAAATTCAATTTTACAGGAGAATTGTCTATCTTTATGATTTTATGTAGGACTCCTCCTACAGAGGATTTCCCTACCAGAGAAAGTTCCAAGTAGCACCCATTTAGAAAGCTAAAAGCCAATATAATCCAGAGAACTACTGAAGAACTTTTTTGCATACTGTAAAATTGTAAAAACATTTTCGACATTAAAAAAGATCTCCTTATGCTAATTATATTTGGAAATAATATTATTAACAGTGTGTTTTGTGTTTGACTCAAAACATGCCTTCTTCATAAAATGGGGACTGAGCAACAAAATTTTTTGTTTGAAATCATTTACTGGAGATTTACTGAAGAACAACCCTAGTAATTAGTCTTTATATTCTGGTAATGGCTTCCACTGCTATAATTAGACAGAGTAATGACTAGAGTCATCTCATGCATTTAATTATTTATTCCTGGTCACTTGTACAGAAGGACAGTAGGGGTTTCTTGCATTCTCCAGCAGCCAATTTCCTTAATAATTATCAGTTCAATTGGAGAATTATCTTGGTTCATCTTGTCCAAGTTAAATTATATTTCATTTGAACTCATGAATTAATTATTCCTAATGAAAAGGATTTGTCTGTAAGAACAGACATCTGAACCCTTCACAAGTTCACTACATTTTGGCTAACTAATTTTTAAACAGCCACTAATTTATAAATATGAAAAATCTGGATCTTATGTGAGTGCTACCAACAAAGCGAAATGGCTAAAAAATACATTTTTGTGTTATATAATTTAACATTGGATGTAAAGACCTGTTTTGACCAATGGCTGAAAAAGATTTTCATGTTTATTATGCTCCATTTCCTGTGTCACTCGTGTTTATGTTGCATTTATTGCCTTTCATATGTATAGGAGGAATTTTGGTCAAGGTCTTCAGAACTGCTTTTCAAGCAATGCAACTGCAAAATTCAAAAAACACAATAAAACTCACAACTGCATATGCATTTGGAGAATAATCCTCTAAAAGCTCAAAATACTGGGGGGAGATTATTGTAATAACATGAATGGCTACAGGGAGTTTTCAAACATACTGTATATTTAGGATAAATGTCCAATGAAAGCATTTATTTATTTGGAATTTTATTAATATTTATTTTTATTGTAAAGAATTTACTGTTGATGGCAGTAGCGTAGCTGGCAGTGCAGAGTTTCACATGTTCTCCCAGTATCTGCTTGAGTTTCCTCTGGGTACTCTAGTTGTGCCGCACCTCACAAAAACTTGACAGTAGGTGGATTGGCTACACTAAATTGCACCTAGGTGTGAATGAGTGTGTGTAGTGCCCTGTGGTGGACTGCATCCCTTTCAAGGTTTATTTTTGTTTGCATCCAGTGTTCTGGGATAGACTATGGATCCACTGAGACCAAAATGAAGCCAATACTGTATACTGAATAAAAGAATAAAATTATTGAAAGCAAACAAGAATGGTATGAAGCCCAAATTAAAAGTAACACTTCATTACCTTTCACTTTTCAGCATAATGTGACCCCATCAGTGTAAATAGTTTCAAAAAAGTCTGTAGCCTAAAATTAGTGCTTATCTTAAAAAATATGTTTTGTGAAATGTGGGTATTCTCTGTAAGATTTTGGGGCTTTACAGCCCTTTGGTGATTTAATTTTATATGGTGCTTATGGGCTTACTAAAAACAATGATCCTTTCCTTATTTGGCATTAACCTCTCTGGCCTTTGGTGACTCTGTCCTTGGTGCTGAAGAAGCCAAACCCCCTGCTGAATAAAGCCCTTGTTTGCAATAATATCCCTCAGGCAGTGAGGTCTTTTAATCCCCTCTCTCATTTTCCCTAATATCATATGCTTTTTCAGTAGGTTTAGATATTTATACAACAGAATCTCTTTTCATCTATATAAATGTGCTATCTCATAGTCCCTGCAAAATGCAATGTCAGGGGAACTGAGGTTAGGTGGTAATTAGTAGGAGATGGTACAGAATATTGCCATGGAGTAACAGATACTGGTGGTATGAATTAATCTATTAAGAGGAATAAAAGAGCATGTCTCTTTTCTTTAATCACCAAAAGCAAAAAACATATACCTTGATCCCAGGCCTGTCTGCTCTGTCACACAGTTCAAGTATGTAACTAGTTCCTTAATATTAACAGAAATTGTGAAAAAGAAAAACAACTTAGGGATACTAGTAAATTGGTTAAGTGTCTGCCTTGGTTATTTAGTGTTCTACCTTTAATTCACCAAGGAAAGCTTTGGTCATTAACAGCTGCCCTTGCCCTTATTCAGTTATACAGGGTGTTATCCTGCATTGTGTCCAGTGTTCCCAGGATAGCCTCTGGATCCACCCCACCTGTATAATGTAGTTAACTAATGACTAAAAGCTTAAGACAAAAGGAAGTTTAAACTTGACAGTATCAGTTGTAGGGGTCTGCACATGTGAAAAGCCATGCAAGGTCCATGGCTCCACATGCACAATGCAGTTTACAAGTGATAGAAAATGGCCTTGGAATTGCTAACTGGCATTTTGAATGTTTGTATATACAGAAGTCAAGTTGTGATCCCACATTCCTGAATACGGGACTGAGAATGTAATCAGTTATGTACTGCCCTCTAGTGGATCGAGTTTATTTTAGTTGGAGAATGATGGTCTCGTTGCTGACATGATGCTTTTAATGCATCATTTGCCTATTTCACTCATGACAGCTCTCAGAATGAGATTGACAGTATTTATTGATAGGAATGCAGTGTAAGTAGGCTTGGTCTTGGCAGACTAGACCTGCTACACAGCTGCTGCTGAGTGAGGAGGAATACTTGCTCTGATAGACATGCAAAGACATAGAGATGTAGAGAACCATGCTGCTGCTGCAAAGGGTACAGTAGGAGGAACCCCACCATAGCAGACCATACGGTGGTGCTGGGGAGGAGAGTAGGATGCAAAATCTCGTAGTGAGCAGAGCAGAGGTCATAGCCGGTGAGCAGAGGTCATAGCCGGCGAGTTAGTTGGGATAATAAAGGGTTACATAGATGGAGAAGCGTGGCAGATAGGCTGCTGCCCTGGCCTCGAAGGAACCAATCAGCGCATGGATAGAGTTTCATGGCTGAGCTAGACATTTATTCTCCTTTACAAGGAGATATTTAGACAACTAGTAGAGAATCCACCTACTGGCAAGTATACAAGCAGACACAGAGAGAACATGCTGAACTCAACACAGATAGTAACTGGAGCTTAGGATCAAACCCCAGCACTGGAGCTGTGAGGCATCACCATTACCTTCTGCTGCCTGCAGTTTTTAATTTTTACACACATATCCGAACTTCTTCTTTTTCTTACAGGAGTGTGTTTCCTATGCTTGGTGGATGTGGTCCCAGTCAAGAATGAGGATGGACTGGTCATCATGTTCATCCTGAATTTTGAGCTGGCAGATCAGCAGGATAGCACTGCTAACAGCTCACCACTAAAGGAGCACAACCACAGATTCTCAATTCCATGGCTTTCTAAAGGTGCTCACTTTAGACACACAATGTATATTACACTGGATTCCTTTTTGGCCAGCTGTCAAGCTCTTAATGCCTATTAAGCACCAAAATATATGTTTTATCAACAGCTTGGTTATAATGAGACCATATGCTGAGATAAATAAATTTTTAGGTTGTAATTTTTTTTTTACATGGCACAATGGATTTGTATTAGACACTTAACTATAGGAGGTTTATATTTTCATATGTGAGTAATTGTGTAATCAAATATTTAAATGGTTGCAAAATCTCATTCTCTTTGCCTCAGCTTGTAGATATAGGTTCAGGCTGCCCCAGCCTTTGTTTAACTCTCTGAGCAGCAGCAGGTCACCTCTGCATGATGATGCTGAGTTGGGTCGCATGCACAAGATGCCACACATGGGCCATGAATCAGTGGCCCTGGACAAATTGTTGTCTCTGCCAGAACGTTCAGCACTAGGGCGGCTTCCATTGCTCTTGTGGGATGATGAACCCCCTCTAGAGCCTCACTGTGAGCTTCAGTCCTCACCACCATCCCAACCCCCATTCCGTGGCTTTTTGCAGTCCTCCTCATGGCTAGACTGCCCAAAGAATTCACCCTCCAACTGCAGCCTGTCCCACAGCCGCTCATGTGAAAGCCTTTGTAGTACACGCCACTTGCCCTCTACCAGTGTCTGCACCAGGGACAGAAAGCTTCCCTTCAGACCCAACAGCATGGGTGAGGATGGAGTTGAGTTCACATGACCAACAGTGAAATTAATTTTAAGTAGCAAACTAGTACTAGTGGTAGACATTTAGGGAAGTACTAGATATAATTGGACTTGTGGTTGTTTCCAATAGTAAGTATAGATAAATGTATTGTTGGTATTTAAAGTCATTTATGGCTTTGGATATCAAAATTAGATATGCATAATGTCTTACATTCAGTCTGGTGTTTGTCCAGGTGCCATGCATCGTAAAGCCAGTTTGCCTAACTCTACATCAGACTCGGACCTGATGCGGTTCCGCATGGTAAATACAAGTCCTACAGCACCGCACAACTTAATTGACTTCAAACCAGATCCCTTGGTGACTCTTCCTTCCAGCGAGATCGATATAATTGCACCTTGCAAGTTGATTGATCGTACCCACAATGTGACTGAGAAAGTCACTCAGGTAAGTAGAAAAAACTCAGCTGAAACTAAAAAAAAAACTTGAAAACTTGAAATCATAGGATTCTTAAAGGTTCTATGTACCTTACAATGGAGTATTTTACAATCAGAAAGTGTTCCGATTAGAACACTTAAAGATGCATTGAAATAGTATATTTTATTATTTTCTTTGCAAGGTTTATCACTTTAGGATGACAACATGTTAGAGGCAATCAAAAGTCAGACATCAGGCAGTGTGTGTGTGTGTGTGTGTGTCTGCCAGGTGTTTTGGCCGGGCAACATTTTTCTGCACCTTTGAGTTGCTGATATCTGTGCCAGCCACTGAAATTGTATAATGTGGATAAATGGAGCTTTCTGATTGGTGTAATCCTGCATGGAAAAGAGAAGAACCCATACCCATACTCATACTCATCCTTCAGTTCTGAATTAATACTGTAGCACTTTTCTCCAGAGTCTCAACCCACTTAAAGAGCCTTTATCTCATCAATCACATTTTCAGTGTGATAGAAGTATGCCATGCTTAGCCAAACAGCTGTGATCATGTTTCTGTCTGCAAATGTGCATGTTCTTGTCCTTCTTTTTTGTTTACAATAGACATCGACATCCTCTTGCAAGGGTAAATTAGTTCTCTCAATCTGATTCAGAAGTGCTTAATGTCTCCCACATCTAGTGCTAATTACCAAGAGAAAACATCAAGTCCAGTCCCATTTAATTCATAACAATGTATGTGTGAAAATGCTGAGTAAATTGAGTCTTGCATAAGATGCAGAAATTGTGCAGTCTGTTAGTATTTTGGATAAACAAGCAACCAGCTGGTGTGTGTATATTTCCAAATTCTGAGAAAATATCCTCAACATTCAATTTAGGAGTGATACAAAACCATTCTGGCCAACAACGACTACACTGATTGCTGTCCTCAAAACACACAATTTTCTAGCCTTTTCTGAGATTTGAAATTAAAGTGATTGAAAAAGGTTATAGAGGGGGCTATATTTTGTGGGTCTAGTTAATTAATAGTTAAATACATATTTTGGATTGAAGGGCAAATTAAATATTATCAAGCAATGTGGTCAGAGACAGATTTTAGTCAAAGTTTCCTGAAGGTAAACAACTGACAAGTTAATTTAATCTGCCATGCTAAAATACACTCCGATCTGAATGCTCCTCTATAAGAATTCGTTTTCCTTCTTTTTCAGGTAGATTTTACATCCATATATATTTATTAAAGCTTTGTCTCTCTGCATTCACTTTCCCCTGCTGACTAACTGCTGACATTGTTATGGTGTCCTGCTTGGAAGGAATGTTTTATATTTAATATTGCCAACCCTAAGCCATATGGCGAGTCCTGTACAACGTGGATAAATGTTCAGTCTCACAGAGAGAGTAGGCGGTGTTACAGCCACTTTTGCTCAAACAAATCTCAACCACAACACAGCTCAGTCACACTAAGGAAAAATAAAACTGTACATACATACATACAAATACAGAAGAATTGCTATAGTGTCATCACCTGGCCAGTCTGGGTCATTACACTGAGTAGTGTAAGATGCTGAGAAGTTGACTCATGCTGTGGGGAGCACCTAAAATTATAAAAGATTACAGCATGTTCCAAACACTGCAGATAGAGTATTAACATGCACCAGAACAAAAGAACACAAAAGCATAAAACCTGTAGCATCACTACACTAGCCTGTCTTATTTAGAAGCTTTGAACGCTCCTAATGGCTTAGTACCTTCATGCATCTTTATATGCTTGATGGTTCTGTTGGCTTTAAAAGCCAGATGCTGTCTGAACATTCCAAGAGTAAAGCAGTTTGATTTTATTTTCCAAAGACCTAGAATTCCCTCACCCTCACATTTCATTTAAATAAATCAAACCTAATCTTTTTCTTTATCATTTAAGAATTTAAGAGGTCTTGTTTGCTATGCCTAATTTTATTTTTGTGCATACTATTAAAAGCTATATGTGTGAAAGGTTTGACATGTAGAAGGTTTTCTGTGTCCTGACTAACCATTATGCTGTGTAGGGAGGTTAATCATTCTGAAAACAAAGTACTACAGAAAATCGAAGACTTTATATTTGTGTAGAACTCTTCAACATAATGACATTATATGACACATGATTTTGATGCTAAGCTCCTAACACTCCTGTTTGGGTGTGAAATGTCAGACTAAATCCAGAGCAGTACCAGAAACAAGCTTATAAGATTCAAGATGGTTTCTACCTGGAGTCAGCATCTTTCCTTCACAAATGCTTGGGTATTGATTAAACATTTTTATTACATTTTCACTTATAAACCTTAACGTGGGCCTTGATCTAAACATTATGTATGTTTTTTACACTGACATTGCCTCTTCAGTACCCCTTAATCTGTACATTGTCAGAGTAAAGGTGCCAATGTTCTCCAAAGGCTTTGTTTAACTGTGTCTCAGCGGGTTACTGAGGGAAGACATCATATTAATTAAAACTCTACGACTAGGATACAGAGAAACACAGAGGACAATCAGGCCCCCAAATATAATTATGGCTCAGTGCAAATGGGATTTGCACTGGAAAGGGAGTGTGTGTGTGTGTGTGTGTGTGTGTGTGTGTGTGTGTCTGAGACACACAAACGCACAGTAAGATTAATTCTTAATTCTCACAATTTGTTTATGTGGCCATTGGCTAGGGTCTGATTTTATAGCTTCAATCATTTTCTTCCTGGAGAGTTGCAGAGGTTTGGAAATATCAATCAATTGTGACAAATGTGAATGCAATTGTATGATAATATTTGATTCCCAATGCTGGATCACAGTAAGGCTAAAGCTATGGTGTTTAAGTTTTCTGACTTCCTTGATAGCGATATATTTTTTCACCTTCGGAAGTACAGAGAATACACTGCTTCTCTGAGGCATTATTAAGAGCTGGAGCTAAAGCTGAAATGAGTTGTGAAGCATAACAGAAGCAGGTGTGGTGGTTGATAAGGACAGAAACATGTACAGTGTTTCTATGGGTTTGAGAGACAGTGTCCCTTCGGTGGAGTCCCAAGTGAGCAGCGAGAGTAGGAATTGTAAAGAACGCATTCTGCATCTCCAGTGCTGTTGCCCAAGAGTTTAGTGTTCAGAGCCAGAGGGTGAGAAATATCTGAACAGGAAAAAAGGAAAGCTTTTAGGTCTACTGTGAATTTGATATAGTATCAAAAGCTACAGCAGCACTTCCATCATTTCTCATCATTGTCATGATCATCGTGGTAGTTTTTTCTAGTATTTTACCTTTCAATAAATTCAACTTTATATTTATACCCAAGGGAAACAGTATATTGTTAAAGGCAACAGCAGAGTTCCTGGGGACTGAGAGAAATTGAAAAATAATATATGTTTTTAAAGAATAACAATTTGTTTGGGATGTCAATAATTTTGGGTCATATTTTTGAGAAAATAATATGATATATGATATACTGTTTAAAGGTAAATATACTGTTTCAAAAAGTATTTCTAATGAGAACGAGAAAGAATGAGAAAGTTTTATTAGAGCAATAATAAATACTTTCTGATATTGTTGGAGTGGAAATTTTTAATTAGTGTGCAATGTTTTTATATGTATATTTTATAGCATTTTTGCTCATTTTCATAAAGAGTGTCAACAATTATGTAATGCAATAATTAGGTACATATTCCTGTTTAGGTACTGTCTCTAAGTGATGATGTCCTCCCTGAGTACAAGCTTCAGGCTCCCCGCATTCACAAGTGGACCATCCTGCACTACAGTCCCTTCAAGGCTGTATGGGACTGGGTTATTCTGTTACTGGTTATCTACACAGCCATCTTCACACCATACTCTGCAGCCTTCCTGCTAAGTGATGAGGAGGAGGCTGCCAGGCAGCGCTGTGGATACTCCTGTAGCCCTCTCAATGTGGTGGATCTCATTGTAGACATAATGTTTGTTATTGATATTGTCATAAACTTTCGCACAACGTATGTCAATACCAATGACGAGGTGGTCAGCCAGCCTGGCCGCATCGCTGTGCACTACTTTAAAGGCTGGTTCCTCATCGACTTGGTGGCTGCCATTCCATTTGACCTGCTTATCTACCGCTCTGGAGAGGAGGTGAGAAGACTCACTAAATCTTTGTACCCCAACACCATTAACCTCCTAACATGACTGCAGTTGACTGCACATGAATGCAAAGTTTTGTAAGCTTCTGAAATTTCCATTCTTCTTTCCTTTCCAGACAACCACTCTGATTGGTCTGCTGAAAACAGCTCGGCTGCTGCGATTAGTACGTGTGGCACGCAAACTGGACCGGTACTCAGAGTATGGAGCAGCAGTGCTCTTCTTGCTCATGTGCACCTTTGCATTAATCGCACACTGGCTGGCATGTATCTGGTACGCAATAGGGAACGTGGAGAGAAGTGGTTTGTCTCGAATCGGCTGGCTAGACTCACTGGGAGAACAGCTTGGCAAGCCTTATAATGAGACAATTCCATCCTCTGGACCGACCATTAAAGACAAGTATGTCACAGCTCTTTACTTCACCTTCAGCAGTCTGACCAGTGTGGGCTTTGGGAATGTCTCACCAAACACCAACTCTGAGAAGATCTTCTCAATTTGTGTTATGCTTATTGGTGGTGAGTACTTTTAAGGATTCAAATATTCAAGAGACAGAATCTTATTTATACAGTATCTATATGTTTGCACTGCATATTATAACTGAAATAATGTATTTTTATGTTACTACCAAGAAATTTTAGAAGTTTGTAGTATAATTTGGAAATGATTCAGAGTATACTTGAAATTCGCCTCTGTGCTCTTGTGTAGTGCTGTTCGTAGTTCACTCAATGGGCTTTTGTTATGATATGTGCCTTAATTTTGGCCCTGTTTCCAACCCTGTCATGATTACCCTAAATTGTTCACCTGTTCTGTTCCTCACCTTGATTAGTTTGGTTATTTCTGCCCTGTTGTTTTCTTGCGAATTCTTATGATGCTTTTGTCTCATTAAGTCCAAGCTTTAGTTTCCTGTGTTCCCTGTTCTTTGTGTCTTGTAGTACTTCCTGTTTTGGACCCTCACCTGGTTTTGTGTTTTGATTATGAATTATCCTCATGTTATGCTGTCTGCCTGTGTTTTGACCCCATCTATGGACTTTGCCAATGATTCTTGAATTAATAAAAGACACACTGAGTTTATGCACTTGTGTCCTGCCTCACACTGCCACATTACATTACTTTTGTATTCCATTCAATTTCATTATTTTTTAATCATCTGAAAATGATGAGCAGAGATGTGCTCATTGGAAAGCTTATGATTACAAATTTAATCACCAACGTTGTGACACACAGATTTTCTTCTGGTGTTGGTAACTATTACCCTTAAAATTAAAAGGATTTTTAAAAGGAATATCTGAATGGCTCAGAAAGTTTCTAAATTCTCATTACTGCCCAAATGACCTTCTAGACATTCACAGTGAAATACTGTTTGCTTTTAACTCTGCAAAAAGGAAGGCATTGTCTTTTGTTTGTTTTTTTTTTCTAGCACTGATGTATGCCAGTATCTTTGGGAATGTGTCAGCTATTATCCAGAGACTTTACTCTGGAACTGCTCGCTACCACACCCAGATGCTACGAGTGCGAGAGTTCATTCGCTTCCACCAGATCCCCAATCCACTAAGGCAGCGCCTAGAGGAGTATTTCCAACATGCTTGGTCCTACACCAATGGCATTGATATGAACGCTGTAAGTCTGAATAAACATGATGGTGCTGGACGTGTGATAAAGTCAACAGAGAACATAATACTGCTCACTTCTGTATCTCTCTTCTATCCTGATCAGGTGCTTAAGGGTTTTCCCGAATGCTTGCAAGCAGACATTTGTCTGCATCTGAACCGCACTCTGCTACAGAACTGCAAAGCTTTCAAGGGCTCCACCAAAGGCTGCTTACGTGCCCTAGCCATGAAATTTAAGACAACCCACGCCCCACCAGGAGACACTTTAGTCCATGCAGGCGATGTCATTTCAGCCCTCTACTTTATCTCTCGAGGCTCCATTGAAATCCTGAGGAGAGATGTGGTGGTAGCCATCCTGGGTAAGGCATTTAGGGGTTTTAGATTCTGTTAAATGCTCTATACACACTTTTGGTAACATTCCTGTTTATGTCCTAGCATGAATAGTGAGATAAATAATGTAAACAAAATGTTCTGAAGAAGGCATCATCTTGTGATTATTATTATACCCTTTCATATTACTGTAGAATATGGGATATAGTACCAGCTACCACCCAGTGTTTTGTTAAATACAGTGCATGTTTAGAGAATGTCCTTCAGCCATGATCTGCTTTTTCATATTAACACTGGGCCTATTTTATAAGCTGTTATTTTGCATCTTATTTGCTATCTTTGCATGTATATCAGATGTTAGCCCATGTATATCAGAGATTAATAAAAAGAATTTAATGTTTAATCTATTTGGTATATTCCTGCAGGAAAGAATGATATATTTGGGGAACCCATTAATATGTACACACGGCCTGGGAAGTCGTGTGCTGATGTAAGAGCACTGACTTACTGCGATCTGCACAAGATCCAGAGGGAGGATATTCTGGAGGTGCTGGAGATGTATCCAGAATTCTCAGATTACTTCTGGAGCAACCTGGAGATCACCTTCAGCCTTAGAGAAGTAGGTACCTATGCTGAAAAAAATAAAGAAATAGCCAACACTGTTGGAACTTGCTCCCAAAAAAGAATTCATTTGTTTAAAAATTTTCACTCAATAGACTACAACAATTTCTGGGTCTGTGAACAGTGAAGAGTCAGGAAAGGCCTACATGAAACATCATATGAACAGATCAACACTTTCCTTCCATCGTAATGAGAAAGGTACCATATTACAAGATGTTAATCTATATATATATAATAAATTAAACCAAAACCAGATACCTATATAGGTATTTACAACAACCAACACCTATATAGAATTAGGCTTGAAGGTTCAAGTCAAGACATGTTGACTTCAGAACAGTGTTCTATTCACTGTTATTAGATAACACAGTGAAGACAGACTCCAAACTCAACAGGACGACTCTTCAGCCTCTGAGAAGCAGGTGGCATGAGGAAAAAGGACAAAAGGTTCATCAAGACTTGGATTCCTCATCCTCTCAAACCAGCAGTGATGAAGAGGATGAGTCTAGACAAACCCTTTTCCACAGTCACACTCCCAAATTTCACATAAGCAAAAGCAGAGAGCATACAAGCTGTAACAGTTTCTCAGGTAGGCTATATTGAAATTCAACTTGTGATATCCAACAGCTTGATATGCTGGGTATTAATGTATCTGGGCTTTAACGCTAATATCTTAAACCAGAGGCTTTTTTTCAGGGGTCTCCAACATATTTAGTTTCTGGGGAGAAAGTCATGGACATCAGTACCAGCAGGTGCCCAGCCACAGTATGTCCTGTCCCCCTCCCTCATCTCCATCTATGGGTTTCTCACACAATATCACCCACCGTCAATGCAGTGAGGTGGAAAACAGACTGGAACTACTGCAGAGACAGCTTCATGGGTGAAATTCTTAATTTCCAGTCTCCAACAATCAATGTATATTACTGATGTCAGCTATAGTACATGTAGAATTTAGTTTTCTTTGTTGTGCTTCCACAGCCTGGAGTCTCGTATGTCCACAGACATTGGAGCCATCATGCAGGTTCTTCAGAGGCAGATGGCTCTTGTTCCACCAGCTTATAGTGTTGTGACCTCTCCACCCGACTCATCCCCAAATCCACATAAACTTGGACAAAAGCTTGTGCAACCAGTCAATCCTTTAGAAATGGAGAGATCAGCCATTCACTCTCAGGTACCACTAAACCACTGATCAACTGAAATCATTTACTTGCGCTGTGCTACAGTTTATCATATTTCTACAGTTTTGATAAATTAATCTAGTTGATCGTATTAAGCCAGTTTTAGACTCCACTTTTACAGTCTTTTAATATTTCTTTTCATTTCTTGTCACACTGTACAAACTGATCCCAAAAAAACCATGGCCGAGTTCTATAACAGACAGATCCTCTAACGATAAACCTGCAATTAAAGAAAATTACTATGTTCTCCTTAAGGCATCAGTCAGCACGATCTGCGGTTGTGCAGAAAATGGGGTTGCATAAACAGAAACAAGCCCTTACTATAATAGTTGCAGTAAACACTTTAAAAGGCAGAGAAGAGAAGTTTGAAGCCGTTCATGGCTAGGTAATAAGATTTTTTTTTCTGACCATTAGCATGCACAGTAGCTTTGCAGCTCACTTTAGCAGCCAGGCATGTAGGTAGTTAATGTTCTATTAATTAATGTGAGCAAGTCAGTATTTAAATGATCACTTGCTCAAACATAAATATTTAATTCCGTGTTTCAAGTTTCGCTTCATCCTATGCTGTCCTGTTACTGGTGCCTTTTAGACACTTTCACAGTGCCTTTTAGCACTGTAGCACTGGTCACATTTTTAATCAAAACAGATTTTAATCAAAAATTTCTGACACTGCAAGAACTTCATCATCAGCCATCCTTGGTCGCAATGGCACTAAATTGGCCACCTGTAAGCATGTCGCAATATGCATTATAAGAATATTGTTCTCATCTCACAACCAAAGAATTCCTTTACGATGTGCAATATTCATCTGTGACAGCAAAATTGGGCCGAATATCGTACAGTGTAAACCCGGCTATAAGTAATCTAATATTCTGGCATTTTCACAAATAAACTTTAGTACTTGAAATGTTGCTGCAGTTGCCATTTAATGGTATAGTCTTAGTAAATAAATATCATACAATGTTGTCACCACACAATGACAAACTGAGACCAGGTTATTAACCATGTTATCATGTTAGACCTACACCAAATGTTATACATTTTACTTGTATTATTTTTACTAGATATGTGATCCAGAGGATACTGGTGATGTCTCTACTAAGTCATGTGAGCTGCTGCAGGATAGTGAGGAGTTCCAGCTCCTAGATTATTCACTGGCTTCCACTCCTGAGAGTCATGGGTTTGACCCAAAAATCCAACACGATTGTGAAGGGCGACTGAGCAAGGCCAGTAGTCCTGAGATGCTTACCGATGTCATGACCACTGCTCCCGACAGGCAGCCTGTGGATGTGATTGGTCCTCTGTGGAATCCTACTCTAGAAAGGGGGTTCTATGAAACTATTAACCATCAACACACTCGACTGAGGCAAGATTTGATGTCTTCTGAAAGTGCAAGACGCCTTTCTTTGCAAGGTCAACGCACAACAAAAAAGTGCTCCTCAAGACATGCTTCTGATCCTGGATGTTAAAAATTGATTTCCAATATCATGACTAAGCATGTGCCAAGTCATTATTTTAATATCTTGTTTAAGGATTTGAATAATTTTACATTACAGTAACTATTGCAATTTTCAAATTAATCTGAAAAACTATAAAATAAACAAAATTAATTACTAAGAAATCAAATGTCTTCCATGATGCCATCAAAAAAATAAAGTGATAAAATCCTGCCCAAGATCCTAGTGGACAGAACAAACACAGGTTTAACTTGCTAATGGGGAAGCAGCAGTGAATTCAATACAACAACATACAATAAAACATATCATACAAAGTCACTTCCCCACTTCTGACAAGACTGAATCAACCATGACAGCAATATTGTGTATGTATAACTGGTATTTGCACATGCCTAGTCATTAACAAAGTGTGTCTGGCAGGCAATATGTACTCACTGGATTACAGGAGACATTATTGTTTGCTATACAAACCATGTCCATAGCTTTAGGTAAATGTTTGGCTTAGCTTGGGTTACTTGAGAAATGGTTCCAGGCTCAGCAATAAGGCCACTCACAGTACATTAAACCTTTCTCTTTGGCAATTTTAACTCTGGTAAAATACCTCAGATTAAGCGATTCTAGTAGGAAGTGATCCTTGAATCATTTCTCATTGAAGTCGAATACATTATACTGCATATAGCTAAATCACTTTGACAGCACCAGCAATAATCATTTTTGACTAAACAATGTTTCTGAAGAGTTTGGACATATGAAAATTAACTCATATAATGTATTTTAGAAATCTGAATCAATCAGTTGATTGATTATAGATTAATTACTGCACACATGTTTGAAATCTACTGTAATCATTCAGTGAAGGAAAAATACTCATTGATTTGAATGCCGTCCTGTCCATTATGTTTTTGTAGGTCGGGTTGCTGCAGTTATTGTCTTCATTTTCCTGGATCATACATAGCCTGCAATAAAATCTCTCCTTGTGGTGTTAACTGTAAACCTGATTCTGAGTATGAACTTTTAAAAGTTAGGATTAGTTAACTACATATATTTTATTGCACATTATTGTTTAGTATATTGTTTATTGTTGGCTGTTGAGCTGTTCTAGACCCAATTACCACCAACAATGTTGTGTGCAAATTAAAGAATTTTAAATGAATAAAAAAGGGAGGAGTACAAAACAGGATATTTTACTCAAACATTGATCAAGAAAGTGTGAAAACACTCTGACGTTATCAATGAAAAGTAATTCCTGGGAAAGGTATTAGAGTAGCTACTTGGGAGCTATTATGTTACCACATTTAACAAGTATTCTTATTAAATTGTCAGGATGTTTGTGATGTTGATTCAGACTGAGCAGCTGGTAGTCGATATGGCTCTGGTCAAGAAACCATCCGCATCTTTGGCCAAGAAACCATCCGCATATCCCCACGTAATTTTTACATCCAGTTCTTTCAGCAGTGTTGTAAAGCTTGGCCTACATGACTATTCAATGTACTGGGCCTCCTTCCTCAAACAAATTTCCTTCTTCTGGAAATATTCGCTCTCTAGCGTCATCTTGAGCCACTGTAATAATCCCCACATTCCCCTCTGAACATTTTAAATTCTCCTTTTACAAAAAAGGGGCAATTTCTCTATATTTACTGAACTACACTTTCAGGACAGTCCTGTACTTTTAGTCAGCAGCTGACAGCAAGGTAAATTTACTAGTTAATTAGAAGAACCCCAAGTAGTTCACATATTAGCAAAACTTGGAATGGTTGTATATCAGATGACTCGTTGTGTACCTGAGGAGTGGAAACTTCACATCTTCACATCCCATGTAATGTACTCACAGGACTTCTAGTGTAAAATCTTCCTGTAGGGAAATAAAGGTACTTTTCACTGGGAGAGTCAGGGACAGCTTCAGAACACCGCCTCATGCGCGCGATGTTTCTCAGCTGTGATTGGATGAACCATGGAAGGGGCGGGGTTTTGTGTGCCTATGTCTGTGGCTGTGCGTATGCGGGCGCGTGCGTGCGTGCGTGCGTGCGTATGTGTGTGTCATACGGACTGAACGCAGAGGTGCACCTGACCGTGAACGGAGACAAGCGCATCATTCCAGTTTTAAAACACTTGAGCGGTGAGTGAATGTTTAGAACTGATATGAAGCCAGAGCAGTGCGTCTGCAGTGGAAAATAACCAGACTGGAGCAAATAATCGGTGTTATGACCTGCTGAAACGGGCTGAGCGTAAAATAGCGGATAATTGGGCGTAATGAAAGCATCAGGCGTTAATCGATGCTCGTGCGATCGGAGACCATTACACGCATTGATTGGAGGGGGAGGGGGAGGGGGGTTATTGTCATGCACGCAGTTAATATTTAATAATTATGAACGGGTTAATGATTCTGAATGTCGCATGTTTAGTTTTCTCCTGTTCACTCAGATCAGCACTGAAGGGCAGATGTTTTCTCTGGTTCATCATGCTGACAGGATGTGGAGGATGCTCTGGACAGATGTCTGTATGTTTTTTTTTTTTTTTTTTTTGCGTTTTATGGCGGTGGAGATGTTTTAGGCCTGGGTGCTGACGTCACTACCCCTCTATAGTCAGAGGATTTTGTGTGACATCAGAGGTCGAAAACTGCGCCAGAAAAGACGCAGACATCTCGTCTGAGACTGAAAACCGAGCCTGCAAGCTTAATTATTACAATTCTGAAACTTTGCATTGACTACTTGTTTTATTATGCATAAATGCTGGAGTTTGGTTTTAAGCCCTGGACGGAAAGGTGCAGAATTAAGAGCAGCCTGATATGTACAGAAAGCTGTTTGGTGGGACAAAGCAATGGGGTGCAGCTGTTTACAGTTCCACATGGTTTCAGCTTTCATAAAGCTGACACTGGAAGGGTCAAAGATGAATTTGTTTTCCTCCAGGGCAGTATACAGCTTTCAGCTAGCCTTATCATAATGATGCAGTTGCATAGATACAGCTGTGACAGTGACACATTCCACTTTTTATGATTATATTACTTACATAAAGTCCAGATTTGATGATAGAATTGTATTTTGTATGAAATGCCATTTGTCTCGCTTGAAATTGATTTTTAAAATGTTTTAACAGAATTTTTGTTTGTTTGCTTTTTTACCCGGTGTCAAATTCTAGGTTGCACTTTATTAATAGCATTCTTTGAGCTGTAGACTCACCAAAATGGGATTAGTCTTGTATTGTTTGAGCTAATTTTGATACGGTGATGCTATGATACTCTGTAGCAGAGTGCCTTATTGGTTTTGTTCATTTTTATCACAGCAGTGGCCTTTGCAATACTGATATTGCAACACATAACTGCAACACGTTATTGTACTACGAGCATCCTGACCAACCTCGGGCATTCCTAATGAGTGTTCGAGGAGCTGTTTTGACTCATCATGCTATTCACATGATCTGACAAATATAATCATTTTGTTTATCACAGGTCAATTTTTAATTCTGTAACATGTCTCCATGTAGTTTAGCAAGATGCAATTGTAATATGTAACAGTATAAGCATAATATAATGATTTGCTCATATCAGCCCTTAATAGGACATAATCCACCTTGCCATTACTAAGATTTACTCTTAATTTTTTCCCTTTATCAACAATAATGTTTAGCCTACTTCAAACAAGCAAATGAATCTTTTGTCTGGCCTGTATCTCTGATTTTCAGCCTGACCAAGACAATGGACTTTAAAGGTGATATTCATACAAATGGAGCTCCCAAGTCTGGCCAGGAAAATCTGTTAAAGAAAGATAATGTGGCTACCCCAGAGGCAAGGAGTTTTGAAATTAAAGTTGGTGACCCCGTGGATAAAACTGATGGGAAAAAAGAGGGTAAGCAAAAACCACACAGCAAAAGTTTTTTTATATCACACTTAGAGAAAGTTTGAAAATTTTAATAAGGCTTACTACATGGCATTGTATTAGGAAAACTTTCAAACTTTATGATTGTTTTATTGACCAAAGCCATTTATATTAAAGATAACAGTATCCATATTTAATAATATTCCAGTCTATTTGTACTATCTCTGACCATAAAATCCAAGCCTGTCAAATAATTTACTAATTTGAAAGTATTTAATAGACCACTTACTTAGAGCAGCCAGTATTCATATTCTTCCTCTGTGACACACCTGACACAGACAGAGTGAAGCTGAGAGCTGAGATGGTCACAGCTGGTTGTGTAATAATAAAAATGGGCAAACGTTCTCTTCCTGTCTCCTCATTTCAGAAACACCCATCTCTGAGTGCCTCTCTCATTATAACTGATCAGGAGTATGGATGGGCCCTGGACTATTTTAGGCATGTTTCTCCATGCCATCATTGAATGGGCACATGTTAAATCAGGCTGGCACACACAATTCATGAAGATAGCCATCTGATTAGGCCTAAAATATCAGTCTCATTTGGCCAAAGTGACAAATCTCGATGCCATAGCAAATGAACAATGGTTATGTTTTCATTCTCTGTACTGTTTCAGACCCCAGCTTCATTTCTGGATTGTCTGTAGGGCAGACTTGGCGTCAGTGCCAGGGTTCTCTGGGAGAAAATGGCTTTGGTCAGATCTGTAACACTGACATGTTTGGTAAGGCCAGTTGCTACATGCCTACAGAGTATTTCAGAAAATAAACAAATCCAGACTGTGATGCTAAAAAATTATTATTATTTACTGTAATTATAAATCTTTGGGTTCCATATAAAAACTATATTGATATTCTATTTATCTACGAAAATGTAGACCCTCACTCTACTTTATCCTGGTCAAGATTGCAGTGTATCCAGAGCCTATCCTGGGAACACTGAGGCAGGAGTGAAACCCTGGGTGGGATGACAGTTCATCACGGGGCACCATACGCATATATTCACACAATCCTTCACACTTAGGGGCAATTTATCTTAGTCAATCCACCTCCCGGACCCTGGAACTGTGAGGTGGCAGTGCTGAACATAAAGCTAGTTTGACATAATTATAAAATAAGTATTTTTATAATTTAGTCAATACTTTAGTCAATAATTTAGTCAATACAATAAATGTCAGACAATAACTGTTTCAGTACGTTTATAAAAGGAACCTCAATATAAAAATTTTTATATGTAAAATATATAATTATGGGAATGTCTTGTCAAAGGGCACACCATGATGAAGGACAATCACTTGCACTGATATTCAAACTACTACTGTAAAAGTTTTGCAAAAGTACCGGTCCTGACCAGCCTTTTTGACAACTGAAACAGTTTGTCCCCTAAATATACCCCTATAACCATACTGTCTAGTTAGCTAAACATTTATCAACACAATTTCCATTACATTTTGTAATAATTAATGATATTGAGGCAGCACCCCACCCCTTACACCGCCTTTGCCTGGTGTTTCTGGGATAGGCTTCAGATCCACTGTGACCCTGACCAGGATAAAGCAGTAACTGAAGATGAATGAATGAATAATGATAAGTAAGAAATCATGAGATTTAGTATCATTGTTAATATTGCTGAGTCATATTTGACATGTCTGCCAATGGATAAGGGTACATTTTATCTACCCTATTGTTGTTGTTCTTTCGGATGCTCCCATTAGCAGTCGCCACAGCGGATCACCTTCCATTGTCCGCATATTGATTTGGCACAGGTTTTTGTGCCGGATGCCCTTCCTGACACAACCATCCCCATTTATCCAGGCTTGAGACCAGCAGTGAGTGTGCACTAGCCTGTGCACCCCCAGAGGCTGGGGTTGGCGCCGAGTGTGGGGCTCAAACCCACAATCCTGAGAAATCACCTAATCACATATTAATTGTGATATGACAGATTTTACGTGAATTCCTGTTTAAATATTAGATTTTTAGAAATGCTTGAAAAAAGTCCATTGTCTCTCGAGAAGCAGAGCTGTGGCTGTATCCAGACAATGAATATCTGGAATTCAAAACTACTGCCCATGTGGCATATTTCTTCTGTTGTGCGCTGCAGGTTTCACCCAGCAAGGAATGAATACAAGTGCTAATATGAATGTGGGACTGGCCCCCTTTCAGTCCACTGAACCTCCCACCATGGCTGAATCTCAGAAGACATCTATCCTACATGCTAATGAACCACCAAAACCTTTCCTGGCCCCCAGTAATCCATCTGACACAAGCACTCACATCTTGGACAAACCTGCAGGTAAATTTCAACTCTACTTAAAGTATCTACCACACTGCAGACCTGTGCAGGTAAGATAGACTTATTTTGGTTATTATTTCACTTTAGAGTGGCCAGAAAAAATTCTGGATTTACCCCTATTAAAGACAAAAGAGTCACATTGTTATATTACATTTAAACTGTATTTTCACCATTTTCATCCATCATCCAATTTACAAAAAAATTTATCGAAACTTTTATATGACCTCATAATTTTTCCTTTAAATTGCAAACATGTAATAAAATTAAGATTGCAGTCTTGATAAAACCCACAAAAATAGGGTGTATGGAGAAAGGTGTCTTTTCATATAGCTTGCAAAATAGCTTGTCTTTTCTGATTTGCCATGACCAACACAGTTTGGGCCATTTCTACCAAAGGTGCAACAAACATCACAGTATCAATGCAAATAGATTAATTCTGCATAATCCCATAATATGATTAATCTCATAATGTGATTTAATAAACCTGAAAGTCACTTCAGGAACGTGATTGTATGCGCAAGTTTAGAGAAGCCTGTTTCTGACAGTTGAATACAAAATTATACAATTAACTAAGCATTAAAAATGGGGCCATTTATCAAAATTGTGGCACAACAACAACAAAGTGTTCACCCAGTTGTCAAGAGATCATGAGTTCAAATCCCAACAATGCCACGACCATCAGTTACCAGGAGCTAAAGGAGCAAAATTGGTTGTGCTCTCTAGGTGAGAGAGATAGCATATTGGTTTTCCTTTGTCAGTTGTGGACATCAAATAATCAGAAATGTTCTCAAAAAAGATGACCTAATTTTGCCGCAGTAAAGCTTGTTTCGTGTTGTATTCACTGAACATTCTGACCTCTGATGCCATTTACACAGAACCTTTGAAAACATTTTCCCTCACATATATACCATATTAACAGACTGCACACACAAGTCTATAGTTTTTTTTTTTTTGGAACATTTTCTGACATGTCTCATCATCTTTAATCGCCTTTAAATACTAACAGACAGCTTTGATACTGAAATCTAAATGTCTCTTTTGACTGTACATTTCTAGTCAGCTGATCTCTACATTGCAAAAGAGGTTTGACAGCTTTGACTTGTATATGTTAAGATATAACTGAAAATAGCTAACTTTTCTTCTGTTTAGTTGCAATTGTTGGATGGAGATGTCATTTCATGTGTCTCTTTATGACGTTAGTGGCCTGTGGTGAATAGACCACCAATACAATGTTTCTTTGGCCTTTATATTCTAGGGTATTGTTTTGGTGATGCATTTTGATTCCAACTGTTCACAAATTATTTGCATGGTAAAAAAAAATGACACTTCCTCTTCCTCTTTGTAAAATCAAGAAGTATGCTCCTGGACAGGTCAGGCCATGCTCACCCATTCCCCCAACAAGGCAGAGCAGAGTCCCTCAGAACGTTTGGGTTATCAAGGAGTTCCGCATAAAGATGCCACATCAGATGAAGGGTCAGATGAGGCTGTACAGCAAAAGAAGAA
Source organism: Pangasianodon hypophthalmus (assembly GCF_027358585.1). Taxonomy (NCBI): domain Eukaryota; kingdom Metazoa; phylum Chordata; class Actinopteri; order Siluriformes; family Pangasiidae; genus Pangasianodon; species Pangasianodon hypophthalmus. The sequence continues at coordinate 13,572,692 of NC_069723.1, read as the reverse complement.
GAAATGTGAAACTAGTGAAGAGGCATATGGTCTCTTGGAAAGCCTCAGAACTCCTGAGAAAACCCTATCAAAAACCTCTAACCAAGAAGACTGTTCACCCCCTGGTAATGGCGAGAGCTGGAAGAGTGAAATTCGAGAGTGGGGTGGTGGACGGATTCAGGCGAAGAAAAGTAAGAGCAGAAAGAAGCTCCCTGAAGAGTGGGCCAGTTTACCAAATACAGGTAGCCCCTCTCTTCCTCCTGACCCAAATACCACAGTGGACATAGACATGGATATGTTTATTCCTGACATGTATGAGGGCAAAGACCCTCCTACTACTTTTGTTCAACAAGAGGGTTCATTGCCTTCTTTCACAGCTGCACTTCAGTCGGCCATCCCAGCAACATTAAGTCAGGAGAATACCATCTTACTGTCTAACAGCCCTGATCTATCCCAGAGCAATCAAGTCTTGACCTCGAATCTCACCTCTGGCCTTGAAACTACTGCACATGCCATCTCTAGCCCACATGCAGACACCAAAACCTTCCAGAAAAATTCATCTTCCCCATCAGACCCTTCCAGCATTGTAGTAAGCCAAAATCCTGCAGATCCTGCTTCCCTCACTTCTCAAACAAATCACCAGGAACCGCTACAGGCAAAGTCCCACCAAGGTTGGTGAAGAATATATGGAGATGATTTCCTTAGTGCATGGCTCAAAGAAGTGGGCCCTCTTCTGCTTAGCTGTGGCTGTAGTTGATAGGAATACCACAACCATTCAAGTAACTTATTGTAAAACATATCCATGAAAGTTGGATTAAAGTTGAATTGCAACAAAACCTCCAGTGTTGAATTAACCCTGTAAACTTCCAAGACCTGTCAGCTGGTCCAGATAGTCCTCATTCTTCCAACTGCATACATTTCTTTTTAGTTTCACTGTAGTTAATGAATAATCCGTAGTAATTATGCAGAATAATATGCTTTAAAATAAATAAATAACCCAAGAGTTTAATCTTAGAGTTGATTTTGATCCAGATATCACTATTGGGGTTAATTAAATACTGGGGATTTATCTATTTTTCTGGATATAACTCACTGCTAACATCAGTCAAAAATATCTCTTAAAGCACCAAGTCAATTTTTGTTGCCAAGCTGTATTATTGGGAGTTCAACCTCTTTTTGAGTAGTTTTAACAATATGGACATTATTTAGACTGGAGTCAGTCTTATTAAGTGTCCACTAATCACTTAAGTAATCAAATCTGTCTGCTTAAGTCAACAGTAATACAAATCTGATTCAAACAGTTGTCCTGATTTTTTTTTTGCAACTATATCTCATAAGGTATGTTTTACTGGACATATGCAGAAATGCAAAGTCAATGCAATTCAATAGCCAACATAATGGACACAACAGGTATATTACCTAATACATGCTAACTTCTTATTAGCTATATCATCTACTCTGTATTCACCTTATTCACCACTTTGTCCACTCCACAGTGTTAGAGGGCAGTTAAAAACACATTTGGGACGTAGTATTGACTTCTAAATTCTGCATATGTGACCTAGACTAGCTAGCAACAACATTCTTTGGAGTCGGGTTCAAATGTAGTGCTCTGTTCTGACCTCAGCTGGTTGAGCTAACCAGGAAGCAAGAACTGATGAAATATGACTCATTTGTCATGGAAAGGATTAGAGGAGGTGATACAATACAGTACAATATTTGGACCCAGCAAGAGGCTAACTCTGGAATATTCTAGCATTGCTAAGTCCAGCCAATATTGCCTGCTGTTTCTGAAAACTAGATGAAAAATTAAAATCATTACAAGATAGAAAACCAGACAAATGTTCATGCATGAATGGCATGACTTCCAGTGACTGTTTGAAGGACAGATGATTTTCACATCTGTGACCAACTAAGGAACAAATTAAATAAATATTACATTTGGTTGACACCTAAGATGAATCACTCTTAAGATACAGAGTCTGCTGGAAGTCTTTCTCATGCAGACTCTGGAGCTATGAACTTAATTAAGCATGAACTGAAAGGCTGAACTCCCTGTGATGCATCAGTGAATAAGACAGTACTGCATGAGAGCTATTTGAGTCCCAGTGACCACAGTGTGAATGTTTTTGTTGCTGATTTATAGAGAAAATATTTCTGGGTAAATTTCTGACTGGTAATCCTCATTTGCTGATACTTACTGCATGTAATGAAATGCCAGTGCTGTCATAACACAGAGACTGCTGTTCATTGCATCATATAAGCCTTTTCTCAGGATAACAGCAAACTCTCTTTTTCTTGCAGCTTTTCCTTTTTTATTTATTTTGTGTGGCTCGCATGAGCTGTTTTTTTAATGTATATTTTATGTATTTGTAATTATGTATATTTTATTTAGTGCTACTCCTCCTGAGGATTGTTTACATAAGATAAATTATTTTTTTGTCCTGTGACAACTTGCATTATCAAAGACAAAATATTTACAACAGATCCATCTGTTAATAATGATACCTTTCTTCCTCTTTATGGATTGCATCATTTGATGAACGCTTCATGTAAAACAGGTAAGTCATCTTCTCACAATGTAGAATATAGTATCATATGTTCCCCATAAATTATGAATATGAAATCGGCGGGAATGCAAGTTTCTTGAAATTATTGCCAGCAAGGTTCACTTGGTCTTGAAGATTTGGAGCGTATAAATTGCCTCATAATGTTGTTGCATTACGCATTGCATTGCAAGTTGGCATTACGCTGCTCAAAGAACACAACAGACCCAGGGTAAGAGCACATGTGTGATTTGGCACAGTAGTCTGTAGAAAGAGAGATCACATATATGTGGGACAACAGGGCTCAGGTGTGCCGTGTTAGTCATTACCCCTTTAGCTTGTCTCCAAACATCCAGCACAGACCCATGCTAAACCATGCTAAAACATCTGCTACACGTTTTCATTTAGAAGTGCAATTATTACTTGTGATGATATTGATATTCCAGATTCATTTAATCTTCAAATTAATTAAGCTACATGTTTGACTGTTCTTTCCCATTCTTTGGTCTGTTTTCACACTTCGTTTTATTACTGAAATGTGCACCGTAGAGATGACATATTCTTTTCTGAATAACTGTGTATTTCTGTGAGACACCACCTCCCTGGTCCTGACATGAGAGGCATAGGTCATGACAGAGGAAAAATGTAGATGTAAGCTAGTAAATATATTCAGATCACATTTTATTAATAAGTTCTTTGTCTTTTTAAAGGGAAAGAAGACACTATTGCAAAAGAGAAGATAGAGAAAATTGATGCTTCACCTAAGACAGATATTTTGAACACACTTGTAAAAGCAGACAAGCCTGAAAACACAGAGAAGACTGACAACAAGAAAGTGGACAATATGGGCAAGATCCAGGAGGCAGAGAAACAGGACTCTAAAACTGAGAAGAATGGAAAACCTGAGAAAGCGAATAATGTTGAAGAGACAAAAAAGGAAGTGATGGAGGAGAAGAAGAATGGTGGTGAAAAAGTGGATAAGACAGTCAAGAATGAGAAGAATGTGAAGGCTGCCAAAGAGACCAGCAAACCCACTGCAGCTAATGGAAATAAAGATTTGATCAGTCCTGATAAAGTTAAGGTATGTCTGGAGGAAGAAGGACATAAACCTAGGACATAAACTTAGCATATGTCTTTGTGTTCACATGTTTGATGGCATGACAATTTTTGTAATGATTGTTATATAAGAAAAAAGTTAGAGGACTTCAAGGAAAATATTTCTTTTCATAATTTATTATGCAGATAAGAGAGTGTTTGATACTAAGATACCCTTTTTATTCACTATGTTTACATATGGATATAATGTGAAAACAAACACAGTCCAACAAACAAAATTCAGCAAAACCAAGCTCACATTCCACTGGAGAAAATTCTCGTACCCCCAGCTCCAGTTCAGCAAATAAATCAGGTCCTGTGGCCAAGAAAACATCTCCTACTGGCACCAAGAAGCCACCTGGCATCACCTCTACCCATGAGGCAAAGGTGAGTAAACATTTTCTCTGAGTTTTTATGGTTATTTGGGGTTGACAGAGGTTCTCAACTAGAAATAATAAAAGAAGTTAAATATTTTTATACAAGTTAAAAGAAAGTTAAATATAAAGAACACAAGCTGGGTTTAGTTGTAAAAATATGTAGTCTAAGTACATTGTTATTACATAGTTACTAAAAGAAACATGCTCAGATGCCAAGGTATATATTTTTTTAATTTCAGACCTCAGAGAACAGTACTCCAGCCCAGCGGAAGCCTCCAGTTCCAAAGTTTAATGGGGCTTCAAAAGGCTCATCTGGCACGAAGACCAGTAGCTCCTCAGGTAGGATTTGGCAAAAAAAAAAAAAAAAACTTAATGAATGAGTAATTTGCATAGCATAATTTTGGAATAATATCTAGTTTCTATACTACTTAAACTAGAATGTCTTATTCTATTACATATTAGAAATATTCTAATTACTATAATTGAAAAACCTGCGGGCCATTTTACTAGTTATATGACAAGAACAATAATTGACTTGTGGTTTATATATTTTCTGCTGTTTTTAAATAATCTTTTTTTTTTTCTCTCAATCATTTTGCTAAAGTTAAAACCACACTGAAGAAGACCCCTACAAATGCAGCCAGCACACCAACCACACCAGCCAGTGATGGCACTCCAGCCCCTCGGGCCTCCCGCATCACCAAACCTCCTGTGCCCAAGCAGGTGCCCCTGCCAAAGAAGCCCCCAGTGCCACGAGCCCCACGCAATGCTCGAATCCCTAACACACCCCTCCCTGATCTAAAGAATGTGTCCTCAAAGGTTGGCTCCACAGACAACATGAAGTACCAGCCCGGTGGAGGCAAGGTACACTGGTCTAGGGAAAAGATACTGCACTGCACAGACTAGATATTTAGAACAATTTCAGTTATTTCATGCACAACATAAAACAACTCATTTCAGCAACCTACATATAAAAATTGACTCTAATCTTTATGAGCTCCCAGTGACTAAATAACTCTGTTTGTATAGGTTATGATAGTACACAAAAAACTGGACTTCAGCCACATCACTTCCCGCTGTGGCTCCAAGGACAACATCAAGCATATCCCCGGAGGAGGAAACGTAATTTCTAATATCCCATTAGCCATATTCTGTGAACTCACTTGCTAGCATTTCATGACCTTAGTATTGTAATTTTCTCTCATTCATTCTCAATCTAGATAGAACTCTATCATAAAAAGGTCATGATTTGTGTGTCTATATGTGTATGTGCCTTCAGAACCTAATAGTTCTTAATTCAACTATACTGAAAATTTTAACAGGTAATATAAAACCAGTACCAGAAGGAACATTTCAAACTTTTCACATTTAATGAAGTTGGAAAGGAGTTCTTCACAAAGCCTCAGAGTCTCAGAAGAATAGCAATAAGATTTTTTTCCCAATATTTTCAGTATAAATGTAGCAGGAATATTTTCCTGCTATCTTTCACAGTCAATTTTGAAATATATATGAGCAACAATTTAGAGGTCAAATTTCACATTTTTTTATGTTGAGCTAAAGGGACTGAAATCTTCCCTTTCATTTAGGATTTATCTGTGTTATGACAGAGAACTTAATGCCCTCCTACTGTAATCATTTTCAGGTTCAGATTCTGAATAAAAAAGTTGATTTAAGCAAAGTGACCTCAAAGTGTGGCTCCAAGGACAACATTAACCACAAACCAGGTAAGAGACTTGTATGATGACTATTCTTTATAGTGTGAAAATATGTATATTTTGTTCCCCTAACCACTGGTCCATAATAGGTGGTGGTAATGCGAAGACTGAGTCTCAGAAGAGCAAGCCCAAGTCCAAAACAGGATCAATGAACAATGTGGGCCAAGAGCCAGGAGATGACCATGCTGAGGTAATGAAAGTCGCAACAGTCTATCACCTGCAATGTTTTTACTGAAACATATATTTAATTTTAAAGGATATGTTAACTATCCTGTTAAAGGATTCTTTTAGTCAACTAACTAAAGCATGTGTAAGAATATGTAAAAATAACATAATGATTAAAAAGTTACTAATAATTAATTTGTACAAAAATAACTATAATAGTTACTATAATCAGCTCTCCAGCTAACGATTTCAGCTGTGTGTGACTGGATTAAATCTGAAAGGCAAAAAAATGTAGGCAGTTATTTGTGTGTAATCTGTTTCCAGGGGGTAGGGGATCAGCAGAAATCTGAAGGAAGCCCACCTGCTCCTGCAAACCCACCCATTCAGACCAGTGGAGGGACGAAGGAGAAGGAGCTAAAAGAGAGCTCTCCTGTACCCCCACCTGCACCCTCTGAAGGACAGGGGATCTGGAATTCTCAAAGTCAAGACAAACCGATCCCTGCCACAAGTAAGTATATTAGCAGGTACTTCAGTTGTTCTGTGACATGTCCAGTCCACTTCATCTCAAAACATTTTTCATTAACGTACAGTCGGGTCCATAAGTATTTGGGTAGTGACACAATTTTCATAATTTTGCCTCTGTACACCACCACAGTGGATTTGAAATGAAGCAATCTAGATGTGTTTGATGGCTAGACTGTGAAAATGGAGGGATTCTGAAAAAATGGCTGAAAAAACTCCTAAGTGGTTAATGCAATATTTTTTGTTAAACCCCTTGAATTAAAGCTGAAAGTCTACACTTGAGTCACATCTTGATTGCTTCATTTCAAATCCATTGTGGTGGTGTACAGAGGCAAAATTACAAAAATTGTGTCACTGTCCAAATACTTATGGACCTGACTGCATATAAGTAGCTATCAGGGGTTCAAGTGCAGTGCTTGGTTTGTTCAGAATTTCTTTATTAAAACATGAATATGTGGAGTGATACAAGCGCCTAATTTCCAATTTGATTAAATTACATTAAATTAGATAAAAAATAGACTGTTCCAATAAAATAATGTTATTTCTCCTTTAACTAAACATTTAATAATAATATTTAATAATAATAATTCTCAATTTGCTTAGGCTACACCTATTCATTGGTTAGATTTTCAAATCTGAGAGTCTTTAAAATGAGGTCATTTAAACAAAATGCCAGAAACTTTTGACTGGCAGTGTAATTTGTGTAAATTGTGTTTTGACTAAACACAATTACCTACAGTAACTACAATTACAAAAATGTTACATATAATAAAAATGTATTGTCCTAATCCTGATGTTTTTCCCCCCGAAAACACAATTATCAAGACATAGTAATGTCACATAACTTATTTACATGATTCTTTCAAGAATTTCTCACATTTTTGTTTCATTTATGCTCTAATTATTAGCTTTTTATATAAACATACTGTTAATTTGTATGAACAAGACCAACAGTTCAAAAACTGTCATTTTTTCCTCCTCAGACTGAATCCTACCGGCTGAGCTTCCAAGGGGATGCACAAGCTTACACGGAACCGTGGCACCAGTGTCATCTCCTGGTCCCTTCTGAGTGGCAGCCACCTCTCACCCACAATGCATTTGCAGTGTTTCTCTGAGCTCCACAGTCTCCTTCGTCTCAACCTAGCCTGTTGCACATAGTAGCTAGGGAGTGGGCTCGAAACCAGCACACTAGCAGAACAAAAGCTGAACCTTTTAACACATTGCCTTTGTGTCACCTTTCTGTCACACCATTATCAGCTACCTTTCTCTTCTTTGACCATCTTCTCTGTTTCCTCAGATACACACAAATTGGATCTCAATACAAGGCTTTGGCAGGTGTGTAATCTCATTCAAGGTTGCGTGAGCTTGGTTTCTGAGCTAGCTTGGTTTGAAAGTGGAGTGCTGGATAGAAGCTGGCTTAGCCTCAAACTGCTAACTATACAGAAACATGCACGCTTATACATTCCTTCCCATTTCAAAAGTGAAGTACAAGGGTCAGAATAATCATACATAATTACAGCATCAAGAGGTGGAATCTGAAAATAAGAATGATGCCTTGTCCAAAATGTTTTGCTGTCACTTAACAAAATATACATGCCTAAATTATATGAAATGATATATGAATATGAATCTACCAGACTAAAATTCAAATATATAAACACTCCAGGTTTACAGCCAGCCAGTATTTCCTTTCCCATTGGCCGCACATCTCCTAATGGAAACTCCAACGCAGTCAGTAAGAAGCCTGTATTACAAGCAGGCCAAACCATGTTTATCCCATCTAAAATGAGGAAATCCTAACTACTCAAAATATGTCCTCATAGAGCTCACTCCAAACACCACTCACTTGTTTGACTAGTGACACAGTTACAATTTTACTCTGATGTGTTTGCATAGATTATTTTATGCTACCATTTGTGGTAAATTAGTATGCAGGCTCTCTAAATGCAAGGACACACACCTTTCCAGCATGAACATATTTACTGTAGCGCAGTGACCCGAAGAAAAAATTCACACAGCTTAGTGAGGGGTGGTAGAAGAAACCTGACCTGAGGCAGGACATGCATACATACAACAAGCAAATAATTCAATTGTGCACAATGAGAATACAAAATCAATACTTCCTCTGCTGAGGTCAAAGTTCCACCTCTTCTGTTGCTCCAATTGGAAGGTTTTTTGGTGAAAAAGCCAAGCATGTGACTGACATTCTGTTAAATATATTTAACTCTGCTATGCTCTGAGGAATTACTCATAGAAGATCATTTAAATGCAAAATCTGACCAAGAGTGCATCACAGTGAATATCGGAATATATTTAGTTTTTATCTCTAAAATAGCCCAACATCTATTATACACAGTGTAGTTTTATAAGGCACGAACTAGTGAACAATTCAACGAAAGTCTTTTTAAATAGGCCTCAGTATGCTAAGAAGCACAATATGGAGTTATGAAATAACTGATATTTGGGAGAAAGACCACGTCTGACGCACTACAATCATCCTAGTTCATTTCTTATAACTTCCCATCTGTGGCAAACTTTCTCGCACCCATCCCCTCCCCATCCCCTCCCCATCCCCTCCCTAGTTTCAGAGTTCTCTGCACTTCCTCACTCAGCCTCCATGACACTTATTTGAGGGCGTGGTCTGCACTCGCAAAATTCAACTTGTGATTAAAAGTCACTTTCTTCAAAATGCTTAGCAGACTTTATCCGGATACAGTGTAAACATCTAGTGAAACAAATCAGGCCAGTTAATGCGAATTCTGTGTGAATGTTCAGGCCTTGCACAGAGGGTATGTGTATTATTTAATGTTTGTGCGCAAGCCTGTGAATATAATTAGTAACATTTATATTCGGCACTATGTGTACATGCCTTTGTGCCTAGTGTGAAGTGTGTGTGAACAGTGTGTGAACAGTGTGCAGTGGTCACATGTATCCATGCATACAGTCATACTATCTTACTTTATGAATGATCTCGTGAATAATGTCTAGTAAGAGAGTTAATATAATTGCTTCACCTCAACAAAACACACACACAAACCAAATCGTATATAGTTCCACTGGCTAGTAAAAGACAGTGAAAAGGTTTCATCTGATGTACTTTCCGCTACATCTGGTATTTACAAATCAGAATACTTGTGGAAATTTTCTGTTGTTTTGGTGACAAGTTAAATAAATGCATTACTACTAGAAGGCTGCAGAAGGCGCAAGGCAGTGTAACATCCTGGATATGTTTAGTAGATACGACAGTCCATTTTTCATATTTTATAGTGTGTTTTATAGATCAGCATGCTTAGCAAAAGTAAACAGCAATAATTTATGTGCTTCAGATCTCGATTCATTTGGTATACCTTCACATCAGAACATGAGAAAATTTGCCTCTTGTTTAATATTATACATTCAATATAGAAACACAAACTCCCCATATGTTTAACATAAGCACATTTAAGCAGTTGGAAACCTGTAAGACAAAAGTTCAGCACAAGTGCTAGAATAACATACGTGTGCTGTTATATTCTTGAAAAAGCACCAATACATCATTCTTGATGTCACATTAGGTTGTGGTCTGTTTACGTGATAATGCTTTACTTATTCAGTCCTAAAAGCACAACAAAACAGCAAGGCACAGTATTAAGACATTAATGAGTTATACATTATTCAAAAATATTCTCAGTATAATCTCTGGTCATTAGAACGTATTTGAACCAGTTAAAGGAAGCTGAGCTTTGCTATAGTTTAGGAATCAGGCATGATCTGTTTAAATGTTTGATGCATTCAGTGTTTTGAGTGTTTTTACTCTTCAACTGACTGGGTGCAGTTTAGTTCGTTTGTGGTTCTTTTGCCGTTTCACCTACAATCACCAAACAAACTAATTCTCTAATTCTCTATTAGATTGAGGTCACACAGATTTGGCCCTATGTACCGTAAAGTTGTCAGTATGTGACATGGGAGTTTCAGTGTCGTGTTCTGGTTGGACATGAAGCCCAAAATTGGGACAATTAACAATCCTGTTTTCAAATATATTCATCCAGGTGCACAGCTTACTCACACTGTCCAATGCTATTGGTGACTGAGACGTTTTTTTCCCAATCTGGGGAGTGTATGAACTTCTATTTTGTTCCTCTACTATTACGTTTTGTTAACTAAGGCTGCAAAACAACCCACTGTAGATTTTTTTCTGAATGTGTGGCAGGTGATTCTGACAAATACGATATTGGTAAAAGGACCAAATGTTTTTCAGTATAACAAAGCACTGAATTCCAGTTTATCCACGCCCAGCCTTGAACAGCAATTGTCTTTTGTAATTTATTGTTTTGTGTTTCAAGTTATGCATGCTGGGGTTTCTTTTGTTGAATGAATTTTATTGTGTTTAGTAAAAGCTAATTTCAGTGTTCCAACAGAGATGTCAAAAAAAAATTTCCTAACATCTTGTGGGTTGGACAGAGCAACAGAATATGCCCTAGATTACTGATTATTTAACATACGATTGTGTGGAGGCGAGGTGCACTCCTGAAATAGATAACCTTAAACACTGTACAGCAATAATAATACATGATTTTCATCCCAGTTTAGAATGTAATTAAATCTTTCACTATATGATTAAAAACAGACAGACTTGTACACCATGCATGATCAGGGTTACACCATATTCCTTTTTTAATATCCACTCACCTGTTTAATGGGAATCAAATTAGGACTCATGACAGGCAGACGTGTCCTTGAGTGTCCTTTAGGAAGCAGAAGAGGAAATATAGGGTAAAACTCATCTTTAAGCCCAACAAAAGTGGTTGCCATCATCTGATGCTTCTGATACGTAGAGTTTGAAGGCATCAGTCAGTCAATATTGTCTGTGACATAAAACCATAGTCGTACAGTGGATTGTGTAAAGTATAAAACAGTGGCATTAGGCAGCTCCAGTATATGTACGGGCTCAGTGTGTTTACTCAGTATTTAACTCTCAATTTAAAATAAACTTTAGACATCAGTTTTGTGCTTGATGTATTGATTTGAGCTGTTTTACCTATTAAATGTGTACTCTTTGTTGTGGTTGTCAAGAATTGATGTGAAAGTTAATCATTAAAAAAATGGCTAGCAAAAAAGTGTCCATTTAATTTTCTGTGGTCTCAATATACACACAAGGGGTGAAATAGTATGTAAAATGTACTGCATACATATTTTCACACATCATTATATCAAATAGCTCAGCTCAGGAAATGAAGGATTGTTAAAATATATTTCTTAATGTATAGTAGCATAATTTCCTTCAAATATCACACCCCAATACACACCTAACTCCTCTGTAGCACATGTAGAGTGCCTGATTATTGGGGGAAGTTAAGCACCGAGCTATTTGTCTGAGCAGAAGGCTGATAAGGCATGCATTTTGAACTTGATCAATGGTCTTGGAGTAGATTAACAGCTTCCCAAATTAGGCATGCTTTCTAGCTAAGATGAAATGGCTATTCACTGCTTTCCATCTTCTGAGACCCCACCATCCTGGATGAAATCATATATTATACATACAGCATAAGAGTAAACACCTTTCTAGGAACCATTAAAGCTTCTACAGGCCATTGTATACAACACTAAAAGGTTTATAAAATAAAATATCAAGTAAAAGTAAAATATATAGTCACGGTTTATATCAGGGATTCTCAAACTTTTTACCAGGGACCCCTTTAACTGTAAAATACAATTCACAGTCCCTACAGCACAGATTTATTTTATGAACTAATCCAACCATTTCAATATTAGGCTCATAACATTCCGGCTATTTATTGGAGCCATACAGCTTCTTTATTCCTAAACTTTCCAACAAAATACAACCGAATACATTATTGCCAATTTGACATTATTCGTAAGTCACGGACCCCCTGACTATGCTTCAAGGACCCCTGGACCCCACTTCGAGAACCAATGGTTCTTTATCTCAGTGAACAAAATGCACATAAACTTCCAGATGAATTCCAGTTCCTGAATTACGTAAGGAAGAGAGAGGAGAAAACAAAACATTTGATAAGTAAAATATATACAAATAAGCATTCTTGTAGGACAATTACCATTTTTCTCTTTATTACAAATGTACAGCTTATGAGTTTCTATTATGATTTAATTGTTTTTTGCTTAGTTTAATTTCTTTATTTTGTACAATTAACTCTGCTAAAAGAAATTCTCCCATCAGCCATCTCATAACAGTTATGATGAGTACAGTGCAGTGTGTTTGACTGACTTGAAGAAGAGATTATGCAGAAGTAGGATGTGGATGTTTGTGTGTGTGCACGCAGGCTTTGTTCTTGTGTGCATTGATTGTATTATGGCATGAGGCTGCATGGGACAAGGCAGACATTAAACTTACAGAACTCACACTAAAGGAGCCCAACATTGTGCTGGATAGATCATGAAGTCTGTGTGTGCTAAGGCTCCCATTTCCCAACACACACACTCCATCTTTTCAGGTGCTAACCTCTTAACTATCTATGATCACAATAAACTGGGTAAAACATCTCCCAAGGGCCACAGTAAAATAGCCTTGTGAAAAAGGCAAAATTAGCAATATGTGTAACACATACTCAATGATTCGGTTCCATGCGCACTACCCAGAGGGAACAAAGAGTCTGGAAGAGATGCCACGTAGCTATTAAAAAATAACAGATGTGCAAAGTAAATGGTAAATTCTCTCAAACAGTTGTTTGATTTTTTTTTTTTTTAAGGAAAACAATATCCCATTCCCAAAATGAAAAAGAAATAAGGCAAGTGCATGAAATGGTTGAAAACATCAGGGCAAATTGGACAAAGTGAGAGAAGTAAAATTAAGGCTTATGTAATGGCAAAAGAAACACAAAAACAAAAATATAACACTGAAGGAGTATTGATGGCATGATGTGACACAGACTGTGCCTAGACAGTAAGATAAGACGAATTGTTTTACTAGCTGTCTGGTCAGAGATACCATCAATATGCAATCATCTGCTGAAATGTGGTTGTGGTCCAAAGAAGAACTGAAAAGTTCTGGTTGAATGAACACCAAACGTAATGTGACAAGCTGTCTAAAAGAAGCCTGAGAATTTTAAACATTAATAGTGCCTGGTATACATATTTTGAAAGCTCCAGTTTACTAACCCCACAATATCGAGGAGTATTCATCAGTTAAAATAACTTGGTTGTACTATGAGCCCCAGAGCTCTATAGCTAGTATTCAGCAGTAGGTTGGGGGCCCTGACTGCTACCTACAGTCTCCTACACACTGGCTTTATGGCTCCAGAATCAATAGGGGAGAGCTTTATACAGCACAGCTGTCATTTTTTTTCCCATTACTGCAACCTGCTGAAGTGCCCGGATAGTGAACACTGATGGTGCCCTTCCACCATCAGCGCTTACATCCGTATAGCTTATATAACATTGTTACATTGACAGTACACATGCTTTTCAATCAAGAAAATAATATAAACATGAAGTATACTCAATCTGATATTTTCATAGAAGAAAAAAAATCTGGTCCAAAAAATTAGTTCACATCAAAATTCTCTAACTCACTACACTAGTAAAGAAGCCAAATTGATACTCTCAGAGAAAGTACAGTGGAAGAACTGGGGAGGAACCATCCTACCAGAGTGGACCTCCATGTTCCTAAACACAGGCAATGTAACGAATGAGCCAACCAATCTGCAGCTTCTATGAAATGATCGTACAATGGAGGGACTGTGAATGGTGAGATGAATGAAGAAATGGATCTATCTCCAAGAATGAGAGCTGACCTTATTTTCAGACACTGATAAATGCGACTAAGTCAGCCTTAATGGCTGTAAAATCATTGCTACAGTGTCCTCATTACCATCGCTATTTCCTTTGGTTATGGTGAATGCAGACTTCTAGGTTTCTACACAAACATGTCTTATTGGAGTACAGGTGTGTTCTGTAAGCTCATGAGGAACCCCAATACTGAGTACACGCTGAGTGCTCCATTTTCAAAGCTCCCCCTTTGTAAGTGATATACAAAGAAATAACAAAAAATAATAACAATACATATTTAACAAAATTCAGAAAAAAACATCAATGACAATGATAATCATAACATTAATAACAATAATAAAAAAAAACATAGTCATAAGCATTACAATAATTCCAGTGTAAGTGTTTTTAAGTCTACATCTCTGTTCCAAGAGGTAAAGGCCAATGGAGTGGCATATAAAAGTAGACATGAATCAACAAACATTAAAGAAAATAAAAATTATGAGAAAGAGCAGACCTTTTGTGTGTGTGTGTGTGTGTGTGTGTGTGTGCGTGTGTGTGTGTGTGTGTGTTAAATGTGCATATGAGTCATCAGCATATAACTGTGTGTGTGTGTTTGTGTGTGTGTGTGAGAGAGAGAAAGGGGGAGAGGGAGAGAGAGAGAGATGAATGAAAGGTGCATGTACAGAGGGATCCCGTTAACAGAAGATTAAGAGAAGTAGTGAGATGATTTGAGCCGCTCCGATAAGGGTCTCCCATAAGCTTCCCCCTCTCTGCGTAGGTGGTGCAACCTGCTTCCTGTTACATCCATTCTTTTTCTTTCATTTCTTCCCCCCCCCCACATGTGATTCTTATTTTTATCATCATTCATGAAATAACTGTCACCATCCCCTACATTCAACATTCAACCCATTCATGTTCTTCTTTTTCCATCATTCATTTCTTTCTCATCTTCAACAACCCACTGTTTGTTTGCAGTTCCTTCCTCCACCAGCAGTGTGTCCTGTTTTCTGTAGTGTGTTCCCGTCACCCATCAAGCCCAGAGCCGGGTCACTGCTTCTTCTCGCGAGTGGTGATGGTGACGAGCTGCTTAGCGGCCTTGGCTATGTCGTAGGCACACTGGATGACCTGCTGTGTGAGGAGCTGGTAATCGACAGCGCTGGCCGAAGGCTCCGAGGGCGCAGCTTTGCGACACTCCACCTGCAGACGCGAGGCGCTAGAGGCCAGCAGCTTGAGGGAGGCGCGTACCGCGTCCAGAGCTGGTCTCTGAGGACACACAGCATAAACACTGAGGTCAGAAACTCAGGCTTGTTTAACAGAATGAGCTAAAGTTAGAAAGGGGACATTCGCTGACCTTAGGAAAGAGAGAGGCCATCTCTGTCACAGCTGAGTGGATCTTCTCCGAGCATGGCACAAAACTAAAACCAGATTCACAGGCTGTTACTCACAATATTCACACCTTTTCATTTATTTAAAACACAGGTAATAAATGTAGGGCAATAGCTTATTTAGAATGGTGCCCAGTCAAAAAGGAGAAGATAGAAGCCACAACATCAGAGAAACAAGCAAAAAAGACAATAAAAAGCTGAAATAATAGTTTACACGATAAAATGTATAGCAGGTTAAAAAAAATTGAGATACCATTTAAGGCATGGGACGATATTTCTGGGGAATCAGGCATTTAACATTTTCTAAATGGGTTTAACATGATGCTTGTCACACTAATGTGTTTCTTATATAAGTCACTTATCTATCTTATCTCATAATCAAGCTTAAAACTAAGGTTTAAAATGCCAAGTTGAACCTAATTGCAATTTCAGTAAAACTTGGAAAATTGTTATTATATTACAAAATATTTCAAATCATTTCATAGTGTAGCTGTTTTTTTTCTGTTTGTGAAACGTTCAGGAATAAAAAAGCTCTCATGACTTCAATAAATAAATATGAGGAACATGACCCATCTAATGTGCTAAATTGTGTAATAGTTGGATTTAACTTAGAAAATTATGTGCACTAATTCTGAAAGGGTCCATTAATTTTTTTCATACTTAAAGTGATCCCTGGCTGTAAAACGTTTTGCAAACAAAACAGTTATATAGCCAAAAGAGAACAACAAAACATGTTATATAGCCATGTCAAATCCCCACTTCCCCCAACTATTTGCATGTTCCCTTTCTGTTGTTGTTGTTTTGTTTTTATATGACTGTGGGAATGTATGTTGGGGTGACGCTCGAACCTGTCATGTTTAAACTCCTGTGCTGCTCTCAGCAGTTCCTGGATGTTCTTGGTGACCTGCTCAGTCTTCAGGATGACATCCTCTGTGCAGGGCAGCGTGGGATCTGGCTCTCCCGCATCTCCACTATCCTCCACCTCCGCTCGGCTCTCCTCCTCACTGCTGCGGCCCACGCTGTGCCCACACACACCCACACACACACACACACACACATTAAATGCCACTTGCCACTTAACCTTGCTGATAGTTAGAAAGCTTGTAAAACAACCTACATTAAAAGCTTTAAAAATTAGCAAAAATCTGAAACAGGCTCCACTCACCCAACAGAGGTGTCATATGTTAGAGTGTTGTCATAGTCACTGTCAGTGCCACTACCATGTTTCTCTAATTTAGGGGGCTAAAGTAGACACAACAGAACATCAGCTGGACATTAGCTTACTTTCAAATTTAATCCATTCAGACCAATGTAAGTCATTCAAAACCATACACTGAACTGACTGGTTGAATTCACTACCACCCCTTTTTCACTTACCATATAGCGCCCCATCTCCATGGAGGCTGACATGTGTGGTCCTCCATAAGGGGTGGGGCCTGCAGAAGCCCCTTTTCGCACCTGAAAATGGGAACAAGCAACACAAGCTTTAATGACAAAGCTAGGGAAAGCTGGAGAGACAGGTGAAAAAAACTGAAGGAAGACCTCTGCAGAGTCAAGCTCTACAGTGATTTAAATGCACTGCCAGTTTCAGTTTATAGCAGTGAAGGAAGCAGAGACAAGGATAAGATGTAGTTAATGTTAAAATCAGAAGAACGATACTGACGGAATCAAGCAGACAGAATCAAGAAACATTAAACTGGAAGACCTGTGAGTGTTCAGAACATGGGAAAAGAGTTGGAGCAGAAGTCTATTTAAGAAGTCAATCAAGAACAGTACAACATTTAATATATATATATATATATATATATAAAAAACATAAAATGACAAAAAAATGCATTAGAAACAAAAAACCCACACCCTAAAAAAATTGATAGATGACGTTCAACCCATCTGAAAGCGTAAAAATCATTGGTCCACAATAATACTTCCTCCACCGAATGAGAACAAGACACAACTCACGAGTAAGCATCTACCAGCAGGTAGCATGTTTATCTGATTTATAGTATTTCTCCTAACAGTACTGTCATGCTATGACTCATCCCTTAAAATCTTCATTTCATATAAGATTGTGTTTTGCCACATTAGAAATTGATGCCTCAACATATTTTCTGTATTTTGGAAGCTTTAATAATCCTAGAACACTGATATTAACTGAGGCAAACAATCGAAGCTTTGTGACTGCACAGCCACAGTGGTAAGTACTTATTTTAAATGTTGATGCCAACTCGCAATTTGCATCCTGTAGTGACGACCTGGTCATTAAAAGGAAACAGTGCAAAGAAAAGAAAAAGAGACACATTCACACCAATTCAGTCCACTGGTCAGACAATCAAGCACCCATACATTCCATGAACCAATTACAGTCTACATTCCCAGCTAGCTCAATCAGCAGCTAAGCACAAGACAAGCTCATCTTGAGACAGCCTCTCTTGGCATATTAGCCATAGCTTCTTATGGCAGAGATATCATCGTCAATCCCTAAAAAATGGATACACCACATTGCCTCTATTCTCAAAAAAAAGCAGTTCATGCTCCTGACCATGAACGTACAGCTTTTTTTCAGTGACACAGATCATCTGGAGTAATTTCCAATGAAGGAAGTGCAGATTGTGCTGATGTGTGACCATGAGGTGGCAATAAAGAGCTGTGTGCAGTGTTAATCAGTCATAAACACACAAACACAGGTGTAAGCATTGGCTGCCCAGGCAAAAGCAGCAGGCTACCCAGACAAAAAGAGATAGGAAGGCTGACAGTTAACACAGAGGTCAAAAAGGGCAGAGTTCAGGGATCAGGCGAGCCACTCACACTTACGCTGGAGCTGAGGGGCTGCAGGTGGCCGCTCAGGGAGTCCAGTGCTGGGCCGAGGGCTTTGGGGGCGGCCACTCCGGGCTCATACATCGAGAAGGCCTGCCTGTCCCTTCGCAGGGGAGCTGAGGAGGGTGGAGCCAAGCTTGAGTCACCACTGCCCACTCCTCCTGCCCCTCCTCTTACCCCGGTGGGCCAAAGGGCCGGGTTGCCACCCCCCAGAGCCCCCGCAGGCCCAGCCTGAGCCCCCCTTAGAGCTACGTTCTCCGTCTGCATCCGCGAAATCTACAGGGACGAAGGGGTGGGGGGTCAGCCAGAATCGCACACACACAAACATAAAACACATAAAAGACGAAGAGTCGTTCCAACACAAGGGCTTGAGAGAGGTACAAGAAAGGGCTTCAGCGTGCTGAGAAAACATCATAATGGGGGGTATGGAGGCATTAGAGTGTATGAGAGTGGATAGGAGTCATTCTCAGGGTGGGTTTAACACATACTGCAGTTACATATGGATGGGTGTGTGCACAGACTTGTTGGGCAGGTCTGCAATATCACATAATGTTTGTGTATGTGTGTGAGAGCGAGAGAAATACCTGCCATCTACGAATTATCGAGGGGCTCAAAGAACAAACAGGCAATAGCAGACATCAAACAATAAATATCTGATTAGTTTGTCTTCTATACCTGAATCGTTTCACATAAACTATCCAGGTCATCATTCTTACTTATCTACACAGCCATTACAGCAAACAACCACATCAGACTAAACATAAATCCGTTCAGGTAAAGGAATAATACGCCTAATTTGAGCATTACGGCCTGTAGTCTTCAAATCTGAACATCCACTCAGCTGGCAACTAAACAGTTTACACTCAAATTAGACACTGAATTATGACCTTTATGAAGCGGCCTGGTTAGGATGGGCTGTAAGCGTTCAGTAATCTGTCCCTGATCCTATTGGTCTGTTTTTTACATGCTTATACCTCTTTCTGAAGTC
Source organism: Pangasianodon hypophthalmus (assembly GCF_027358585.1). Classification (NCBI taxonomy): domain Eukaryota; kingdom Metazoa; phylum Chordata; class Actinopteri; order Siluriformes; family Pangasiidae; genus Pangasianodon; species Pangasianodon hypophthalmus. Next base: position 13,553,378 of record NC_069723.1, on the reverse strand, counting down.
TCCTCAGCTCCTCGCTCAAGTTGTTGTTGACTTTCATGAGCTGCTGGACTTTGGCCTCAGAAGAGGCCAGGGCCTTCTTCACCTCCAGATATTCCTGCAGCGTGATGGGCCCATCCGACAAATCAGAAGAGTCCATGCTCTGAAACAAATATCTCCATTCAATCAGTGAGAAAGAAAACAAAGTGTTGACATTAGATAATATACCAACTTTTGGTTTGGTTCTCCCAAATATTACCCCAATTTCAGAAAATTCACAGGTTTCCTCAGATTTAGACCAGTATTAATCAATTGCAGTAGTAACAAAATGCTTGCATGCTACTTAAAAGCATCTAACAAAGTAGCCAAGTGGTGGCGGTTTCCAAATATTTGCTACTCAAAATGATCTTGCCTGTTAGTGGTCAGAGGTTTACGGGTTTAAATGAGGCACTGGTGGAAATCTCTTAACCAGTAGACATTTACATATACAGTTTGTAATCAGGTTGAAGAATAAACTACTGATGTATTTGCCTTAAAATATTATTTGGTGCAATACTGCTGCACATAAACTGCACATGGGCATTCCTACTGCTTTACAACATTTTAAAAAGGACTTGGATGACATGCTGCTCTTCCACATCACTTTTATGCACTTGAAAGCTACAATGCATAAGATTTTGTGTTACAAATAATAAAGGAATTCATTAATTAGTCAAGGGTAAAAATACTCTATAGTTTGATGTTCCTGAGCAGCTGAAGATTTATTCTCTACACTGTATAAAACAGTGTGCTGTGAGATTATAAAGGAGCAAGCCAGAGGTTTTACTCTTACACTTGCTAACCAGTAATTGTGTCACATTGATGTGCACAATGAAGTTTTTATTCTAATACTGCTTCTGTAATATTGAGGAAAATGCAACAGTCACGAATACTTGGGCCATGTCACAAACTGCACAAAACAGTTTCAATTACACCACAGGGTCATTACTATTTAGGCATACTTCTTGGTGCACATTGTGTGGTTTGGGATGCAGCCCTGAATTCTCTCTGAGGATGTACTGACTTATTATGTACTGACTTGGCACTCGCAGCCATGACATTACTTAGCACGTTATGAATGTTCTTCCCAAGTAGTTTGCAACAGCATTTTTGTACCAGAGAGTACAAAATTCCAAAAACCTATATGTAGCATCTTTAAATAAGTGTCCATAATAAACATGTGCCTTCACACCAGCCATACAGTGGTTCAGAAGGTGAAGATATTCTCTCACCCTGGGTCTTTTTTCCACGAAGAAACTGTACAAGACATACACACACACAAAAAAAAAAACTGTCCTAGCAAATCCCCAGGACTAAGCGGGATAAGAAGCATTCTCTCAGTCTCAGCCAGGCCACTTCCTGTGTGGGGAGGGAGCGTGTTCAGACACAGCTTCCTCTTTCCAGCTGCAGAACAATAGCTCACTGTCATCATTACTTATTCGGCCTTTTCATCATTCTAGAAGTATGAGGTAGGGCTGCAGATTCTCCTGCAATGCATGCTGGGACAGGCTGCAAGCTGTGACTCAACATGCTGCTGCTCTATAGACCACAGTAGCTAAATCTAATATTAGAGCTGGGAAATTTGACAATATGATATCATGGCACAATAAAATGACTCAATTTCAAGTATCATCATTAGGATTCCTTTGTTCCTTGCTGTAAATATATAACTCGACAATAAAAACTACTAATTGTTTCACTCATGGCCAGACTTACGCACAGGTTAACGTTAGTCGTAGGCTGGGGCCCGAGGAGATCCTCAAATTAATCAAAAGCTTTGAATAAATATTTAGGATTTCAGTCTAGCAATCTGAATATTTTCAAAGAAATATTGCTGCTGACTTGTCCAATTTCAATACTTTGTTGAAATCGGTGCTTAGACTTGCTTAGTTGTCTCAATCAGTCATATTTGGCTTGTTTTCTGGTTAAAGTTTTGACAATGGGAGAGAACGCAGGTGCAATCCATGTGAGCTTCTGATATTAGCTAGCTAACTGTCATAATGTCAGATACCAGACAATATGACTGTGCATATGGATATGGAGCGCAAAAAAGGATTTTACTTAGGTGGACTTTTTTACAAATAAATCCTAATGACATTACTTCTGAAATCTAAGGGCCTACCTGTGTAGTATATTTTAAGGATTTCATTTGGACTAGCATTGTCATGGCTTTTGTTCCATGGGCTACATTGCTGTCTGTTAACAATCTATAGTGGAGTGAGTTGTGTTTGGCTACATAGAGGTTTAGTTAAGGTGGTGGCACTGCATGTGTCTCTTCTACTGCGGTAAATTCAGATACATATTCAGACATCCGGCTATTTCTGGTCAGTAGTGTACAAAGAGCAAGACAAACTATTCTAAGACTACATGTTTTGAATGTGACATCAAAAGAAGAACCAACTGATTCAGAGTTAGCAGAACTTCTTCTCAGAATATACTCAGTATCTGTATTGCTGAAACATTAGGGACCATCACTAAAGTGCTGCAACTGCCTGCTCCACAAGAGCTATGAAACGCAAGCCACACCAACCAACTACTGCCCACACAAACAAACTGATTAGCTGAATTTTTAAGTAGGAAAGAACTAGAACGTTCGGTTAGAACAAACCCAAACATTTTTATTAATGCTGGACAAAAAATCTCTATACCTTTAGTAACCCTTGTTGGAGCTTTGATAGCAAAACCTCAGCAAAATATTTAATACAGTGATGTCTTTAAGTGAAATGATATTTTTGCTACATCACCCACTGCTAGATATAAAGCTCAAAAACTCAAACAAAGAAGATCTTTTCTTATTCATCCTTTTCTGATGAGCCTCAGACCGAACCATTTTTATTCCAGCAGATTTATGTGCATGGTGAAGAGCTGACCTTAGCACGGTTGTTGCGCTGAGCGTTGGTGTTGTTCTGTGCAGTTATTTCACTGTCTGTGTCCTCATCCGAAGCTACGCTATCATAGTCGTGCTGGTCATCATCTGCCTGGCTCACGTCTAGAGGCTCTGAAACACTCAGTGGTGTTAAAACACAAAGACACACACAAGTACACAGAGACAGAGCTGGCAAGATTATTTCAGCCTCAAGCTGCCAGCTCTACTTTATTATTTTAAGGTAGTATGTACAGTAAATAGAATACCCCATTATCTTCTGCATCTGTAGCACATGTGTTATTACCACTGACAATTATTTGAACACATTTCCCTATTACTGAGAAAAGAACAGAAAACCTATTTATTCAAACTTTAGTTACAATGGAAGTCTCAGAACACCAGGCCAGAACATTGGGGCCTGGTGTCAGTAAATGCCACCCATAGCACTTGGAGAATCTGATTTCCTTTGTGCACTTTTCTTCCCATAAATGTTTGAATCCTGAAGGTTGGAATTATGATTAAATTCTCATTTTTGTGTATATGCAATTCTTTGTGCTGGTCTCCAGGGTTAAACACCACGACACAATGAGCTTTTAGGAGTGATATATATATATATACACACACACACACACACACACACACACACACACACACACACACACACACACACACACTGGTATACTCTGAAAAAAGGTCAGAGAAAGGCATCTTTAAAACTTCTTAACGAGTTTAGTTTGAAGCAGACAGTGGAGCAACTGAGATAATCTCACATGATTCCTATGGCAACATGAAAAGGTCTGTTGTTGGTCATCTGCCAAGTCTGTCAGTCAAGTCAAGTGGCTCTTTCTATTAAAGTAGGTGGTACTTGACAGTGTTTACTAAAAAGCATAACAGGCTCTCTAGCAAATGCATGACCAGCAGTAAATGTTAAAAATGTGTCTTTATAAAGCAAAATTCAAATCTATAACCTTTTATACAGATTTAGATATAGATCTTTGAGACAGATATGAAAGAATATCTTATCAAAACTGTGCTAATGGAGTTTTCCCCAACACTAAAGCAATACAGTAAAAACTAATTATGGCTATTTACATTTTCCAGAAGATTTCGTGGTACCCATGCATGTCTACAGATCCACTTATAATGCATAACCTTCTGAAAAGGTAGCTCCCTATCTTAAAGAATAACTTGTACAGATGCAGAGGTTAATTTACAAATACCTTTGACTGAAGAATTTATAAAATTTTTATAAATGTTTACAAAAATAGGTTTGGCGTAAATATATATTGACTGTTTTAATCTATTATAAGAAGAAAACAGGTTCTATGTTCTGTTCTCAGGACAGGGAAACATGTTTAATCTGTGATAATCACACATATGTTCCAGATAGAGATTAGGTTGGAAAAGCTTTTTAGGAGTGTTTCTTTAAGCTATGAGAAAGGAATGAAGGATCTCTCACCAGCGGGACTTGTCAGGCCTTTGCCTTGTTGCCGCCGCTTGGCGTCGCTGAGAATGTCGATAATTAGTGTAGCAAACTCTCGTGCATTAAAGCGTGCCAACTTCTGTCGGCCCTGTGGAGAAAAAACTGACTTGTTGAGACTGCTGCGTTCAAAATGTAAAACATACAGTAAATGTGGCAATGCTTAACACAGCTACACTTCCTTTACAGAATTTAGTCTTAAATTTAGTCTTTATTTTTTAAAATAAAAAATAAAAAAAAAAACAAGCTAAAAATGCTGTTAATATCATTGACTTGGCAGCATGTACAATGTTTGACCAACTGCATGTGTTTGAGAAAATCATCCCACAGGATTTATAAACACAGGACACGGCAAACAGGAAGTGCTCTGATTGGCTAATCACCGAATGGAAAACATGCTGCATGCAGATCCACAGTAGTTTATTATAGTCAAGGCAGTGGTATAACAAGAGCAAGTGAAAGAGTTAAAGAGTGGAAATGTTGAGTAAAGGAGGCTACCAGTCATACTGCCCTCTTTCCCTCTCCTTCTTTCCTTCTGTGCGGTGGCTAGCACAGGCCCTATGTCATTGTAAAACCACAAACTATTTTTAGACCTGGGCTTTTATGTACCGCACTAGTCCTCTCTCCATACAGCACAACTATCAAGGCAGCTCTGCCCTTCTCTTTTTCCTGCTGGATTCCTCCTCAAAGTCTACCTGATCCAGGCTTGTTCACCCACATGTGGGCCTCTCTCTCATTGGCTCTTCACAGCAGGCCGGCTGATAGCAAACTTATGTGTGTGCGTAGTACCTGGTTGCGTGTGGCCGAATATTCAGGGTTGACGGGCAAAAAGGGAACAGCACTCCTTTCGGTAACCAGCGTACTATGGTTCTGAGTCGTTAGCCACACTGCGAGCAGGACAGAAAAACAGAGCATTAGCAGAAAGAAAGATGTGGAACAGTATTAAAAGCAAGGTCATTTTATCGCCCACTCCCACACCCACATACAGAGTCCTACACAGATGCGGCATGTTTAAAAGAAATCTCATTTAAAAAATAAATAAATAAAAGAGGCTGCCTGCTTGTGTATGTGTGTGGCCCCTTGCCTTCTACCTAGTGCTGCTTACCTGCAGAGACTCAGCCTGCAACCCCAGCTGCCACGACTCCTGCCTCACAGAGGAGGAAGGAGGGAGCAAGAGACAGAAAGAAAGAGAGAAGGAGGAGGAGAGTAGTCCTGAGGCGCTCTTTCACTGACTCACTTGTTCTTGCTTTCTCTCTCTCTCTCTCTCTCTCTCTCTCTCTCTCTCTCCTCCCTTCCTCCCTCTCTTCCTCCTCCAGCCTCCCTCCCTTCCCTGCAGCTGGACTGCTTGGCCAGCGCCTTCTATAGTCAATGTTTATACAACATCAAGTGATGAGAGAGGAAAAAAATTAGTGGAGAAACGAAAGAAAAAAAGAGGAGTGTCATACCCGCATCGTTCTCTCTACGGTCCACCTCATCATACACATCCATGGCCAGCTCCTCAAACAAGCGGTTATTTAGCTGTGTGTGACACAAACAAAATATCAATACATGGCATTAAATTTCAGAGGACACCAGAGTGAAGTGCTGAGGCTCCCAGAAGCACAAAGGTAAGCAGAAACTGGAGAGAAGTGTGCACGGACAACGGGAGCACACAGAGGAAGCATTTGGGAGAAACATTGCAAACCAACAAATCATTTAAAGACTAAAGAACTGACTAAATATGTATTTACCAATCTACCACTACTTCACACCAATGCCTTGAACAGACATCAACCACTTTTTGCTAAATGGTCAACATGGGCTCATGCCGTGACAAATACCCCTTTTCCACTGACACAGTGCCGTTGCTGGAGCCAAACTTTTGTGTAACCATGTGAGAGTTTAATAAACCATGGCGTAATAACAACAATCATAGAGTAGTTTACAAAGTTATAAATCTAACTGAGAACATATTCTCTTGTCCAAAGTCAGATGCTTTGAACAATGTATTTTTAAGTGTGGAGCTGCTCGAAAGGAAGTTTTGCTGGCACTAGCACATTCAGTTTGTTGCCAGAAAATCGTTTGTTACATAATAACCTTCAAATCCCTTGCACTGTTCAGGTCTTACTTTGGGTTACCCAAGTTGCGTTCATGGCAACTAAATGATGGTGGCAAAACACCCTGGTATCCCGAGTTCACAGTTTCAGACATTAACCATGGTCAATTGTGCCAGCTGAAAACTGATTTATGTGGGGGGAGAAGTGCAAAGTGGTTCTAGATCAGGCACCGGCTCCAGAACCAGTACCAGCAGCCTGTCGGTGGAAAAAGGTCTAAGAGAGGCCAGCTCTCTCACCTGCAACCTGAATACTCACCGCTTGAAGCTTCTTCTTGGCGGCCTTGGCCAGTTCAGATAGGTCCAGGCTACACAGACACAAAGACACAGACACAGGAGTAAAAGGACACCAGAAACATACAGACAGAGAAAGATGAGGAGAGAGGGGGGGAGAGAAAAAAGGTGAGGGTGGATGGATGGAGCATGACATTGGGGTAGGAGAGGTGTCAGGGTCAGAAAGAAAACAAAACAGGCAGAACAGGAGCTCAGGTTTGATGAAGTTCCCTCAAACATCACACTCCATGTCTATTAAGTGAATTGGCTATTGAGGTGCCAACAGATACAAGACCACAAGCGGTGGAGAAGCAGAAAAACTGGCTTAATTGATTAGAAATGTCACAGATGTTTAAGTTTATATTCCCAACTGAAGACAGACCGGTGCTCTATTTGCCTGCTTCATCTCTCCAGACACTGGCATCCAAATAAATGACATATGAAGAGGAAAGGGAAAAAGAGAGAGGTTATGGAGAGGGGAATAAGAAGAAGGTGAGATACCTCTGTGTTGGGCACTTAGGGCGCGCTCTGCCTCCACAAAGAGCAGCAAGATGGAGAAAACAGAGAATGTGTGAGAAAGACAGCCAAAGAAAGACCAAGATATACACACATACACAGACACAGGGACAGGGACAGAGAGAGAGAGCGTGAGAGAGAGACAGAAAGACAGAGAGAGAGGAAGTGAGACAGAGAGATGGATTGACCCCATATAAACATTCTTGCAGTACAGGTCAGTTAAGTGTGACTGTCAAACATCTTGCTGTGAGCAGCAGAAACGATAAAACATCAGACAGCAGTCAGCTTTAAAGCAGGAGTGTGTACTGATGTAAACTGACTGACAGCATGGCGCAACCTGCTGGCCACCACACTCAAATACAATCGCTGGCACAGCAGCTCGGTGTCATGTGTCTAATGTGAGACAGCAGTACAGTGAAGAAGGCACAAGTACAATACATCATGCAATGGCATTCAAAGCATTAACATCATAAGTGTAATCAATCCTACTCATACAGATACATAAGTCAGAATTATATTCAAGTAACATCTAGTCACAAAAACACACAGTTATCCACACCTGTCTGCCATCTGAGGGATGATATAATGTCCATTCTTGTGATCTGAAAAATAAAGCAGATAAAATGTTACAGCTCGTCATCAAATCTCTGATTGCTGTTTATTTGTCGTACAGGGTTCTTGCCCCTTTCTCACGACAAAAAGTCAAACCTTTGCCAGATTTCTTTTCAGATTGATTCCAAAACTTTGTAGACTTTCTAAGCTCAGTGTTCTTGCTAACATTAAAGACCATTAACTGTTTCATGAAAAGGGAAACCATGAAACAAAATGTGCTACCCCTGGTGCAGAAAATAAGGCTATGTCTGACAACAAATTTTGGTACTTTGAGTTTTGGCATCTTGGGTCTTCCAAACTGTTTATATACTTTCTTAGGTCTGGAAATGGCTGTCTGTCCTTTTCGAGACCTGGGCAAGAACCCTGAAGTAAGAGTTAGTCCAGAATGAGGTCATCCTCCACTCTTAAGAGAACAGCTGAGTGTTTACCCGGACGGCGGCCACACAGATAGAAAGCCAGCCTGTCTGTGAGCTCGTACTGACATTCCACCAAGCGCTCGGCTAACTCCACCTGGCCCGCTTGCCTGTGTACCAAACACACACAATAAGGGTCGAGAAGTATGTGTGAGACAAGAGCTAGTGAATATGCATGATTTACTAGCAAGAATAATAAAATCAGCCAAGAAGAGGAGAAACTGGGTTAGAGTGTCTCTGTCCAGTGGATTCTAATCAAGTGCATGTGTACCTGGCATAATCCATGGGTGTGCGTCCGTTGATGTCCGGTGCTCCGGGGTCAGCTCCGTACACCACAAGCAGCTCAGCCTGCAGGACCTGGCCCGCTTTAGCAGCCACATGCAGAGGAGTGGTGCCTTTCTCCTGCAGTCAGTGTGAGGAAGGGAGAGAGAACATGAGCTTACAGCTACAGCACCCCAGGCTACTGAGCTGATATTAGTGGACTAGTACACTAGTGATACTGAGCTCAAGTGTAGCAGAATTTCCATACACCTGTTTCCTCTAATGTGTCCACGACTGTGTGGGTTTTGGGCTCACATTATATAATCTCGAGTACTTTCAGAAAATTGTTTACATTTTGATGGAAATGTGCCTTATCAACAGGGGAGGAAGAACAATGAACAGTGGAAAGAACAATAAGCACTTTCACAGTGCAGCAACTAAATGCCTAAAATACCCCTGGGGCATCCTACATTTATCCTAGTGTTTAAAAAATAAAAAGGGTTCAATACTCCATTATACCTATTAACCATAGTGACTCTTTAGTATAAAAGAACCTTCTTTCTAACTCTGCTTTTCTGAATAACGAATGTGTATAGAGTTCAGAATATACTGAAGAACATTACAAGATCCACCAGCATCAACTATCTAAAAATAGTAACTGCCAAAATGTAATAATTTAAATAAAAAAAAAAACATTACTTCCTTCACATTATTGCCTAAGTTTACACTACAAGCCTTACTGCGTATTTTTGCTATTTTCTCATACACAATGTTTCTTCTTTGACAGGTCACATTTGTGAGTCTAAGTGCCTCATATTCATCATTACTGTGAAGATTAGTGATACGACTCATCACTGGAGTAATGATAACATGAACCAACTACTAACACAAGCTTTCATCCCAAAGATTATGAAAATAAAGCTGGCTGGATGCCACTACCTGCTGTTTTTTTTACATAAAGTGATGCCCAGTTTGTTTGGGTTAAGAAACCTGTATGACCATTAAATATGTAGCACACACTTGCCGCAGATCGTTTCACCATGTTCGGTCACGCTCATTCGTTCACTGAGTGCACAAGGTTAAAGTTTAGAGGTTAAAGCCCTCGAAATGACGAAAAGTCATCCAGCATGTATGCCTTCTTCTAACACCATCTCCACCCACAAAAAATTCTATCACAACTCAGACGCAAAAGATTCCAAAAGCACAAAAGTGAGGACGTATGTGCAAAATTCTCGTAAATTAAAAAAAGTAATCAAAAAATAAATAAAACTGCTAAAAATATATAAGTGAATTTGTTGTTGCAACATATATTCTTCAATTTTGATATATAATATTTAGCTTGTGGCTCTTCAGAAGCAAGTTTGACAGATTTCAGTGTTTACAGTGTTTTTCTTTCACACAATACAGCCAAGTTTAACCAAGCCAACTGTAAGCCATGTGGAGAATTCAGCTTGTGATCTCATTTAAACGCCCATCTTCCATTTTAGATCATCATTAAGATCTCATTAGCCCACATGCTACAATTATTAAGACTTACAGGATGAAAAAAGTTGGCCTGAGCTCCAAGAGACAGCAGCCGCAGACATGTCTCCAGACTTCCTGTCCGCACACTCGAATGTAGTTGCTATAAGCAAGAGACAGAAAGAGAGACAGTGATCCTGTGAAACTTCTCATCACAGCAACTCGACAGAAGCAGCTTGCATTACTTTCAAGCAAATCCTCATTAACAGCATTAAGGGGCCTCCTATAGCGACTGTCTGTTAATTCCTCATTTGGGAGTAGAGAGCAGAAGGGAGATAGGCTTTGCCTCTCATCAAGCTATGGTGACCTTTCAGCATTTCCTCACCTTGCTGAGATCCTTGCTGGTGACCCCGTCATCATCACGGCACGGCAGTTTGTGGACAAAGGCTAGCATCTGATACTTGGCGCGAATGAACTCTGACTTGGTGGGGCTATAGGAAGAAGCCAATAATATGACTGACACATCATCTACATACAGTACATCAATAATGCAGGCAATGTCTGGTTAATAAATAAAAAAAAAACAAACGGAAAAATAATAAGTTTTCATTTACCTTTGACAATCAGTAAAGTAATTCTCTCTTTCTATCTAACATCTATTAGATTAGCTATTATTTCACTATGTACTTCTAAGAAAATGAACAGAAGACCCCATCCCTACCACTGTCCATTCTATCATCCATCTAAACCATCATTCATTATAATCCATCATTTATTATGCCTGCACTTAAATAGGTAACATTATCTTGACTGACTAATGGAAGCATAAGGAGGAAGGCATATTTCTGTTTTCTTGTCAGTGAGTTTTCATTTTTAAACAATATTTGCTAAAATTAGGGATGCATTGTTATCAGTCTGATACTGTGCTCAGTTACTCATACCCGTAAAAAATTCTCCAAGACCTTCATCCAATACCTGGTGGTACTATGTGACCTAAGCCTGGTGCATGTAGTAGCGCTAAAGAACACGTGACACAAAATGACAGCCATTTGAACTTATTTCACAATTAATGATGGCAATCAAAGAAAAGCAGACTGCAAACTGTGCTCTGCAGAAAGGTCAAGAGGAGGTACTGGAGCATCTTCCTACAATTTGAACAACCCGATAAAACATTCTCAACATAAAACTCAGCACACAGCAGCAACTGACACTGCAATGAGCACTAGCTAAGCAAGAAAAATATCTTAGTGAAAAATAATGTAGCTAGCTAACCTATTTTAGTTAACCCTAGCTAAAATACAAAGAAGTAAACAGAAGTGGTGTTCTACTTGAAAAACTTATTAAATCAAGCCTTTACATGTCAAATTATTTCAGCCTGAGTAATAGAGCTTGTATGAGATTTAACTTACAAGATGACATTCGATATAAGGTTTGTGTGATCAGTGTAGTAATGTCAGCCTGAAACGACATTAACTTGCCTGGGGAAATGACAAATTCTACAACATCTAATAATGACCCCGTACTATGAGTCACAGAAAGGGCTATCTTATAACCATTCGTCTGAAACCTTCTGAAACATGGGATGTTAACATCTGCTGGTCTTGACTTACTGGACTTTATCTTGTGGGTTAGGTTTCCTGCGACCACTCTGAACTTGCGCAGGGTCCAGTAGTGAATGCTCCCAAATGGAGTTAGCACCATTACTGGCCAGCGTCTGCACCATCTGAAATATACACACGGAAACGATATATCCTGACTGCATTAACAGCGCCTTGCTCCGAGTGCTGCAGGTGGGTCGGTGTCTGTGCGTACCTGGAGTAAGGAAGGTGGCCAGCCGCTGTGGCGCAAATGCTTGACGATGGAGATGTGGCGTCCGAGGCTCCGGTGCACAGAGCAGCACTCATCACAGATCAGCACCCCTCTGTTTATACTGCTCCAACCCGGATCTAACAAGGCAGACAAACGCAACGAGAAAGCACATTCCATCACTCAATTTCAGCTACAGTGGTTTTAATGGGAAAGAAAAAGCACCAAAAGAATTAAAGATCTCATGTTATTACTACAGAATGAAGTAAATTGCTACTTTAGAGTTTGCACTGACATGGATTGAAGTTATAATTTACAAATTACACCTACCTAGTACAGCTTACACGGTAAAAAGGTACAAGGTACAGCTTATACGGTAAAAACATGTTAAAGAGTAAAGTTACATTTCTCTCATTCTCTATTCAGCAGATTCAAATGCAAAATTAGTCAGCATCCCACTTTACGCACTACTAGTTAAGCGTCTGTGGTTAGTTTTAAACTAACTACTCATACATAGTTTAAGATAAACATTACACCCTGACTCTCAACCAAACTTAGGGTCATTTGGTGCGGCTGGCTGTAGGTCACTGAAAGAGTAAATAAGTCAGAGAGGTGCAATGATGGTTGAGGCTACACTCCAGTAAACAGTAAAATGCACAGTAACAAACACTGCTACAGGTCTTTGTGAAATAACACTAAAAATAATTTAGACCAATCGTTTACTCATAGAAAGTGCTCTCATGGAGTATGACGGTATTCTGAAAGGAATTACAACTGTTAAACATTATATCCACCTGGTTTCCACTGCAAATTTTCAATAATGCAATAGTGGGAATTTAATTAGCTACACAGAATTAAATTCATTCCTCCCAAAAAGACTGGAGAGAAATGGTCACTCATATTTTAACATCTGTAATTATAAAATACAAGGTTAATGTTAGTAATGTACAGTACTAAAATACTAGGTAACTGCAGCAACAGTAAAAAACTGGATTGTTTTTGAAGCTGAAGCTCTGTGAGAATGTAATTGATTAAATCACACAAGGCTTCAGACTCATACAGGGAAATGTTAAATCTGTTCTGAGATGCTTTCAGAACAATACTGTTGTGTGCAGCAGCTTCACTTCAATTACTGCACAATATAAAATCTAACAGGTGACTAAATGTTAATTTACAGTAAGGGACATGGGACTGTCCATTTTAATCAATGATTTAGTTTTGCCACAGAAGAGGTGGCTAATTTTTAGCTGTGGCTGATCGATCGCTATATCAGTCCGCTATCAGGATTCAAAGGTCACACTCTGCACGGATTCCCATGCCGTCAGTGTATTACCTATGCTCAGGGCTAAAAACGCACAAACCGTTTGCACTCTGGCAGCATCAAATAAAATGTGGCAGGCTTTAAATTTTAAAATGTGAACTTTAACACCAATATGAAGCAAAAACATAACGCAGACCTCATGTTCCTTCCATAACACAACGTGTCTCCAGGATGAAACATTTTCGTTTGACAATAGCTGAGTGTGAGGGGAAAAAAAAGAGGTGAAATAATATATTGATATTCTATATTATTGGTTAATATTATTTTTGTCGCATCCATCTGTGCATGGTGACGTAACCATAAAAAAAAAAAAAAAAAAAAAAAAAGAAACACAGTAGACACTAAGAGGCACACACAGGTCAATGATGGAAGATTACAGAAAAACAAGAATTTTCTCTACTAAGATATTGATTCAGAAGATGCATGTTAAGTGCAAAGAACTTTTAGCTTAATGAGCTTTACAACACACGGGTGTACAAAACAGAAATGTGGTGCGGAACACAAAGTTCCAGAAATACAGAATGGTCTAATACACTTTGCATTTGTTAGTTAGTTAGTTAGTTTAGTTTAGTTTATTGTCCTTTCGGAAATTCTTTTTGTATCTGTGGCAACTCCTCAGTGATCAACAACAATAATTAACAAATACAAAGAAACATCAACAGGTTACAACACATTACAAATAAATACAACCAGCATCAAACAACATCCCTTTCACAACAACAGAATCACTGCTATAGATGTAAAATGACAACTGTGATATCACAAAAATTTATTTAACAAAGCTATACTGGAGGATATAAAAGATCTTTGTGCACGGGCAGTCCGTAATAATGGTACCCTGTACCTTCGACCAGATGGTAACAACTCAGGTTCGCCATAAAGAGGATGTGATGCATCCTGAAGAATTTCATGGCTTTTCCTCACGGCTCAAAATTCACATAGTTTTATCGTACTATGCTGTTGTTTACCTGCAATCTTACTAGCCATATTAACAATTTTATTTAGTTGGTTCTTATTTACTACAGACAGTGAGAAATACCAAGCAACAAAGCTGAAAGTCAAAATACTCTCCACAAATGAACGATAGAATAGAGCCAACATATACGTATCCACACCGAACTGTCGAAGCTTACACATGAAATACAATCGTTGCAGCCCTTTCTTGTAAACGGCTGCTGTATTTACATCCCATGTCAGTTTTACATCAATGATTGTCCCTAGATATTTATATTCATTTACAACTTCAATGCCCTCACCATTGATTATTTGTTGGTGTGTGTGTCTTCGTATTCTGAAGTCAAAAATCATGTTTGTTTTACATAGTGAGAAATGTCAGATAAAGGCAGTTTATTTTTGTTTCATTTTTTCTTCCATAGTATGGTTTTGGAGACGGGTATTGCAGTATGTCATTCAGCATCAGTATCACAATAATGGCAGCCAATCAGCAGCGTTCTTCAGATGATACCGTAAACTGTAACATCCTCCTCTACAATCTTCCTACTGTCCTAAAAAAACATGATAGTTCAAGGCTTTCAGAAGCGTGTATTTAGCCGTTTACAGAAATATCTGTTAACTGAGCTGAAAATTATACATTAACACATAAAAAACACATAAAGGAATGTAAGGCAAGAAGATGTGAACAAATGTAATGTAAATAATATAAACAGAAGCAATTAAATATTCGGGACAGGCATTTTTTCTTCATTATAGCTGACACAATGTTTCAGTATGGCTCTGAAGAAAGCATTAGTCTGGAGCCTTGTCACAGTATGCAGCACTGTGTCTCTCTCTCTCACACACACACACACTCTACTGTTCTCCTCCATCATAACCACACTCTAGCTGCAGTTTCACGCAAATAGTTATACTCACCCACACAATACTGTAACCAAGCCTTTCACGGACATGCGCCTGCAATTATTCCTCTCGGATTATTCTCATAAAACAAAGTGACAGGACGCTCCACAGCCATCCGTCCATATCAGCACCACAGCACAACATCCATCCACTCCAGCTGATGCACTCAACCCCACTTCACAACACACTATTATCTACATTCCTCCTGCATGTCACACGTGACAATTACACCCTGCTCAGCTGCACCAAGAAGAGCTGCAGCACTGCAGGCAGTAACAGAGTCGATCGAGAGCCTACCCACCACCATCACACTTCCAACCAACGGAGGTGTAGCAGGACAATGCATACAGTGCTGACAACTGAAGGCAGGTAACTGCACCACGCTGCCAGGGGACTGCAGGTAGTAACACAAAGGCTATAAATCAGCAGACGTTATAGTGCAGGGGAGAGCTGAGACGAGAGACGGAAGGAGTGAAAGACACACAGAAACACAAACACTCATGAAAAGAGAGCAGCTGTGTGTAGAGCAGCTGCCAAAGTGGCCCCCCTTCCCCATGGGGCAGATGGAAGACGCAGAAGCAAAGCCAAGGCCGCAAGACCCCTATTTATGATTATAACTTGGACAAACTAACAGCAAATAAGTAAGGAATAAAACATGACTGGGCAAACTAACAGCAAATAAGTAAGGAATAAAACATGACTGGGCATGGTGTTATATGAAATTAATCCACAATGGTGTGGTATGATGCATCATTACTCCGAAGCTGATTATTTTCCTAAAACAACACACATTTATTCCTCTAATACCACAATTATCCTCTTATACAATTTTTAACTTATTAATAAACAACATGCTGTGAGTTTTAACCATTTGTTTTAACCATTACACCTAATGTTGAGGAACTTCCAAGAGACAAGTTAATTCCTGTTATCACTTATGTTACAGCAGCTACAAACCTTCGTTCCCTCGCCAGCCTCTCTTTTTTCTGTTCCTTGAAGCTAATAAGACAAGAAAATCACAGCCTGTCATGTTAAACAAAAACCAGAACGCTAAAAGTCCCTTTCCTGAAGACTCCCCCTTGGCAGAAAACGTACATAACGCTGACACCAAGACTCCTTCCATAAATGTTATAGGTCTCCTTACAGGAAGCTTTACCATATCAACAGTTAGATGTTTTTGTTTGTCAAATAGCAATACTGCTTTTAATCTGTTTTTTAGCCCAAGATTATGCAGCCCATCCACTGTGAATTCTCTGTTACTACAGATACGATAACGTATTAGAACAGCGTGTTAATATAAACCTGTGATTTGTCTTACTGTCTGAACTTCTGTCAGAGCCATGCTGATATAGAAAATTTAATAAAATGTTCTTTCAGATCAATCAGATTCAAGAGTTCTGTGGTATAGGATGTTACATCAGACACACTGTAATGAAAGGTTCATGGGAGCCAATCATGGCAAGCGACTTCAATATTTCTGATATTTCTAGTATTTATGTACTGTATGGATGGGCAATGCCGCAAAAATATTATATCACATTGCGTGAATCCACACTATATCAATATTTAGGTTTGCTAACAGAGTGCCAGCAAAAGAGTAGTGCTACAAAAAAAAAAAAAAAAAAGTCTTATTTAATGTCTACATAAGTAGAAAATGTAACACAGAACAGATGGGGAAAGTAGGATGATCGATACTGAAGGTGATGTTTTGGATACTTTGGGAAAGTGTGTAGCATACTTTATACTATATGATATTGTTATTATTCAATATGATCAAATCATGCAGCCCTGAGTGATAACTGAGTAATATTAATCTATCTGAAATAACTTGAAGGGAATATAACACCAAGTAAATTGTATTAGATTTGAATTCTTTACTGCATCTTGTTGTATTTAATCAGTGCTTGTGTATCAGTACTTGTGGTGTTGTGACAACACAAATCTCTCTCTCACTGGACCAATAAAGTCTCTAAAGAATAAAATGAACTTAAAATGTACTTAACTTAATGAACTTAACTGTGAACTTGGAGAGTACTGGTTTAAGCCATGACAAGTTGTTGCCTGTTTGTGGTGTTAAAAATCGTCAGGTATGAAATAAAAGGATGAGTGCTGTTTGGAAGTGCTAAGCAAAGAAGGCCACAATAACCTGCAGGCTTCATTATAAATTACAATCACAATTAATCAAAATAATAATCATTGACTTAACTAGCTACAAGTTACTCTCACACACAGCTTGTGTTCAGGCTGGCTAGGCAAGTTACAGAAACAGCAAAGTAAGACAGCTAAATCTAGGACAGGGAAAGCTTTGCACCACAGGACGCCTTCTGTAACAAATAATATAAATAATAAATATCAAAACCTGAGAGGCTGAGCAAATATCAAATCAGAGCTAGCAAGCTAACCGAGTTTGACAGCTAAGCGTTAGCTAGTTATCTAGCTAGCTAGCTTTAGTTAAGGTTAGCTAACCGACTATCTACACAACACAATGTATTATCAACTAACAGTGACACTCCTGAATCCTACAGTAACAACCCACAATTTGTGAAAATACCTTTTAGGGAATGTTAACGAACTAAACGAACTCGCTAGAAAGAGAAAGATACGCAACAGCGCCTTGCTAGCTAACGTTAGCAACCTAATTGGGTTGTAACTTGGTATTCAGATTAGAAATCTTTAGAGAATCTCATATGAAAAACAAAACTCCGTTTCTGTAAGGTCAAATCTATTCAAACAGGGTTTTCAAACCTATTTATGTGAATTAACTGACAGGGACACAACTAAACCACTGGATAGCTAGCTAATGTTCCGTGGCTAGCTTCACTGCTAACAACAAGCACTAGCTACATAAAATCTCGACATACACTGGCCAAATCAGAGCCTGTAGGTTCATAGCGTGTTAGCTAGTTTAGCTAACAAACTGGGGTTTTAAAAAAACAAGAACGCTTGATTTTAACAACAAAAAAGCCGTATGGTCAGTGACTCCAGGCTATTTTTGTTGTTTTTTTCTCCGGTTTGCAGTGAGAGGGGCCGCGGGCCTGCTGCTCTCCTCCTCCTGCTGCTGCTCGTACCGCCAGCTAGTGTCAGCTACACCGCGTTCAATCTCAACCAAGCGCCATTTGAACCGTAAATTAACGTACCTGGCGCACTGCAGTCTGCACACACCTCACTTCTTTGGACTTTTCTGGACATGTTAGGAAACGCCACCTTTTTGCGATATAACGCGAATCACGGTCCAATGTCGACGATGTCTCGTCGTTCCAGTTAGCAGCGACTGCAGCTTCGATGCCGCCCCGAATGTCCGGAAGCCGGCGGAGAGCTTCCCGATGCTCCAGCTCCTCTCCCTGCTCTAGCCCGATTCCGCTGCCCTCTGCAAAGCAGTTCACACCATCTAAACACTCCCTCAGCGGCTGATCGAAAACTCAGTGTAAGCAATATAGATGTGAATATCTCGTTTGTCTACTGGGTTGGTAGTATTATCACCCAAGCCCCATAGCTCAAGCACAGCCCGCGAGCAGAAAAACACATCAAGGCGTTTTATTTACATGCAGCAGCCTGCGCGCGCTTGTAGGCTGTGGCAGGCTGCATACTGTCTCCCTCTGACGTCCTGCTCAGCCCGCGGGTCAGTGTGTAGTGGGAGGCAGAACACACACACACACACACACACGCACACACACACGCGCGCGCGACTACTGTATGCATTTGTCCTCCATAACTGACTGTTTGTTAGGCTGCTGTTCTTTCTGTGAATAGCCAAAAACAAAACTGCAAGAAACAGAAACTTCCCAGTATCGCCCAAAGTCGCTCAGAACCACTTTTCTATTCGGATATTCTACTTGATGTGGCAAGTCTGCAAAATAGCATTAGACAATAGGAAAAAAAAACAAAAAAAACATGGAAGCATGTCTGCACTTTTATTCTCATCAAGAAATCCAGATGTTATGAATATGCAAATCTGAAACGCCCACAACCCTTCAGGCGTTCATCCACTTCCCCTAGGAAACCAGTGTAACAAGGCTTTTTTTTTTTTTTTTTTTTGGTCATGAAGCAATGACCAAGCATGCATTAACAGTTCACTCCACTGCCAAAATATTTGCAGAGTGATGAGTCTCATCTTCAGTATCGGGAACACTGGATTGTGAGGCAGGTCCACACTCTGGATGGGTCGCCAGTCCATCACAGGGCACTATGTGCACACTTTAGTGTAGCCAACCTGCCTACTGGCATGTTTTTGGAAGGTGGGAGGAAACCAGAGAACCCAGAGGAAACCCACTGCCACACGCGGAGAACATGCAAACTTCTAACCTGAACTCGAACCCTAGACGTGCGAGGTGGCAACACTACCCACTGCACTATTTAATCTACTAAGATAAAATAATGCATTTAGTCTAGTTAACTTTTAACCACTCATACAAATACACTACTTTGGCTGTCATGTTTTCCACAGGCCCACTTTCACATGTTTCCATTGAAACAGACACATTTTCAGTCTTTATAAAAAAAAATGACTGGGAGGTTCTACCTATGAATTCAGTTTGTGACTTCACAAAATAAACTAAATAAACTATGACAGCTTTAAACGATTATAGTCCTTTTTGCGAATTATTAGGACACCAACACGGCAGCTGAATTCTTTAGCCAAAGATTATGTATGCTATAGGTTAGTTAGCTACCAAGCAAAATCACGTCCACTTTTATATAAAGCACTGATAAAAACAAGACTTGAGATAATTCTCCCTTGTGTCCACATATGACAAAAGCGAACTAGTTAACCAGCAGTTAAGTAGCTTTCTAATTTGTGCTAATGTGTCAGTAAGTCGATAACTGAACCAGTTTTCTGATGTCTGTTCATCAGTCAGTTTGGGCTCATAGGCTTTTCAATGCGGCCTCTTGCCTTTTTGTAATAGTGCAGTAAGCAATATGTAATAGCTAGTAATTTGCAAACTTCATGAGGTAAAGGTACTGAGACTAGTATCGTCAGATCCACAGTTTTCCTACAGAATTGGACTACTACATCTACTGCTGCAGGCTGTTTTTATTTATTTATTTTTTTTGGCAGTTGATGCAAGGTTGGCCATTTTGGATGCATTAGATTAATTATATTAATCTTCTGCAAGTAAAATAAATAAGATGTATTTTTAATGCAATCAGTAAATAGAAGTACTGTGTTTTTGATTAAAACTTCTTACATTATCAGGCATATCAGTACAAATAAGGCAATGTAACTACAGTAGATGCATATGTAGCAAGAAGTATATGTTGTTACTATATGAATGTATTATGCTGTGCATCAGTGAATTGATCTACTTCACTGATCACATCATAGCTGGTTATTTATGACAATATGTGGGATAAGTGGGATAATATGAAACCATTTAGGACTGTGGTGAAAGAACTAATTAGTTTATACTTTATCTGGGCTGTGTATTGTAGGCATATGTTGTTACTTGCTTAAATATTAAAATACAGTTGGCAGTGGATCCTCTGCTGAAAAATCCAGCTTGGTCTGACCAGCTACCCGAACACAGCTGAACACATTAATGGATAAAATGTTTGAGATTTTCTACTTGCATTACTGTTGTGTTATTTTCTTCTAAATAACATGTCTATGATGTCATTATTAGCAGTAATTCAGAAACCTTTTCCTTTTCACCAGCACTTACCAGCTTGCAAAGATGGTCTACCAGTTTAAACGTTTTCATCCATGGCAGTTGGTCAGACAAAGCTGGATTTTTCATAAGGTTCACAGAGTAGAGTTTATAGAACATAGATTAGGTTTTAGTTTGTTTGTTTGGTTTTTTTTGGTATTTGAAAGGCTTTGGGGTTGGCTTTAATTGGCCATGGACTGCTTTTGTTGCTTTTGCATGGCAGCCCTTGCAACCCTGATAGAAATGCTCTTAGGTCTTTTTTTTTTTTAGTATCTTGGGCATGAAAACCTACAGCATTAAGCAATGCATTGCTCAAACTATGGAACACCTTCAACTGTACTTTAAATATGGTGCAGGCATTCTGATGCTTTAGACATGAAGAACAGGGTTTCTAGCCTGACATATTTACATGCGCACCCTGCCGTTAAGTGCGCATGCAGTGAGCAGCATCACCGTGCAGCGCGTGATCACCGAAAGGGGAGCAACTGAGAGCTCTCGCTCATAGGCGTCGATTTCTAGAGCAAAGTGACAGAGTGGAAGCGAGAAGGCCAGAGCAAGAGACGAGGGAGGGAGACGGCGCGGATCATACTCATCTGAAGAAAGCCTGAACCGTCTTAGCTGTCGGACTTTTACTATGAGGAAGGGATGCTGCATGAAGCAGGGGACAGAAATTCCCTCATCCGGAGTCGTAGCGATAAATCAGCACGCGCCCCGTTTAATACTGACTAAATAGGCTCGCGCGTAAAAATAACAAAAAATAAATAAATTAATTAAAAAAAAGAAGAAAAGAAAAGAAAGAAAGACAGAGAGGTAAGGAAGTATGTTCCGAGGATGATTTCAGCCAAGAAAACTCCAGAGAAGAGCCGTTACCGCCTCCATTATCTCGTTTGGCACAACAAACCCCGGCAGTTGGAGAAGGAGCTGTCGGCGAGCGAGCAGGTGAGAGGCTTCGGGTCTCTGTGGTTGCGTCCAAAACCGCATCCTAGCGCACTACATAGTAGGCTAAATGTCATGATAGCGTTATTATTGAGACATACTACTGACTATACTGTTTTGGTAGCATTTCTTTTTATTTATTCTTTCTTTCTTTTTTTTTTTTTTTTTTTTGAGGGTAGAGAAGAGTGGGCCGTGTCTGACAGTGTAAACGGCTCAAGGTGTGTCATGGTAATTAACACACAACCCTTCGTTAGATATTAGCTATTTCTTGTTAAAAACTCACTCATAGCCTGTTATTTAACGCATACTAGCATAGAGGCTAACCCCCGGCGCGCGCCTGTACTCTGTCACACCTGGTTGAGCCTTGAAGCGCTACCGTGCCGTTCCCACTCCTTTTTCCCCCTCAAGCTCTAACTTGTTAATTATCAGCTGTTTAATGCCTAAAACATACAGTAAATGTCCACAGAGAACTGCTCCTCCCTGTTTCCACGTACTGGGGCTAAAGGTGTATCTACTGCGGGTGTTTTTTTTCGGTAAGTGTCTCCCTTTGAAGCGAACTGGTGAAATGGTGTAAATGAGAGGGTGTGTTTAACACTAGCAGAGGCACAATGGCTGCTTGAATGATGCTTCTCCATTTTCCATTCAGTCTCAAACAGATTTCATTAGAGAGGGTTTGTCAGGAGCACACCAGCTACAACATTTAAATACAATTAAATCCACGCATTAATCTGCCATTAACATGGATTTGCCACTCTAATTAGATATGAAGGAAGCAGTAGGCTGTAGATCACAACAGTATGGTGATGTACATAAGCAGGTTATAGCATAGAAATGATTTCTGTTTCGATTTTTAACCTTTATCATATGGTCAGATATATAGCTATACCCCTGAAGGAGAAGGACACACAGAAACACAAACACTCATGAAAAAAAAAGAATAGTACATATTTATAAATTGTCTGCTTTAATGTTGGACGACATATAGCCTATATGATTACATACTGTTTATTTATGTATTTATTTACTTATTTTTTTTTACAAATTCTAATGTGCTCTAATGTGGCCTGGTGGTGCACACTGTAGCACACAATATGCTGTAATGAGCACCGCAATTAGAAAAAAAGCATTCTAGATAACTGAGCTAAGTTTTCTTGGTACACTACATACATACAAACTCAAATTCAGAGCTCCAGCATGTGTCACTGGACATATGCAGCTTTACATCCTTGGCCCTCAGTGATAAATCAAAAGTTAACTATACAGATTAATATCGTCATATAAAGCACCCCTGCTTTATCTGATTTACTAGTGACAGCATAATCTGGTCAGGGTTGGCACAGAGTGCAGGTTCATGGTTCAGAGTGACAGTGAGCCAACATCAGGCATGGGATGGGGTGTAAGCATGTGTGTACTGTATGAAGGGGCTGAGAAGGGAGGTCAGTACTACCATGATCGAGATTGGAAAGATAGGGCACAATGCCATGACAAAGACAAAAGTGCTGCACCAGCATGTGATCGGTGTTGGGTGTCGGAACAGACGGAGCAGAAAAATTCAAGCCACCATGAAGGAGGCGCGAGGTCATCAATAGCGAAGAGATGAATTGGAGAGTAGGGAAGGAAATTCAGTGAGATAGCCGAATTGTAGAGCTTAATTTGCAGTTTGATTTGACCATGCATAAAAAAGGAGCACAGGCTCAGAGTAGACAGTCGCCGGTTCGGAGGAGATGAAGGAAATTGAGAATGGATTAAAACGAAGTACAAAAAAAAAAAAACAATTGGTGGGAGCTGCATGACAGAGAGATGAATTATATAATATTGCCTACAACATAGCTACAATTATTAAAAAAAAAAAAAAAGCTTTTTACACAGAAGTGTGCATCCAAATGAGAGAAATTGTTATATCACATATAGGATCCTGTTTAGCTGGAGACAGCCACGGCTTAAATATCTGCATTGGCAACAAATATCCTTGCTAACATGTAGTTCAACAGCATGGATGACTTATATTTCCATCCATTTTTAGTTTATTCTGTTGGCAAATCTTTCTCTCAGGCCTCTCTCCAGCCTGTCTCCTACACCATGAAACCCAACACTAATTGCAGAATGTTGTCACGGGGGATGAGGATGATGCTTGGGTGGGAGTAGCCTGAGATGTAGTTAACTTATTTGAAGGCTTTTAACAGACGGGGCAGCATGAGATGGGACAGCGACTGACAGGGCTAAAAGATTGAACAGATGTCTGCACAGACGAGACCGCAGTATGTTATGATTGTGTGGGATGCTGAACTGGAAATGAGGAAATGGAAGGTACTTTGAGGATCATGTCTGATTTCATTACGGTTTATGGACAGGATTTACCCATGGTAGAACAGCAGCAGACTGTGGAAAAGAGCACAGAAGTCTCACGGGAATCTAAAAAGGATGCATGCAATTTCCTTATGGGTATTTCAGCATTATAATTCATGTAATTCATGTAAATCATGTTACTAATAAGCAAGTTCCTCTATTGTAATTTGAATATGCAAAACAACAGCTAGCGTGTGCTGATGCTCCTCTGCATTCGTCTGCAACGCGTGGAAGATTTTGTTTTTCATGCCGGATGTAGTCTTTAAACTGGCCTAAATGAGTGTGTAGTTGTCAGCAGAAACATTGGCCTTTCTGATTACTTTTAATTGGGAAATTGGGAAAAATTGAAAACCTGTGTTTTATGAAGTATTGTCTCAGAATATGAAAAATTGAAGGGATTCGACTTTGGTAAGTCTAAATAACCCTGGGTCGACCACATACCTTTCACCACTGCAAATGTTTGCATTATCAACTTTCGATAGTACTTAATATGACCACAACGACCATGACATGGGAGAAAAGGTCTCTTCAAGGAATCTTTGAATGGTTACAGGTTCTAAAGGGCTTCTATTAGAGCCCTTTCTGAAAGGAAAAGCCTTTGTTGTAGGGTTCTGCCTAGAAGTAAGGGAGCTAGAGTGTAGTGATGAAAAATAATGCAGACCATGTTTAGATATAATATGAGGTTGGTATTGTTCCTATATAACAGGGGTTTCACCTGTTTAATCAGTTGATCTTGGCTTTCAGTAGACTCAGGTGTGGCTTCTGCTTGGTTGGAATGAAAACCTGCACCCACACCAGCCCATTCCGGATAAAATTGGACACCCCTGCTATATAAGGTCATGTTAAAGTATCGAAATGCTGACTAAGCGTCCATTCTGTTTCCTGTCTCAGAGCAAGTATGACCACTTTTGCCATGAGTATTTCAAAGCTCACAAACCCCCCCACCCCCAAAAAAGAAGATTCTGTCTTATTAATGAATATTTGCTCCAGCTGTACCGATAGAGTATGAGGGCTGATAATCTAATGGCTGTGACATTTTATAAGGAAGTTATTAGCGTCTGCACACGCATTTCCTCTCTCTTTTGCCTTCTACAGTGAAAATGTGTTTCCTCAGCCTGGCTCATCAGTAATGGCTCGGTCGGAACAAGTGATGTGTGTCAGCTTGCTGTGCATCACCCCAGCCACACAGCAAGCACTCAGGGAAAAGGAGACCCCATTCTCTCTCTCTCTCTCTTTCTCTCTCTCTCTCTCTCTCTCTCTCTCATCCTCTGAGTCACTGACACTATGTCAGCTGAAAT
Source organism: Pangasianodon hypophthalmus (assembly GCF_027358585.1). NCBI lineage: Eukaryota > Metazoa > Chordata > Actinopteri > Siluriformes > Pangasiidae > Pangasianodon > Pangasianodon hypophthalmus. Next base: position 13,528,180 of record NC_069723.1, on the reverse strand, counting down.
TTGAAGTAATCGGGAGCATTTTTCCTCAAAAGCTCTCTTATCTCCACATCCTCTGTGCTGCTTGTTTGATTACTCTCAATCATGACTGGTGTTAGGTGAGAGTATACTTGCTAAAAGGACCATAAGACAGCATTGTTTGTGTTCATTTGTGCTCGGTTTTTACTGATCGGTGGCATCTGTGCACACTTTCATATGTTTTGCCCACACAGAGGATGTTTTATAACTAGGTTATTTCACCACGCACTGCATCTTGCATCTTGTTCCCCCGCGAACACACAACTGCAGACGTCTGTGTACACACATATACACACACACACACATATGTACCTCTGCCTACATTCCACATACACAGTTTGGGCTCCCAATAAAAGATTGATGCTGGTTTAAGTAGCTGCCAGAAAACATTAGCCAAGGCAAAGAGAACGCAGGAGCAGATGCTCCGCCAGAGATGACTATCAATAATGCAGCCTCCAGCCGGGAGAGAAGAAGGAAGAAAAAATTTGGGATGGAGGAGAGCAGGCACTAAAATGTGAGGGAAGACCCTAGATGACATAATATCCTGAAACCCTAGGGACTAACTACCATTTTATATAGCCCTCTGTGTGTTTGAGTCACAGCAGAGTTTGTGTGTGAACAGTCAAATGTTCCACTGTTTACAGCACTATTATCATCATAGTGTGTATGTGACAGAGCGGAAGTATTGTTAATATTTTTTTAAAAACAATGTTCTGATTGGCTTTTCAGAAATGAGAGAGAAAACAGATTGATACAGTGAGGTAGAAAAAGGTTGGAAAGGTAGAAAAAGAGATATGAGATGAATGCGGAACATACAGTGGAAAACTTAAATGAATAAAGAAATGAACAAACAAATGAAATAAATAAGTTATTAACCACAGATGTAAGGTGGGTGTTACAAGGCACTCACTTTCATATTGTTTATGTTGTTTCACTCAAGGCTTCTAAATCTAGTGTCTTAAAAAGTCCATATGAGGGAATCCTTAAAGTGTCTATGTAGAACCCTACAGTAAAAGGTTTCCCTTTCAGAACAGGTTCCACATTTAATCCATTTAATCCTTTTAAAAACTAGGGCCATCAACCAGCCAAAGAACCTTTAAGGGAACCTTTTTAAAGAGTGTATGTTTAAAAGAAATAAAATATTTGATTTCAAGAATACAGTCCATTTATTTCTGAATTTGTTTAGTTTATCTATAGTAAAATTCAACCACTCCGTTACACCAGGACCTTCCTCCTTTTCCAGGAACACACTATTACACATTTGACATAGGGGAACATAGGGTAATTAAGGACAGGGCCTTTTTTTTAAAGTATAAATTTAGTATAAGTGAAGTATAAAAGTATAAGTGAATGCTAGATTAGTAGGGTGTAACCATATATTTTCTATTTAAATTCAATTTTTGCTAATACGAACAGGGCATAATAAAGCAATTACTGACTTTGCACATGGTCTGGATCCATTTGCTTTGGTGAGAAAATTAATGTTTGTCACTGCCTACTGAGTGACAAGAAAGGCCTTTTTTTGTGCAAGATCCAACAGTAGTTCAGTTTGTATGGAGTAGGTGGGTGAGCAGAAATGTGCATGTGCACAAGACTGGGTGGAGAAATGGCAAAGAGCAGGTCAATGAGAGGCTAGTGACAACTGATTAGTCTTGTTCTGTCTTCTTGTCTCATATCACTCTGTACTCCTTCATAAGAAGGAATTTCATACATATCTCCCACTCACTCTTCCTTTCTCACTCTCCCTTGAGTGTTCAGCTGTCGTCTGCTCTCCTGTTTTAGCCTTGGGGCTGAGCTGAGCTGAGTTTCCCATCGGACTGACAGAAAAGCCATCATTTACTTTAAAACCCCTATCGTGCTTCCATCATTCTCTCTCTCTCCCTGTATCTCAGTCTGGTTCCTTCCATCACACCATCCTGTCACGTCACACTCCTTCCTCAGCTCCCTCTGTTACCATAGCAATGCCCCTCCACTCCCTCTGTGTCCCCACCCTTCCTGTCCTCCCTTTTCCATTGTGAAGTAGCTGATGTTTTTCCAGCTCCTTGGGGAGCCACTCAGGCTCCAGTTGTTGCTCATGAACACGCTGCTGGTGTTAACGAGGGAGCTGCCTAATTGCAGAGCAGGGAACGGGGCTTAGGGAGCATGCGTGCACCACATGGGAGTAGGTTTCCTATGCAAAACAACATTACAGATGGGTGGACTGAATCTACAGCACACATGCACATACACACACATAAACATGGTGCATATTCTGTTAATAAAACAAAGAAGATACAGAGCATGAGGTAAGAGCTGACAGTAAGTAGACTCACATTATACAGGAAAGGCGAGTGGCTGTACATGCAGGCGGTCATATTAACATTTGTGATACAGAGACACTCTAAAGAACTAAGAAACAACACACACACACAGTATGTGGTTGTAATACACCACTTAGGCTGCTGGTGCAACTGTAAGGAAGCAGAACAGCTCTCCCAGCAGACAGTAAGCCCTCAGGCTGTAATATGTTTCCATTATAATGCGCCTGTCTGAGGCATGTGCATAAAACCACCATTATGTGACTCATTTACTGTAAGCTTGCTCAAAATAAACCATTCGTAAGACACAGCTAAAATCTGCATATCCTCATTGTCACGCCGGCCCAGCCTTGCCTTAGCAGCTCTTACGACCTTTCTTCCTGACAGTAGGATTAATGTGTGTGGACATAATTCCAGGCAGAATGCCAGCTCATCAAATTGATCAACCAGGATATACTGCATGCATAAATAACAGCATTTTCACTGATAAGCTCTGAGATATATTCTCCTTATAAAGCATAATGTCAGCTCTTTCCCAGCCCCAGTGGCAGTCAGGGGCCAGGAAGGCACAGGTTTGCTTTTGAAATGCTGTAGAATTTCTCATGAATGTTCTGATTTTTCTCATGGTTTCAGCTTCAAGTGCGATGGTTTAATTATCACTTGTCACTTGTCTCGTCATCGCATTGTCTCACCTCAACCGTCTCTTTCCGTTTCCCAGCTGTGCACAGTGCCTAAGAAGGAAGTGAGACACTGTTTGTCTTTCTTTCTCTCACCTTCTGGTTTTCTCAGGTGGACGTGGAGGTGCTAGACCCACGGGGTCGCACTCCTCTGCATCTGGCTGTGACCCTCAGCCACCTGGAGTGCGCTCGAGTGCTGCTGCACTATGGCGCTGATGTCAGCAGAGAGAACAGCAACGGCTGGACAGGTAGCACAGCAACACTGTAAACACTGAGTGTGCTTACAAGTACTAATAATACGTTTTCAGCAGTTATCAGATTATTCATGTGGTCATGTAAATTGCACAGTATGATATCTGATATTGAATTATATTCCCCGCCTTTTTTTTTTCTAAAGAAAACTCCCTGGTGGATTTATTGGCAGGGTGCAAAGTGACTGCATACATTCACATTATTACATTACTTAAGAACATGTAAAGACATCTGGCATGGTGTGTAAATCCATTGTTTCCCCACAGATTAGACCCTTGGTGTTAATATTGTGAGTATGAGCACAAAAATTCTTTCAGAAACAAAAAAGCATGAAGGGTGGTAGATAATGTGAATGCAAGCAAGATAGATGGGAAGAGAGGCTATAAAAGAATGTTCAGCTTTATAAGAGAAGTTATTTCTCGCTATTTCCCTTTATGACTGCAGTAAAAAAAAAAATTTAATTTACCTCTAATATTGCTCTCTCTTTCCGTATTCTACATCATAAATCAAACAAGATAATCAATTAATATGGTGTCTTACCTGTATGTAAATACTGAATATGTTTGCATAGCTATCTCTCTCTCTCTCTCTCTCTCTCTCCTTCTTTCTCTACAGTTTTGCAGGAAGCCATCAGCTTGCGTGATGCTGAGCTGGTGCGGCTGGTCTTGTGTCACAGAGACTACCAGCGCACAGTTAAGAGACTGGCAGGGATACCCAGACTACTAGAAAGACTGCAGCAGGTCAGCTTTTAATGGCAGAAACAGCAGCATATCTAAATCCAGAACACAGCCCAAGAGAGAACAATCAAAATGTATACGACTTCCTAATGCTTACAAAATGCAGGTAGCCTGCCTGATTTGCCTGATGTACCCCCCATTGAGGCTATAAATATTGCAAACGTAACATTTGTATCCAATGTGTGTAGAGCAGAGACTCTGTGAACATGACTGGCTGATTGAAAAATCAGCCAAAAAGAACTGTCAGCTTCACCTAAAATCAGTCCAGCATTTTTTAGCTTAATATCTATGCACTGCATCTGTAGTTTATGTGTGAAAACTGAAAGGTAATACTGAAATTGCACATAACACTATTCAGACCTGCAGAGGTGTCTCTGCTGCATGCGATCGTAACCTTGAACTTAAGTCCGTCATCCCGAAATTCATGTTTTGAGCTGTAAATACAAGAGATGGGAGGAGACAGCATAATAAATGGAGACATTGTTTATCCTAAGGACAGAATTTTATATTTAAATTTTATATTGATCAAATTTTAACCTAAGTGAGCTGTTAGCGAATCGGATGTATGCTTGGTCAGCTTGTCCTTGAAACCATCAGGACATTTTCTTTACAGGAGAGCACACTGAATTAACAAAAACATTGGCATTGTTTTATTAATTTGACAATTCAAAACAGAGAATTAAAAGCATCATAAAATAGCTTACATCATGAACACACTTTAGTATTTCATGATCACAATTTAGCATCTCCTGGCCACATTAACTTGTGCACACAATTAACTGCTGGTGCATGATATGGTTCTAAATAATTGTGGCCTGTCCAGACACTGACTGTAATTTCCAACCGCAGATGCCTAAGCTATCTAAGCTTTACGCTTTCTGCTGCCAACCACTGTATACTTCTATTTCATCATGCAAATGCATGGATCAAGTGCTATTTTATAAACTGCAAATCATGTATGTATCATCATATTAGTCTATTTTTTTTGTTTATTTCTAAATTGTCCTTAGATTTTATGCTTGTTGCAGTTGACAACAAAGAAAAGAAAATGTGATCTGCTTTTTCACTCCTCATTTTCTAAAGCCTGATTTTTTTGGGCTTGAAGGCAAGTGATTGTTCTTAAAGATGGTAATCTAGATGTTACTGAAAAAGAGAACATCTTGGACACTTCTATTCACCGGTGTAAGCCAACACTAAATAACAAGAACTTAAGTCACCGACTCTGAATATGGCCCAATAATTTCAACAAGTTTACCTGCACTGACAAAAAAAGAGCAGAAAACTGTTTATTCAAAACACATTTATTATGGAAATAATTGTTGAATTCTGTCAATAAATGTTTACAATATGTCACTGTATAGCCTGACACGACTGCAAAATTAAGATAGATAGACATGAAAATATCTTGCCAAAGTTGTTCGTATGTTTTATCAAACTTTCACACACTGGAGTAATACAATAAGAAACAATCTGTTTCTTTATGCTTTTCCAAAGGTTTTATGTGAAATCAGGAAACTGAAACACTTCTGTATTTAGTTTTGTGAGGTTTATGACAACTTCTCTTTCTGAATAAGCAGTGCCATGCCTGAAAGGATGAATTATACAGGTTTGAAGCTTAAGTTATAAATACCATTGAATTCATGAAAGCTTTCTACCAACAACCTGTTTTGCATAAATGTTTATTATAACTTCCCAGAGAGCAGAATGCTAATTTTCAAACACTCACAAACACATTCATGAAGAATTGATACAGGCAGAGAAATTAAGACAGACAAAAACATTATGACATATGGTATACTGTCCTGCTTTATACACTGCTCTTTCTTACACGGCCAGTCTGCCACACATAGAGTCTACATTTACATTTACATTTATGGCATCTGGCAGATGCCCATATCCAGAGCAACTTACAGAAGTGCTTTGAAGTCCCTAGCAATAAATACATCCTCATACTGGTCAGGGACTATTGGGGAGGTAGATTACTGACCACACATTAACCCTCTGTCTTTTCTCCACTCCATCTTTTTCTCCTTCTCATCTCTCTCTCTCAGGCACAAGACTTTTATGTGGAGATGAAATGGGAGTTTACAAGCTGGGGTATGTAAACTACACATAGCTACAAAGATATTTGAATTGTTTTTAAATAGTAGAAACAGAAATAACACTCCCAGCTAACTAAATTCCATTGTCATTATGCAGCCACAGCATATCTTAATGACCAAAGTTTCATCATAGCATCCTTAATAATTAAATAGTGAGAACAGGAAAAGGGAAACGTCTGGATACATCATGGCAATGTAACTTTGCAACATTATGACTCACATACTGCTCAAGTTCTGGCACATACTTTATATAGTTGCCTGCTGGTAATCAGTATTTAACCTCATATTTATGGGTAGATTTGCAGGAACCTATATATGCTGTAGTCTTCATTTGCCAAAAACTGTTCGCTTTATAGAGCAGCCATTGCGAATACCAATATTTTCCCCCATGAAAGATGCACAGCAATAATTTAAGTTAATTAGCTAGTATTGTGGATTTATTATATGTAGTTTACTTAAGCTCAAAAAATACAATAGAGTAGTGTACAGTCAGAACACAGAAGGTGCATTTTTCATTTTGACCTCCTGTACCGATAACAGTGGACAAAGTTTTAAAAATCAGGTTTGAATGCTGCAAGTGACTTTTACCTAAGGTGATAAGACAGATACTGATGTGGGTGATGCTGATAACTCATTTCACATAGTAAACTTATTTTTTAAAATCTGCCTAATGTTTTTCCATTAAGTTATAAATGTACAGGTAGAAATCTTCAAATGTGATTTTCTCCATTTAAACCTTTGGGGTAACTAGACATTAAATATCCCATACCTTTATATGTGATGGAGATACATGCAAAACCGTCACACGTATATCCCTATCTAATGAACAATGACAATTTGACATACTGAGCAGTTGCAGCTTGGGGTGGTAATTAGAACACTGTGCGACAACATGACAACATCGTTAGTAATTTAGAAATGAGAGAAATGGTAATCAAATGACCAGAATTTAAAAGTTTCTATGTTGCAAGTTGTGGCCCTACCATACAAATACCAGTAAATGACATTGCTGGTACATAGTGTGTTAGCTGGGACTATCTAGGATCATTTTGAAGGATGGTACAGTTAGATTGATTCTCTTTCAGAAGGACATTTTGTGTCAGACAGTGTTAGTCGAGATTCTTGTTCAAAGACTTTGAAGTGGAGACAGGCTTTCTGGGCTTTGTGCCACCTGCCTCTCTGTCACTTTCTCTGTCTCTCACTCTCACAGTCTCTATTTCTGTCTTTTTTTTTTTTCTTTTTTTTTTTTTAAATTCAGGAATATTGAGGTAATCCATGTTTACTGACTGGCTTGTCCAATATAACAATTTCATATAATTTTTCACCTTACATATACATGAGACTCATCATACTAATTAGAGATCAATAACTTTAAGCAAAACAGCTATATACTAATCAATGAACTAATATTCCCTTTAACAGTTGCTGTTATGTAATAGAGTTTGATGTGGGATTTGAGTTATTTTTCACTCCCTACCGTTAAAGATTGAGTTTCGTATAAAATAATGATGATTCAGTAATCATTTCAGACATGATTACAAAACAAAAATTAGAAAAATTGAGCAGTATTTAAAGAAAGAGATTAATGAGCAGACCAAAGTGACAGTAGTGAAGATGTTTGAGAAGGTCTTCAGTCCAGTTCGGTTCAGGTCTTGTTGAAGTTGAATGTCCTGTACCAGTAACTGAACTTTCATTTCAATCATGAAAACCCTATGCCACTCATCTGAGATGCTTCTTCAGTTTCCCTGAATAGTAGAAACTCGCAGGTATTCAAACTCTGTGTGTAATTCACACCCATGACATCATTAGATTGGCATAAGCCCAAGATCCAGATGTGTGAGTTTGCATGAAAACACCAGGTTAAACATGTCAGGTTATAGGTGATGTTGCAGACCTCCCCTTCTGTTTAGAGATGCTTGTTCCAGTTTGACAAAGATAGCATTGTTTATGCATCTTTTAAACAAGTTTTCAGCATTCAGCATTCTCTATCTAATATGTGCACACTGCAGTCTTCAAAAGAGTGTCTTTTGTCCTTCAGGTGTGGGAATACAATTTATGTACCTGTGTTAAGGTGTGCACATAAGATATTGTTTTACATCACTGATGTACAAATCTGTACCTTTCTTACTGCACTGAATGGCATATTTTATGTTTCTCTGCTTGTGTTCTGGTGCTTTTTCCATTGGATTTGAAATACACCAATTTACAGAAGATACTCGTAATACAGCCAGATTTCTTTCCTTTGTTCTTCCTTTTTGATTATGGGTCTGGAGGTCCTTCTGGACATTGTGGCTCTTTTTACAGAAGCCCAACTTGTCTAATACAACGTTTTAAGGCTTGTTGGATGTTTGCACACTTGTACTTGTGCTTGTACTCAGAGCATTTTCAGCTTGGCACAGCGTTCTGTTCACGTTATAGAAGAAATGTTCCAGTGTCAAATAGCAAATGCAGAACAATAATAGCTTTGATATTCACACGTGTGCATAATAAATATGACAATAATGTAAATGGAAAAGCGGGCCAAGGACCAGTACCTGAGGAACAGCTTGTGTTACAGTGTCAAGGGATGATGTGCCATTCCCACATACAATAAAGTAGTAATATAGGATACAAAGCAAGTAAGAGCAGCATCAGTAATGCCAAAAGTAGAGAGCTTGGACATGAGTGTTATGGTTTACAGTGTTAAATGCAGCACGTAATTCGGTTCATTCTCACTTAGATGAATTTTTAACCTGGGATACCTTTGATTTTCTATGAAGACAGGTGCAAATGTGCCAAGGATAGTGGGAGCAAGAGCGGTGAAAAGCAGGTGATGAGAGCAGGAGGAAAATATTGAAAATGTCTTGATTTTCTACTGTTTGAGAAGCAAATCTCACCAGGTGGTCAGTCAGATTGTTAAATGTGGCAAAGGCTCTTGTCATGAGTCACACTCACAGACACAGTCAAGCCACACATTGAAATCAGTACAGTACAAGAGAAGAGACAAGAAAGAGACAGACACAGCACCATGGTAGCCACTATTGCTGGAAGCCAATCCATGATTACACTGATCCAGCAGTTGGAATTTAATGTTTTTTCTGTTTGTTTGTTTGTTTTTAAAATATCCAAAATCTACAGTATAGCTAAAGTCTATTTTAAGGCATATTTTTTCTTAGGCATTTGACTAGCCTACAGCTATGCATGCACTTTATTCTGGACGGCTAAAAATCTTGAATTAGATTTGGAAAAAAAATATAGCACAACCCAAATGCTACCCAGATCAGGTCGTCCTTCCAAACTGAGAGTTCAGGCAAGAAGGACAATTGTCAAAGAATTGTCCAAGAGGCCACCTGCAGCACTAAAGGAGTCACAGAGCACACTGGCTGAAATAGAAGATCCTATTAGGCATCAACAATATCATCAGCTCTTCACAGATCCGGCCTCTCTAGGAGAATGGCCACAAAGAAACCACTTCTGAGAAGGACTAAAGGCACTCCTTTAGTTTGCTAGAAGGCATGTGACAAAATCTGAGAGTTTTTGGGAAAAGATTTCACAAAAAGATATCTAATATACTTACATTTAATGTTGCAACACAGCAAAAAGAGAAATAATCACTAGGGAATAATGAATACTTTCTGGAGGCACTGTAGCTGCTATAACATGAGTGGTAACAGAATCTAACTTGTCTCCCAGACATTCCACAACATTAAATGTATTTTATTATTGTTATTTACAAATTGTTGTGATACAAGTGGAATAAAACACTTCAGGGCTTGCTGTTATAGGAAAATAATCAACAATGGGGTTGTGCGATGTGGCCTAACATGAAAATATTTTTCTATAACAAAACAGCATGAAGTGTTTTATTCTACAGCATACCCTGTCATGTTTTATTTCTTACGTAATAACTATGGTAAAACTTGATGACCCATTTAACAAAATCTATTCTTGCAATGCGTGATGCAATTGATTTAATGCTCATCTTTAGTTGTGTAGATATTAGGTATGTTCTGGGTGGTCCTTTCAAACGAGGCTATATACATGGGTACCTTTTTCAACATGTCTGTCTTGCAAAAGAGGTTCACAGGCTCAGTTGGATTTTATATCTATAAATTTAGGATAATTGATTAATGATTCACCTTTTATATAATATTTACCCTGACTCCACATCTCTCTTCGTTTCAGTGCCACTGGTGTCTCGAATCTGTCCGAGTGACACATATCGAGTGTGGAAAAGTGGCCAGTGCCTTCGAGTGGACACAACACTAATGGGGTTTGAGCAGATGACTTGGCAGCGAGGCAACCGCAGCTTCATCTTCAAGGGAAAAGGTGACAGGGAGCCTTTTTTTTGCATCCCCATCCTCCCATTTTATTCAGTTTTAATACCATTTTATCTCTAGGATAGAGTCAGCTACACATGTATTTTAGCCATATCTCCAGAATGATAGATGGTAGCACATGTGGTCTCTTATTCAGTCCTTACGACTCCTCCCTTTCTACGTGTAATTCAGACTCCAGTGCTATGGTGATGGAGGTGGACCATGACAGACAGCTGGTGTTCTGTGAGACACTCCCATGTCTCCCATCCTCTCCCTCCTCTCGTCCTCAGAGCACTGCTCTCAGTCTGTTGGGGGTTCTGCAGCCCAGCGATGAGCAGGTGGCTGCTCGGCTCTCAGCCCCAGTGGTCACAACACAGCTAGACACCAGGAACATCACGTTTGAAAGGTGAGCCAGGAATAATGGTAACCATAAATACAAAAACACCCTTCAAAGCTACACTTAACAACCTGGGTGAACAAAGTGAGGCCAAAAGTTTACATACACCTAGGCTAAAGACATTCAAACGCAAATATTCACAACTCCACACATTTCCTGTTACCATACATTTCCTATGTTAAATCAGTCAGGGTATATACTTTATTACCTTAAGGGGTCATTTAAAAAAATAGATAAGTGACATTTTTTTTTTCAGATTTTCAGTGGGTCAAAAGTTTACTTACTCTTTGATGGTGTTTGGTGATATTTCCTTTTAATTGCTTAAACTTGAATCAAACACTTGTGTTAAAGGTTTAACTTTCTTAACGACATCCGCAAAGTTTTGCTTCAGTATTTCTAGATAATACTCTTCTTCATGATGCCATCTATTTTCTAGAGTGCACCAGTCTCTTTTCCAGCAGAACACCCATACAACATGATTCGGACACCCTCCTGGTTTGAAATTTGGATTGAAAGCCTCACTTTTTCACTCCATACATAGCACTGATCTTTATGGCCAAACAGTTCAATTTTTGTTTCATGACCAGAGAAAACTACTCCAAAGGGATGCAAACTGCAGTCTGGATGTTTTTATGCCAGTTTTGGTGTAGGGGCTTCTTCCATGCATGACAGCCTTTCAGGCAATGGTGATGGAGTACTCTCTTAATGGTGGATGCACATATTTGGTACCTGATGCCTCCAATGTCTTCACCAGTTTCTTTGTTGTTGTCTTGGGGTTCAGTGGAACCTTTCATACCAATGTTCGTTCATCACTGGGACTCAATTTGTGCCTCTTTCCATGATGATGTGGTCCCAAGATTTTTAGATTTGCATACAGTTGTTTATGCAGATGTTTGTGGTACCTTCAATTGCTTAGAAATTGCTCCTGAAGAGGAACTGGACTTGTGGAGGTCCACAGTTTTTTTTTTCTGAGGTCTTGGCTGAGTTGCTTGGATTTTCCCATGGTATCAAAGGCAAAAAGGCACTGGGTCTAAAGGTAGGCCCTTTTACAGCCACAGATACACTCCCAATTAACTCCTAATTATGACAGTTGGCCAATCAGGAGCTTCTAAAAGTCATCACATCATTTTCTGGAATCTTTCAGATTGTTTAAAGAGACAGTCAACTTGGCATGTGTAAACCTTTGACCCACTGGAAGGCTGATGTTGTGAATTAAAGCTAAAATAAATCTGTCTCTAATCAATTGTTTTAAAATTACCTCTGATGTGAACAAAGTAGATGCCCTAATTGACTTGCCAAAAGAAATGTATAATAACATGAAATGTATGCAGTTGTGAAAAACTGAGATTGAGTGTCTTTAGGCCTTAACTGTAAGTATGCTGTAGTAGAGTAAATTATATTCTGTTGTTCCCCTGGCCCACATTATATCTTCTTATGTTCTACACGAATATAATGAAGTTGTGAAATTACTGAGAGATCTCTTCATTTGCTTGCAAATCTTCACCTCTTTTGTTAAAAATGTCCACCAATACAATTTTAGCTACGGAAAGCATGATAGTCACTCCTGTCTGCACATCCTCAGTGTTAAAGCATCTGCCCCTCTGATTGCAGGAACAAGACAGGCATTCTCGGTTGGCGAAGTGAGAAAACAGAGGTGGTGAATGGCTATGAATCCAAGGTACTGCTTTTCTGCCTACTCACACAGAACACATATGCACTCTCCTGCATAGTGTGGTTTTATAGCTTGAGGAACTGGAGTCAGTTTCATTGAGAAATGTCCTCAGATCAATACATCAGATCCCAGAGGAAATGAGTCTGCCTGTAAATGCACAAGCATCGCTAACTGCTTTATGCATGTTTCAGGTGTACTGCGCCTCCAATGTAGAGCTGATCACTCGAACACGGACTGATCACCTCGCTGAACAGCACAAAGCCAAACCCAAAGGTATCCCATTTGAAAATAATTGAAAATAGTGACTTCTGACTTTTATTTGGTCTCTGTGTAGAATGACATGTGAGGCCCTGAGTTTGTTTTTTGTTTAATTATGCTCTGCTTATACTGTAGGCAGTAAAACACCACTGCAATCCTTCCTGGGCATTGCAGAGCAGCATATGGGAACTAACAATGGGGTGAGTGCAGTTTATGTAGTACCGATAATACTGAGTTAGTTGGTAATTATGATTCTCATTATCAGTCTTAAGCCACATGATATAGGAAACATTCACCCATTGTGTTTGTCTGGTATTAATGACATTAGTGTGTTACTCTCTGTGTTTTGTTTAATGACTTTTCCTAGCCTGGGAATATTCAGTGTCTGTGTTTGGCTTGTTTTAATAATGTTTTCCATGTCTGTGTATGATTAGTTATTTTCCCACTCTGTGTATATTCACCTTTGATATTTGTCTTGTATGTATAACACTTTCTGAGCCTGGGGAATATCCATGCTCAGTGCTTGCCTTATGTTAACGAGGGTTTCCAAGTCTGTGTATGATTTATGTGTGTGTGTATTACAGCAAACAATGGTGACCCAGATGTCATGCCCTGTGATGAACAGCAGAGCCATGACAGCTGAGGAATACTTTAATCCAAATCCGAGCAACACCCACAGAGATATTGGTCAGCCTTGCCATCTCACCACCAAAACACAAAGGTGCTCACACATCTTGCATCTCTCACACATGCGTTTTGTGATCATAACCACTCTGTGTCTGTGTTTGGGGAAAGACAGTAATCCAGGGGAATGAGTCAGAGGGAAAGCTCTGTTAAAACACAAGTAATTTCTTGGTATAATAATAACAACTATGAAACAAGATCCACTTCTGCACAGACATCTTTGCTGCCATGTGGAGTTTAGCTTTAACATAAATCAACATTGGCATCTATTTTAAGAACAGTATAGTGAAAAAAAAACCCTAAATGTGAGCTAAACTGTGTCCTGTGCACTCAGGTTCAAAGCCAAGCTGTGGCTGTGTGAATCTCATCCACTATCCCTGGCTGAGCAGGTGGCTCCCATTATAGACCTCATGGCCATCTCTAATGCCCTGTTTGCTAAGCTCAGAGACTTCATCACCCTGCGTCTGCCTCCAGGCTTTCCCATCAAGATAGGTAAGAAAAAGAAAGTATCTTTTTCATATTAAGCCTTCCAGGGTAAAATAGTGAAATATTCTCCTATTATTCAGTCTGAATATGCTCATAATAGACACGTACAATTAGGAGTACTTGCATAGCGGAAGTATCTGTCATGTCAACTCCAGAATCAGCATCGGACTCCATCTCCCAGAACACACCACAGCCTACAAATATGGACACCAAGGACTACAATACCCAACCATCTCATTCAGTGTCACATTCACAGTCTGATCACACACACACTTGGTCTCAGTTAGCATGTACCTACACTCACTGAGCACTTTATTAGGAACACCTGCTCGTTCATGCAATTATCTAATCAGCCAATTGTGTGGCAGCAGTCTAATGCATAAAATAATGCAGATACAGGCCAGAAACTTTGGGTAATGTTCACATCAACATCAGAATGGGGAAAAAATGTTATCGCAGTGATAATGACTGTGGCATGATTGTTGGTGCCAGACGGGCTGATTTCAGTATTTCTATAACTGCTGATCTCCTGGGATTTCCATGCGCAACAGCCTCTAGAGTTTACTCAGAATGGTGCAGTAAAGGAAAAAACATCCAGTGAGCAGCAGTTCTGCGGACGGAAATGTCTTGTTGATGAGAGCGGTCAACGGAGAATGGCCAGACTGGTTCAAGCTATTGGGATATGGTTGAACGGGAGATTCATAGCATGAAGGTGCACCTGAAAAATCTGCAGGAATTGCATGCAACATGTCAACATGGTCCAGAATCTCAAAAGAATGTTTCCAACATCTTGTGGAATCCATGCCATGAAGAATTGATGCTGTTTTGAGAGCAAAGGGAGGGACTACCCAGTATTAGTATAGTGTCCCTAATAAAGTACTCGGTGAGTGTATATAAGCACACCCCATACACTCACTCTTTGCGAAGTATCTGCTCAGTGCTTTGTTCTTGCATCTGACATACCAAGCTTTGTATCAGTGTTCTTGTTCATGGTTTTTGATCTGGTCTGTTTTCCTGGTTTTTGTGATTTTTGCTTTTGACTTTGATATTGTTTTTGTGAATTGCCTGACCTACTGCCCATGTAAATTACAAGGCAACTCACAATATATACATGTGCTGCATTCAGATTACCTCAGAATTGGGTAGTTGAAACTTCTGAGTGACAAAGTGGGAAAAAAAACATGGAAGTCTCCATGTTTGTCTTTTTTAGCAACAAGCTATATAGCTGATATACATTTACCTTCTCAAAGCAGTGAACTGTATAGTCAGTGTTATAGATTTAACAAGTGAATATGTCTGTATGTTGATTGATCTAAAGCAAATACTAGTATATACATTATAACTCATTAAAGGTAAAAAGTGCTACTTTGTTTATTGTTGATGCTATGAGCAGCCATATTGATTTGATGTCACTTGCTGAACTCGGAGTTGAGGAGATTGTCACAAGCAGGAGGAATTCCGGAGTAGTTGAGGTGGCGTTTTCATTGGTTTTTCCTAGTCGTAGTTTGGGAATGCAGCAGTAGTTTCAACAAAGGGTGTGGAGCTGGTTGGGGGATAAGGAAGGTTCAGTACTTTCTTTCTTTTTAATTGAAACATTTAGGAGGCTCTAAAAGCTATAAACTACTGCATATTATTTTGCATCTCTCTTTTCTCTGTCTTCAGAGATTCCCATCTATCACGTCCTGAATGCACGCATCACCTTTGGGAACCTGAACGGCTGTGAGGACGGAGGAGTGGGCCAAACAGAGGCAGACATGGATGGACAGAAGGACAGCCCCAGGACAGAGACACCATCTCCCGGCAGTGACTCGTCCAGCGTGTCCAGCTCCAGCTCGACCAGTAAGAATTAGCCTGTTCCTCACTCAACAAGCACAAACGACTTGGAGTCTTAAACATTTCAGCTTCACCTGTTACAGCAATTTGAACTGAATGAATGGAGGTTTATTCCATCTTTCACAAAATTGCCTCAAAGAAAATCCTTTACTCTTACTCAGTTAATTCACCACAGTTCCAGAGGTAACACTAAGACACTGGCTGTTATGCTGTGTGTGTGTGTGTGTGTGTGTGTGTGCGCATGCATACCTTAGACTCATGCCATGGAGGTGAAATTCCAGCATCTGTGTTTGAGGCACCACGAGGTTACAGCATCCTTGGAGGGAACCAGAGAGAGAGCATGCGTGAGGAAGAGGATGACCTACTACAGTTCGCCATTCAGCAGAGTCTACTGGAGGCAGGCTCTGAGTATGACCAGGTAAGAACCACACATACACACACACTATGTATATGTACATATTTTATAAGGACTCTTTTCTTTTACATTCTGTACAAAGATAAGTAGATGAAGAAGTGCTACACTGAAAGCTAATAAACCAGGAAGCATTTTCAAACATAACAAAGAAACTGACACAAAGTAAAGAAGGTGACACATTCTTCAAGTTTACAGATTGTAAAGTGACTGTAGGTCACATATTTAGAAAACAAATCCAGTTATTAACTGACTCATGTAGCTCCAGAGTTTGCCTATTATCAGATTATACAAGTGCTTTTAAACATATGAATTGAAATATTGCCTAAAGCTGATAGTTTATAATCAGATTATTTTGTACCTGTAAACATACTAAGACACAAATGATGTATGTTTCCAAACTATGTTCTCTGTAGGTGACGATTTGGGAGGCACTGACAAACAGTAAGCCAGGAACTCATCCTCTCTCATGTGATCCCAGCCGCCTGGAAAGGTCCGCAGTCAGTATCTCTTCATCCCTGTAGTCTCTTAGCCACCACTTGGCCTTTTTCCACCATCTAATATACTGTATACATCAGAGGTGGTAGTCTCAAAGCCCTACAGAGATTTGTAGTTTCCAACTTTCATTCAGTGTCTTACAATTGAGACAAGATGAAACTGAGTAGTTTGGGGGGGTTGGATTTGAACTCATGACCTTCCGATCAGTAGCACCAGCCTTAACCACAGAACCACTTCCCCCAGTCTGACACCCTAGCTGTACTGAACCACTCGCACCACTCACTGGCATCACTGAAAGAAGTTTACAAATTCACACATAATTTCAGTGTCCTAAATCATGAACTTTGTATTAAAATTGCAGTTTAGAATTTTTATAATATTGCCATGCAACGGATCCAGTTAAATTCTTCATTGCGCTGCTCCCAGATGGAACAGAGATACTCAGCTCTACCATTTTCCCGAAAAGGCAACTCACAAGATATACGTAAAACTAAGGTTGGTTTGGGGAAGAAGAAAGCTTGTGGATGTTTTGATTGCAGTTGAGATTCACTTTGGATGCAGAATGCCCTCATATTTTACAAATTGCTTCTTTAACAAGAACAAATTATCCAGATTGATCAGTACAATCCAATACCCTTCTTGAGTCTGTGTAGTCCATTACTGCCGCATCTGATTCAAACCAGTGTTACCTAGAAAAACCAAGATTGCCCAAGTTGACTGCTAGACTGAGTTTGTCTCCTAATGCTAAATAGCAGTTTATTTATTGTTAGCCTCTTGGCTCAGTTTGCAGATATCGTAGTCACTTTCTCTCTCTTTGTCATCTTTCTGTATCAGAACTCCACAGCACAAGTCCAGCTCTGAGTCCAGCTCTGGCAGCACACCAACCAATGAGGCGCCATGCAGCTATGATGAGCAGCTACGTCTGGCAATGGAGCTGTCAGCACGTGAACAGGAAGAGGCAGAGCTCCGGCAGAGACAAGAGGAAGAAGAGCTTCAGCGCATCATACAGCTGTCACTCATGGAGAAGTGACAGGAATCTGAGGAAGCAAAAATCAAGGGGCAGGAGAGCATATGCAGCAATAGTCTACTGAGAACTGCAATTCTCTCCTCTCCCATGTTCAGCCTCTCCTCCTCCAGCAGCCTGTTTGAAGCTCAAGGATCCAACAGTCACAGAGATCTGTCTCTGTCCACTTTTTACAAGTTTACAACCACAAGCTACTCAACTCATGGGCAGTCAACTGACAGACATCACACTCATGTATAACTATACAGCAAACCTGTATTTTCATTTCTTTTCAGGCAATTCAACAGAGCTCACAGCAATGTCAGGGATCTCAGCATCTCTCATAAAGCTGTTTATTACCCAGAATTCCTAGAGCACCACTCACACAAAGACTCAAGTCCTCCCACTAAATACCACGGGAGAGAGGTTTACAAAACTCTATTGCATCATTTTCTTATGGAATTGGATAAATTAGATTTGGTTTTCATTTGCACAAAATGCAATTGCACTCTTATAGGAAGCATAATGAGGCTCCTTATGCTAAGAGGTGCCAATTAATGAAACGTGTACATGTAGAGACTGTCTGCCTCACATAGAGGTTAAGTTAGACTGTTGGCAACTACACAAAATGCACGATGGAAACAGCATGATCCTGTCCTCATTTTGGCACATCATGCTTGCACAGCTTCGTTTTATTTATTTCAATGAGCAAGAGAAAGGTTTTAATTGGAAGATGTGGGACTGCAGTTTTGTGGTCACTAAGGAGTGTGAATAATATTGTATGAAATTAATGAGAGGTTTATGGTCTTTTTCAGGTCAGTAATTGGGTTAAGCAGAAGTGTACTCAATGAGAAATTAGATCCTCACTGCAATATTTATACTTTGTGTCATAAACAGAATTTTAAACAGATCAGAAAACATACATTATAATGTATGTTTTATACTCAATATGGTGCTATGGTAACGTCATTTCCATGTAAAAATCTATAGTATGTTATTTTCTGTTGGATTCAACAACTAAGCTCCCTACCCTTTTCAGTTTATTTTCTGGCTTCCATGCAGTGCTTCCCAACCTAGGCCTTCAGTAGACTCTAGAATCCTTCGCCCTAACATGGCACTGGAGCTCCTGATTCATCCAATCACTGTACCAACTGTTGGCAGGAAGATCAGGTGCACCAATGCAGGGAGAAAACAGCAAGGGCTAGTTTCTCTGATCCAGATGCAGTCTCATACTGGACAACAAATACTATATCTTGAATGGAGAATCTCTAATCAGAGATTTTCTCCTTATTCTGACAATCTGGGTCTAAGCGACTGGCTACAATTGTATAATAATTGCAAATAATACTGACACAAGATTCCTTTTAAGCACAATTTAACACAAAGCAGTTGGGCTTGGTGATTATAGCCAGTCAAGAAGTGACCAAAGGGCTGTCCAGCAGCATAGAACAATAGAGGGAACATGTGTATATTTATGTGTAGAGTTATGAAGACGATTAAGCATATTTAGAGAGAAGTGATTATAAGGATTCAGTTATGTAGAAATGCTTGATGTGGTTATCATTAATATTAAACCAACATATTCCACTGTTTTTTATTTGCACCTGATATGAATGTGGACTGTCACTATGGTGTCTGTATGATGTGATAGAACTCTCTACAACAACGCTGCTCAAATTTGTAACCTCAAGAAAGATTGAATAAAAGAGAAAATTTCACACTGAGTGGAGAATCTTATGGACGTCATTAACACTAGAGGGTTAGAATTACTTTTGATACACATGAAAAACCATCTAATGTTAGTAACCTAAGTCAAAATTTAGATTTACAATAATATTTATATTTAAGTTATTGAATATTCGCTTCTTCCAGTATACCATACACTTCCTCTGAGCATTCAGAGAGTGTCATATATTGGAAACATTATGTATTAGATAACATTATGTATCTGGTCATTTCCTCATTTCTTTGCCATAACCATCAGTCAGCATGTGGTTCTGTGGATATCATGAGAATGGGAAACTCCAGCATAAAACCCTACTCACCAAAAGATCTGGCACGCAAAGATCTGTCATGTTAGTCTACGTACAGCATGTCACACGATGAAACCAAACATGAACATTTGGCAGGTTGTAAGAAGGTTAGGGTGTAATATTACCAAAATAACAGTCCTACAGTGTTCTGAAAAGGGTGTTAAAAATAGCCAGCTGATACAATGTTCCCAAAAGCTAACACAAATGTTTGTGACAGTGTTCCTAGAACTTTGTTTCAGGAACTTTGTAGGAATGTTTATAAATATTACATTACAAGCAACTGAACATTAAATAGTTTAACTCTAAAACTGTTAGCTAAGTGCTAGCCCAGTCAGTGAATTTTTTTTGGTCTAGATGTGGGCCACATAAGCAGCTATCCTTTGGCCAGCATTGGGGAGTGAATAATGGCCCTAATCAATTCAATTAAACATCTTTTTGGTCTATACATGTACACTATATGGCAAAAAGTTTGTGGACACCTGACCATTACACCTACATGTACATTTTGAACATAGCATTCCAGATTTAGTCCTCCACTTTACTGTTAAAATATCCTTCACTCTTCTGGGAAGGCTGTTGGCTATTTGCCCATTCAGCCACAAGCGCATTAGTGAGGCACTGATGTTCAGTGAGGAGGCCTGAAGTCTGTTCTAGTTCATCCCAAAGGTGTTCAGTGGGGTTGAGGTCAGGGCTCTGTGCAGGACACTCGAGTTCTTCCACTCCAACCTTGGCAAACCATGTCTTCACCGACCTCGATTTGTTCACAGGGACACTGTCATGCTGCAACAGGTTTGGGCTCATTAGCTCCAGGGAAGGGAAAATGTAATGCTACAACATACAAAGACATTCTAGACAATTGTGTGCTTCCGAATTTGTGGCAATAGTCTGGGGAAAAACCACATATCAGGGTCATGGTCAGGTGTCCACATACCTTTGGCCATATATTGTAGTTTGATCAAATAAACATCTGCCAGATGGCTTTATTCTGCATGTCAGTGGACTAATAAACCTGCCTCCTCAACGCACTGTGATATCAGCGCTGTCTTAAGTTATTTATAATACTGCTGAGAAATACGACCATAATGACCATCAAGATTTTTACGGCATCTACTGCCGCATGATTCCTCACACTCAGCTAGGTTAGCTATGGCGTTCCTACAGTCAAACACGGTCCAAATGTAAACAATTCAAATGTCCTCATTTCAAACAATTCAAAACAGCCATATGTGGCTCAAATGTCTATATACCTGACTTGACTAGCCTACCTCTAATGTTATTGTGCTTACAGATTAGACAGCAAGCTCCCAAAGTTACACTTTAAGCGCACAAAATTACTTTCAATTTACCATTAAACATTAGGCTATTTTCTCTGTCCACTTTTTATTCCACATTCATTGCTCCACGCCCAACACTGCTCTCAGACAATGTGAGGACAACAGCAGTATAAACTTTATTAGGCCTCTTTACTCTGCCAGAGGGGAGTGACTATGATGAGACCAGTGTACGCCTGAGTTTCCCTTTAGATGTATTCATGGATCCCAAAATGACTTCATAATATATAGTAGGCCATTATAGCTTTAAATGTGTTGTTACAGAGTAATAACCACTAAGCACTTGCTCTCAGTGTATGTAAGAGCATCTTGGGACGAGGCTTTAAATCCATGACTGTGACTGCGAGATGCTCCACGACCTCTCCCTCCATCACAGCACGAAGAGGCATGAGGGCATCAGTAGCACTAAAAGTGCTCTTTTCCCTGCAGCTATTTTGGAAAGTTTCCCGAGTCATTCCAACTATTTCAGCATCTACAGAGAGCTTCAGTCAGCCTGTGAGTCAACCTGAGAGAAAAAAGAAAGTCAGAGCTGAAGCTGTGAAGTAAATCCTTAAACAGCACAGAGGCGTGAGCATCAGATTCCCACTGCACAGGATTATAAATATACACAAGCATTACAGACCATCAGAGGCAGAATGCCATTTCTCTCAAAACTGTCTTATTAAAGACATAACTGATATGAGACATAAAATGTACATACATATGGTTTAATATATTGAGCAAAATTTCTATTTTCATCCTCTCTCAGCTGGTAACAAGTTATTTTACAGGCTGCTGGACTTAGTGTGCTCTGTTACTTTGAATTAATTGAATTGGCAAGCTTGCTGAGCTACACAGTAGAGCTGTGGTGTCTGCTATATATATTCCTGAAATAAAGCCACAGCATTAAATGTATTCAGTGCCTGTGGCATTTTTCATATTTCATGACCACTGCAGTTAAGCCAATCAAACCAGGCAATAAAACTGTTACAGGTTAAATAAAGTGTTGGTTCAGTGCCAGAGGAAAAATAAATACATTGGAGGTACTTAAGTCCAGGCCGCAAGACAAATGTAACCGAGAGAAGACACAATATGACGAAAAGCCGACTCCTGTTTAACTATAATAGGAGTCCCCCAAATATAATACACATACAGAGTTAATGGGGAATGTGTTTCCTCTGTGATGAACTGGCGTCCTATCCGGGTTGTATTCCCGTCTCAGTGTTCCCGGGATAGTGACTGAACGCAGGATGTGCTAGAGCCACTGGTCTGTACAGTAAGACTGTCAAAATTTTATAACTGCATTCAAATTTTAATGACTTTATATAATAATCAACTGCATTTTAATATTAATGAGCCTACGATGTTATGCTCCCATTAATGAAGTGAATATCAACCACAGAGGATCAGCTACACTCAGAGTTTTTATTGCATAAACCATTTTAGATGAAATGTATCACTTTCCTAAGCAAATAAAATCACACTGAGGCAAGATCACTATTTTATCATACACTATTTTATCAATATCTCAGATTCAGGTTTGCAACTGAAAAGAAGCTAAAGTTTACGTAGTCTAAGGTCAGGATTACCAGAAGTGTGCCCAGTGCTTATTCAAAACCAGTCCAACAGGTAGTAATAAGTCCAGTAGAAAAGTGTAATTAGTTACGGAGTTATCCTACAGTCTTGTGTTATAATATTATTACAGATGAGCTTCCAGGTTACTGATACAGACCATAACGCATTCGTAATACACCATAAACACCGAGAACAGGAGGTGCATATGACAGAAGCCCCTCACATGGCCCTGCTAGTTTTTTCCCCCCTCACTCTCACTCTCACACACACACACACACACACACACACACACACACACACACACACACACACACACACACACACACTCAAAAACACTCAAAAGTAGCCCAATGCAGGAAACTGTATAACTGAAAACATCAAGGGTTTTTTTCCCCCCTTTCTCTTTAAGGCCTCTTCAAGACACTACAAACTGCAAATGCCCCAATTCTACTCAAAAGATTTTAAGTTTGAATCCTATGACTGCCACAAAGCCATCTTTGAGTAAAACCCTCTAGTGCTCAGCTCTGAGCTTAAACAGACAGAGAACTAGACTTCAGAAGAGTGTGTGGCGAGGCTTACACTAAAGCAGCACTGAACACATCAGTCCCTGCTAAACGAGGGTATTACATCATCCATTATTCCACTTCTGTCCACACAGTGGCGCTGGTCTCCATGCTACAAGAAAACTGGCACTACAGCTCTCAAGACCCCATGCGCTTAACACAATCACTGAAAGTGTACAAGTTTATTTTGGGGAAAATAATTAACACATAGCTAAAAAAAAGTGTGTATTTTATTTATTTAATAGCCACAGTATAAAAAAAATTACATAAAGTTGTCTCTGTTTTCCAGCAAAAACCAGATCAGCACACACAGCTACGTACACACAGATAGGCTACTTGTCATATCAGTGCAAAAAAAAAAATCCTGGAATAAAAACACAAACTAAAAAAAAGGAGAAAAACAATAATAACAATATTACAAATAAAAACAAGTTAGTAAAGTGCATGTTTTGAGAAACAAGCCCCTTCATTTGCAGTCATATTTGAAAGGGGCACATATTTGCATACACTAATATTACACGTCAAATACAGTAGCATACGCTCACAGGTTTAGCTTACAAGTGGATCTCACGAATCCACCAGTTAGTAACAGAGCACCTCTATGGCACACAGATATCATCCCTGCCGTGATCGTTCATTATGGGTCACATGGTATTGTACAGCACAGTAACTGTCTTTTTCTTGTCCGCTGTTTTGCGTGGCCGGCGTATGGGGTGTGGCTTCGTGTGCTGCTGCTGCTGCGTGCACACAGAGACAGCGGGTGGGGCTGAGGTGTGTGTGAGCTGCCCCATGCTGCCACCTTGCTTGTGCTGTGGGCAGGAAAATGGGGTGTGGCAGGAGGTTTCAGTTCTGTTTGCCTCTGAGAGGGTCTGAGGTAGAACACGCTGCTTCTTATGGACCTCATCATGACTGCTGGAGAGCAAATGTGAATGCGAAGAGGAAGAGGAGGAGGGAGAGGAAGGCACTTCAGATCGGAAGTCCCAGTCGTTCAGGTCGTGCGTGGACAGCTCAAGCTGGTCAAGTTTGGCTAGTGAGGCTGAGCGTTTCATAAGTGAGGGTGGAGTGAGACCAGCCTGCCTGATCCGAGCCTCCATCTCCATGGCCTTCTGCCACACGGCTGGGGTCCGGGGCTGTGATTCTGTGGAGCCATGTGTGTTCTTGAGCTGCTGGCTGTAGTTGAAGCAGGCCTCCATCCCTCCAGCCTCGTACAGGAAGGCCTGCAGCTCTCGCAGCGTCTCCTGGATCTTGTGCAAGTCATGCGGCCTTGTCGTCACATCCTCAGCATCACTTTCCAGCCACAGCAGGGAAGACGAGGAGGAGCTGGGATCTAGACTTGGGCACACAGTGGCCGTGCAGAGAGACGGGTCTGGGATTATACCAGAGTCGTCATCGTCCAGTGGCCGTGCCTCCTCTCCATGCTCTTCTGCTTCTGCCTTGATGGAATCAGCGCCTCCTGGTGGATTAGAGAGCTGCTGCGAGTCTGCATCGTCCGTGCAGGCTGAGTGAGGAGAAGAGTGAGAGAGGAGGCTCTCCTGCTCTGGCTGCTCACATGGAGGAGAGGAGGTGGAGGGAGGGAGGGATGTTCTCTCTGGTTCCTGTTCCACCTCCTCTTTCTCCACCTGCTCTTCCTGGACTGCGGGCTGCTCAGGGCTGTGGGATGGAGGCTGTTGGGAAGAAACAGACTCCAGTTCAGACACAATGTGTCGCACTGATACACTGTTATCACTGAGAACGAGGTCGGGCTCTGCTGGGGGAGGGGCTTCAGCTTCACAGGAGCTTTCTGAATGAGAGGAACCCTGAGAGAGAGAGAGAGAGAGAGAGAGAGAGATTAAAATGGTGTTATAGCACTTCTTAATCAAATAAAAAGATGTTAGAAGGCTTCTAATATCAGTTGGTGAGACTGCCTTCAAGGAATACTCCAAGTTTTTTCATCATGATAAACATCCAGACAGTTTGTGTGATTACCATAGAGAAAACTTTCCTTACTTTCTCTGTACCGTAAAAACCCAGGAAAACTTGTTTACACAAAACTCACTTAGAATGGGAGCCTTGGAGCAGCTGTTGCACTGTTTTAATGTTTTAATGTTTACCTTCATGAATTCTTTAGTCAAAGGTATTCTAAATTAACTTCTGAAACTACTTTTTAATGTATTTTAATGTGTTTAACATGATAATGTGATTCAGAAGTTGTAAAATATCAGCAGCATTTGTAAAACCTTTCATGTCTCATCTTTTACATACTCATTTTTGTCAATGAAATATTTGTCCACTGTACTCGCACCTACATATGCTACCGATGCTGGAGACAGATTAGGTTAGGTTAACGCTTAAGTGCTCCCTTAACGTGATTTATCACAAACTGTTGAAAGAACTGTCGAAAAACTGCAGATAAAATTTAGCAAACCAGCCCAATCTGTCTGTGTGCTGTGTGTGATGATGCTTTTACCTCCTTGGCTGCCGCTGTGCTTGATTCCTCCAGGCATAGGCTGGGGTTTTGGGACTGAGCCATGCGTGGAGTCATCGCTTCATAAAGTGAGCTGGTCTGGCCATCCCGAGACAAGCCCAGGAACTTCTCCCTAGCACTGAAGAAGTCAATGCTATCTGTGCCAAGGCTGGTAGAGCTGCCCGTCCTCTGATCTGTCTCGCCACTACTGCAGCTCTCTGAGCTATTGCTAGTGGAACATCTTGACTCTAGAGGAACTTCGCAGGGGCTAATAGCCAGGGGAGTTCTGGAAGATGCTAAATCACCTCCTGTTTCAGTAACACTACTCACAGTATCCAAACACAATGCCAAGCTCAGGGTCCCAGAGGAATGAGAGTTTTTAAAAGAGTCATTTTGATCAGGCACATCCAGGGACAGCTTATCCGAGTCTATTTTTGGCTCAGGCACAGCCGGTGACTTGTGCCCATGGAGAGAGGTAGACAGGGAGCGAGGAAGGACATGAAGGGAAGGCAGAGGCTGAGGGTGAGTGATGGGCTCCGTCACTTCCACTTTGAGACAGCAGCTGTCTGCCAAATTCTGCTCAGGCACTACAGTGGCTGCACGTGCACGTGGGAGAGTTGCGAGCAAGGGTTCCTCGCATGGCCGCTCTGGGTTTTTCTGACTTGTAGGGTGTGTAGATGGGTCGCTGTGGGTGTTTTCTGTTCCAGGCTGTGAACTGTTGATTGTCTGGAGCACATTATTTACAGAGCGAGTGCCATTGGGCTTGTGTTGCTGGTTATGTGGGTCAGAATGTGGGCTCTTACACACAGGTTCCTGCTGCTCGGATAGATCACTGTCCGAGTGAGATCGCCACAACTTATTGTGCCTCTGTTTGCTGAAGACAGGGAGAGGCACAGGGTTAAGATTTGAGATCAGCAGTCTAATAATCAGTCATAAGTGTCACTGGAGAAAAACTATGTAGTAGGATAACAAAGGTGGGGCATTATTGCTTATGACCTTTATCTGGCCACAAACAAAAAAGAGAACTTCAAAGAGCATAAACACATGACAGCAAAGCATCACACAGACGCACAGCTAAGGAATGCGACCAAGCAGCCACTCCTTCACAAAGCCCACGTCATTTATACGCAACAAGCTCAGTATTCTGAAGCACAACACTACTGCAGCAAATCCATAAGCAAACGGAAAGATCAAAGATTGTTTGATTTTGTGTACTGGTATTCTTTGGGGTGGATAACTCGCACGGCTGTGTATGAGAAAATGAAAAATACAGAGTGCTAGATCAATACGATGCCCTGCTGCTCTCTGTATGTAACATATTTGTCAGTTCCACCATGTTAATCTACCAGCTAATTTTATTGTACATATATGCTCATACTGGTTCTAAACAGTTTAGAGACTAGTATAAATTAGTTTGTAAATTAGTTTTTATCTTGTTAGTGTTGTCATGTTTCAGTGCTGTATTGTTTCCTGAGTAGAAACATTTGCTACAAATGCTTCCCACAAAACACTAGCAAACAGACACGAGGTAAAAAGAACATTAGGTCATTCTGCTATATAAGCATCTGACAAAAATAATGCATCTGGAAATGAATATGTATGTAACGTATGCATGCATGACTTATTTAGTTATTTATTTATTAGTACCTGGCCAAGAGAATGCCCTGATACTCCTCCAGCTGCTTCATAAAGGAGGGATTGGGTTTGGTGACGGCACGCCTCTCTTTCACATGCTCATAGGCTCGGTCCAGATCCCAGCCGTACTCCTTCATTGCATATGCAATCACAGTGGAGGCAGAGCGGCTCACACCCATCTTACAATGCACCAGACATTTCACCCCTGCTTTCCTGCGCATTAACCAAATACAGCATGTATTTTTTTAGTACACAGATGGAGGCACTTGTATTCGATGTAGTTAAAATGACTTTTTGTAGCCTTTATCAAATCAAATATTTACTTGGCTTTGGAGATGAACTTGTAGGTATCATTCCAGTACTCCAAGAGGTTAGTGGCCTCTTCGTCATACACACGGATATTGTGGTACTCAAAAAGACCAGGGAAGAAGTTATCAATCTCCCGTGTCACATTCAGGATGTAGCGAACCCTGTGGAGTGCAGGGTCAAAGATAAAATTAACAGCAAGTTCACAAAACAGACTGGATGTATTGATTTAAACCAGACGGTCAAAATGATAGCACTTACCCACTGTTTTGGAGCTCATCCAAATTGGATGCATTCCACTCTGAACCCTGTATTAGTGAGAGCAAAACATTTCAGCTCAAGATGCAGTGCAATCTGGACTTTAAGTAGTGGATGCTGTACAGCTGCTGAGATGAGAATACAGAATGGGAAATTCTCACCAGATACACATGGTCAAAGATTTCTGTGGGGCTGTCCATCTGGCCCAGGATTACTATCATCTCGTTATCAATGAACTCTTTGAATTCCCGTAGGTTACAGACCATCTGCATCTCTAGCTCTGAGCGTATCTGAGAGTAACAAAACAACAAATTAGCACAGAACAATCCAACACCACTAGATCAATATAGCTTAGAGCTTGCCTACATCATCTAATGTTTAAATGCATAGGTATTGCTCCTGAAATAAGTGTTGGCCTTAGGCCATTTACAGCTGGCAGATGTGTACCTCCTTAGAAGTTACATTCTCCAGGTCCTTCTGCATCATGATCTCTCTCAGACGGGTCTTGATCAGCCTTTCTGTGCGCTCTCTCTCTGTTGGCCTGTTGACAACACAGAACAATGCAGCTCAACTTTGAATGGAAGTGTCATCATGTAAGTTTCTGTGTCATCTAATTTCAAGCAAACATTCAGGTTCAGCTGGGAAACAATAAAGCAGACCTTTTATTCTTAGGCCATCAGTGACTAATTGGCTACTTTTACATGCACATCAAATCCCATATAAGGTCTGTATTCGGGTTGCAGCCATATTCTGAATACAACGTTTATATACATACAGGCATCAGAATATTCCTGTATACATGGTTGTTGTTGCTATTCCTAAATACCTAGCCTACAGCTAATCATCTGTTAGCACCCACAATTCCTTGTGGACTGAGCATGCGTATATATCTACTTTCAGTAGATTTTCTGAATAAGGTGTTTACGTGCAACAAATTTCCAATTAAAACAGGTATATTCCAGGGGTGGAAATCAGAATCTGGGGAAACAGAATATTGTCTTAATCTGATCGGGCAGTCAGATTGTGGCTTTTACATGACTCAATACCAATTTGAATATTGCCAAATTCTGAATAATATCGGAATATTGATGTGCATGTAAACGTAGCCATTGTGTCTGGGGTCCCTGAAAACATAAGTGGCTTTGAGTTTAATATCTGACTTGTCTGGAGCACATTCTAATATTTGAAAAAAAGTTTATTCCCTGAAAAAAGACTCAGCTCTCACAATATGTGGCTGTATAGATGAAATTGGATTTGTGCCTTATGACATATGCAGAGGAAATGTTTTTAAAGGTCCCCTCCATGGTAAAATAATAATGTCAAGATGGCAATTTAATTAGCGCACGTCAAGCTCATTCATTTATTTCTAGAAAATTCAAAACTGCTTGATATTGCGGCATATGTGAATATAAAGTAGATTTACTTAGTCAACTAAATATGGCAAATATATGCAGTCAAAAAAACATTTTACAACACAAGAGGCAGCATCTGTTTGCAAAATCACAGAGCTCTCTATCTAAGCGGGTCAGAAATGAGCAGACCAATGCAGATTTGATCATAAGAGTAAATAATTTGGTCTGTAAGTAGTGCATGCAAATGATGGAATTCTCATGTACAGCTAATCCCCTTAGAATAAGGCGTTAATAGATGGAAACGGTCCACTCAATACCAGGCCTCACCTTGACACATTTAAAAAGTAAACAAGTAAACAGACTGTCCACACTGTCAAATAACAGCATGTGGGTTGAAGACTTTACACAACACAGACACCATTATTTCACCGTTGATGAGAAGCCCATGGTATGTATGTTATATATTGTTTGTCTAGCAGATATATTTTTACCACCTTACCCAAGTTGTCGCTATAAACAATTTAATATGGGTAAACCAGCTTCAGCAGAACCAATCATCCAACCTCTCTCTACAAAAACAAAACACCTTTTGACCTCCTTCCAAATCACATCACTTAATTCATCAACAAGTGTCTAGACAGCTACAGCCACAGAACTATACTGCATGTGGTCTTACTTGTTTCTTTTCTGAGCACCTGTTTCCATCTATCTGTGTGCATGTCTACCTATCCATCTCAAACTTTTTCCAACTGTAAATCTAGCCATTTCCAAGAGGAGCTAAATAAAGCTCAGGGCAAAGTCTGTGTGGGTTAAAAGATAAAAACACACACACGTGGGAAAACCTCCAAGAGCGGGAAAGTCCCCCCTCATAAATATATATCTGGGCCACCTCCTAGAAGCACTGCGCTATCGAGTGACTTTTAATAAACCTTGTTTTGTTTGTCACCTTTTGGCTTAAACAGGTGCCAGTGCATAAGACGGTCATAAGATTGCAAAATGATGATCATGAGATCTTGTTGGATGCCTTCTGCTGCTCTGATGCAAGACTACTCTAACATGTATTTGTGTATATATTCTGGGAACGTATCCACACTGCATGAAGTGTCACAAACCCATATTGTCAAGGGGGGGATAATGTTTGGTATACAGTCAAGAAATGCCAGTTATTCCTGCTTCACCACAACAACATGCTTCTGAGTACCTTTAAAAGACCTTTACCACTTTCCTTGAATGAGCTGTGTGTGTATCAGGGTTATTACAGTTAACAAACTAAAATAAGGAAAGTAAAATAATTGTAAGGCAAGATAAAATATGCCAAAATTGAATAAGAAAAACTACATCTAAACTAAAAAAATACTGCTCCTAGATTTCAGTCTGTCCTCAGAGCTAAAAATCATACCCAAATACACAAAGACAATATTCATTAGAAAAAGCTAATGAAAACCAAAATTGAAAATACTATAACAATCAAAAGTAATAATAATAATAATAATAATAATAATAATAAAAAGAACTACGACAATACTGGGTGGTGTATGTGTGTGTGTGTGTGTGTGTGTGTGTGTGTGTGTGTGTGTGTGTGTGTCTCTGTGTGTCTGGACACTCACAGGTCAGTGAACAGCACAGGTGAGTCAGATCGATGGGACTGCACGTCCTGCATGGCATTCCACTCGTTGATGCAGTGCTGCTCAGAGGAGATATGGGTCTGGTAGTAACTAACCCACGTCAAAAAGAGGCTTCCTGGGTAGTAATTATGGCACCGAGCTACCTCACACGCTTTGTGTAAGGACTGCAGTGCTGACCTGCGAGAAAGGGAGTGATGCACAAAAAAGTGTGAGAAAGACAGAAAAAAAAATGGTGAGCAGACTAAAACAGGGAGAAATAGAAAGAATGAAAGAGAAGAAAGGATGAAGTAACGAAGTCCTGTCAGTGCTCACCACATGGCCTGGACGGACACGGGTTTGAAGATATGGACTCTGTTGGCAGTGGACACGCTGAAGCCTCTGTTGAGAAACACATAAAGGTTAGTACAAGGATCTGAAACCATTATGAACACAGAGGAAATGCTGGGTGTGTCCTGTCTTACCCATCTCCATCCAAGTGAATCAGAGTGTCACTCCACAGGGGTAGGACCAGACCAACTGTGCACTGACTGCTGTAGGACACACACAATAAAACACAAGCTTACAGCACAGCCCAGAGCACGCATGGGTACAGGGTAAGTACTGGGTGAGTAAGACGAACCAGTCTGAGTTGGTAAAGTCCATGCCAAGGACCACGCTCTCCTCAGTGTCCTGCCTTCCATTGGTGGACACCACCACCATATAGCGTGTACACTGAGGGTAGGCACTCTCCAACCGCACCGCCTGAAACACAGAGTGATGGAGATATTAAGATATTATGCAATCAGATTTTACGCAGTCAGTGAATCTTTTTTTTTTTTTTTTTTTAGCAAGCAAAAAATGGGAGATTGTGACTACCAGCCGGATGGTGTCCTCTGGCCGCAGTAGAGTAAACATGGTTTGCAGGTGTTGCTGGAGATCACCTGAAAAAAAAACAAGACATCTGTTCAATTCAGATTACAGATACATTTCATATTACATTAACAGCCCTTCCTGTTACAATGTTAAAATGTGCAGGACTCGGGGTACACCAGTTATTAGATGAACAGCTGACTGCTGCAAAAACATATCAAAAGATGCTGTGCTGGAAGTCGCATTTGGGTATCAGACTAAAGCTGAACTTTTCACTGACTGCTGACTTAAAACTGATTATTGTAGTTGGGTAGCTTGCCTTTTTTGAAATGCTGGCAGATAGCTAACATTAGCCATGAAGACTGCAAATGAAGTGACTAAAATGATATGTGCTCAATGCAATACCAAACCAATACAACCCTTTTAATGGCATTAGAAACCCTGCCTATCAGCATCTCCTGATCAAATGTGTGTTTGAACAGTATACCTGTGTGCTTGTTGCGCCGCTGTGTGATGCGGGGCACAGAGGAAGGTGAGGAGCCATTTCCACGGGGTAAGAACAGGGCAGCTCCTTTGACTGTTAGGAAATTCTCACCGATACTGAAAGATACAAAGAGAAAGTAATCATTAAAACTGGACCACTGAGCAGTAGCATTCAAACGGAAAAAAACGTTCAACAAGCATTACAGCGGCAACATATACCCGCATACACATGGATGTGAGCCAGAATGCACTGTTCCTGTGTGTGCTAAGTTTGGTTTCACCCTGTCTCAGTGGGACTGTGTTGCACAGCTTTACCACTCACCTAGAAAACAATCTGCAGGGCTTAACAACAGGAACACATTTAATGGCTTTAACCCCCTTTAACATTTCAGCCTGAGATCATAAGACCAGTGACAGTCATGCAGGCAGACGCAGAGACAGACAGAAAGCATGGTTTACAGCCACGCTCCGTGTGAATCTGGTATCTATGCAGACCTCAATAACAGAGTAGGGGAACATAAATAGGACCTACAACAGCTACCATTAAGGAACTTGTCCTGGCTTCAACCCCACCTTTACCACAGCAGTCTCCAGTTAGAAACACTAGCACTGTCTGACTCTCACCAGTGGACTGCTGACTCTGCAGAAACTTCTTTCCAGAGAGTAAAAGCACTCAGACCACTTCAAAAGGATTGCGATTACAGTGAGAGGAAAAGGAATGGCCCTCTCAGGAGCCGGCAGCAAAAAGATTCTGCCAACATTTTCAGGAAAAAAAAAAGAAAGAAAAACAAAAATACTGCGCTTATTTCTCATAACTCACATCCCTGCCACAGCTGTTTCCTCCCTCTGTCTCCTCTTTTTACTAATTTCTAACCAACATTACTAACATTCTCTCGCTTCCCTCTTTTTAATCTCTAATGACGGCCGACTTGATGACAGGCTGAGCGCTCTTACAAAACACACATGCTTTCAGAGAGAGAGAGATAGACAGATAAATTATGTATATAAAATGTACATTGTCTTTAAGAACCCATTTTATTTAATAAAGCAATCTGACCCTCAGCCTATAGAGCAGGATCAGGGTCTATGCAGCAGGTAGTAAACTGTGCAGCTAAATATAGTTGAAATGGCTCAGCATAGGAACGTAGGCTATTGATAGCCATCTACAGTTTTGGAATCTACTGTATAACATCCTGGGCCAAACCGAAGGTTCACAAGTTGCTCGTGTAAATGTTGCAATGCTGCTTATTACTCTTAGTAAAACATCAAACTTCATTAACTGTCCTGCAAACACCCTAATCAACAAGAAAGTGGTCAGCTTCTAATAGAAAACTCGGCACACAGGCTGTATTTAGTACAGAAAAATTTTCCATTCAAGAGTGAAGAATGTGGCCCAGTGCATGGCTGCCTTTACAGGGTCAGTGAGTTTCATCTGCAGAGCTCGATCTCTGTGAAGAGAGGGCTTCGAGGGTACACACCAATTCCAGTCACTGACATTTTACAGACGCAGACTTGTAAGGGCATACACAAACGCACGCACGCGCACACACACACACACACACACACACACACACACACACTCTGAGTGAGGAAAAAAGGAAGCTGATGGGTCAGACAGAGGAAATAGCCAGCCTGCCTGCACTCGCCCCCACGAGGCTTATGAGGATGAGTGTAAATGAGAGGTATGGTGAGGGGAGGGCCATCATCTGGCATCCCACACCGGGTAGGACTTGTTAGGGCACGGACGCAGCCACCACTATGTAAGGGGCCAAAGCACACAAGCGGAGAGATGCCTGACCTCCATTAGTCCCTGCCCTTATTAGTCACACTCCCACTAGGGAGGAGATAAATATAGGACCGGGTCTCGGCCTAACCAAAGGCCTTAAGAGTTCAGGCTGGATAGAGCGAGAGAGCGAGAGAGCGAGGGGCTGGTTACATTCTGTCACCTTCTAAAATATGGATTAGCTTTGTGTTTTACACATACAGTAGTCTAGTAGTGAGCAGCATAGGCAGATTTTTATATCGCAGATTAAAATAGTTAGAAATGACAATGGTATCAGTATCACAATACATCATTATATCCCTGTAAGTTCACAAGGGCCATATTTACTGACTGGGATTTTTGGTATTCTATGGTTCCTTGATGAACAAATAAAAGTTTGCTGTTTAGCAAACCACTCATACATTTAATGAACACTGCTTAAATATTTTGCTTTCTTTTGTGAAAGATCTTTATTGGGAAAGTCAGGCCCAGACACGAAAGCAAATAAGCTGAAAGTAGCTGAAAGAGAGGTTATAAGGTTATAAGCCTTATCGTGCCGTGCGTTCATGTTCTCTATTTTTTCCAGAATGTTCATTCTTTCACATTGTGTGTGGACTATATTCAATGCACCGTTTTTTTTTTTTCACCACATAAGTTCGGCAAGGCACAAACTGCACGAGACGACCTGAGGAAGAAGTCTTGAGAGGAACCATACTCAAAGGTGAACCCATCTTCTTCTGGGTTACACCAGATAATGGAATTATAAAATCATTACTCTTCTACAAATTATACACTGTAAAGTCAAACAGTACAGTGTGCTGTAAAGATATTTAGTATGAGCATATTCTGAAAAGGAGTTCATGGATAAGCCCATGTCTTTATTATTACAGCAGCAGCTTTTAGGTCACCCAATCCCCCAATTAAAGGCACAACCTTACAGAGTAGCAGAAAGAACGTGCCCATGAGTTATAGCAACACAGAAGGAAAGGATAAAAGAGCTCAGACAAAAAGCTAATCTTCACAAAAAAGGGAATTTCAAGTAGATAAACATGTAACAACCCAGTTAACCTCAATTTAACTCAAGTCTCAATTAGTAGTCCAGTCTTAGCTGAGTAAACAGCTTTGAAGGCCCACTTATTGTTATGTGTAAAGGAAGTAACAAAACTTCAACTATGTGGCACATCACACAGTTCAAACTTCCCAATCTGCCTGCCAACACAGCACACACCCTTAAGCTTGCCACACTCGTATTCATGTCCGTCTTTGTGTACAAGAGTGAAAGAAACAGGAAGGTCAGGCTAACATGCTTCTGAATTCAAGTTTCCACATAGAACTTCCCGGTTAGGAAAACTACTGCAATTACCAGTTACACATTAACATCCTGCTGACACACACACAAACACACCTATTTATAGTCTGTATGTACCTATACGCTGCACCTAATCAAAAGATTAAAAAAAAAAAGAAAGAAAAAAAAAAACAGGGCCCAAATTGGCTTCATAACGTCCTCGATAAGTGCTATTGAGTTTGTTTGGATTGGTTGACAGCAGAGGAAAAGCAAACTGGTCTCAAACCAAAGTTCCCTAAAGATCAAAACTTCTACATCTGGTGTAGATTATAGAACACATGTGCTAGTTTGTGTGTCTGTGTATTTAAATGGCTGATACCAAGCAGCACCTTAACAACAGAGAAACATCCTCCTTGGTCATCACATCTTTATCAGAAATACAACCAAAATCCTCTAAATCTAACACAAACTGAAATATATGGATGTGTTAAAAAGTGATTCACAGAGCAGTAAACTAACCTATTTATGAAACAGTGCAGTGTTCAGTGCATCTGAATGTCTCTAAGTTTTTGTTTTTTATGTTGCTGACTGCATGATGAAGTGAAGGGTAGTCAAATGACACAAATGTAGTATGTGGTCTATCACTAAAAACACAACTACCATCAACGGCATCACACCAGGAATAACTCATAATAAGCATGTTGACTTTAGTCAGATGATTGTTCAGTCACAGTCTTTCAGACTTCCTCTCAGACATCCATTACCTAACGTAAACAATGGGCTAATCATCATCATCCTCATCATCATCGCAGAACCCATTAGAACCCGTCTCACACATTACCTGAAGATCGCAGTACTGGGACAGGTTTTATATACAACACCTGTGAGTTTCTTTTAAAACATGTGCTTGGTAGGCACAATCCTGTACCTAAAGCATATGCAAAGCTTTCTGGGAATATGTGTTCAGATTCAGAAGCTGACTGGAAGAGATTTCTGTCTAAAATGAAGCACAAGATATGAAGACCCCATGTGAAATTCATGTCTGTATTGTATATACTGTATGTATAATGAATAAAAATCTCAGTGGTTAAGGTTGAGAGTTCAAATCTCTGCACTGCCAAGCTGCCGCTGTTGGGTTTCATGAGCAAGGTCTTAAAACTTCTCCACAGGTACAGGACCACGGCTGAGCCTGTCCCAACGCCAACGCCAACTTCCTTCCAAGCTGTGAAGAAATTATTTTGCGGTTCGGTACACTTGTGTATATGATGACACGCTGACATTTCTCTACGCTCCTGGTTATAAACTGGACATACTGTTAATCATTAGCTCATGTTCAAATGTTTAAACCTGTGATCAAGCTGAGCAGTTTGGGGAAAACTGAGAATGAATGTAAATGCTGAGCACAAGGACAAACCAGAAAGCCAGCAACTAAACTAACAGCAAACTGCTTTAAGGATGAAGCTCCTGTGATTTCCCCCAAATCAGACCAGGTAGGTGAATCACGTTTCCCGTCATCTCTGTATTTCACAACCTACAGGAAACTCTCCTCACCTCCTGTTACTCATTCACCTGAAATAACTGACGCGCTGATCTCTTCATTTCCCTCACTAACCTGTCTGTTCTGCCGACACCAGGAATACACGCCGGGCTCATAAAGCACGTTGCCAGTAAGATCAAACTTGAGATCTACTCTGAATAACTGACAGGACAGGTGTTCAGGTGAACTTACAGCTGGTTGATCTGGTCGTATGAAGCCACTGCGTTGTCGCTGAAGTAAGGCGTGATTTTAGCGGCGCAGCGCGAGCACACGGCGGCCGCCGCACAGTTCTCCGGTACAGGACGGCTTCCTCTCGGGGTCATGGCCACTCACACACACACTCAGTCTCACACACACACACACACACACACACACTGACCGGATATCCTCACAGCCTCACTCTTCCACTGGCATGACAGTCTCCACACAAGTCCAAAAAAAAACAAAAAAAGGCCGGTAAAGAAGGGAGCTCCTGGTTCTACATTAGCCTCAGAGCGGTAAAAGCTTCTGACACAAACTGCGGCTAATTAACGCTATTAAAAGGAAGCTAAGCTAAAATATTTCGAAGAGGTTAAAAAAAAAAAAACGTGGGGAAAAGTTCTTTCCCAAGGCACTAAAGACGTCTGAATTAAATAATAAACTTGTTTAAAAACTAAAAGTACTTCCAGAGGTGCTGAGTAAACTCAGTGTGAGCTGCAGCGTTGTGAAGCTCTGAAACTGCAGCAGTGAAGAGTGGAGCGCCTGAAGAGGAGGAGCAGGAGGAGGAGCAGGAGCAGGAGGAGATTTCTGACATGTGCTCGCGGCGGGGCCCCAGCTAAGGTCTCATATACACACGGCATGGCAGGCTGCTGAGCAACGACCGAGCCGCTGAACACACCAAGTGCACACAACATACGACTGCTATCTATGGACAGTCGAGAAAGCCTAGAAATACTTTTAAAGCAACCACCTTCACTGCGTTTAAATTACTGCGCGAAAAACAGCAAAAAAAAAAAGCAAAAAAAAAGCAGTATTTATTTGTTTATTTATTTATTTTACAGAGCCCTGAACATGACATACGGGTAAAAATGTGGCCATGAGTTAAGAATTTGTTCCCACGAATTGTTAATACGTGAGCACCTTCTGTTAATTCGTTCTCTCGTTTTAGGTAAATTGTGGCCACATATTATTAATTTGTTCCCTCAAACGCATTTCCCTAAAACAAGGGATCGAATTAGTAAAACATGGCCACGGGTTAACTAAAACAAGAGCACAAATTAGTAAAACGTGGCCACGGGTTAACTAAAACAAGAGCACAAATTAGTAAAACGTGGCCACAATTTAACTAAAACGTGGCCACAATATATTGTTTTTTTTTTTTGCCTGCATGTCATGTACAGGCTCTGTAGTTTTTATACTGCAGATGTGCTATTTGGCCTTGGCAATACCCCTCAGTACACACTGTGAAAACAAGGGTTTCATTCAAGTTTCACTCTATCTTCAGCCTCCATTTCACAAGTGATAACTTTTGAATTAAAATGTATTGTCTGTAGATTTTTAAGCCTGAACACCTGCTGTAATATTTTAGGTATCCCCCTAGGCAATGGTATACTTTCCAAACAGGATGTGAAAGGAGGGCAGAGTGGTAGAGAGACAACGTAGCCTGGATACAAGTACACGGTGTCCCAAAAGTCTCCATACGTGGGGACTATGTACATCAGCACCACGTCAGTTGTGCCTTCGTCAGTGGATGTTCATGGACATCCACTTCTCTGTTGGTCCGCAACACTTGCAATCTTTTTGAATTTGTTAATAAGTTTGGCAACAGGGTCGTGTGTGAAGTGCTTGCCATGTTTCCTGTTAGAGTCCATCACAACCTTGCGAAAGCTTCCCGATCCAGCCATGAGAATGATTTCAATACGTTCTTCTTCTGTCAAAGGCATTCTTAAAGGCTATCTGAAAAAAAAAACTATATAATATAAACTAAGTACGAACAATTCTGGAAGACATTTCACTAAATAAAGTTTTTTACATCTCCCCTATGTATGAAGACTTTTGGGACACCCTGTATACACTATACACTAAATGATGTATTGTCTGTGTAAAGACAGGGATATATGTAACAACAGGTTACAATTCACTTTCATAGCTGTACATCATGTAAGAAACTTCAAAATTAAATAAAAAAAAAAAAAAAAAAAAAAAACAGCAGCACTATCAGCTCAAAGACACCGTCAACTCAAATCACACCAACACAGCAGTAGCTCATTAAAATGTTAGTCAAGCAACACTGGGTGACAATTACAAAATACAGAACAAGACATTTTACTGTTACAACACAGACAGAAAATAAGAACATTGTTTTCATCATAAAAGAAAGGGATACAAATGCAACCATTATAAAATCACTTACTTCTTTACATTAGAAAAAATGATGTGGATGACCAACACATGACCAACTGAAATCCAGAAAGCATTCAGATGTTCTAATCCAGGGATGTTCTTCGATCTGGCTTTGGAGGGAATGGGGTGTGTATTTGTTTTAATTTACAGTTTCAAAACAGCTAGCTTCAGCTAACTTCCACCAAAATGACTGATGACACTACCCTTAGGGTATTGTAATACTGTGAATATACAGAGCATATAAGGCCACCCCAGACTAGTACAAATAATAGAGACAGTACACAGTGGTGGCGTTAGACATTATACAGAAGGTAGCCATTATTTTCACATATATACGTATAGTAGAGTACAGTGAAATTATTATTATTATTTCTGCATATCCTTTGTTAGGAATCTGGGATCAGAGTACAGGGTCAGCCACGGTACACTGGAATTAGAGAGGGTTAAGGGCCTTGCTCAAGGGCTCAACAGTGGCAGGTTGGTAATCGGTAGTACCCAAGAG
The DNA here is from genome assembly GCF_027358585.1 of Pangasianodon hypophthalmus. Taxonomy (NCBI): domain Eukaryota; kingdom Metazoa; phylum Chordata; class Actinopteri; order Siluriformes; family Pangasiidae; genus Pangasianodon; species Pangasianodon hypophthalmus. The sequence goes on along the minus strand of NC_069723.1, from coordinate 13,488,656 downwards.
CCTCAGGCTCTGGGCAACAGCTGCCAAAAAAAAGAGCATGGATGGAGGTGTGGGAGCTTGAACCCAGGGTGTTGTATCTGCAAGGGACACTATCTACCACTGAGCTACATCACCAGCACAAGGTCGCAAGGCCCACTGTTATTCCTCCAAAAGCCCTTTCACAGAAACTCTTACCTGAAGACTAAGATAAGCAAGATCAGCTGTCTGTAAGTAGATAGTTCATAAACAAGCCAAAATATTAAAAATGATCTCATTCCATTTTAATCTATTTGTTTTAACGTTAGCTGTAAATAACAGCAAACGCAATAAAACTATGATTGAAAAATAGAAAACAGTCTTATCTTGGTTTGGATAAGATAAATCTATTTACAACATGACCACAAGTTTACGTAACCGAAAACCATTTGCACTGAATTGCTGTTTATTCCTGCTCAGCTTTTCTTTAATTACAAAGCATGATCCCACAACGCTAAGCTTTTTGTACTTAAAACAGCCTTTGTTAATTGCTGCCATCCTCATTTCACACTTAATCCCCTAACATTTATCTCCCTACTCTCAACTCTGTCACAGTAGCAATGACTATTAATGTCTAAGGGGAAGACCCAAGATGATCTCCTGCTTAATAATGAGCAGACATCTTAATTAATTTATCTCCCCGATGGGTTGAGAAGTGTAGTTAACAATCTGTCAGGGCTGGAGGAGAATGAGTCGCATTAGTTCGCCTGCATCTCAATAAAGCCTCCAAGCAAGGGTTTATACAATGAACCACTGATCCAAAGCTCTTACGGCTAAAACACATCAGGTCAGCTACCAGTTATCTGCTGAGCGTCTCACACACAGTTTCTGGAGTTTGTCCTGCACTTTTATTTGCCAATACACAGACACTGACAAGCGCTGAGTGGTTTGAAGACACTGATATGAGAAAGAGTTCTCTAATTGGCTGTTCAGACTAGCAAATCAGTGCAGGAGTATTTAAATTCAAAGCAGACTGTTTACACCAGAGTCCCAAATGGTGTTTTTATTTAAAAAAAAAAAAAAAAAAAAAAGGCGTTAGATAGATTAGCTGGGTTGGTTACATCCAAAACCACAACCTACCACACTAAATTAGTACGGCAAAATAACACACCACTATAGATACTGGTGAGTGCCATAGTATTTTGATATGCTGTTTATTGCAATAGTAGTTTTTTTTACACAACACTGAGTTTACTGATTGATTGATTGATTGAAAAATACAGATTACAGATAATACAGCCATGTCATTCATCAGATGCCATCTTTTCAGTGTGCTGAGTGCATCTCTTCACTGGAGGTGATCCTCTTTTGTCCTAAGTTGACTCTGAGCATGTTCGCTCTTACATCGAGCAGTGCAGAGCAGCACAGTACACCAAATAACAAGCACTACAACCATGTGATACCAGGCAGCTACAATCTTCCATCACAACTGGGAGGTGTAAACATACCCAGAACAAGGTGCTCCATCCCTGGAAGGTCTTCTACACAAGACCTGCTGATATATTGGCCAATTCTCACACATAAAGCAACACTTGGGTTGTGTAAGTCTGTTTGTGTTTACATCAGAATTTTTTCCATTAAGACCCTTCTTTTCCTTGGACTTGTAATCCAAGCAATGCTGTTGTCATACCATGTTTACAGAATCTCTGGTCCATGTTGCGCAATGACTTTGCGATAGGCCAGCGAAAGGTCGTGAGTGTTTCCTAGATTCTGGATACTCCCCAAATTCCCCCCAACGCATGGCCATCCTGCTCCGAGAGGCCAGCTGTTTCCTAAACTTGGAGCAGGAAATGTGTTGTCTACTTTATACAGCTACATAAAAAAAAACAGGAATGCATAGGACCATACTGTCTTAGTCACAATGTTGGAAGTGCTAAACATGTCGGTCATTTTAAAAAGATCTGTACAAGAAAGATATTTATTATATAGACACCTATGAAAGCATTGTGCTAAGAGAGAGTAGCTCTAGCGCAGACGTGAATGCTCAGGACTGGGTTTGATAATGAGAGCCTGTGAGAAGCACCTGCCGGGTGTGAGAACAGGGTGAAATGAGAAACTCAGGCATGAATTAGCTTGCACTCTCTGCCTTGCCCAGCCCAAAGAGAACGAGTAGCTTAGCCTGACCCTCACACACACACACACACACACACACACACACACACACACACACACACACACACAGATCCTGAAGAACTTGTTCAGCTACACATAGCTGTCAATTGATAATACCTCTGTTTCCATTCGACATTCTTTTTAAACCCTGTCTCAATTTAATTGTCTCTTCCAGTTCTATCTGTATCACTGTTTCTCATATTCTTCAGCCTGGAATGAAGGTAGAGTGTAGAACAATGAGTGTCACACTAGACGATCTCAAATACAAAAACATTTCTTAATGACCACAGTAGACAAACTGTTGTAAGAGTCTCATCTTATTTCAGGTTATTTAATGAAGCTTTTCTATCCAGTTTGAGTTTTTCATTTTAAGGCATGAAGACATCAAAAATATAAACAATGCTACATGTAATTTTATTTTATGTCCATATCAGTCCCTGCCCTCTCTCATTTTATAGCCTCTCTCTGAATGCCTCAGTAAGCAAGTCAATATTTAGCTCAAATTTACTTTGAAATGCCACTTTATGGAGCACAACACTACTGTGGTGACTTATAACCTGAATCTATTCACAAGATATACAAAGAATTAGTGGAGTAGAGGAGTATTTGAATATCAGGTTAATATGTTATCAGGTTATTATGTCCTACACCCACATGAAGTCACTGAGAAAATTTGAAAAAGAAAAGCCACATCTGATAATATTTTGGTGAGAACAGCACTTTTGTATTGGGTGTGTATATGTATCAGGATGTGGCCAGAAGCAGGCAGTCAGATCACTCGCGGGACGAAAGAGAGATAATACAACCAATGCACACAAAACAGCTACCACTGGATTTCAAATAAATCCCAATTTACATCTGAAGCAACACTGCATTTGTGGTACATCCCAACTGTTCCGCTTTTATCAGCTGCTGCTCTCACTCTGGAGCGCTCATTTCTGTGTTTTGAATCCTCTGCTTTATTAAATATAACATGCAAATATATGTACTGAAGGTCAGATTATATTACGAACATGCATGGTCACTGTGATCACAAAGTTTGCTAATCAAATGGGATTTTCACTCCTGCACCCTGTGGCAGTTATAACTTTCAATAAGTTTGTATTTTAACCAGTGCCATAACGTGCACCGCTACAGGCTGAGATACTGAGCCAAAATTCAGTAAAGCTTTTGCTGCGTGTTCGATATATCAGTATTTCTCTAAGGGCTGAAAATATCAATCTTATTTTGGCTTTAAAATATTCTGCCATATAATGGCCTAATAATATTCAAATGGATGCAAAAAAACTAAATGGATAAAATAATTTGATAAAAGAAAACAGTGATAGATTAGAAATCATATTAAAGGCTCTTCTGTGGGACATCACACCATTAAATCTATACAATGAGCTACAAACATAATCAACTTTTCTAACCTTGTTTACAGACTGAATTAGTAACAAAAATTCTCCTTAACTGAATATCTGTTCTTTCAACTCTTATGGATATTTGAATATTAAATTTATGCAGAAGGCACATTACTACAAAGTAAACAGTAATTTAACTTGTGTTAATTAACTAACACATGAAACAAACATGGATGCTCTGATGTATTAGAGTATAAATATTGGTTGGATGTTGTCCTGAAATGCATCATACCATCATATAAGCATGTCTTCCTTTTGTTGAGCATCATGTGTTTTTTCTGAGCATCATGTAACCAGGTGCCACTTCTGTATGCAGATCTGTCATTGCTAAAAAAGGCCTAAGAGTTGAGTTTGCTGGCAAGCTTTTGATCAGTTTGACAGAGGAGTTGCTGGAGATGCACTGATTGGTGTAGTGTGAGTAAAAGAGGTGAGAGAACATCCCTGTGGCACTGAAAGTGATAGATAGAAAGTTAAATAGATATAGGTAGGTAGGTCCCATGCCTCCTGGCCACCACTAATGAAATAGAGGACTTTGCTCAGCTGAGCCAGTTTGACGTGGATCCATTTTGAGATGACAGAGGAGCCTGAACTGTCCAGACAGAGTGGAGACTCAGGTTGATTCCTGAAACAGTGGCATGTCATAAACATGTTGGCTATAAACATGAGGTAGCAAAGCTAAAAGCATTTCATAGCCACTTATGTCAGGGCCACTGGCTATTGTACTTTTCTTGCAGATGAAGGATTTAATGCGTTGCCGATAATGCGTGTATGGCTCTAACATAGTTTAAAATGTTGGATGAAGCTCATTAATGCAGTGACTCAAAATGCCATGCAAGATTCCAACCAAGCCCACTGCTTTTCTTGTGTTCTAGCTTTTCCTGCTACCTAATTATGAGGAGTGCTGGTTATGAGGAGTAGCCAGTAACTTCAGCATCAGCTTCATGAATAGAGGTGAGAGTGTAAGTGGGGCAAGGAGGGGTTACTGCTTTTTGTGTTTTAAGGTTGTTTTAGCTGGAAGCAACTTCGGGGGATGGTGTGTTTTGTGGTCTTTGTGATTCTGTGTTGTTTTTTAATTAACTCCAAATTGGGCTGGGGGAAATAATCATTTGTACAGTGCATCATGATGCCTTCTTGAAAGAATATGCATTGATGCAAGAAATTTAAGAATCTGTTATTTAAAGCCAATTCTCAACAACTTTATTCTTTTTATTTTGCCAATTCCAGAAGCTTCCTAATGTCATGTGTACATTCAAGAGGCGAGACAGAGGGAGTGATGTCATTCTAGAAGGCACAGCTAAGGGACAGCTGCAGCACGAAGTCAAACCAGCACCTTTTTTTAAAACCTGACATTTGGAAACATTTTGGGTTTTATGAGACTGCTTTTTTTTTTTTTTTTTTTTAAAGAAAAAAGCTAGACAAGACCTTTGCAATTTGCAAGATGTGTTATACCAAGATTAAATACTGTGGCAACACAACCAATATGAGAAATCAATAAGAGAACTTAAACTATCGCTATATTTATTGCTAAGGATTTCAGCCCCTGATCAGTAACCAGTTGTTCATGGACGTCCATGGATGCCACAGACTCCTATGGAACTGTGACTGCTTATTATATTGGTCATGACTGGTGGCTTGAGTCGCATTGCTGCTGTTTTTTTTTATTTTTTATTTTTATTTTTTTATTGTTGAAGAGAAAAGAATCCATGTGTAGAAAATAGTAATTGAAATGCAAGGAGAATCTTTTCATAATTGAATCGTAACCTTCTGAATCGTGAGGCAAGCAACGATTCCCACCTCAACTCCAAACTGCAGAGGAGTTAGAAATCTTCTAAGTAAGCTAAAATAATTCTTTTATTTGGGCTTTCATTAGCTATATGGCTTTATAATATTTCTGTTTGGCAGCACCATACTCCTCTCTGTTCCACTGCGGGTGAGCTGGTTGTTTGGTTAGATAGGTAGGTAATTTTGTTCACAGAAGGAGATGTATGAACAGACAGGGTCAGGTTAAAAGTCCACTGAGCTGCAGGCAGAAGGGAGTGATTCACTGTCAGTGAGACAATCTCCACTGCTTCAAGTGTCTGTTTTTAATGATGAAACTTGGTTTGCCTTTGTTTAGCTATTGTCTGTATGTGGGCAGCATACGCTTTGTTAAATGGTCCGTGTTGCCAATAAGAGTACAAGGAAGGAAATGGTATCGCCCTTTAATGGTGCAACAAAAGTCATCTGAAATATTCTCCTGTCTCAGGCACTTGATCTGATCTGTTGGTATTTTGTATGTTCACTTTTAAAATGGCAGGAATTGATATGATCAAGAGTGTAACACCAGGATGTTTCAGCTCAGTGTCGGATACCTGATCTGCCAGGATACATCACGTGTATTGTACTTCAGGGGGAATAAACACTCTTGAGAAAATAACAGGAGAAAACACGTTGCCAACACAACTAAAGCATAAAGTGAAACCTGCCAAGGAGTAGGCTTGTTTAACGTAAACAAGATTCCATCACTCATTTAAAAGCTTTCTCTGTAGAAGTCTTCTCCTCCAGCCACAGCCGCTTCATTCCTTCCTAAGTAACTCATTAAAATAGATGAAATAATAAGAGAGCTGTCTTCAGTACACAAATTCTCTTCCTTTCTTTGAGATTATGCAGTGCTTTCCACTGGCTGCAGGAATTCTATGAGGAAAGCACACAAAAATTCAGGTATCAAACCAGCAGGCATGATTGCTCTAATAATCCCAGCCACAATTTTCCCACTCACCCACTTCACTTCCAAAGTAGACACATTTTGCATGCAACTACAGCATGAGGGTGCACAGACATTATATCATCCAATAGTTTGATCCCTTGTTAGTTTTGGCTAGTTGTTATATAAGCTAATCAGAGGTGAGTTGAGTTGATGCATGGGGACTTGATGTCCATAGCAAGGAAGCAAATAAGACTACAAAGATTCTCGGATAGAACCGAATAACAAGGAAATATCGACCACATGACAGAATTACCTAATACTTCATGTAATTGAGTCCACATGTGCAGATGTAGTATAAAGCCAAGTTATGGGGCTCACTGTATGAGCTGACGGGGGAGTTCACATTCTGTGTTGGATATTACCGCACAAAAACCTTACGTCCTGTAAACCTTTCCCGGACCATCCCACCTCTTGGCAAGCAGGTCTGGTAGCGTTGCATAACAAATCTCAAATAGTGACCATCCAGTCAGTCCTCTCATGAATAAAATTACAATATTTGCCAAACACTTTCAAAAAATTTAAGCAGAAAATGTCCTCCTTGGTTGACTTTGTGCAGCAGATTTAAAGAGGACCATCTACTGAGTAATTCTGCATCCACCCCAGGGTTCTGTCTTTAAAGAAATTCTAAAATTCCAGAAATTAATTTTCACCCTACAGATGTCTCTGAGATATACATGTCAAAACATAACACTGCAACTGTAGCCCTTAGAACAATAGAGGGAACATCGTTAGGAACACGTTGACCATGTTTGACATGTACATTGACGTACTATGGTCTCATAAACACAAACACAAACAGCTCGCTGACATCAGATATTTGATAAAAATGCAAATGAAGCCATATTTAAACTATAAAGTCAAATATTCATAATCACCGGTTACATTCTGACAACTCTCTCAGCTGAACATAGATAAAGACAGAAAAGAAGTTATTAGTTTATATAGATCTACTCCTCATGGAAACACACAAGTTTTGGACTCAATATGTTATTATATACTTGTTTAACATGGTCTATTTATAATTCTTGGTACTTACGGGAATTATTTATTTTATTAAATACACTTCCTGATTTGAACATTTTTTAAGACTCAAAATGAAAACTAAACAAAGTTTATTATTACTGAGTCCATTATCTAACAGCTGTATTCCACTGTGCCAACACCAAACCCCCTTCCCACACACACACACACACACACACACACACACACACACACACACACACACACACACACAATTTCTCCGCCAAGGGTATTTTCATTAAAAGCACTATTTAGTGGTGTATGATGCCTCCAACAACAGTGACTCTAGTTGGACAATAAGGAGAACATGCTACGGAGAAGTGGTTATGATTAAACAAGAGGAAATCCACAATGAACTTTTAACACCTCATTTATTGATAAATAGATTTGAATATGTTACTAAATAATTTTTATTAGGACTGTATTGTTAATAATACAGGCAAATGTTTGGAGTGGATTCATGAGACTGTGTGGTCATCAAAAACCACAAGCACATGTAGTACATTTTAGGACAAAATTCACTCTACTCTGAGTTGCTCATTTCTGCAAGCAGCTGCTGCATACACAAGGCCACTGCGTTTGGAAAAGTCCACCATCCACCCATTGCACTGGACTTCAGTGTAATGGATGAGTATCTCACTTATGTACTACACAGAACAGTGCCTTTAGTGTTTGAGCTACTCAGCATTTTTAAGGTTAGTTTAATTAAATCCTCCAAGTAAACTGGAACTAGAGTATATGTAGGTAGTGATGAACCCTCTATAGTCTCGGCTTACAGTGATTCAGTGAGCAGAAGACTCCTCACTGTGGCTACTGAGAATACTGCACTCGCAAAGACGAAGGATCATGAAGGATGTTCTGAGTAAAACATCAGTAAATGTTATAAATGAGAGTAAATGAGATGTGAGAATTGAGCGACACAAGGATATTTAAAAATAAGGTACAGATAAGGCACTTAACCAGCTTGTATGTTGATGTAACAGCCTTTAACCTGTACAAGTTACCTTCGATACCTACAACTACAGATTACAGTACAGAGAGGAGCATAAGAGAGTTCCCTGAGTAATATGCATTTTTATAATAAAATTAAGGTTGTTACAATTACTTTCATGTTGTCCATAGCCTGCTCAAAAAATGTTTTAGTTCTGAACTTCATGTAACAAATGGTAATTGTAATAAGCCGTAACAAATATCCGAACAGTAGCATCAGTGACTGGTACCTCTGGCTAACTAGGTATTTGAACATCTATCAACATCCCTGTTTTCTATTACACAAATAACTTGCATGTCCATCGCTAATCACCGCCCGTCAATGTCCAGAAAACTAATGGAAAATGGACAAAGTTGCATATTTATTTGGATTAGTAACAGTACTTTGCTGTAATATGCTGTCCAGAAGAAAAGTGCTATTAGTGGTTGTTTTGGTTTAGCAGGAGGATGGGACTGAAAAAGCATGGCCTTACCTCCTGGGCTGACAATGCCGGTCATCCTCTCCACTCCCAGCCTCCTGGAAATAGACAATGACAGAAAAGTAAGAACACATACTGTGAATGGACATGGTCAAACATTCAACTGAAAGTATATTTTTAAATATATTTTGTCCCATTAAAACAAATCCCTTAAATTAACCCTAATCATTACTCCATCATCCTCCCACAACACCCAGTTCTCCTGTTTGGATTACTTCAGGCCTGTGGGAAACACTGGAGTCACTGGAATATGTGGCAATTAGTAACTGACCCATCAACACCTTTTCTGGTAACAAGCTCCCCTTCTCCAACATCTCTCATCCTCCAATCCTGAATAGCTTCAAAGACAGTATCACTAAAAGCTACTTATTCCCATATGTGCACACCTATATCCTGGACTTCTTCATCTCTTTACTGCACTTTGTACCTATACCCAACCAACCACAGCCAGGGGGTAGTTAAAACAAATCTCTACAGACAGTGTAATACCGTGCAAAACCAAGGAGCCACGGGCTTATCCTCCCTCTTACCCCCCAGACTGACAATAATCCACACTGTCTGCTCAGATAATCCTTACACTCTTAGTGCTTTCTCTCAGGGATCACTCTGCCAATCCTGCAGTGCGACACGTACAACACACAAGGCACTGCACAGATTTCTGAAAAGGTGGAAATGAACTGAGTTTCTATCAGCTACTGCTGTGTGAATACTCTGAAAAAGAAATAGCATCAATGTATTATCAAAAGTGCTCCACCCAAACACACATAGTCATGGAATACACATTCACGATATCATCATTTCTTACAAACAAACAAACAAACAAACACTACTCCTTTTCTATACATTTCCAGTCCAGTCCAGGATGTGGGCTTGAAAAACCTTAAACTCAATCTCAAATTCTGAGACTTTGCCAGGACGATAGGATTGAGAAAAGCATGGCCCTACTGCTGCAGGGAAAAAAAAAAAAGAAAATTCCATATAAATAGTACAAACACTCAACTACTCTTTCTAATGAGAATCCTGGATGGATTGCGGAGGCATAATAAAATACGGCCACAGCAGCAAAAGAAAGAGTAAAGGCAACAAACAGTTATTTCATATACAATTAAGATTACATTGTTCTGTAGCCTATTTAGCAAGATTTAGATTAAAGAAATATTGGATGCAAATATTTTCATTTTTTTGTTAGGCATAAACAACACTGATTGCAGGGTAAAAAGGTTAATATACAATATTTATATGTAAGTACAAAGGAGCTATGTGTTGAAGATGTTTTAATATTTGCTGTTTTTAATAACTCTTTTCAGTATAAATCACTACAATCACTTATGTCAGTAAAACATTCAGTAAAAGGTACAACATTTGCAAGACTGTTTAAACAGATCCATGGATTATCTGCTCGCTGAATGCTGCAGGCAGGTATGGGTTTAAATCTTCTAACCCAGCCATTTTGCAGGTTATTGTCAGAGCATGAATTGTAAAGGGAACTGGTCTAAGTATAGAATTTGGGATTTGGTAAATCTCAGCTTATGTTATTGGGCTATGGTTTATGGCAAATCTTCTATCCAAAATATGTATTCATGCTTATAGATAGAAAATGAAAGCTATATGAGATATAGCCGTTCTCATAATCAATGGTGACTTATTACTTAAGTTATTTATTTGAGCTGATATGTTTCATTTATTTAGTTTCTAATTCACTTATTGAATTTGTGGAAATTCACTGCACAAACTTCTTGAATATTACTTGAAGAGTCCCTTGCTAATCCCACTGACAATGCACAGGGTTGCTTACTCAGACCTTAACCTTTTGTTTTCTTCATGATTACTCTTTTCAGCAGTTTTTCCCCCAGAAACTGATAAATACTAAAAACACAAGGTGAAATATCCAGTGCTGCAAACTCTTTTCACTGTTTGCAGCACTGAATGATGCACCTTGTGTGTTAAGGCACTAGAGAACCACAAAGCTTCACAGAGGTCCTTCTTTAGTAAGAACTTGAGGCATCTCACAAGATGATTCACATTAAGTCACATGATGGGCAACTTGTAACATAACATCAATGGGGAAAAATCAGCCCATTTAATCTTTATCTGTTGGGCAGAAGCTCTTTTTTTTGCAGTCTGCCTAACCTATATACATCACCTAAGATCTTCTGCTTCATCACACCCATAAAGCCTTCATACACTGATGAATTAATTCATGTGTTCTGGGAGCAGGGAAAGCATTAAACCATGCAATCCCTATTCCTTACATCGAACCCCTTTTCACAATAACACTACTGGTCAATATAATCAATCTAGATGATTAGCAAGATCAGCTCTTTACACTGAATTCTGTGTGAGGACAGATCTCCAGGGCTATGATATAATGCAGGCGGACACATGGGTTCCAGCACACAGTGCATTTTTTCAGCAGTACTTCCTCATGTCATCACAGTCACCTGATTCCTACAGTCAAAGTAAAATCTAATCCCTCTAATCCTCTATAATAAATGCACATTAACACATGATTTATCTTAATACACGTTATCATCACACCACTGGGCAAAAGAAGTTTACACAGAGTCAGATTGGTTACTGAGGATGTCACTCAGATCAGTATAGAGTATCAGTACTCAACACTCAGAGCTTTTAATTCCTGCATGGTGTTACAGTAAACAGTAGAAAAATATGATCAGGACATGCATAAAGAGTGATAAGGAGCAGGAAGAAAAGCACCAGTGTTCAGTACAACTAGGGAAACCTAACTGTAACTTATTCATCAACAATAAAATCATTCACTGTGCAAGTTAAAGCAAAATGAAACTCCTCTGTTCATAGGAAAGCTTATAAAATGCTACTTGTGAACAAAGCTAGCTGACCCTGCTGAGGAGGGGAGCCGGCTGCAGCTTGCTAACCAGCTAACCACTGAGTAACCCAAAGTGAGCTGCTTCCGCTTAGTTCTGAATGTAGACACGTTAATAAAAGCACAGAAATGTGGTAGCCAATTCTTATGGACATGAGCTCCTGCCTAGCACACTGAAACCTTGCTAGCTATACAGGGAGCTTAGCTAAGTTATGTGAGGAGCTAACCATGCTAGCGAACGCATGCGCAGACGCGGGGAATACCTTCATAACGAATTCAGAATGACTGAGTACTGAAATAACTGCTAACTTACCGAGACACACGGACTGGAGGTCGTGCTGGGAGTCGGGGACCGCTGCACGGTGACCAGCGCCATTCACGCTCCAGGAAGTGAAGCTTTAAGAGCAGGAAAGACTGAGCAGAGCGGACAAACCGACATCATTTGAATGCAAAGACGAAAGAAAACGTACAAGCACGCGCGAGGTCGCGCCCACGGCTGCGCTCGAATGTGGCGTTACCGCGCATGCGCACAACGGCCAGCCAGCTGTCACTGCTCACCTGCTGTAGCTGTGATACACATCAGAGAGATTTCAAATAATGTTACATAACAGCCTAGATATACTTGTAATGGGATCTGATAATAAAATGCATTGTTTCTAAAATATTTTTAATAATACAACTTTAAATACACAAGCATATAATGTAATAATACAAAAACATGTCACATGATAGCCTAGATATACTTGTAATATTATATATGACAATAAACTGCATTGATTTAAAAATTGTTTCATAAGACAACTACAATAATGCACACCTATAATGTAATAATACATAAATATGTTACATAATAGCCTAGATATACTTGTAATGGGATTTGATAATAAAATGCATTGTTTTTAAAATATTTTTTATGATAAAACTTGTAAATATACAAGCATATACTGTAATAATACATAAAGATGTCACATAATAATCTATAAATACCTGTAACATTATATATGATAATAAAAGGCATTGATTTAAAAATTGTTTTATAAAAAAAAAAAAAACTACAATAATACAATCATATAATGTAATAATGCATAAATATGTTACATAATATTATAGATATACTTGTAATGTGATATCTGGTAACAAAAGACATTGTTTAGACTAAAGAAATTATACAATCATATAAAAATAATCTTACAATACAATAGTATATAAATAATAACTATTATAAATAGCTAGAAATTACACGGACAATTACATAGAAATAGAATCTGATAACTAAGAATGAATATGCTTTTTTCAAACAAAAATAGTGTATTTGTTCTGTTTTTTAATATTTGATTGGCTACTTTAAATTGCTCCTAGGTGTGAATGAATGTGTGTGTGTGTGTGTGTGTGTGTGTGTGTGTGTGTGTGTGTGTGTGCTGCCTTGTGATAGATTGGCGGTCCATCCAGGGTGTTTTCACGCCCAGTGTTCCCGGGATAGTCTCGGGATCCACTGTGACCCTGACCAGGATAAAGCAGTTACTGAAGATTGAACGAATAATTAAAGTTTTTGTATGGTTTCTTTAAGCTTACATGATTATTATGGGTCTCGAATAGGTCTAGAATTTATGTTTTAAAAAATAACTGAACATTTAAAGCCTGAAGGTAAGTTTGGGCACATACTGCAGTAATATTACAAACATGAAATACAGAGAAAATATAAAATGCAACATCAATTGTTCTCTGTTTTCAGGTATTTTTGTTACCTGATTAGTGAAAATTGTCTTGTTTATTAGATACAAGTTTATCTTAATCATATGTAATCCCATGCAAACTTGTTTATTCGTTACACGTATATGTTAATCATACTTAATCCCCTGCACTGATGCTATATGTTTGTCTGTTAGTAACTATATCCCTGTCTCATTGTGGGTGAATCAACAGACAGACAGACCAAAGGATTGAGTACTACATTAGCCAAGATTACAGTGGATAAAGAGACTATCATGTGTTAATAGGCAACAAGACTAATCACAACTTTCAATTAAAGCTTGACTCACTGACAAGTAATTAAGACTGGAGAGAATGTATATTTAACATGGATTGGTGACTCTAAATTGCCTCCCTACGTGTGTGTGTGTGAGTGTGTGTCTGTATGGTGCCCTGCAATGGACTGGCATCACATCCAGGTTCCCAGGTTTCCACTTCCTGCACAGATATCTGACCTCAACCCCACTGATCACCTCTGGGGTGAATTTGGAACGCTGACTGCACCCCAGACCTCTTCACCCGACATCAGTGCCCAACCTCACTAATGGGCAAATTCCCACAGCGGCACACTAAAATCTAGTGGAAAGCCTTCCCAGAAGAGTGGAGGTTATTATAACAGCAAGAGGGGACTAAACCTGGTTTACGTATGAAATAATTCACTCACTTGTAATTATAAGTAAAAATAAAAAAGTAATATAGTTTTTTATGGAGTATAAAGCATGGGAAGATATTAATTATGGCCATACATTTTCACTTGTTCATAAGTTGTGATGCCTTTTGCAACAAAATGTGCTAAAGAAACAATAATGTGTGTGAGCAGTAAGCAAAGTGCAGACAGGATTCATGAAAAGCTCAAATAGAATATTTGGTCAGTGATCTGCGGGAAAGATCTCTAGTCTCCTCTGCTGGTCATTATAGTAACTACATGAGTAATAGAGTTTATTAAACATTATTAAGACTAGTTTCAGAGGTCAGAAATAAATAAATAAATCTCTGCTCTATTAAAATTATTATTTACTTTTATTTAATATATATATATATATATATATATATATATATATATATATATATATATATATATATATATATATATTTGTTACATAAATCAACAAAAACTAATGTTTAAATACACACAATTTCCTTTTATATTGAAAATTAAGATTTAAAAAATTCTGGTCATCATTATCTTTCACAAATGCATTTTCATCAGTTTCCAGAGACCCAAAACCTGAATGGAGGAACACTACGGGAAGCAGGTTTAGGGAGAAGTGAAACGTGGTATTTAGTACAGTGCCATACAACTTTGCATAGCCATGTTATGAGCTCCTGCTGGGAAAACATTTAAAATTCACATTTTAGCACAGTGTAATTGGTTCTGTAGTTAGAAAGTTTAGGGATAAAAAAAACGCTTCCTGTACATAAACAGAATAGTGCTTCCTGTACATAAACAGAATAGTGCACTGATTTAGTATTTGAATAGTTAGGTGATGCTCATTAAATAAATCTGCTCTGCAGTCATAACCTGGTCCATATGCACATGGGCACTGTCACGCTGGAACAGATTTTGGCCCCTTTGCTCCAGTGAAGGGAAATCTTAATGCTTCAGCATACAAAGACATCCTCTACAATTGTCTGCTTCCAACATTCTGGCAACAGTTTTGGGAAGACCCACATATGGGTGTGTTGGTCAGGTGTCCACAAACTTTTGGCCATATAATGTACCTTTGTTCAACTGTGTTTGATACAGCAGGTGTGTTTGATGGCACCAGCGAGGCACAGATATATGAGCTAATATCATTAATCAATAACGTGAGTGAAAAGTAGAATCTTTGTAATATTTACGTGAATTTCAGAGTTTCTTAGTATTTCATATGTCCTGTTTTTGCTTTAATAGTGTACACTCAAGTTGACACAGATATCCACAGAGTAGTGTAAAACTTGATGATCCATGTTAGATCAAATCCATTGGAGTGTCATCTGAACACACGCTTCAATGGAAGGGATGAGACTCATGGAAAATCTGACCTTTTGTACAAAGGGCTTAAAATGGACAATACTACAAAAAGTTGCTTAAATTTAAATAGTGACTTAGAAATTGTGCAGTTGAATAGTCAAGATGTTGCACATTTTAAAGTCTAAAACTTTCTGTTTATTTCCAGTTTTAAATGTAACAAAATCCCAGATTTTCACTGTGGTCTCAGACTTTTGAACCCCACTGTATCTTAAAATAGAAATGGTTCTGTACATCACAGACACACTGTACGGACTCACAGTTTGCCTTTGTTTGTGGAAATTTACTACATTTAATTCCAATTATTTGCAACAAGATCTTGGCAGGTGCGGAGTATTTGCAACTAGCCCAATTTGTCATACTGCAACCATAACCCTGTCAATCCTGTCAGTAACTGTCCTGTCCACTGCTCCTCCCTCGAGCATGGGGCAGCGTGATACCTGCCCAATGGACCTCTGTTGTTGCTTGTTGTAGTTTAGGTAGATATCACAGCTCCACATTGCTGCTCGAGTATGTTATTGTGCATTTGATTGACTGTCACAGGTGGGGAGTGTGCACTCAGTAAAATGAAGCTGACAAAAAAAAAATTATTTACGCTCTACTATGTGCCAAGGGTGGCTTAACAGTTTGGCAATGCGTGTGTGTGTGTGTGTGTGTGTGTGTTTCCTTGGGAGCCTTTTAAATGGTTTGTCCCTGGCACAGGCAATATGTATAGTGGGCCTACGTACTACTGATAAGCAACTGACACAACTAGCTTAAATAAGTTCACTCTTGCTTAAGTCCAAGGAAAGATTAGTAAATCCTGGGCAGGAGCCAATGCTGTCATCTGCCACACTCATGCCATGACCATGAAATGAAGTGAAGAGAAAGAAAAAAGAAAAAAGAAACTGGAATGAGGTAAGTGCATCTAAAGCTCTCACATGTTCTACTCAAATATCTAGTTTTCTACAGTGATGTTAAGCACTGGATATGTATATATAGTATATGCCCATTGTAACTATTTATATAACATTTTGGCTAGTTAGATTACCTACACTAATGTTAGCTTGCTGGCAAATGTATAAATTTTTCAAATCTGAAATCTTAGGTTTCTGTTTTTATTTTTTATTTGAAAACTTACCCCAAAACCAAAACAAAGTGAAAAGGAAAAAAAAACAGATAAATATGTAAATGTATTAAATACACCAGAGAAAAAAAGTTAAAATTTAATGTGACATGTACATAACTAAAAATATGAAATTCATATACAGATACTTTTGTCAGCTTCCAAGCTCCATAATCAAGGGCCTCGTAGTTATCAGGGCCCCTGGGAATGTACCCAGTTAAGCCTGGTCTGTAATCTGCCCCTGGTTCATTCATTAGATTACAAGTGTGGACACTGCGACAGATCCTGTGATTCTGGTAGGGAGGAAGTTGACAATCATCTCGTATGACAAGTTCCTCTTTAACGTGATCTGAGTTTCTCTTTCATCTTTAAATTGAGCTTTTGGGATGTTACATGGACTCTACTGTTCTTTTAGTTCTAATTCATTTTTCTTGGTTCTGTTTTAAATCATTTACAATGGCATCTGTTATATAATTATACTTGTGGCAGATAGATGGCAGCAGTGACACTAGAACTGAGAACCGATGACCCATGCTTTAGGCGCTTAGGGATATAATACTGAGTAAATAGTGAAGAGAGAGGATAGTAGGCCATTTTAGTCTACTACATTTTAGTCCACTTTCAACTTAGACATGACTGTCTCCCAACCACCCCCCAGCCCCCCCATACTCCCCCTACTCCCCACTCCCCTGTCCATTTTTCTTCCTGCCTCTGCTCCACTCAGCAGTTTAAACCTTAAGAGATTTTATGTGACTACTTTGGAATTAATGACATTAACATTCGATGGAGTCTTGAAGAAGGAGGGGTGTAGGTGTCCATGTGTGCGAGTGTGTTTGTGAGTGTGTGAAGATAAGCATGTATTCTCACGGTTCAAAATGAGTTTATTAAGCAGCAGGCTGGCATGGAGAGACCCAGATTGCTCTGATAAAGGCCACGGAGTGAAGGGAGGAATGAAAGTTTCATTTCCTGCTTCCACGAGCTGACGTATCAATGCGATCAGGAGGACGCAGGGTTCGTCTAAGCAGAGTGAGAGACAGAGAAGTGTGTGGAGGAGGAAAATGCCAGAATCAAACATAGGTAAAGTAAACAAACCATGTGAACTGGAAATGCCTGCAAAGGATGCATTCATAAATCATTTAGATGCCATATAGATCTCCTAAAATGCCTATAATGGAATACATTTATAATCACATTATGATGAGACTCTGTAAGTATAATGGGCATTTTGACACAAGCCTATTACACTGAAGAGAATGGCTGTCAAAGGCTACATGTTTATAGGCCATTTATGTGAACCTTTGAATATTTTTATTTTCTGTATTATTGAGCAAAAAAGTCTGTGAAAAATTAAGAAAAAAAGAGAGAAATAATTTTGTGTGCCACATTCAGATGGGGACAGATAGGTAAAGACAGGAATGGGGAGATGGCTGCATCAGGGAGCTGTACCAGGGTGTTTAATATAGATCCTCTGATCAGATAAAACAGGCAGAAAAACAGGAGGCTCCCATCATCAGAAGAGCAAGGCTCATAGGAAATTGCCTCAATGGAAAGCACAGCGTGAGGCAGGAGGCTGCGTTACCAACACCTCGACTTCAATCCTGTTATCAAATGCATGCATCTATTGTTGAGTTTATACTCCCGTTCCATGTTTTCTGAGTTTTACTGATTGCAGAGTAGGAGGCTAAACTTAGGAGTCTAAACTTTTAGGATAACTAATGTTGGGAAGTTGTCATAGACTGTTGTTGCTGTAACTCAAAACTGCATGTATCATGTAAATATGCCATGTGTAGGAATGAACAGTGAAGGATTTGCTAAGGCTGCGGGTGCAGAGTAGGTGGATGGATTAATCCCTGATGACAAGATAGAGGGCTATTTGTTGAGCTCATCTCACCATCATAGATTGTCTGTCATGAACAACAGGAGTATGATTAACCAGTTTTACTCACAAGGATTATCTCATTTGCTTTGTGTAATTTACTGATAGGACATCATTTGCACAGTTATGAAATACAGTACAGCATCTTGGCAGATTGCACAAAAGAAAAGGAAAAAGAAACAGATAAGCAAATTCTGAGAACAGGGAGTAGGTATGAGTACTTAAGGAGGAATATTGTGATGGGAACTGAGAGTAGCTCTGACTTTGTGTCAACTTGGTAATAACGTAATCTTTTTCTTCCTATAAGACTAGAATTCTCTGATCTGTAAAAAAAAAGACATTAACTAATATACTATCTCTAACATCCACTTGATAACACATGCTTAGAGAGTAAAACATTGAAGAGGCCTGTTAACCACCTCCAGAGCATTCAATTTCTCAGGCCAAATCTCATCCACCCCTGCAACCTTGTTGCTATGAAGGTTTCTAACCACCATAGTAACTTTAGCCACAAAGATGGACTCCAAAACACCAGATATTTCTGGAACTAATTCTGGAACTCTTTAAGGGAAGGCATGTCTGCTGGGTTATGGAGTTTCTCAAAGTGCTCCTTCCATCACTCAATAACATTGCTCAGCAAAGCTTGTGAAATGGTCTCCTCCTGATCTCTTCCCCCTGAGGCATCGAGCAGTTTGCCAGAATCTTTAAGGCCACCCAAAAGCCTTTTTCCATGGTCTCTCCAAACTCCACCCACCCTCCCCCATGGCCAAGCTTTTTCTTCTGTAACTGCTTTTGCTGCAGCACTTCTGGCTCTCCTATCGAGTGAATCCTCTCCTATCTCAGGTGAATCACAAGACCTCTCTGTGAGCATTACTCAGAAGGCCTCCTTCTTCAACTTGACAGCATACCTCACCACTGGGGTCCACCAGTGCATTCTAGGGTTATAGCCATAACAGGCACCAACAGCCTTTGGTCACAGCTTCATTTGTCCCTCACTGAAACTTCTGGTAGAGACTCCCAAACAACCCAGATGGCTTGTCTGTGTTTACCAGGTAAATTTGGCCAACACCCTGTGGAACAAATAATGGCTCACCACCAAATGATAATCAGTTGACAGCTTTGAATCTCTCTTTACCTAAGTTCCAAAACATTAACCCCAGGTCTAATGATGCAATCACAAACGTGATCACTGACCTTTGACACAAAGTACACTTACAAGCAACCTTGTGTTTGAATAAATTGTTTGTTATTGATAATCTGGGGATTGCACAGAAGTCTAATAACATTTCACCACTCAAGTTAGGTTCCAGATCCAGTTACACCTCTCCAAATATCTCTGTCATTCCCAACATGAAATTGAAGTCCCCTTGAAGGATTACGGAGTCAGTAGGAGGTACCCTCTTGAGCATCTGCTTCACCTTCTCAAAGAAGGCTGAATTCTGCACACAACCAGCAGTCTGAGTATTCCTTCCTGATACTCGAAATGTTATAGAGGAAACCTTGTCCACTGGGAAAAATTCCAACTCCCAGGTCCTTAGCTTGGGACTGGTGAGTACCCACACACCTGCCTGAGTAGGAGAGACCACCCCCATCCACATATTTGGTACTGGAGCCCTTACTGTGTATTGATGTAAGGCAGACAATATCTAGTCAACTGTCTAGTCCATCTAAGACTGTCCATGTCATGCCCACTGCCCAACTGGCACTGCACCTGACTTACACCCTTCATCTTGCAGATGGTAAGCAAGGTGGCATAAAGGGCATTAGACAGTACCCAGAACTAAATGGCAAGATGGTAAATGACTGAATGGTAAGCAAGATGGCATAAAGGGCATTAGACAGTACCCAGAACTAAATGGATGAACTGAGGACAAAGAGGAGACAGAACCTCCTAAAAATAATAGACAAAAACATTCTCAAAAACAGTCTTGGGAGAGTTCATGAGCTGTAACTAAACTCTGTTGAATTTATTAGTTCATGTGAATGGTCATGGCAAAAATATTAAATAAACAATGTCAGTGAGCTAATGGTTACTTTGACTAATAAAATTTGGGTGAATTGCCCTCCTTAATTTAGAGGAGAATTCATTAGGAAATACCTCATAATTAATGTCTTGTTTTACTGCTGAAAACAGCAAGCAATAATTTATTTTTCTTAACACCTGTTTAAGAAATTCTGCCAAATAAATAAAACAGATGTTGCATAAATGTTAAGAAATGAGTCACACCAAAGGTTTAGATTGGAGTTACCTTGGAGTTGGAATTTATTTGTTTGTTATTAGCTTGTAAAACTTTTCATATATATTTTAAAGGGACCATTGACATGCAATTAACAGTTTTATAGAATATACCTAATTAGGGCTATGACAATGTGATATCTGTATCAGGATAAAGCACATCACAATATGCTTTTCCAGAATTTCAGTGCTTTTATAACAAAACCGACTTAACATTCACAGTAACAAGGAACTAATTATGTTTAACTTTTCCCTTGTTAAATCGATTATTTTTAATTATAAAATCTAGACATTAATTAATTCAATAATCTTCAGTAATAGCTTTATCCCGGTCAGGGTCATGGTGTATCCTGAGGCTATCCCAGGAACACTGGGCATGAGGTTGGAATACACCCTGGATGGGACTCTAGTCTATAGTAAGGTCTCATTTGTACACAAATTCATACCTAGGGCAATTTAACATAGCCAATCCTCCTATCACCATGTTTTATTGGAGGTGAGAAAAAGTGGAGAACCCAGAGACAACTCGCACGGACACGGTGTCAACATGCATCATTGAGCTCAGGATCAATCCTAGGACCACCGTGACATCATTGTAGACATTAAAGAAAAATATATTTGATGTTTATAGTTGTTTTTTTTTTTATTTTGTGAAACAACAACGTAAATGCTTTTTCCGTTTAAACCCTTCAACAGAGGGTTTTAGAAAAGGTTCCTTATAGAATGTATAGACAGAAATCTGTATATAGATTTAGATCTCTAATAAGCAAGCTACAGGTAACAGTGGCAAGGAAAAACTCCCTGAAACAACACGAGGAAGAAACAATGTTCTTCTGGGTGGCATCTTTAACTATCCAAAGAACCCTTGTGAAATAATACATACTGTGTATTTTGAAAATTTTTTCAAGCATTATGATACAGCAAAAACTCATATCAAAATCATATCACCCACCCTATACAAGAAAGCAAGATAAATAAAGCACAGTCATTATTAATACATATACTTTTATTTCTCTAATAATTCATATATATATTTATCGTATATGTATTCATATAACAGTCATATAACATGTTACATATATCGATAAAGTTCAGGAGATTTTACTTTGATAGAGAGTACGTTGCAAAGACAAGACCAAGACAGGGAGGAGGAAGAGGCATCACTATTTTGAGGCATACACTAAATACATAGTATACATTCATGTCTGCATGCATGCGCGCACACACACTAACAGATCAAACCATGGCTTTTGGCGTTTCTACATTTACTTAAAGCTCACACACACTTTGAAAACTAACGAACATCACACACCCGTATATGTCCTCTCAAAGAGGTTGACAGGTTGTCACATGACTAAAACACAAACAGCAACACTTACAAAACAGACAGGTACATACTTGCACTTTCAGTCATTGCTAGTTTTTTTTCCCCAAGAAAAACATGTCTTCAAGGTTAGGGATGAACCATTTGTAACAAACACACTAGTATTTGGTTTCTGCTACCTTGTCATTCACATATAACATGGAAAATAAAGAGTCACTGTGTTGGCTGTTGATGTCCAGTTTCATGAGTGAGGCAGAGGAAGATGCATTACATTAATGCAATTCTGCAAACGGTCCAAAATAAGTTTATGTTATGCGTAGGATTATGTCACATTATGTATAGCCACATTATGTGTATTTTGTGGTTTTGATAAAACTGACAACTGTGAACAGTGACACTCTCCACAATGATAATTCCAAAGAGGTGTGATGAATAGATATTTGTGCACCTACACCCAAACACTCATACACACACACCTGTGCAACAAACCAAACCTTGCTTTTTCTCTATCTGAGGAGTCCAAACCCCAAACCATAAGGAGCTGTGAAGTAAATTTAACAGTAATAAAAGCCATATCCAATTATATTTGGCTTCATAAATATATATATATATATATATATATATATATATATAGAAATGTAAAAGCTACCTGAAATGTCAAATGCATATAAAACAGAACTGTTAGTGGATGGGAGATCTATGCATTCAGATGTCATATTTGATCTGAAAGTGCTTAATAGAGTGAGATATGCGTATACTTCGTATACTGCCCATTAGTGATTTCTTTAGTACTTCTAGTACAGTTGTTTGAAACAATGTAACAAATCATGAAATCACAAAATGGTGATGAAAACCAAAAGGATATTTGTGCTACTATACTCCCGTCTCGAATACCCAATAGATATATCTTTATGGCAGGTACTATCTCACACGTACATTGAACGCTGCCACATTTAGGAATGATGGGAAATAGAGCAGCTGGATTGCTGGATGCAAGAGTCCAGCCATCGCATGTTCTGGATGGAGATGCCTTTGGCAGAACTGGGATATGAAGGAGGGGTGGAATCCCCACTTGTGCTACATGTCCAGCAGAGGGCGAAGGATCTCCACTCACACAGCGTTGGTGATGATGACATCTCTGTGCAGGCCTTCAATGTTTGCAGGCTCAGGGGTGATGCCCTTCATCAGACGCTGAGGAGAAGAGAATTAGTGAGTAAACATGTTGTGGACTACAGGCTTTAAAGCCATAAGTAAATGAATGAAGGGATTAGATAAAAAAAAAAATCAGAAAACAGCCAGAAAAGTCTAAAAGTCTAAGTCAAAACAGCCTAATTAATTCATTTTGTTATGAAATGTACATGGGACACCTGGCATGTATATGGACATCATGACTGATGCAGTCTGCCAGCCAGACAACTCAAAGGAGTAGTTTGGATGTTCTAGAGTCCCCTGCTGCCTGTGAGGCAAAATGCAATTTCAATAAAAACACTAATAAGCCTTCCACACACTCCAATCGACCTCACACCCTCTGCTTATACTACTCTAAGGTATCTTTTAAACATATATGATTATTACAGGGCTAGAAAGACTTTTAAAGACATTAGAAATCAGACCTTTAAGGTTCCTTGTCAATTAAGAAGGAGAACTAGTCAAAAGCTCCTTCCACCACAACAAACTGACTCAATAATTCATCTAGAATTCTATAGTTTGCCAAGAAATATTTTATAATGTTCTGACAGAACTCTGTCCACGCTCTAAGCATTTTCTCCCACTGATCTCAGCTTAGCTGCACTGCTTTTGGAATTTCAGGAGAAAACTGGGAGGATCTCCAAGAAATGCACTTTTTTTTCCCCTGTGCATGGGCTGATGACAAGTGCATTGTGTTTTCTCAGTCTGGTAAATCATTACGAATAAACTAGCTAAAGGCATATTCTGTGAGCAGTGATTAACTGTGCCCATTGCACAATAAATGTAAAACAGCTCTGACTGTTAAATGCCATTATTCCATTAGAGTTAGAGGAAAAGAAGAAGTCCTTTCGAACTACGTTCTCTCCTTTATTTTTAGCCTAAAGTAAGCTTGAGCCAGCCAAAGGAGGGCTTAATAAATGAGCCAAAGAAGAAACTGATTACAGCAGCTTTAAAACCAGAGTTATTAACTTTGGAATTGTTTGCTGAGGTTAATGGAAGCTTGTAAGCCATCATTATTATTTGAGCGGGTTGATGTGGTGATCTACAGTGATGCACCTCTGCACTTTCACCTGTAACTACCTCAAAACACCAGCAATATCGCCTCTGTAAATGTTTGTTATTTTTAATGAGGTAACAATATTCAGTTTGGTATAACTTATCCATTAATGTCACTGAATATTGGATGAAAATGCAGATGTTATTAGAATTTTTCCAGTCAGTTACCAGTAAAGGGTAGCTAACTCCAATATATTAATCATATTTTAGAACTAGAGTGTAAATAACAGCTATTATCCTTGCAGCAATAACCAGTTAGTGAGTGTATAGACTACTGCTATGTCTGAAATGGTGCCTTACAGTGTATTATGGGTAAACTCTACTAGGTAGGGTATGCGGTTTGGAGCTAAGCTACTGCAGGGCATTGGATATTCATCAATAAAGTTTCATTTATTTAATTCCCCAAATAACACACTATATCGTGAACAGAGTGTGATTTTGGAAATTATTAACACCTACAGTACATCTGCAGGGTTTTGTTCCAGTGCTAATATAACTCAGCTGAACCAGTTAATCAAAACCTCAAAACAATAAAGCCAAGTGTGTTGGAAATGAACATTCACTCTGAGTGCTGCTCCTAACTGACCAAGGATGCCTTACACCAAGGACGTGTGTCTTTACCACCAGGTAACAGCTTTAATGCTAAACACACATCCTATCTGACACACCTTTTCAGCACCAGTGTGTATTTAAAGCATATACAAACACGCAGCCCTTGTTCTGACTGACAGCTCCATCAAAAGCAGCCGGATGAGAAGCAGGATGGCAGCGGCATCTGGACCATGCTCGCATCTCTCGTCACATCTCACGTAGACCAAATGGATAATGTGAGTCACAGTCTTATGAGAGTGTGTTTATCTAATTTACCTGCATCTCCTCATTGTCGCATATGTGCTACTGCATAATGACAGATGGGTTTCGGTGCTGTTGTTTTCTGCTGCTGGCGTACCTGTTTGAAGGTCCCTTTGGTGGTGAGCAGGTGGTAGACCATGTAGGAAGGCACGCAAATGAAAGAGGAGACACCAATGCAGTAGCCCAGTACAGTGGTCCAGAATGGGTACAGGTAGTCAAACAGCCTCACCACAGGAGGGAAGGCCAGGAAACTTCCAATGATGAACTATAAACACATAACACATGGAACAAATAAGCTTCCTGTTAGATGGGAAGTTTAGTGGTATGTTCACTGATGTATGGGACAATTAGTTAATTATTATGGGACAAGGTTGCATTTGCAAAATACTTGATTTGACATTACTAATATTACCTAATACACAAAATACACTTAATACAAAATACAAAGCTAAAATAATTTAAATCAACAAGAGCTAGATATTATTAATCAATTCTACCTGAATTGCATTGGTGTAAAAGGCCTCTTAGAGATGTGATTTGAGGACAGGTGGAGCAGCAACTGGGATGGCCACACTCCTATGTCTTAGTCCTACCTGATTAAATCTTACTTTGCAAATCATACTTTACTTACTTACCACCATTCTATCTGTTGTTTTTTCCATCACATTTAAGGGCACTTTCATACTTTTTCCAAACCTGATGCTGTTCGCATGAAGATTTTACTGTTTGGTTGAGACTAAAAGCAGTTTTTGAACCTGTGTGAAGTTTAGGGAATCGATCCCTGAAACCAAATGAACTCAGATGCAAACTGTACCATGCAATAGGGCACATAGGGCTGGGCTTAGAATAGCATGCTTATTTGAACTTGTCAAGTAATTTCCTGTTTCAGCTTCAACAATGGCAGGAAAGTGTATATTGTGGTCTGCAGATTAGATATAATGCCTTCTAGATTTATGGAGTGTAGAAAGCATTTAAACTCATAAATTAGCCTTGTATAAAAGTGAGTAGCTTTGACTAAAATGATTTATCTGCCAGCTACTTGAATAAACATTGATAAGAACACTACACTGTACCTTTTCTCTTCATTTTTTCCCCAATTAGTGATGAAACAAGGCCAGGATAAATCTTGAGTATGGACTTGGATATTCAGGGCAAGTATGAAAACACCCTAAATGTCCCTGGGTTTACCATGTCACAAAGACGAAAGAATATGGTGATGTGAGTGTGTTTTGGACTTGTTTCACTTGTGGCTGGACTGACCAGTAGGAAGCAGGGGCAGATGGCCACCCAACACACCCTCCAGAACAGACCCGGGGAGAAGCCAAGCATCAGCTGCACATCATTGCAGAACCGTGTTGTCCCTCGACACACACATAGACACACAGTGAGGCCACATAATATAGTACAGAACCACAGAAGATTTCCTAGATGGCTCTGTTAAAGTTCAGGTATTTACCATAAAACCAGGAAACAGCAATGACTTCAAGGAAGACTACAGTGATGACGGCAGGGCCTGTTGCATATTCTTCAAACAGTTTCACCACAAACGCCCCTCCCTATATCAAAATCACAATGGTAACAGCACTTATTTCCACAGGAACACATTTTAAAAATAATAATGAAATTCTAATAATTAATCCTTTGTAATTTGTTATAGTTCCCAGAACACATTCTCGTTGTTATTTCAATGCACAGTGGAATGTGAGAGGACTCACATAGGTAAGTGTGGACAGAGCTCCCAGGTAGCAGACACACACCAGACCTAGCACAAACCACTCTCTCCTGCGGGCCAACAGGTGGGGAAACTCATCCAACATGGCGGTGATCACTCCTTCCAGCCCAGCAAACTGCAGGTGGAGATATAAATGGTGCTAATAAAGTGAGTATCACTGGTTACACAATGCAGACCCTGGCGTTAACTATAACTGTAACAAACACACACTCACAGCTCAGTGCATTCTGACAAAGCCATGCATTGAGCAGGAACAAAGACCAGACCCACCGATAATCTCATTAGTGCATCGTGATAAGCACATGCTGTCATTCATTGTGGCTGTTTACCACAGAAACTGTATGAGTGGTTTAATATGATCCTTTAGGAAAGAGGCATTTAGAAGGGCAAACCAGGGACAGCAGAGTGACCAATAGCCTAAGTACAGCAATTGACAGACAACACTGTGTCAGCCAAAACGTTGTGCTCTTAGCCGATAAACTAAATGCTTAGTAAAAACCTGCTTAGAGCTCCACATGCTATTATTAAGATAGAGCTGGGCTAATTAACTAGTGGGACAGAGAGACTGACCGTGCTATCTAATCCCAGCATGATGATCATGAGGAAGAAGATAATGGCAAGGAAAGTGCTAGCAGGCATGTTGGTGATGGCCTCAGCATAGACGATGAAAAGTAGACTGGGACCTAAAACGAGAGGCAAATTTGATGAAAAACTTCAATAGAAAATGCAGCATCAATAAGCTTCTGTGTACTCTTAACACACCTATATCAACATATCTCTTCAGCAGATTTTATAGAAAGTAAAAGTTAGAGCCATCTTAAGGCATATGTGAGGAAACAGAATGTTGTGTCTTTACATTTAAGATGTTGGTACAAATAAAGCTTCTGGTTCTCACCAGCATCCTTTGCTACTGTCTCCACCCCCTCCTTCCGCATCTCAGCCATGTAGCCCAGTACGGTGAAGATCACAAAGCCTGACATGAAGCTGGTCAGACAGTTCACTGAGCTCGTCACCAACGCATCTCTGAGACACAAATAGAAACTATTTACACAATTCTTTCTTTTTAGTTATTTGATGAGTTAATGTTAATTAATGTTTATTATATATCTCAAACGATATTTAATATTGACAAAATGGCAGATTAGTGGTGGGCTTTGAGAAACAACCAAGAGCAGATAAGACCAGATGTTTAATATTTGGAATCATATAGCGTTGTACTTGTAACAGTTGTTGTGAAAGGGATTGTAGCTGGCAAAGGCCAGGAGCACACCAAAACCTGGACCCAGAGAGAAGAAGATCTGGGCTGCTGCATCAATCCAAACCTAATAAACAAAGAGAAGGAGAGAAATTTGATCATGTAAAAGGTGAGGACAGTATTAAATATAATACCCACAATACAAAGAAGTCTTGCTAAGGATTGAGCTTGCTTTTAGTTTGTGCTCACCGTAGTGCTCAGGAGCTTCTCCCAGTTAGGCTTCAGGTAGAAGACAACACCTCTCCATGCTCCCGGCAGAGTGGCACCTCGCACCAGAAGGATCAACAGAACCACATATGGAAGAGTTGCTGTCACCCATACTACCTACCAGAGAAAAGCACAAGTAGCTAGCTTATGATATGAGCTCTGGGTCCTCCTGTCCATGGTTATTATTCGACTCCTGGCCCAAGAAGGCAATAGCAACACTAAGATTCAAACTTGTGATCTCGCAGTGATAGGGGTTCTTCTCCTTTGTTCTTCTCACCTTGCCAGAGGTCTTAACCCCCTTCCAGATGCTGAAGTAGACGATGCTGAAGATGAAGAGCAGACAGAGGGCCAGCTGCCAGCTCACTGCACCCAGCTGATGAAGACCTGGGGACAGGTGCACCTGCAACACCTTCCGTCTGAGAGAGAGAGAGAAAGAGAAAGACAGAGAGAGGGGTAAGTAAAGATAGAATAGAGAAGCTGCTCGCATTGGTGAGGGAACATAAGAGCAACATTTTTAATGGCTGAATCAAAAAACAGTGGAAATTGAAGGTGAATAAGAGTGCTGAGAAAAGGGGTGATGAGTGATTACTCACTACTGAAGGTCAAAGGGAAACACATTTATATGGAAAACAGGAAATTCCTGCTGATATAGCAAGAAAAGCTTGCTGGCTCCCAGTGCGTAATAAGCCTAAAACTCAGCAAAGCCTGCAAATCTCCCCTAAAGCATCAGAATAAAGTGAAGCTAACCAGTCAAAACTGGTTTAGATCTACAAAAGACACTGACATACCATATGCTCTTCTAATGTGAGGGGCTGCTCATATGTATGTATGTCTCATCTATGACTCTACATCCTCATAATCTATATGAAACTTTCTGCTGTTGTTTTTTTTTTCCTTCATGCTAATCCTCCCTTGCTCACTCTCTGGCCTGCTCTGTAGGTTCCTGGCACTTACATGCACTTACGTATAGAACTCCTCGGCAGGCGAGATGGATTCATTGGTCCAGGAGATGTTGCTGTCGGTGGAGAGGTACTGCTTGCAGTTGGCCGTGTTCCAGGGGTTTTTGCATGTCGACCATGGAAGCGTAGAGTTGAAGGAGGACAACAGGTAATACAGAGCCCAGGCCATGATGGTGTTGTAGTAGAAGGCAATGTACAGGGCAATAATGCAGATGGCAAAGCCAATCCCTATAAAAGAGACGCAGTAAAAGAAGTTCTGCTTCACTCTGCTTCAAGCGTCTTCCACTTCAGTAAGAGACGTGCTGATGACATTTAGGACATTTCCATAAAATCGAAGTTCTATAGAAGCTGGCATTTTGCAAGGGAAATGTGACAATTTCCATAACAGAGAGTACAACAGCTATCAACAAAGTGGCACACATGCACTAGAGAGAAACTGGGAAGGAATCACGAAAGAGTGCATTATCAGTCTCGTCGCTCTCATCCCGTCCATCTAGCACCAATCAGTTTGGAGTGACATGGAGTGACTGCTTTTCTAGTCATAAAAGTAAGAACGTTCTGATCTTAAATTTTCATATCATGCTAATTCCTTATCCTTTTTATCAATGTGTATGAAATTAGCCTTATATTATACTAGAAAAATCTTGTGCTTATTTTGTTGGGCAGCATTTTATGTGGAAAGGAACCTTGAAAGCTGCCTCAAACATGCAAGCACAGGAATGATATTCTAAAGTGCCCAAAATATCAATACTGTGTGTGTTGAATAAAAAGGAGTATATTATAAAACCGATAATATTTGGACATGCCTACTCAGAAGTGAGAGCTGTGAAAGAGAGAGCAGTCTTACCCTTGAAGATGGGGCAAATGTGTTTCCAGATGGATATACAGCCACTGCGGTGGAACTGCCCCAGTGCCAGCTCCATGTAGAACAGGGGAACCCCGCCAAACACTGCCATCAGCAGGTAGGGCAACAGGAACGCACCTGGACAAATAGTTGGGATAGGAATAGTTTAGAGAACAGGAGTTTGTCAACAGGTTTAAACATGTGATAAATGCTTGAATTCTCTGGAACTAAAGAAAACTCTCAACTTTCATCACATTCATTCATATCAAAAGATGATTAAAAACAAAAACATCAACGAAGAAATGGTTTCTGAGAAACAAAAAAAAAAATAGAGAAATGTATGTATGTTTCACCCTGCCAAAGTAAAGAGTGGTAGAGAAAGGCAGCACCAGTACAGACAAGCCTCCCTGTTTGATTAAAGCTTTATTTGTGTTCTTTTGACATGAGTGGAAAGATAGCAGTTGATTTAGTAGCTGTGAGGCAGGTTATTAAACAATAAGAGATTGAAGTCCCTCTCATGAAAGCCACAATTAGTGTTGGTAGTAGCAAGTGTGTCCCTAGCTGCTCTATCTCTCTCTCGCCCTCCCATCTTGCCTGGTAGAACAGGAAATTACAAAGATTTTATTATTTCAAATTCAAAGGAAGGAGGCTGAATCCTGTTTGGAGTGAGAACATGAGCAGTCGAGTATAAAGAGGAGAAAGAACAGTGGAGTTCCCTATAAAATAACACACTGTCTATTTGTTCTCTCTAAAGTACACAGAATCTAATCGATCATGTTTCAGAAAAGAAACACAAATCTTTCTGACAAGTTGTTGTGACCATTAAGTTGCTCTTGGCTTCAGTCGGGCTCTAGGTTACAACAGGCAGAATGTCATGCGTGAAATCGTGACTGCTTACTGTCTGGTGGTGTAAATGTATCGATCTGTCCTCTGCCCATAAACTCACCGCCTCCGTTCTGGTAGCAGATGTATGGGAAGCGCCACACGTTGCCCAGGTCCACTGCGTAGCCGATGACCGACAGGAGGAAATCCACCTTCTTGCTCCATGTCTCCCTGGGTGGATCCAGACTGGTCTGCTGGACCACAAGCGTCCTGAATCCCCCAGAAGCACTTGTCCTGTCCCCTACAGCCCCGGTGCCTTCCCTCGGGCTCTGAGCCGACGTGCTGGGGTACCCGTTTGACACCTGTGTGGGCCCTGAGACTAGTTTCTGCCCTTTCTCAGCAATGCTGCCATCCACCAGCCTGTCATTCTCTTCAGATTTGTCCTTCTCATCTTGGTCCTCTCGGTTAATCATCACTGCCTGTTTCATCTCCATGGTCAAGGGTGAGATGCTGTGATTGGCTCTGAGGAAAGTTTTCTAGCACTGGCTGATATGGCGCCCATGAGGGGACTCAGACGATGGAGAAGGAAAGATGGACTGGCAGAGCAGGAGAATGGAGAGGTAGCAGCAATGGACCTGATTGTTTAGCCACCTTAACAAGCTCCAATAAACCCCTGCTGCAAAAAAAAGAGAACAGAATTCACTTCAGAAAGTTGACATTTTCCATTTTTACTTTTTCACACGTCCACAGGGGTGACATGGAAAACACACACAAGCCAGTCCAGCGATTACTTATTTGACTGCTGTGAGTCCAAACAAATTACATCTAATATGAACCATGCAGATTCAAACAGACCCTGCAACATGGGGTTAAAAACTGTAAAAAACGGAAGGAAATTTGTACAGGCCTGCGCAAAATTACACTCAGGGGAGCTGCCAGAACACTTTTATTTATTTTATTTTCCCTTGACATTGTTGGTGTTGCTGAAATTAACATGTGAGACATTTGAAATGCCTGGTCTTTGTCTTTATATGAAACAAGCACAAACATCATAAATTAGGAAATGAAAACTTGAGAAAATAAGTTGTGAAATATGAACAAGAATGCCTACCTCAACTGAAATTATGCTCGACAAATAAACTTTGAAGTTATGACATCAGTGCTTTCCCGCTGTTTTTACAGCAAAAAATGAATCCTTTATAATAATGGGAAATCAAGTGGTGTCAAGATTTCAAAACAACTTGAGGGGAAATTAAGCATGAAATTGAGAAAACAAATTGCAAAGCACCATGGGTCATTTGTAAGCATTACTAATTAAAGAAAATATTTGTTCAGAAACCACACATTTAATACAGTTAGATAAAAGAAACCCTCAATAATCAGATAAAGCAGTTTTTGCAAAGCAACAATGGAACAATGAATACCCTCTGCCTGCTCTTAATTTAATTTAATTTAATTTTTTTTTTGCAAGAGGGAGGGTAGTTGTGTCCTCATCTTTCACTTTCTTAGCCAGAAAAAGGAATTAATGAAAATAACCATAATGATACTATCAACCTTAAACAATATTCTCTTAAAAAAGAATACCCTTTTAAAGTGTCTAAACCATTTGGCACAGCGGTTTGCCCACACATGCATTTTATAAAGTTTACAGTGGAAGCAGGTTTCCAATGTTCCTTCAGCTCTACATTTTTATTAGGTCTTCCTAATGATTAATTGTGTGCAACCAAAAAATCTCCACCTAAATTTCCTAATAATTATTTTTTTAATGGTCATATCCAGTGTGGTGAAGGTGGAAAGTGTTACACAGAAACAATCGGCACAGAATTTGATTTTCACACACGGCTACCATTGTTCAGGTTTAATACATTAAATAAGATTTTCCTTAACACAAAGTCTCAAAGTTGCACATTAGAACTCTAGGGCTCGATACATTTAAACGAGAAACTTTAACTGGTGTTTAAAAAGAACCAGAAAATTCTCTCTCTTCCACGCTGGTGGAAAGCTAGACTTTCGTCTAAATACGACTAAAATATGTTTACACATGGCAACCCTGAGAGAAATAAATAGGAGCCACTTTGAACATTTCTAATAGTTCCAGCCTAAAAAGCTGTTTAATCTGCGATTTTCCCAACTGATTTCACCTCGGATAATGGAATATTCCTCATTTCATCCTCATACATTCAAAGTTATGCTAGATTTTAATTTACTTTACTGGATCCAGTTGGACCTAGTTCTGTTCTGGCTATTGCTATTCTTGCTATCAGGAGTCCAAAATGAAATGTTGAACCCCAAAAAAGTCAACTATAATTAAGATGTTATCATTTTATCATTAGTTACCAAACTTTTAATACCCAGAGACATTGGAATCAAAGATTGCATTATTTTTTTTTTCAAGAATTCACCCAAATTGGTCGGGTAATCCGGTATAAAGTGACATAAGCCTAAACTCTAGATAGAGTTTCTCTAAATTCTCCACATATTCAAAAATAAGCATCAGTTTGTCTAGCAGAATATTTGTTTGTGCAATAATTTCTGAATTTTTTATTTTGCTTTAAATGTAACTGGTAGAGGAATATAGAGAACACAGAAATATTAAACACGCATTGATTGTACATTGGATGCCCATAGTGTTATTGTAACCTACAGATCGATTTGTGCATCATCACATCATGGAGCATTGCTACAGTTTCCACAACGTTCAAAAGCTGATTTAAAAAAAATCATTCTGACCATATTTTTTTGCAAAAGTTAACCATTCGACATTCTTACATCCTTAATCACTTTGCACAAAGTTACCACAAGCACATCCATCAGCAATTTCAGTTCATAGAGCGTATCAAGATGTATCCTACAGCACAAAGAGAAGCATGCAAACACATACAAGTAAAAACCTGTCACCCAATTTTTTTTTGGGAAACATGTTTCTGTACACAGCATGCGCAGTACAACCCTACCGTGCAGCAGTGGAGCGGTTCTGCGGGGGTCTGTGTGCGCTGGGCTGGTGCTCACCGACCCTGGGAGCCAAGTGCGTAAGACACACCTCCCTAACACTCCTGCACACGTACACACACACACACACACACTCTCTCTCTCTCTCCTTTCCTTATACACACATTTACAGTGGTCACCAGCTTTACTGATCACTCACTCTTTCTCCCTCGGTCCCAGTCCTGTTGTGTAAATGTGGTGGTGTGCGCACAGGTGATGTACTCTGGACTCTCCTTCTACTTCCTCTCCATAGTTCGTTATTTACAATGAACTACACACAGCCACGCGACGCTGATCTGCATCTTCATTTTCCTGGTATGTGAGCTACATGTAAACAGGGAAACTGCTGTTTCATTCTCTGAAACAGAATAAATAAACACCCTTTACACTGATGTGACAGTACACAGCTAGAGCACTACTAACAAAACTAGCAAAACTACCATATAAAATCTTTTTAGGGAAACTTCACATCTGTAACAGGTAATTCAGGAATTTCAAGAATGGGGCCTTTTCATAATGTGATATAGTATTATGAAACACATACTGTGATCATGTTTAAAAACAAACAAAAACAAAAACAAAAAACAAAAGCCCTTACTTTGCTTAACTTAATCCACAGAATTTTTTTTTTTTTCTTTTTTAGGAATTTCAGGGCAAGGTACATCAATTCCCATCTGTTACTCTGGCATGTATTAAATCAGGGCTGACCCAGATTCTAATAATCCTAGTGAGAATTTTCTTTCTTATTCCCTCCATCTCACATTGGCTCCAGGAAGGAAGTGACCATTTATTCATTTCTAAATTGACAGAATAATTAATACAATTATTTTATTTTGACAATATCTGTACAACTAGGAAGAGTTTAGATTAAGATTATACACTGTAATATACTTAGTTCTATGTATTTGCACACATTATGTAATGATAAATATACAGTATGTATGAATAAAGTCTGTTCTATATCTCTTATATCTGTTACTAAAAGTACATGCATGGAAAACACGCACAATGTAAATGCTCAAGGTGTAATTCTTGATGACTTCATGTCCATTATACACTCGGAACTATTTCTGTCAACAATGTGCTTAATGACAACACTTCATGTGTAAGAAAAGGAAAGGAAGAAATAGAAAAGGAATCAAAGAAAGCCCGTGCAACCCAAATAAACATGGATATAAACTGTATTGTTTTTCACATGTGAATAACACTGTATTAT
Source organism: Pangasianodon hypophthalmus (assembly GCF_027358585.1). Classification (NCBI taxonomy): domain Eukaryota; kingdom Metazoa; phylum Chordata; class Actinopteri; order Siluriformes; family Pangasiidae; genus Pangasianodon; species Pangasianodon hypophthalmus. Next base: position 13,453,623 of record NC_069723.1, on the reverse strand, counting down.
CTGCAGTCCAAAAGAGAAAAAATGTCAGCAGGGAAAAATGATGTTTTATCAGTAAGGAAGTTAACACCCTCACTCTTACAAACACACCCAGAAGTAAAGAAACTCCGGCACGTTACTAAATAATTACAGAGCTTTTCTCTTGCAACATATTTTCCCTTTTCTCTTATCATTATCACTGCTGTCAGTTTGGGAGGTGAAGTTTACATATATTTATATCCTCTGAGGCAGATAAAACCTGTCACCGCATTGTTTTTCAACTAGCAGCCACACGGCACTGATCACTATCTAAAGCCATACAAAAGAGAACAGTAATGAACTCCCATGCCACAGACAGCAGTCGGATTCCTGGCACAGAATTTTACCCCCTCATAGTGGAGTATGAAGACATATTTTAGAACGTAGGATTTATGGCATGGTGTACTGGCAATCCTGTTACGAACACAGAAAAAGATACATGGGACGGATAAATTAGACATATTTAATCATCATTTTTTATTGACATCTATGTAACGACAATATATCACATCCTTTTCACTGAGTTTAGGTCACAGCCAATAATAGTATGGAGAAAAAAAGTCACCTGTGTTCTGTTAACTCAGTTTATAAGAGGCATGAATGAAATGTGCAGTAATAGGGTGTTATGCCAACGATTGTGGTTTCTCCAGACGCCATGAGCGTATGTTGGCATGACCAACAAACTCTGACCTTTGAAACATGTTGGTGTGTTTTCCAGCGTCTGTCTACGGGGGTAGGGGGTACAGATCAAAGACGTGACGGATCAAGGAAAGGAGAAGGAAAGATGAAGGAGGAGAGTCCTGAGGGCTAACAGAATAGAAAATGAGAGCGATATAGAGAGACAGGAAGAGAGACGGAGAGGTTAATTTCTTTAATCTGTTTTTTTTTTTTTTTAGATGATTCTTTGATCGTGTCTTTTGTTCTTCTTGTTCTTGCTTTGTCTCCTGCCTCTTCATAACCCTCACTTAACCTCCATAGTTTATTAATCTTTACTTCTTGTCTTAGCACTAAGCCTAAATTTATCTGAGGGCTGTTGTTTTGTTTTGTAAAATAGAGGGATGTTCTGTAGACATGGCCAAAGACGGACAGCACCCTTTCCAAAACTGGTGCTATAACAGCCACAGTGGCGTCTAACAGTATTTTGTGTTACATTAGAAGTTTGCAAATAATACTATACTTGGTTCAAGAACTTTACAATGTTGGATTTGTAGATGGATTGAGAGAAGTTTAGCCTACCTGAGAACCCAGTCCATGGTAAATCCCTTCACAGTGCTTTCAGCATCCCTTCAAGGCCACACTGGAGAGGCATATCAGCTCACTCTGAAACCCCAACTTTACACACAAGCACACACAAGCTGTGAGGCACCAAAAAAAAAAAAAGGTTTGCTGAAGCAAAGTTGCATTGCGTCTAATTCCAGAAAGCGGTTTTTCTAGTCTTGAGCACACTGATCAAACGTTCCCCCTCAGACGGCTATCTTGCTGATTACTATGTCATTGTCTTAAGACTGCAGCCAAGGGATTGTGTGGTGGATGATGTCAGAGTTAAATTTAATAGATGATCTTAGGATCTGCGAAAAAAATCTAGCCACAAAAAAGTATTACGCGACAGACGGACATAACTGTTACCTCTTACGCACACACACACGCAATGGCTTTTTCCTCACAGTTCACAGTGCAGGAGACTCTTGAGCAAACAAACACACGTAGACATATACACACAAACATGGGAAGCTTGCCTTCCCAATCTGCCTCAGCTACTAGGTTAATCCTCAACAAGCTGAGAGAATGGAGTGCAGGGAGGGAGAGAGGAGGGCGGAGAAACAGACTAGTCAACATCTAAAATAGGTGAAGAGTTCATTAAAGCGGGGTGGATTTATAGAATGGAACCAGACACTTGAATCCCATCAGTGTCACTCAAGTGCTTGCTAAAATTCTTAATAAGTGGCTGAACTGAAAATGTAGAAAACCTGCAGAGAGAGAGAGAGAGAGAGAGAGAGAGTAGTGTGAGAAGTCTAGTCAAAGTGCTTTTTTGCAAAAAGCACTGTACGGAGTAAGGGTTCTTGGAAGCTCTCGGATGGGACAAGGACGTTAAGGCGCTGCCAACAACCAATACACTTCTTAAAATCCCTTTAAAGCTTCCCTTTTGGCCTACTGCATGGGGCCCAACTACCTCTCACAGCAGTACATCCCCCCATCAGGCCAAGTAAGACACAATCAATCTTCCACAAAGTGCCAAACAGGAATTTTACATCCATGCAAAATAGTCTAATAATGTCATTTCTTATGAGGGGCTGAACATTTTATTGAATATAAAATGCTGTACAGATGTCTTGTTTTGCGTGCATTCCCTCAGGCTGAATCAAGCATCCCAATCTGAAACAGGGAATTCTGTAAAAGATTTTGCACTTGAGCTTTAGTACATGTTTAATAAACTGCTTATTGATGGCTATATTCTTAAATAGGTATTTCTTTATTTGTATTTATATAGATCCAGTATAGATGCTATAGTATCTGGAGAGTAAACTCTTCATGGGGAACAATTAAGCCATGATATTTGATTATTTAGGAAAGAAATTAAAAAGCAAAAATTTACAGATCCCAGATTAGCAAGGATTGGAGGACACTTACTCTAGAGCTGTGGAACGTCACGTAGCCACATTCATAAACAAGATTCCCCCATTTTTAGAAAATAATCTAACAGGACTTTACACAACTTGTATAAATGACTGCTGCTCACAGGTTATCTGAGACTCACACCGGCTGATATGCTTAACATTAGAGTCAAGTATGTGACCTTTACTGACCCCTAATGGACTGACTCATACACAGCGTCTCATGCACAAACTTCACTTGCATATTATGTGAAAACTACTTTTGGATATTTGTCATGCTAAAAGATCCTCACATAAAATGTAACATAAGACAAGAAGAACATGAGGAAACACAAATACATTTTTTAAATGATCATTTCATTTATTGAAAGAAAAAAGGTTATACAACATCCATCCATCCATCCATAAGGCTAAAAGTATGTGGACACCTGACCATCACAGCCATATGTAGGCCTTCCCCAAACTGTTGCCACAAAGTGGGAAGCGCACAACTGACTAGAATATCTTTGTATGCTGTAGCATCACAATTTCCTATCAGTGGAACTAATGTTCCAGCATGCACACAAAACGAGGTCCATAAAGACATGGTTTTCCAATGTTGATGTGGAAGAACTTGAGTGCTCTGCGTAGAGCCCTGACCTCAACCCCACTGAACATCTTTGGGATGATTCAGAATGGGGTCTGAGCACCAGGCCTTCTTGTCCAACATCAGTGCCCAACCTCACTAATACTCATGTGGCTGAATGGACAAATCCCCACAACCAAGCTCCAAAATCAAGTGGAAAGCCTTCCTAGAAGAGTATTTCAATTCATATTAATGCCCATAGTATTGGAAAGGGATGTTTAACAAGCACATCTGGTTGTGATGGTCAGGTGTCCACATACTTTTGGCCATATAGTGTATATCAGCCATATGAAAAAGTAATTGCCTCCTAAACTCCAACCAAATGCTTCAGATACCTGGAGATCAGTCTTCACATCACTGGAGAGGAATTTTGGCCCACTCTTATTTGCAGAATTGCCTTAATTCAACCACACTGGAGGGCTTTCGAGCATGAAGTGCCCATTTAAGGTCCTGCCACAGCATCTCAATGGGGTTCAAGTCAGGTCTTTGACTTGGCCACTCCAAAACCTTAATGTTGTTTTCTGTTAACTAAGGCCCGAAGAGACTAAGCATCCCTACACCATCACACTACCACCACCATGTTAGACTGTTGGTATGATGTTCTTATTGTGGAATATTGTGTCAGCTTAAGCCAGATGTAATGGTACCCATGTGTTCCAAAGAGTTCCACAGTTCTTCAAGGTGTTGTTCAAGGTGTTGTTCCACAGTTCGTCAAATACCCTGTTCCTCAGGGTTAGCAGTGTTTTTTCACTTTGTAACTCTTCTGTGGATAGCATTTTTGCCCAGTCTCTTTCCACTGGTGGAATCATGAATGCTAATCTCATCTGAAGTCACTTTTTGTTACTTCCTATGAGAGTTGTCAGTGTGTTTTTGGAGGAATTTTGGTAGCCCAGCCACTTCTGAGAGAATTCACCACTGTTCCAGTTTGGGTCTCACCATCCCAGAGCCTTAAAATGGCTTTGTAACCCTTTTGAGAATTATACATTTCAATAACTTTCTCTCTCGTTTCTTCTGGAATTATTTTTTGTTCGTGGCACAGTTCGTGCTGCTTGCTTGCTGAGACCTTTTAGCCTACTTCACATTGCTGCAAACGTTAAGTGATGGTTAGATTCAACATTGCTGGCAGTAATCTAGCCTGCATGTGTCTAGTCTAACTGAACCTAATTATCAATTAAATTTGATTAATTGGTTGATTGAGTAACTAAGGGGGCAATTGCTTTTTCAGGCAGGGCCAGCTGGCATTAGATTATTTTCTTTCTTCTATAAATGAAATGGTCCCTTCTCATATTATATTTTGTTTGAAGTTCTAAAACAATTAAATGTGACAGACATGCAAAAATTTAAATTATGGCACTGAAAAAAAAAATTTGTATATATATTTTTTAAACTGAAATTCAGGCCTAATTAGTGTTAAAAGTCAGAGGTTGGTTAAGTTTAAAAAGACAGTTAAGTTCCAGCAATTTCAAAATCACCCTACCTTCTCATGAAATAACCAAGTAGAAGTTTGGAGTTCAAGCATTCCACGAAAACAGGAACAGGCTGACCATAAAATCCAAATTGGGTCAAAATGAGGCCTCTTGGCAAGGTCTCCTTGCAAAGAGATCTCAACAGGACTCTCCGGGTAAAATAAAAATTACATAAATATATCTAAATAGACTCCCTGTTCAACAATAGGATGTTATATGGTATGTATTTTTATGTATACAACAGTTAGTTCTGGTCCACCTATGTGATTGGACAAGCAGTGTTCCAAGAGTGTTGATATTTAGTATAACAGCACTGGCACATTTCACGGTTTGTATCATTCCGTTTGTCTGTGTTCACTACCTAACATTCCCATTCTAGCAGTAATTTGTTACACTGAAACCATTACTACACTTGCTATGGGCTGTCAGTCTCTTGTGTGGCTTTTTTGGGAATTATTTCCATTGTCGAAAATTTAAACAAAATATTTGTCCATATTGATCCTGAAGTGTCAGTTACTCGATATTCATTTCTTGTTTGTAGAACCGTTGTCTAAAAGCAATATCACACTCGCAATTGTGCTGTTGTACTGAATATCGGCATGGCTGTGATCACCTGCGGCACTCATTCCTACAGCCGGATATATTGATATTCAGTATAACAGCACTCTTGTTCGTGTGATATTTTTTAATTATATAAATGTGTTGTCAACTGAGAAGAAATACACTTTAGGCAGCAATCCCATTGGTTTAACAGGCCCTCATTAATATTTCCAGGACATTTTATTTATTTGCCAGGTGTTTCCATGACCTCAACTATACATTTCCAGCAAATTCCTCCAGGACATGTTTGATCCCTGACATACGTGATCAGTAGAGATCTGTCACGTCTTCACTGTCTCCAGATTTTGAACACAGTACAGTACTTGAGTACAGTGAGAGGAAAGGAGGAATGATCTACCACTCATGGCAGCAAAAAAAAAAAAATAAATCACTCCCTGATTAGTACACCTTCAGCTTATAGTTACACTGCTCCACTACAAATCAGCGCATTACCTTAGTGGATAAAAGGCCTTCATAGCAGACTTTCCTTTCTGCACCAGATTATTCCTTCACCCTTTAGTCTGATCATTCCTAACAAATGCAGTAAAACAAAAAATAATAAAAATCATCATGCTTATAAAACATCATGGTAGATGGCTTCTATTGTTCTGCAGTACACATTTAGGCTTGAAGGCTTCATTGTAAACTTTAAAACAGGTTTGAATTAATGATTTACAGATTTGCACTGAATGTTTTATGAAAAGATGATCAATCCATCAACCCAGGTACATATGACTTACTTTTATATGCTGCTCCATGTTAATTACCAGTGATTGTTTCATCATTGGAGCATTATCTAATTCATCACATCGCTACATCTGGCTTTAATGAGAAGGATTATTCCAGTGAAATGAGATAACAAATGACGTCCAGTAAAAAAAAGGAAAAATTTTATTTTATTTTTTTTATCTAGAACAGGCTCTTTTGGAAAAAAAACCATCAAGAAGGGTGGAGGCAAAAAGACCTGGCTGAGGTTGGATTGGACATGCTCAGTCTCCATGGTTATGCCAGTGCTCCCATTGGATCCCAGGCAGGGAGAAGAACAGGCTCCTGCTGCATGACCTCCAGCACCTCAGGGGAGACGAACTTCTTATCCACCACCACTTCATAGACATATTCCGAAAACCACTCGTCCGTCATGATCAGATAACCTGGAGGGAAAAAAGCTGAGATTAGGTACATATACAGAAAAACCGGGGGGAAAGAAAGAGAGAGAGAGAGAAGAGAATGAGAGAGGAGACTAGTGGACTGAAAACAGCTTGCTCAAGTTTTAATAACATCCACAAACTAGTAGACTTAAGTTGACTTCTTGCTACATCTGTATATTAAAAGGTGTACTTAATAAATCTACACTCAAATAATATATGCTTCTGATTAAAGCTGTGGTGCAAAAAAAATCACAATTCAAGTTTTTGAAAATTTACAGCACAGTTTCTACACTGAACTTGGCATAAGATAGTAAATGAATGAATGTACACAAATACAGGAGGGTGTCTTGTAGAAGTATTGTCTCAAATTAAGACTCCATATTCCCTGAGCTTCAGTATTCACAGGAATGAGCTCAACAAGAATCGATCAGATAACTTTCCAAACATGGACTTTCCTGTAAATATTCGGTGTACATTCATCTATAGCCATGCAACTTACCCCTGACTTGCAAGTGATTTGTGATAAATTCAGAGACTTGTTCCAGATCAGGATATTGATCATATTAAAGCCATGGACTCTTGCTAATGCCATGGGAACCAGTGCTCTCAGTATTTCTCTATAACACAAGCCCATTCCAAAGCACACTTTAATGAAAGAATCTCCCCGTATGCAAAATAAGTATATCATCATAATAATATGAAAATTACATGTTTTGATGTTGTATGTACAGTCCATAAATAGTTGGACATGTTATTGTAGCTATCTAACACATTATACAGAAGACGAAATTAAATAATGAATAAAATTGCAGAAGTGCACACCTTCAGCTTTAATCTGAGGGTATTTACATCCAAATTCAGTGAATAGTGTAGGAATTACAGCACTTTTTATATGTGAAACTGAGCAGATAATATAACCCTATACACTTCAGAATTCATCCTGCTACTTTCATCAGCAGGCACCTCATCAGTAAATACAAGGGAACCAGTTCCACTGGCAGCCATGCATGCCCATGCCATAAGATAAGGTGATATGCTTCGGATCATGAGCTGTTCCTTCCCTTTCCCATAATTTTCTTTTCCTTTTTCATTCTGGTACACACTGATGTCCACAGGATATTGTTCTGGAACTGCATGAGCTTTTTTTTTTTCTTTTTTTTTTTTTTTTTAAAGATGCATAACCTGGGTTTCTTTTAAAACCTGATCTTCCTGTTTTTGAGGCTTACCAGTGGTTTACAATCTTGACGTAAACCCTCTGTATTTAATTTGGTGAGGTCTTCTCTTGATTGTTGACATTGACACAGATGCGCCTCCTGGATAATGTTCTTGATCTGGCAAACTGTTGTGAAGGTCTTTTTCTCCACAGGGAACGAATTCTTCTGTCATCCACACCTGTTTTCTGTGGTCTTCTGGACATTTTGATGCTCCTGAGCTCACATTTGCATTCTTTTCTTTTTAAGAATGTACCAAATAGTTGATTTGGCCACAGGTTTTGTTTTTTCTATCTCTCTGACAGGTTTGTTTTGATTTTTCAGACTAATGATGGCTTGCTTCACTGACAGTGACAGCTCTTTGGACTTCTTATTGATAATTAACAGATTCCAAATGCAAATGCCATGCTTAATGACATAATGAGAAAAACACAATAATACATATGGCCATGGAACAGCTAAGCAGCCAACTGTCCAATTACTTATAGGTCCATTAAAAATGTAAATCTTTTCATGGTCTTTTCAGAATTCTGTGCAATTCACATACAAGCTGATTATTTTCAAGGAACTGCTTTGTTGGTTGCCTAATGTTAAAAGTGAGTGTTCTGTTAAACAAGTTCAGTGATCCCTTTTCTCTCCATCAGCACCTTCCCAATTGTTTTGCTGGAGGGAAGGAGCCTCTCCCTTAGAAATCCTCAATCTACCACACTTCTTTTCACACATCTCTCCTTCTCCTTATCTGATAAGCCAGCAGACAGCACTTAGACATATTCACACAAGTGTGTAACGATGTACAGTAGGCGTTTAGCTTCAGATTATTATTATCGAAGTGCTGAAGTTTGACAAAAAGCAGGAAGTGGCACTTGGCAGGAAACTTTTAGACATGGTTCTCAAGGGATGTGGTCGGGGTGGTGAATTAGAAAGCACCAACATGTCAGCCATGCATACATACACAAACACACACAAACATCTCACCCTGAGAAACTGCTCCTGCCATGCAGTAGACATGCATTTTTATTTTACACGGCTAATCACAGAGAGTTGTGCAGATGTTGGAAGCAATCCCCTAATTTGTGTGTGTGTGCTGTCTGTTTGTAGGCACTGTGGATGTCTGTGTATTTCTATTCCACATTGCTATACTCTATTGCACCTTGCTATCATCTTTTGCATGACTGCAGAGGAATGGATAACAGACATGTTTAGGTAGCCTATCTAAAACTGTCAGAAACTAGCAAAAACTGCATGTTGATCACGCAAACTGGCTTGCAGTTTCTTTTGTTTTGTTGAATGGGCCATGACCTAGAATGACAGAACACTTAAATATATATTCATCATTCCACGTTAAATAGGAAAAAATGTACAAGCCTCAGCAGCCACCACTGAGCTCTTTATAGCAGTATAAACATTGTCAGAATCTGTCAGCAATGTTCCCATTTTTGTATTTGGCTTAACACCTAAATGCACAAAAAAAGGACAGCAATGAGGCTAAAATAATCAATCATAGCTGAGGCTTTTTTCCTCTTCCCTCTTCCCTCTTTAGTATATCTCATTACAGTCTAATCTCTGGAGGGAGACAACTGTTAGGACAAATTTGAGGGCTGCTGACCGTCTAACCTCAAGCATACATTTTTTTCTCTCCCAAGGCCAACAATGTCTCCCTTCTGTGAAGCAAATATTGCTTCAAAGCCACAAAAATGGCATGATTTATTCAAATGAAAATGTACTCATGTACAGCCATGATTCATTTGAAATAATACCTCATTATTGCACTTTAAACCGGAGAATTCTTCAGCAGTTTATAGAATAATAAAATATTATTCTGTGAGGTTTCAGCAACCTTTGAACTTTTAAACAGATGATGATTCAGCCTGAAGGCAAAAGATCTGCAAAGCATGACTGAGCTAAAAAAAAAAAAAAAACAACAAAAACAAAAAAAACTTCATAATCTGGGCAGGAATGTAGGGCTTATTTAATGAAGAGAAAGTGAGTGTGAACGCATATGCGCTTACTCACACTGCAAAAGTTACCTATTCCTTTTATTACTTTTGAAGGAAGGCTGTTTTGGTTTTTTGCATTCGACATACAAAATAGGTCTATATGCTATATGCAGGTATGATGGGATTTTTATTTTTGTATACAAAAAACCCAGGTAATTAGAATGGGACTAATTATTTCAAACACGGAACCATTATTTTCTTTTCAATAAATAATGATTAGGACAATATTTAAAGATTGATAGAAAATTAAATTTTGCCTGTACAGCAAAATATCAATAGTATAAAAATATAATTAAACTGCACCACTAAGATAAAGAATACGTCCATATTGTAACAGGAAAAAGAGTGTTTCTTTACTTTTTAGATATTGTACTGAAGTGTATAAATGCCGTTCATGATGGCAAAAATGTATACTTTTTTGATGCTCATGGAGGCATGAAAGTTCCAGAACCTGTCATTCTGCTTAGAGTCATACAGGAGGAGTATAAAGGAAAACAATGTAGTGAGTGAGTCAGGGCTCCAGAATCAAAGATAAATCACATATGAGACAGATTTCCTCAGCCAAGAGTCAATTATGAACTCATAAAAAAGGAGAGGAGGAGCGCTCCGGGATGTAATCCTTTTGCAAATTAAATTAGCCCATCTGGAAAGACAAATATCTTCAGACTATATAATGCATGCGAGTAGCGTGCGAGGCAGACTAACTACACTCTGAGAAACCTCACCCTTATTCCCACGATCATCTCCCCAGGAGTTCTCCACTCTCCACTTCTTGTAGCATCCCTCCTTCCCGTCCTAAAAAGAGAGCGAGGAGGGTTAAAAACTCAAAATAACCCTACAATGTTTTGTCAGGTTCATGGTAAAATGTGTGAACTCCATTGAGCATTACATCCAAGAAATTATTCATCACATATGAATTAGATAAAATGTCCCAATGATGCACAAGCAATCTCAGAAAACGCAGACATTGTAGATTGTATTGTATGACAGTCTTTATAATGAACATCATAAATAAATCAAAAGTGTCCCAAGGGTTCTGTGACTACAGTATATTGGCTCCAGTTCTACATTAGCAGTTTATCAGCAAGAACAGCATTATGAGGACCATATATTTCAGTGTCAAGTACTCCCTTAGCTCACGCTGGACTTTGGAGCATATGGCCCCTCTGGTTCATAGTTCTCTTTCCCTTAGGGTTTTCCAGAGCAAAACTTCCCTCCTTCCCTCCTGCAATTGTGGAACACAACCCTTACCCAGCTATTAGTGGGAGAGAGTGGAAACTCTGGACACAGCTGTCGTCATTTATAGGGGAAATTGACAGTAATTTCAAGTACTGGAGATTAAAGGAATGGTAAACAGAGTGGATAGAAAGGAAATACACAGAGACAGAGAGAGAGACAGAGAGAGAGAGAGAGAGAGAGACAGGGAGACAGAGAGACAGAGAGAGAGAGAGAGAGATGGACGCAAAGGGCTCTTAACTAAAATATGCAGGGTTGTAACCCACTGGGTAGCATTACTTCATTTTACTAGTCATGACATTACATAGTGCTGTAATTTTGCAGTATCTTTTTGTGTAATTTTGTGTATTATAGGGTACAGGGAAAATGCTACCATGGCCACCAATCAAACATGAAAGCCAGTATTCCATTCCCTAGCCATATTATCATTTTTATCTAAAGTCCCTTCAAGTTGTTCCTTGTGTGTTCAGTACCTTTTCAGTAACTGCAGTAAGGACCATCGCATGGGTCATCAGGGAATCTCCATAGATCAGCCGCTCTGCCTTATTCAGGTTCTTTACTGACACACCGAACACCAGCTCATGGTTAAACCTATGCACCGATATACAAAACAAAACACTGAAGTCACCTCAGGAAGCTGTAACTTGAATTTTTTATAAGCCTATTATGTCATACCACACACACTTGCTCACAGCGACGCTCAGTTTCTCACACTCATTTCTCACATTTGTAAATAAGAATACTGATGACACTCACACATTCATGTCGTTGATGCCCAGTTTGCCATGGAAATGCTTTCCTACATCACAGCCGAACCACACAGCCTGTCAGAGATCAAGAGAGAACACAATAAAAGACACTTGTAAGCAGGACAATGATTACAAGGAAAGAAGACAGTGTACAACAGTAACAATTACTGCTAAATTCCATCATGTTTGTTCTTATTTTCCTTTAAACTTGAGGTCATCAATTAGATTTGACCTGGGGATAAATTCTCATGGAGCAAATACTGTTTGTGTCTAATAGCTAACAACAGCAGTGTTTTTGGCAGTTTATATGTGTATCTTTTTGTGCTGGGGTCCCACATGTATTTTTGCTCAGTTTAAAGCCATGATGATCAAATAGCCATTTGATTAGTCTAAAATAAGCAAAGTTACAATAAATATTTGACTATTCATCTCAGGAATCATCTGAATCAAGAGCAATAGTCAACTGCAGAACATGGTATCTAGAGAATGCACAAACGCATGCCGTACCTCTCCATCCTTGATGGAAGCAGCAGCAGCTCTCTTCAAGAGCTCAATGGGTTGATTATTATAATGTGTGCTGCGTCCGGCCACCATGTTTCCCAAGTATTCCACGCTGTACAACTTCCCAAAGGGATTCTGAGGCCTGGGGTCATTCACAAGGCACACCTGAAAAGAAACGAGGCGTTATCACAGCCAATAATTCATACTACTGATAGTGAAGAAATGTGGAGGAATGTTTAATTGTTCAGGGCTGTACCTTGTCCTGAAGGTTGTAGAGGGGCTTGACATGCTCTATGTAAAATTCCTTAGGGGTCAAAGGCCCTATACGGTGGAAGTTCTTGTCCTTGTCCCTGTACTCCCAACAGATAGTGTCTGGAGGACTTCCCAAACACACACTAACCACTCGAAACACCTGCACCCAAAAAAAACACAATAGAGAACTCTGAGATAAAGTACAGATGGTGGAGTGTAGATCTGGTATTTGTATCTTCAGTCCTTGGATCTATCATTCTGCAGAGTTTCATGCTTTTCCTGCTCAGATATTCTAATGAAAAACATGAGTTCATTAACAAGCATTTTTTCTGAGTCAGATTGGGAATATATAAATCACAGCTACAACTCCCCAAGTTGGGCTCAAACTGCTTGTGTTTTTCAGCCTCCTAGAGTTATCTTTGGCATTTCCTTCCCTCCCCTGCTTAAGCCATGAACTATATGTACTGATAGACCACTTCCACACAGCAGAGCATAACTCATCCATAATAAGGTATGTGAGAGTATGTGAGTGCGTCAGTGTCAGCCACAAACACGCACACAAAAGTTTGCACACATCTGCATATCCCTTGCATGTTTTACACCAACTATCATTTTTGTTTCTGAATTCCAGACTCAATAGACATGTCAAAATATAACTTATCTGATGAAAATGGAGCTCTACAAATTACAGTTGGTCAGCTTTTCCATGGCCATTCAAGCCCACTGCTTTCAACAGATAGAAATAGAAAGATGGAGACATTTCCACAAGAACCCCATCTTGTATGTCCATTCCTCCAACTCCAGCCCTCTCCCGTAAAGTGAGCCATTAATTTCTCAGTTTGTTTTCACTGTCCAGTCCCCTTGGGCGAAGGGTAAATGCTAACAGTGCCCATCCCTTTTTTCTCACTGTTGACCCAGTGTTGGACCCACATGCTCCAAGTGCACAAACAACCTCATGCTCCCCTCCTCACACCCTTGCTCTTCCTTGGCAGATTAGATAAATGTCTGGCTCCATCCAAATACAACACTGGCACCCGCACTTCTTCCATTTCCCTGCCCTTTGAAAAGTGCTGTTGTACAGAACAATGGCAGAGGCCTGACTGACATCAGAACATAGTCACTGAGTCAATATTGAAACACCTGCCTGTGGCCCGAGTGGTCATCGTACTGCAGGAAAAGCAGAGAGGCTCATCCAGGGAGGGTTGAGTGGTACGGAAGATGATTACACCAAGTCTGTACTGAATCTTTTACTTTAAGAAAATTCATCACTATCTCATGAAGTGCTAAATCTCTTTTAGCCAACCTACCAGAAGCCTTTCTCCTAATCAGGACTGCTGAACAAATTCTCATTTATCCCTTAGTACAGTTGCCCCTGTAGTTCTCAGTGAAATCAAAAGTCTCCTGTTTAATTTTACCACAGAGGTGGCTATACAGCCTGCTGCTCATGTGCTGCTAACTTGGCTAATATTAATGACAGAAAAGATACATTTAATGTTTGTGAATTTGCGAGCTAAGCATCTGGCTATGTGACATCCGCATTTATTTCTGTCCAACAAGATTGGCAAGTGTATGTGTGTATTGTCTTTAGAAACTGTTCAGGTTTATTTTAAGGTGTGACCACCTCCTGACACTCTCCAACCAGGCACAACAATAAGAAGCATTGTAGAGGATGAGCTGGAGGAAACAGAATCGTAGTGGGTGGCGTGAGGAAGGTTTAGATCACAGGCAGACAAGGCCACACAAGTTTCTGCTTTTCTTTCCAGCACGTCCAAGTTACTGCTTTATCTGTGATCACAAGCACCTGCTGCACAATCTACAAGCAGCAGAAAATGTTTGTAGGACCAAAAATAAAATATTTAGGTTATGACTGCTCATGCTGTCCTCCAGAAGCAACATTTGATTATGCAATCCATGACTGGCTGGCAAACGTGACGACTGAGGCATAGAGACCGGACTTCCTCCTGCCTCATGATAAGAGAACTGCAGATACAGTTGTGACCTAAAGTTCTCTTTCAAGCACATGTTTTCAGCTCTAACTGCAGGTTTTAGGCGCCTCCTTTTCGATGGGACCAATATACCTTGAGGCCTGGATGTGTACAATTTTTTATTGAAGGGGGGGGCACTGGTGTGTGCTTATGAGACTCAGCTGGGGCCCTATCTGGCTGTCCATATGTCTCTCCGCCTGTTCAGGCAGTCATGAACTGTGGGCTAATGTGCCATTTGGCAGTCGCTCATGAACATTGCATCTTCGGAGAGCAGGGGTGTTTGGTTCTTGGAGAGGCAACAGTGGTATTTGCCTCCTGAAGAGGCATAACTGGAGTACTTCACCCTCTCTTTTCTTTTCCTCACACCACTTCTGCATGGTGCCCACTGCTGGACTGCACAGGACCAGTACTCAAAAAAGAACCAAAGAACACAAGAACACTTATATACCTCCCAGGAGCACAGTTTGCCTTCATGATGAGCAGATATGAGCTTCCCAGCTTTTTCAGTCAGCAGCTCTGATGGTGATGATTATGTTGCAAGTTCAAGCAACATCTTGATTGTTAACCCAATGTCCGTGAAGCCAAGGGGCCTAACTGGGGAAGCTAGAGAGTGGCGTGCTTTCACAGCATGTAGTACTGATTATACAGCCACTTTGCATAGTCTATGCAGTAAACACTGGTCCATCTCTCAGGCCATTCTTCTCTGTTCCCTCAACAACTGCAGCCACTCTCGCACACAAATCTGTGTGTTTGCTTCTGTTGCCCAAACATGTCCTCAGTTGTATAGAACCAAATAGGTCAACAATGTAAAATGCAATGCAGCACCATGTGTTAATAATTCTCTAAAGAGTTATGCATTCCACTAGTTATAGGGGTGATATGAAAAAACAATCAAACTGATTTACAGCATTGTCAGATGATGCATGGGATCGAGATAGCCATACAGGGGTGAGAAATGGACTTGTTTGATTTGAATGGTTTGTTCTGTTCTTTCATGCTGTAAACAGAACATTAACAAATGCAGCCCAATTAAGAAATTTTAGAGCATATGAGCTTATTTTTCATGGCTGGCATGAGTCCATACAATTACACAAAATATAATTACAATGACCTGCCCCAGAAGCTGGCCAACAAACTGAACATATTCATTTCAATCAGCAAAAGTCCTTCAAAAACAAGTGAAAAAAACACAAATGATGTATGGAGAATGGAAAATACCACTGCAAGATGACCAATATAGCCTTTCTACACATTTAGTTTAAGCCAAGCACCAAAACACCTGGCATGCCTTATCAAACTATAAACAAGATCTTAATTGTGATTAATTGTATCAGGAGTTCTAATTTATAGACAATGAACATTGTTGCTCCTAACTAACATAATAAATGGACATCTTTGGGTATTTGAAAGTCTCTTAGAAGCAGACAAAATAGAGCTTTCCGTGAAAAAATAGCAAGTAATCAAAACCTGTGTGAAATTGCATACATGAATGCTTCCTCTAGTTTTCTATTTGGATAACACTAGGTGCAGATTGAGGGAGAAATAAAAATGGTACAGAGAAGCAGGTAGACAATTGTTTTGGATGATTTTGAGTAAGAATTTATCCTTCATTCGGGCCCCTCACATGGAGTCTGTGCAACATCAACCCATGACTCTGAAACCAGGTCTGACAAACATCACTTAAACTGGATCAGAGCTGACCAGCTTTGATCTGCATGTAATCTCACACACACTCACATGCTTAAATAGACACACAGGGAAAGCAGACAGTTGCACATACAAGAGTGTAACCAGGCTTTTTAGCAATTACTGCGTGTTCATACAATGTCATTTTCATTTCAAAGTCAAACACTGCTGGATAAAATAACCACCACACAAATAAAGTGTAATGTAGGGCTGCAAAGTATTTTATGGATTTTGCATCATAGGAATTCTTTTTATCATTTTAATTTCAAATTATTTAAAACGGACGCAATTCTAGTAAGTTTACCTAAAGCTATTTGGAAAACATTTGAAATGAAGATTTAACACTGTTGACTGTGGTTTATTACATTATGCACTCTTCATAAAGATTTTAATGGTTTGGTTGCATTCTGTGGTGAGATACATTTATATATTTGATCTTAGCCTAATTAAAATTTTAAAAGGTACACTCAGTTAATTTGATTTAAGAGCAGTCTTATTTGGATTCAAAGATTTAATACATCTATGAAACAAAGGCTTATCCATATGTGTGAAAGAAAAATCAGTTCCATGTAAATTTAAAATGACAACTTGAGTCATTAATCATTAATAATCAATAATTAATCAAGATAATCACTTGATAAATAAATTACAATCATTTAACTATTTAGCAAATTAATCATTTTATACATTATTGTTCAGCCCTAGTGGAATTAGTCTACAAAATGTATGACTGCTTTTGTCAGAAAACAAGTGATCCAGTTTTATTTTCTGGATACAACCCTGTGCTCACTCTCACGTATGGCATTGCAAACCACAAGACCATAACAAACTGAGACAGTATCACTCAGCAGTCAGATCCCACGCTCTCACACATGCTCCAAAGGCTCTTTTATGGGCACACCAGCTAAACAATACTAACCCACACCAGGTGGACAAACAGAAACCTCATCAACAAATAAGAACATGTCAAGAGCAAATAGGCCAGGTGACAAAGTATAATCAGATATTCAGGACCCAGGGTGGAGGAGTGCTGG
Source organism: Pangasianodon hypophthalmus (assembly GCF_027358585.1). Classification (NCBI taxonomy): domain Eukaryota; kingdom Metazoa; phylum Chordata; class Actinopteri; order Siluriformes; family Pangasiidae; genus Pangasianodon; species Pangasianodon hypophthalmus. Next base: position 13,436,506 of record NC_069723.1, on the reverse strand, counting down.
TAGACAAAGTATTGTTAAAACACTGCTTACTTTATTTGTTAGAGGTGTCTCAACACAGCAGCAGCTCTGCCAAGTTGGTCAAAGCGATGCTACTCATGCCTGTGTGGCATCTCTGCTCTGCACAGATGGTGCAGGTGTAATAATACTGCCAGGGAGATTGCCTTTGCCACAGTGTCAGACGCTGAGAGATAACAATCTTGTTTGTGGAACATTCTGTCATCAAGCCGTGGAGGTGCATGTTCATTTTCTCTCTCAAGCATACACATACAGCAATATCAGAGCCATAAAATCCAAAGATAAGTCCAGTCATATACAGCTTTTTTTTTTAATACTGAAAGCAAATTTCAGAAGCATTGCATGATAATCATGTCTGGATAACTCAAGTCCTGGCTGTCCATCTGGTGTGGGCTAGTCTTCTTAAAATGATGTGTGGCAATAAAGTAGCCATATGGATGAAAAAGAGTGTGAAATTGAACTGCTGAATCCATTATTTACTAGTCCAGATAACATTCTAGCATCACTACCCTATCAGTGTGTGACTTTTCAATGCCATTTTGAATGCAATTTAAAACCACAGTAGAAGTGGTGATACAGAAATACTATTAAAAACACTCAGAAATAAAATTATCTATTAAATACAGAACTGCAGCATCTTACAGAGATTATCATAAAAGTGTGTTTACAAAAAAGTTTTAGAAATGTATGCAAAGTGCTTCATGGTCCTTTACAAACACAGATTTTAAACAGTTTTTTACTATTAAATATTTTTCAATATTTATGGATGTCTGCTAGCTCAACAGCACAGACATTTGCTTGCAAAAGTATTCAACCCCCCTGAAATTTATCAGACTTGTCTGAATAACAGTGATAAATACACATATTCTTCCGGTCTGAATTTTTTTTTTTTTTTTTTTTTTTTTAAATGTTCTCTTACAGTAAATTTTCAATTATTGGTCAACAAGTATTGAAGTATTCAACACCCCAGGTTACTGGAGCTCCAGATGAAAGATACTGTCTTAACAAGGACATAAATGACTTATAATTGGTCTTCACCTGTGAAATATTAAACAGCTCCTGTTTTCTGAGCAACAACCACCTCAGTTGAACTGTCATTGTAGACACTGTCAGTCTGAAGGAAAGTAGTGAAAATGAAGGCTGGTGAGGGAAGCCAAAGTGAGTCACTCTGAAGGAGCTCTGTATAATTGAGGACTATATGGGAGAGTGGCTAGAAAGAAACCATTGCTCAAGAAGAGCCATATAAAAACACGAGAGTGACCCAGTCAATATGTGTTTTTTTTGGTTTGTGATGAGTCCAAAATCGAGATACTGTACTTGGACAAATTTCTAAGCACTATGTGTGGTGCAAAACTAACACAGGCCATACCTCAATTAACACCATCCTTGCAGTGAAATATGGTGGTGGCAGCATCATGCTCTGGGGACAATTTCATCCTCAAAAACTGGGCTTCTTGTCAAAATAGAAAGGAGAACGAAGGGTGCAAAATACACGGGGATATTACAACCTGCCTCAGTCTACTAAATAAACTAAAATTTTACCTTTCAGCAAGACAAACAGTCCCAAACACAAGGCCAAAGGAACACAGGAGTAGTTAAAAACAAAAAGGTGAATGTTCTACAGGGACCAAGTAAAAGTCCAGATCTGAATCCCACTGAAAATCTGTGGCACTGTTTGAAAATTGCTGACAACAAACAACATCCATCCAATTTGAAGAACCTGAACTAAATCTGTCAGGAAAGTTGGTGAAAATCACTCCCAAACAGTGTGCAAAGCTGGTAGGAACCCAACAGACCTAAAGCTATTATTGCTGCAAAAGGTGGTTCTATTACATACTAGTACAAAGGGGTTGAGTACTTATGCAAGCAGTATTTTTCACTTATTTTTTAAAAGATGTCTGCTGACCAGTAATGAATTTTGACTCTGAAAATCTACTTTAAGAGCATATTAGTTTGCAATAAAAAAGTACTCTAAGGAACAATCCTGAAAGTGTCATTTATAATCCAGATGAATTTGATGACTTAAGAAGGTTGAATACTTTTCCAAGGATTGCTTGCTTGCTAGATTTATATCTGAAATGTCATCATACATATCAAAACATAAGGCTTTTTTTAAGGAAAGGTTTTTAAAAAAAAAAAAAAAAAAAAAAAAAAAAAAAGACAGCAGACATCTACTAAAACTACATTTTTATGCTTATTTTACTGTATATACAGCCAACACAGGAAATGTGCAGTGGGAGATTTTTTTTTAATTTGTAATAAATTGTTAATAATAAATATGTTAATTATGCAGTTTGCATGTGTCCTAATCCCCAATGTCTGGATCCCTAAACTACAGAAGTTATGTGTTATGCTATTTATTACGAACCAATAAACATGTTGTTTAGCCTAAAATCTATTATTCTAAGACAATTTGATAGATATTAAAGTTATTAGGGGCTTTAATTTGTAAAGGCAGTTTTTGGAAAAATGAAGATTTTTAAGGCCATGTAATATAGCATAAAAGTGAAATTTGATGGTGCTGTTACAGCATCACTAATGTATTGTGGTAAAGTTTCTTCTGTTTCAGGCTTGCATGAAAAGGGAGGAAATTTTGGCTGATAAACCTGGAACCACCTCTTCATTATTTTTGAACTATTGTCTGCAATGTTCTAATAACCATGCAGGAGCAAAGTCTTCTCTCTGAATTATCAGGCACACTGCGGCTGTGGCCAGGCATGTTTAGAGTTATGGCGCCCTCATCCGACTGCGGGATGTAGTGGCTTCTTCCCTTTTTTTTTTTTTTTTTTTTTTGTTTAGCTTGTTTAGTAAATTCAACAAACCCACTGACCTCCTCAATCATGGTGTCCATGGCTTCATTCAGCTCTGCTTTGGTGGCATTGCTGGCCACCATGTTCCTCAGCCTAAGACAATACTCTCTCAGCTTAAAAAAAGAAAAGAAAAAAACACATGACGATTATGTTTGACAATACCCATAGCACTTTTTAATATTGCAAAATGCTAGGTAGCGAGCACACGGAAAGGAATATATACGACAGTGTGTTCTGGTCCACTGATTTTATTGGACAAACGGCGTTCAAAGAATGCTGATATTTAGTATAACAGCACTGCTACGTTTCACTGTGTGTATCACACTGCTTGTCTGTGTTTACATAAAATTCCAATTCTAGCAATAGTTCATTATTGAAACCGCTACTACACGTACTGCTGGCTATCAGTGAGTCTGTGCATTGCATGGCAACATGCAACACTCTATCCAGCTGTGGCTTCTTTGGTAACTATTTGTTAACAGAAAAAATAAACGAATAAACAGAATATTTGAGTCCATCAGTTACTTAATGCTAATTTCTTGATTGTAGAACTGTTCTCGCAATCGTGATGCACTGAATATCAGCATGGCTGTCATTACCTGCAGCACTTAGCCTACAGCCGTGCTGATATTCAGTACAACAGCACTCTGGCTTGTGCGATATTGCTTAATTCATGTCTACCTTTCAGGCGTGTCAGTTGGAATCTAGAGGTGGACCTTGTGCCTCATAGCCTTTGACTAATCATTTTTATACTATCATGACTGTGGCATATTTCTCCCTGATAAAACATTATATATATACATTATTTTATTGGACATTATAGCCAGGGGTGGAAAGAGTACAAAGCATACTGACTTGAGTTAAAGTACTTATTGCTACTACAGTAATAATTCAGCAGTCATTGAGAAAATTACTCATATAAGAATAAATCATTTGTCTGGTGAAAAAGTACTTGACACATCTAATATAACTAACTGTGTCTCAAAATTGAATTATTTATAAATTGCACATACCATCTTTCAATAAGGCTTGCAGGCTTATTATTATAGTCAGTATCATTTATACCGTGCAACAGTGATCAAAAATAAAGGCAGTTAAATATTTTATTTATTAAGAACCTCAAGTAAAAGTACTGATTTTAACTGTACTAAAAAAAAAACAATACTCTGAACTATGTATTCAAGTACTGTAACAAGAGCACATGCAGTTTATTACTTTCCACCCCTTAACATTGGTCAAGTTAGCAGGCTGCCCACAAGTGAACTGAACACAAGCCTAGTCGTTTCTGCAGTTTGCATCATGGCCAGGTTTCTCACTGACATCTAGGACTGACACACAGGCTGATACAGGAACAATTTGTCTACATGGAAGAGACTACTTGGCATTAAATTGTAGTGTAAATCCATTCTTAAAGTATTTTAAATAAGTTAGCCAAAACAAATGGACAGTGTTCTGTGCTCTCTAGCTGTAGATGGCTGGCCATTACATTCGTAAATGTCAACCTAAATGTTGGAAATATACAGCAGTATACCTTGTGATTGAGGACATCATTCATTCTGCGAGAGGCCTCAGAGCTGTGAGACTCAGGAAAGCATTTCTTTGGGACGACACCATATTTTTCTGGAAAACAGAAATATTAATTTCCTTCTATATGATCGAATATTGTTCAAGTATTACCCTAATCTATTTTCAAACTGTGTCCATTCACAGATTTTCACACTTATTTTAAAGAAACATTGCATTCCTAATTTACTATGTAGACACAGATTGAGAAATGTGTAAAAAACGGTCATGTAAAAAGCCTTGAGGTGAAATAAAAAGAGAAAATATTCAAAATGTATTGCTGTTTTTTGCCAGTGTACATAAAAGGAAGAGGAGAAAACCAGAGTGTTTTTGTTAGTCAATTAAATAGAGAAATATGTTTGCTTTTCATTGTTCTAAACAGTGCACGAGTGTCCTCTGCAGCCATGTTTATGTTTAGATACAACTACATAGCACTGAAACATCTTCTGTCCTTACATCATTTATTCGAAATATCTGCTTCCATCGCTTATCAATAGATTAACTTTCCCACATCAGCCAAAACTTAAAACCATTTTCCCCCAAATTTCAGGGATTTCCATTCAAGTTTTTTTACCACACATTTTCAAAATTCGCATAAAAGTGCTGAATGGATAATCCCATAATGCCCAAAAAAACAGTAAGCCTGACTGAAATTCAACGCAGAAGTACTATTAAAAAGAACGTCATTTGTAGAAACATGTTTCACTGAACAATATAAAGAAAACACACACACAAAACTTTTATATATTTTTGGATATTTGTGGTGTAAACTGACCAATAAGGTTAACCAGCATATCCCACTGTCCACCATCATTGGTGGGATTTGAGAGCAAAAACTGGACCAATCGGCCATCTACTGGCTCATTCCTCTGGGCCGTCTCCACAAAGCTGTGCAAAAAGTAATAGCAGCGTTCCACCTGAGAAAAATAGACAGCAAATAAGAGACAGGGGAAGAGAGAAAGACCATAAGAGACAGTATCAGTTCTCCCAGTTGTCATAAAACTGGGACTTTACTTTTAGTAAAACCACAACATGCACAGATTTGCACATCCGCAATGACGTCTGAACAAATGTCTTATTCACGAAACAGCCTACACCAGTTGAGAGCAACTGACAAATCAGCTTTAGCTGTGTTGATACAAGCTCCTGTCCACTGTCATATGTATAGATCATCCACAATTTACTCTCATATACATCTTTATATCATTACATGAAACACACCATAATTTATACAGGTTGTGGCAGAGAGGCAATGAGAGAAAGCATTCAGTATAGTACATGCGTCCAAGATCTGAGGAAGTAAACTGTGCAAAGGAAAATTTTCAGTTTCAGTGTTTAATGTCAAAAATCATGCAGAAAACGGAAGCGTTTTCCAACCACACCTGCAGGTAGTTATTTGAACCCTGTGTATAGCTAGGTTTGTATTTTTTCAGTACTCAAATAAGTCAGAATTAACGGTCAGATTTAATTACAGCTTAATGCATAAATATAGCTAGGTTTCCATCCTTAACCAAGAAAGAGCATATAAACAAAACAGTGAAAGAAATCTATCACACCAAAATGAACAAAATCATGTCTGGTGTGTGTTTTAGTGTTGATATGAAATTACGTAATAACTTCAGAATGCACAGTGATATCCGAGTGTATTTGAACTGTCCGTCTGTCCGAGATTTTACATCCAGCTCAGAGCTTCGTGGTGCTTCTTGTAAGTAAATGTGCCTCTTTGCTAAAATGAGCTCCACATCTGTGCCTCAGATTCATTACATGTTGACACTGAACCTATACGTTAGTAAGAAAGTTACTGGATTTTGATTAGTAACGTTAGCCAATTTGATCTTTGTTGTTATTACGTATACTCTGCTTATCATACTTGCTATGAATATTGATGATATTAATCTTGATTATTTAACCTAAATAAAACATTTTTCAGGTTTTTAAAATGGTCCGCTGAAATTTACACACACTCTGAATTTGATCATACAGATACACCAAAGATGAAATTGAGGAATAAAGAAACTGTAGAATTTGCACATGCTCATTTTACAATTACTTTTGACTGAACGCAATTAAGAGAAGGGCAAGATTTTAACAACACCAATGGAAACAGTAATGCTAGTAATGGAAATATTAAGTAACGGTACTCTTGTCTAGACAGGTCAATGTTATACAGCACAAATGCAAATTCTAAACCTGTAAACCTTACAGTAAAGTACAGCAACATGGACTTACCTTATCCCAGAAAAAGAGATAGGACTGACTGAACTCAAACTCTTCTATATTATACTTCTTCATAAAAGGAAGTCGCATGACATTGAGGCACGAGAAGATCCAACATCTCCCTAACAGAAATAAAAAAAAGAATTAGTTTGATCATTTAAAGTCTACGCCAGGAGCATAATTTATAAAAAGTTCCTATGATCAGATTTTATCTTACATTCCTTGGATTTGGGGGACTTTTGTAGATGTAGTTTATACACTTGTTCATGTATGGGAAAGATTTTTTTCATGCAAACATTTTTTCATGCAAATGGATGTTTTACAAATTGCTTGTATAGCTATTTTCAGGAAACAATAATACATCCACATTTTAAGATTGTTTTACACTCGTCTTTATAAACGAGGCCACTGGATTTCTGTAAAGCTGATTTGTGACAATTTTAAAAGCATCTAAAATTGAATCAAATAGAAATACAATAAGAGGGCAACTGTAGGTTCTGTTAAGTTGTAAGAATATGAACAGGATCATATAACTACTTTTCTTTCTAATAAAAGTATAGTAAAATAAATATATAATAGTGTATAACAGTATTATAGTGATTTGGAAAAAAAAAAATTCCAGGCTGACAGTTGGGAGAATTTGCTTTGTGTTCGGTTACCTGAGTTCTTCTGGTTGGTGATAGGCTTGCCCTCGGCGGGAATGGCGTGCTGGAAGATATGCACTGTGTCTTGGACTGTCTGTCTGTGCAGGCACACTTCTAGAGGGTCGATGCAGGTCGACACATTTTGGGCCAGCAGATATCGAGGCTCGTTCTGCAGACGCTTAATAAAAGCAGATACTTTCTCCCCACTCAGGCCTGTGATTAGACACAAAGAAGATTGATTCAATGTCCATTTAGAGGACAAAGTTGCTTTAATTGCATAACCCTTCTGTAAACCTGAGAACCTGGACAAGAACGCACAGACCATAGAGGTCAGAGAAGAACAGAATATATAAAGAAGTACCGGGAAAGCAGAGTATTCTCTGAAGTATTACAACAACTTCTATTCTAGTTTACTGATCATTTAAGTGTCTTGATTCATCAAAACAGCTTAGTTAGGATAATTATGCCCATCTTAAGCACACCATTACTTTCTAGGAAATAATGACATAAAACATATTTTCACAGAAAAACCTTATATCTTATAATAATTATAATTGAAGTGAAAAGTCAGTAGTGGGTCAGTACGAGCTACTATATTTATATTTATATATTACTTTAACCTGGTCAGGGTGACAGTGGATCTGAGGCTTATCCCAGGAACACAAGGCATGAGGTAGGAACAAACCATTAAAGGGACACCAGTCCTGATCTCAGTATTACAAATGGAAAAAACAAAGAATTGCATCTGTACACCTGTATTGATAATCATCACAATAATGACCTTTGCTGTGCTGATATCACTGCTTGCAATATGTAATTGAGCATCCTTATCAAATAGTGCAGGTTTTATTGCTGTAAACATCATGGACAGTCCTGATTAGAGTTTCTGTGGGTGTATTTCCATGAATGAAAACTTTCACATGATCAAACAGCTGTAGTGATTTTTGTCAAAATATCACCAGATCACATCATATCAGTTCAGCCTTTCATACCAATGTCAGTCCAGTACCAGGTACCTAATCAGTTTATCTATAATTGTCGAACAATATACGGTGCTGTTATGCTGATATTGTATCTGAGCCACTGGAAAATTGCTTAATCATGCATAGTGGTTCAGTGGTTCATTATATCACAATAAAAGTATCAAGTTAAAGCTGAATGGATACAGAAAATAGTGCTGCTGCATAAATAACACTAAAATACCTCACATGAGATCTATGTGAGAAACATGGCACGGCAGCAACGACAAATATATAAGCTATTGAGCTATGTCCACAAATGCAGCTATTTGGACATAATGTTTAGTAAGGAAGTGTGCGGGTTTGTTGTATCCCTGGGATTTCTCAGGATTGTTAGTATATCTGCTTTCTGTCCCTTCTCAGCTTTGAATCATAGGAGCCCAGCTTTGCGTCCCAAAACTATGGAATTTATTTCCTCTCCATCTCCATGCTTGCACTTCCTGTTCTCATTATAAAACATGCCTAAAAAAACATTTTCTGTTGTTTTTCCACTCACCCAATGACTCATATGCACGTGTTTATTGTGCCTTGTGCTGTTTAGTTATCTGCTTAATCTCATAGTTATGTAAGGACGCAGTTCTCTTTCCTTGTGTTTGACTATTGCATTTATTCTTTACTTTAATTATTATTTTCATTTTATCACGATTATGATTATCCATTCATTCATTCATTCTCTGTACCGCTTATCCTACACAGGGTCACGGGGAGCCTGAAGCCTAACCCACGAGACTCGTGGCACGAGGCGGGGAACACCCTGGACGGGGTGCCAACCCATCACAGGGCACAATCGCACACACACTACGGACAACCTGGAAATACCAGTCAGCCTACAACGCATGCCTTTGGACTGGGAGAGAAAACCGGTGTACCCGGAGGAAACCCCTGAAGCACGGGGAGAACATGCAAACTCTGTGCACACAGAGTGGAGGCGTGACTCGAACTCTGGAGGTGCGAAGCAACAGTGCTAACCACTAAACCACCATGATTATGATTAAGATTATTATTATTAGTAGTAGTAGTAATATTAGTATTACATAGTGGTATGTTCTGTGATGTATCTGTAATGTCCTTAGGTATCTTCAAAGACACTTATAAATAAAAATGCTATTATTATTGTTTTTTTTTGTTATAATTAAAACGCAATATACGCATTGTTGACTGAAAGCATGAACGGGAATCGACGATCATACTGCTTTTCTATGGAAAAGGCCAAAGGTTGGCTGCTAGAGTGACTTGCAACTTTTTAGTATTAACACAACGGAGAGGTTCACAGCCTCATAGGCCCTTTATGGTCATTATTATGTGTATTAATGGCTCCTAATTGAGCTGAAACATCACTATATATTACTGGGTGAGCTTGAATGATCTCACTTTTATTTATTTATATATACACACATATATATATATATATATATATATATATGTGTGTGTGTAAGTGACAGAAGACTGAGATATACTGTGAAATGTATGTGTGTGTGTGTGTAAGTGACAGAAGACAGAGATATACTGTGAAATCATATACATTATATATATATATATATATATATATATATATATATATATATATATATATATATATATATATATATATATATGTGTGTGTGTGTGTGTGTGTGTGTGTAAGTGACAGAAGACAGAGATACACTGTGAAATCAGCAGCACTATGCAGTCTGACTCCAGGGCAGTGAGTGGATCTGGTTTTAAGCCGCTGCCTGAAACACCACCATTCATTCCTTTAACTTTTCCTCGCTAACACCTTTGAACTTACAGCTTGTCCTCCATCCTGGTTCCTCTCTTTATTTACAGAAATTACATAATACGTCTGCGTTTCATATCATTATAAACCATTTATACACTGAGCGACAGCTAGCTAACGACATTTCACATTTTTAGCCCGTCTTCGTGTACTGGGATGTGCTAGCTGAAAGGCTAACCGGCTATGCTAACTACTACAGACTTGCCGTTTATTTAAATTAGTCTGTCTGGACAGAGTTTTGGTTTCAGAGCACATGCGGGAGTTGTTAAGAAATATCAGTGCATACATACCAGCGTCCATGTTCGCTTGCAGGTGACTGACTCTTTACCGGTTATGTGGGTTTTTCTTCGCCTTTGTTTATTTTATTCGCCGACAGGCAGCCAGTCAGCGAGCGAAGAATCCCGGAAACAGGAAATACAGATTACCTTCCAGCTGAGGCTTTCTCCATGCAGATGTGCGTGTATTTACTCCCAGAAATATGTTTGTTTCCTATGGCTAAATATCGTCTCTAAAATGGAGGTGCTGATATATTTTTTCTTTTTATATATTTTTTTCTTTCTCTCAACCTTTTAGTGTTTGGTCCACTTTTAATGAGCAAGGTCTCAAGGTATAGTGTACACTTTAAACATATACAGAACTAATGAAAGAAAAAAACATGTTCAGCTTCAGTGTGAAAACATGGAAAATGTTTTGGTGAAGAATTTCACACACGAATATGGACAATACTTCTCTAAGCAGGTTATAGCTTCAAATAAACTAGTGGTACTCCAGGAACATTATATTAAAGCTGCAGTATGTAACATTTTTATTGAGTCAGTGGAGTCAAAATGTCATAAAACATGCTGTTTCAGTCAATAAGATCACAGAAACACCACGTTTTAGGACATTTTGACTCCACCGACTCAATACTACTCAAAAAAAAAAAAGGTTACATACTTCTCTAAGCAAATTAGTGCCTTAAATAAACTAGTGGTACTCCAGGAACATTATATTAAAGCTGCAGTATGTAACTTTTTTATTGAGTAGTATTGAGTCAGTGGAGTCAAAATGTCCTAAAACACGGTGTTTCTGTGATCTTATTTACTGAAAGTATGTAATCTGTGCTGTACTTACAACCTGATTCTGATACAGCAGCAAGGGTCATTTCTAGTAGCTACTATAAAGACTATCGGCAGTTGCCGAGCCGCCAGGGGCCCCGTAAGAATGCAGGATTTTTATACATACAATACAATACAACTCAATACAGCATACGCCATATATAGAGTGGATACCGTAAAAAATTAAGCAAGCATGACATTCAATCCATGGGGTTCCAAAGTTCCTTTTAGTGTTTGCTTCTGCTTGGTCCACTTTTAATGAACACGGTCTCAAGGTATAGTGTACACTTTAAACATATACAGAACTAATGAAAGAAAAAAACATGTTCAGCTTCAGTGTGAAAACATGGAAAATGTTTTGGTGAAGAATTTCACACACGAATATGGACAATACTTCTCTAAGCAGGTTATAGCTTCAAATAAACTAGTGGTACTCCAGGAACATTATATTAAAGCTGCAGTATGTAACTTTTTTTTATTGAGTCAATGGAGTCAAAATGTCCTAAAACATGATGCTTCTGTGATCTTATTGACTGAAAGTATGTAATCTGTGCTGTACTTACAGCCCGATTCTGATACAGCAGCAAGGGTCATTTCTAGTGGCTACTGTAAACACTATCGGCAGTTGCCGAGCCGCCAGGGGCCCCGTAAGAATGCAGGATTTTTATACATACAATACAATACAACTCAATACAGCATACACCATATATAGAGTGGATACAGTAAAAAATTAAGCAAGCATGACATTCAATCCATGGGGTTCCAAAGTTCCAGAAGTGTACATAAGCTCATGCTCATTATGTTTTCTTACTCCATGCTCCCATAACAATAGCCAGCCATTCAAACAGAGATATCATTAAAGTTATGTCCATCACTGTAGAAGTTTCTCGCCACAGGAAAGGAGAAATTCTTCATTCTGGTCATGGTGCAAAGGGGTATATAATATGAATACAAAAGGTTTACACACCCTTGTTAAATGGCAGCTAAGAAATAACTAACAATAACCTGGTTGTATAAGTGTGCACACCCTTTTATAATAGGGGATGTGACTGTGCTCAGAATTAAGTTCTCACATTCAAACGTCAGTTACTCATCTTCAGAAGTAATTATACGACAGTTAGTTCCAGTCCACTAATTTGATTGTTATTTGACTGATCATACACTTGTCATCAGTGAAGTGATTCTAATTAACCCCAAATAAAGATCAGCTGTGTCTGTAAGATTTTCTTGACATCTTCTTGGATCTCATCATTAAAAGGTATTGCTCAGGAAAGGGGTACAAATAATTTGCAAAACATTAGATATACCATAGAACACCATGAAGGCCATAATCAAGTTGAGAAAATGGGGTATCACGGTGACATTTCTCAGGACAGGATATCCCTCCAAAATTGGTGAATGGACAAGATGAAAACTTACCAGGGAGGCTGCCAAGATGCCTTAGATGCGAGGAGCTGCAGGAATATCTGACAAGTACTGGCCAATCCCTGCATGTGACAACAATCTCTCATATTTTCATACATCTGGGCTATATGGTAGGGTGGCTAAGCCTCTTCTCATGAAAAATAAACATCCACACCTGCTTAGATTTTGCCAAAACATACATGCAATCACCCCAAGCCATATGATAAAATGTGTTATGGTCTGAGGAGACCAAGGAGAACCTTTCTAGGCATAACTGTAAAAGATATGTTTTAAAGGGAACACTATACACATTGTGAAGCATGGTGGTGGCAGCATCATTCTATGGGGAGAATGATTCTTCAGCTGGGACTGGAGCTCTGTTAGACAACTGAAAATGTTTACCATCTAGCACGATAAGGACCCAAAGCACAAATCCAACTCAACAAAAGAATGGCTTCGGAAGAAGATTGACATTTCGGAATGGTCCAGTCAGAGCACGGATGTAAATCCTATTGAAAACCTGCGGGATGACTTGAAGAGGATTGTGCACAGGAGATCCCCTCAAAATTTGATAGCTCTGGAGCATTTCTGCAAGGAAGAGTGGAATAAACTTGCCAAATCAAGATGTGCTAAGCAGACTTACCCAAAAAAGACTGAGTATTGTATTATAAGCAAAAAGAGCTTCAACAAAATAAATATTTAAGAGGTTTGCACACCTTTTCTTTTTTTTCTCCAAAATTGTTTATATTTGCTTTTCAATTGAATTTTGTTGGTTAAAGGTGGAAAAATCTCAGACATGATTGACCTTGGTTTCATTTTTTTTTTTAACATCACAAAAACCTGCAATTTTAATAGGGTAGTGTAGACTTTTTATATCCACTGAAGATTTGTTGTGCTTTGTGTACTTGACTTAATGTTTTTACCCCATCTGCATTAATTACATAAGTACATTGCACTTACTCCCTAGATTCTTCTTCAGATTTATCTGTATCTTCTTCAGATATACACTCAGTCAGTCAGTCAGTCAGTCATTTGGCAGCAGCGCAATGCATAAACCCGTGCACGTACACATCAAGGCCTTCAGTTAATGTTCCATCAAACACCAGATTAAGGAAAAATGTGATCTCAGTGACTTTGACCTCGGCATGGTTGTTACAACAGTATCTAGAGTGGTGCAAAAAAAAAAAAAACATTTCTGTGGGCAGAAACACCTTGTTGAAGAGACAATAAGCAGACTCATTCAAGATGGAAGTCTACAGTACCTCTACAACTCTTTACAACCGTGATGAGCAGAAAAGCATATGAGAATGAGAGGCTACAACAGCAGAAGATCACATCAAGTTCCACTCCTGTCAGCCAAGAACAGGAATCTGAGGCTACAGTTACAGGTACAGGCTCAAAGAAACTGGACAGCAGAAGATTGGAAAAATACCAGGCGAAGTTGGAAGGAACGGATAATACCACTGATTTTCTTTTCAATACAATATGAAGGTGATACCAAGCCGAGTAACCCGATATTGATCGTGATACTTTGAAAAGTCTTCTTGTGTGTATAAAGGTGGGAAATTGTTGCAATTTCTTCAGCTGAAATTTGCAAACATAGAAAACAAGAAATATATGTGAAATACAAAAATGAAACTGCTCTCTTTTTGAGTACTTTTTTAATTACAAAAAGAAGCTGTATGAATGTGCCTGATGTGATCTAAGGATGTAAAGCAAAATAACCAGAAGTCAATATATCAAAACAAGGCCCAGCTTTGGATTCTGGCACCTCATGCCAGAATAAATGAGAGTTACATCTTTAAGTGTACTATTCATGAACAGTTATTAGTAAGAATCCTAATTACACAGTGTGTGACTGCCCTCTTGTGGCAGTGGAAAGCTAATAATTATGGAAATGCTTTTGAGAGCACATGGCATGGAAGGGTCTGTGTTCAACCTGTGATATTATGAAAATGTTCAACCTGTGATATTATGTAAATAAGATGTATTCGGCATCTTATAGGTTTCCAAACATTAGTTTTCCAGCACAAAATTCAAAATTAAATGTTAAAAAAAAAAGAAAAAAGTAATGAAAGCAGCATATTATGTAAGAGACCACTTTTCAGACAAAACACATAATGAAAAACATAATGAAGGCTGCTGGGTTTTACTGTAAAATAAGAAGCAAGTGTGACAGTCAAAGTCTCCAGAAGAACTGTGGCTGGTTCTGCAAGATGCTCAGCAAAACATACACCTCATTTCCTTATAAAACTGCACAAAATGTACCTGAGACGACTCTTTTTTTTTTTTTTAGAAGGATTGCCACACCAAATATTGACTTTGTTTCATTTATTACTGTTTACTGCTCTTTAATGTTTTGGCATATACTGTATATATATGTATGTATATATGTATGTATAAATATATTATATTATACACACACACACACGCACACACACACACACCGATCAGCCATAACATTAAAACTACCTGCCTATTATTGTGTAGGTCCCACTTGGGCCTCCAAAACAGCTCTGACTCCTCGAGGCATGCACTCCATAAGACCTCTGAAGGTGTGCTGCGGTATCTGGCACCAAGATGTTAGTAGCAGATCCTTTAAGTCCTGTAAGTTGCGAGGTGGGGCCTCCATGGATCAGACTTGTTTGTCCAGCACATCCCACAGATGCTTGATTGGACTGAGATCTAGGGAATTTGGAGGCCAAATCAACACCATGAACTCTCATGTCATATTCTTCAACCCATTTCTGAACAATTTTTGCAGTGTGGCAGGGCACATTATCCCGCTGAAAGAGGTCACCGCCATTAAGGAATATTGTTGCCATGAAGGGGTGTACTTGGAAACATTAGTTTTCCAGCACAAAATTAAATGTTACAGAAAAATGTTTGTATGTCAGTAAAGAAAGCAGCATATTACACAAGAGACACTTTTCAGACAAAAAAAACATAATGAAGGCTGCTGGGTTTTGCTGCAAAAATAAGAAGCAAGTGTGACAGTCAAAGTCTCCAGAAGAACTGTGGCTGTTTCAGCAAGATGTTCAGTAACACTTACAGCTCATTTCCTTATAAAACTGCACAAATTGTCCCTGAGACTACTACTTTTTGTTTAAAGCAAAGGATCGTCACACCAAAAATTGACTTTGTTTCATTTATTACTGTTTACTGCTCTTTATAGTATTTTTTTAAATGTAGAAACATTTAATTTCATTATTTTTGAACGCATCTTTGCTCTACAGCATTTCTTTGCATGTGCCTTATATATAATAGATATTCCCAGTTCAGTTCTCAGGTTCTCACAGTCAGATCCAAGTCCTTAATTTCCTGACTGAAGTGTGTGAGGAGCTGTGGAATGGACGAGGGTTCCTGCTTGTGAAATCCACTTACTTGACTTCCTTTATGGCCAGATTCTCACTTGAACAAACTCCTTGTGCAACTGTCTGGTTTGAAGTTTGGATAAAATTGTCTGTCCAATGACTAAACGTAAAATGTAAACAAATACATTTGGATAAATATGTGCTGCATGGGGTTAAGAGTACTAGGGTATATATTTTTTGGGACATGTTTCTCTATTCGGTTGTGTCAGGAGTGCCCTCTAATGGAGAATATGGATCTGGGTTATGGTTCTTTGTTTGCATCATTCAGCCTCAAGATGGAGACTTTTATTTGTAAGTCCAGTGGTAGGAGCTGAAAGTCTTGTAATGAAGTAATCTCTAAATGTTTTCTAAAATCTGGTTAATATAACTCATTCTTTACATTGAGTGGTATTAAACTAGATATTGTTCTATGTATAGGCTACATATGTAATGCTGTAAGAACAACCAAGCCTAAAAGCTATAAGCTATAAGAATAAGCAAGCTTACAAGGCTATAATCATTCAGACAGTAGTGTAATAAATGCATACTTGACACCTCCATCATCCTCTAGTTACTATTGTGGTTTTGGCAGAAATGGGGATTCCTGGGGTGATGCCCATTGTGGTTTTGTGACTGTTATTTTTATTACAAAAACAACCTGATAATTATTCAAAACAAAGCCTGTTTATTATGGAGACATTTTCAGGTAACCTGTGTGTCTCTTAAACTGCAGGCTGCTTTGCTGTTACTCATAAATAAACCTGGAATTTAATGCCAGATGTTGCCTAATCCATCCAGCTCCCCCGTTCTCTCCACGGGCCACATTAACAATAGTGGTGGTGCTTTTCTGAAGGAGGGGGCAGATGGGGTCCCCTCTGCAAACAATGTCTGCAGCATGGGGGATGGGTATGTGCATAGAAAGTCACCGCTGACTAGATATCACGCCAGCTTTCTCCTTTCACCAATGTGACAGAGAGGGGGGAAAACTTCAGTTTGCATGAAAGCTCATAAATCCATATTGCAGGAATGGAGGCTTTCACTCGCAGCCATCTGTCTAGAATTAACAGATGAGTACCATGTTTTCCTGAGAAGCTCAGAGATTGTGTATAGGAGATACATTTAGTGCATAACAGCCTAGAGTTATTTAGATAGATAGATAGATAGATAGATAGATGCTTTATTGATCCTGAAGGGACTTGCAGTGTTACAGTAGTGGTAAAAACAAACATTTACATATAACATAACACAATAATAATAATAATAATAATAATAAAGTAAAGAAACAGTGCAAAAAGACTGCTTTGTGAGAACAACAGTTTAATTATTTATATTTGTAAAAATGAATCGAAAATTAATTCTGAAATAAAATAACCCAAATAGGGGAAAGAAAATAATCAAATTTATGGCACATTCCCTGCAGTGTTTTTCCATGATCAGAAAATTTTAGGATATGCTCCATAGGCTAGTATTTTATAGCATCTTTCACAAGCTAAAAAGAGCGGCCTACATGTTCATTAATAAATGATTGCATGTGTAACATCTGTGTCTTCTTAGCTGCTGAGGGCAGCAAGTAAAGAGCAACATTGTGATATGGCTGCATTAAATAATGATCATATAAGAGAAAGAGAGTGGGGGCATGTGTGAGTAAAATGCCCTGGGCATCAGACACCAGAGTTTCTATAATTAACTAGAAAGTTCTTAAAACATGGGGCAGCTATGCAGTAGCTATATATAGACTGTCACCAAGAGTTCTGCAACAATGACTAGATCATTTTAATGTGGTGTTGCGTGGAGTGTTTGCTCAATTATTTACACAGCAAAAGGAAAAATGAAAAAAATCTAATGCCCTGCCAATTCAGATTTTACTGTAGCCCTATTCATCCTAAATATATTAGAAATCAGAATCTTGAGTCTTGATTCGGTTGAATTGCTTGTTTTACTCATCTTCCATTTTTACTCATCTACCATTCATTCATTCATTTTACAACAATGAAGAATCTCAAGTATATTCAATCTTGTATGTTCAAACTTTTGACTGGTAGTGTATATGTATATATACACTGATATTAGATTTCTTTTATATATCATACTGCTCTCATTAATGAGAGTCTATGGTGTGTGTGGCATTATCAGACTATTGACACTATGCACAAACAAGCTAACACCAGTGCATTTTCAAGTTTTCTGGTCTGAGACAGTGCATTCAGCCTTAGCATGATAATAACAATAGTCTTTAGTACTGTACAATATGACACTGAACATTTGGAATCATGTACACTATTTCTCAGTCATCATACAGCTGTAATACTGTACAATCTTTTGTACAGGAACCAGAGATTTTACAGAATGATCAACTCTTCTGCCTGCACTTCTATGTGAATGAAACATTGAACCTGTATTACCGTTTCATACTGAAAGAACTCCTGATTCGCAGATTTATAATTCCTTTTGAAATATAAGCAAAGCCATAAGCAAAGCGTCCCCGTAGCAGTTTTAAATGGGATAGACTACGTCCAAAAATATTGGCACTGATCTGAGTTTTTCCTAGTAGTGTGAAATTGTGGAAGATGGCCAGATGCAATGTCACCTTGTTGAGATTCCAGAGAGCTGTGAAAACCTCTTTACATCCAGTGTGCCAGTGTAGACGCAAGGATGAATGTGTGTGTGTGTGTCTGCGTGTCACTAGAGGATATAGAATACTTGTGAAAGGTATGTGACACTGCTCTGCTGACAGTTAATGAAGAGAAATACTAATTAGTAACAACAACAACAAAATACTACTACTACTTCTAACAATAATAATAATAATAATAATAATAATAATAATAATAAAAGGTGATGTGAAATAATAACAGTAAACTGTCAGATAAAATGCTGTGTGGCTATTTTTCATAATTCATAATGTCAGCTGTAAGATTATGTTGCTTTTTTTATCATATATAATATTTGTATTAATATATGACAGTGCTTACATTTTCTTTAACATGAAATTTCTATAAATTACAATTTGTCAAGTTAATTAATCTTGGATGGCCTGGTGAAGAGGAAGATTGTTATAGAGAACTGGATAGATCATGTTTTTTTTTTTTTTTTTGTAAAAATGGTATATGAATGTACAGTCTTCATATGAAGATTGCATGTATCTTTGACCTACCTTTGATTTCACTGGTTTATATAATTATACAGTTTATCAACTGTAACAACATTTTCACATGATTTTTTTTTTGTCTTGAAACACCACTGGAAAATTTAGACAGTTGTTTGTAAACAGCTGGCCTTTATTATAAGTCTTTGTTATTGCTTATATTTACTCAACAAGGAAGGAAAAGGCTCTTGATAGCCTATTTTAAATTCCATGCCAGCTAGGCAGCTAATTTTGGTGCTTTGTCCCCTTTTAGTGAGCTGCCTATTTTAAAGTAGCACTGCAGATTTATGTTAGATAATTCATAACTTTATTGCAAAATTGATTGCCCCCATGATCGCCACTGTAATCTTGTATTGCACTGCTTGAGAAAGCGTCGTGGTGCTGGAATTTTAATACCCATGCTCTTGTCCTTCCTCATTATCATACGACTTACCTGATTCGTCAAAGAAAAGCGGAACCGTCCAATCGCAGCTCGCCGGAGGCGGGTCTTTGTCGTCGGCGTTTGACAGCGAGCCGCGTGACGTCACGAGACGCTCAGCTCACCAACGGCAGGCTCAGAGATGCTGTGAGCGCGAGACCACAGCATCTTTCAGTCACACGATCCGGAAAAAAGCACGCATCTCCGTCAAAGCCCGTATCCGCACACACCGCATCCTCTCCTCCTCCTCTCCGGACTTTACTGACATCCCTAAGCCCAAAGCGCTCGAGGCTACGTTCATGCACGAGCTAAGGAGCGCTTCAGACGCAGCATTTTTTCTTTTGCCTCTTTTCCTTTCTCATCATTTATTCGACACATTTCTTGTCTGATCCATTTCTCTGGACTAAGCATCGTTTCTCCTATCCATGAGGAGAGCAGCATTACAGAAGACAAAGCAAAGCTTGATAAGGTAGAAGAGGGAATAAGAGGGAATAAGAGTGTTTCCACCGGACAGAGCAACATCCTGCTCCCTGAATGTTAATGTGAATCCTTCAGTCGCGCATCGCTGTGCAGGCAGGGCTCAGTGTGCTCTCTCTCTCTCTCTCTCTCTCTCTCTCTCTCTCTCTCTCTCTCTCTCTCTCTCTCTCCTACCGTGTTTGTGAAGGAGCTTACAGCGCATCTGTACCGAGGCACGCGATTCAGCTCGGCGCACCCGCACCTCGCACCTCTGCCTTTATCCCTGTGTCACATTTGGCGGACAGGATCGGTTTCGACACGCTTCGTGCGACGGAGAAGCGCGGCGGAGTATCGGCGTCCGTGAGAAAATGATGGCCGGCGGGGCAGTGCAGCAAAACGGCATTTTCTCCAATCCGCACCACCACAATCAGCAGCCGCACATGGAGTCGGACCCGCCGGACTCCCGCAAGAGACCGCTGGAGACGCCGACCGAGGCGAGCAGCACCAAGCGCACCAACACGGGGGGTAAGACAACAAACAGGCAGCGGGCCTTCCAGCCTACACAAGCCGCTTTTCCCGTGTCGAGGTTAGAGCCATGGCGCAGCGGCAGCTTCATTAACCCGTTTTTAATCCGCGCACCATCTCAAGGATGCGTTGAAACCGCCAGAGTGTGGTGAGGTTCAGTAAAGAAAAACACCCATTAGGCGGAAATGAGCTGTAAGAGCTAGAACAACACAGTGCGTCCATTTTCTAATAACAGCGGCCTTTGATGTTAGTGATGAGAGACTGCAGCCTGGGGGTGAAGGAAAGGCGTCAACAAACACACACTTTTAGACGGATTATATACATCACACACACATACATACATACAGAGATATATATGTGTGTGTGTGTATATATGTATATATGTATATATATATATATATATATATATATATATATATATATATATATATATGTATATACATATGTACATACATACATATATATATATATATATAGAGAGAGAGAGAGAGAGAGATACAGCTAGATACAGACATATATATATATATATATATATATATGTAGACATAGATGTATATTAGCAATGTGAAGAGGTGTTTAGGAATAGTAGGAAAGAAGGAATGCCTTTAAGAACAATGGGAAATGAGCGCACGAGCGCATCCTTGGCATCACCGCGCATGACCTTGCATTTATAAACCAGTGCTTCTGATTTAGCGATGTTGTGTTTCAGGATACTGCATGTTTGATTTAGAGATTTCATTTTTGCCCAAATGCTGTGCCAAAGTGACGATAATCACTAATCTAGCCACGGATGGCCTATAAAAATTACAAACCAGGGGAAAACAGTCAGGATGGTCCTATTGCCTCCAGCCAAACGCACACACTCGCGTGTTAAAAGAGTAAAAGATGAGAATCCTGGTCTATATTATACAAGAAGCACGCGATGATGCGGTGGTGTGTTATGCGGTAGGCCATTTGCGGTGTTGGACGTAACCATTGGCATGGCAACGCCGTGAACGTGTCAGCATCGCGCTCAGTGTGTGCAGACATTTCCACTTGTGCTCGCTGCAGCTACAGCAGGCCTGCTCTGAAACACAGGCCTACACCATTCTTTTATAGTACACTATATTCATGTGAACTCCTCATTAACCCTGCAATCATCGTTGCACCTCTTTCTCTTGCCTGGTGTTTACATGTGAGGAAATCGATGTTTTCTGCTCTGGCAATGAGGAAAGAAGCCCATGCTGCACCCGTGGGAGGCATTATACACAAACACCATCCATTTGGCCAAATGAAATGGCTGTTAGGATGGTAAGAGCAAGGCAGCAGCACCAAGCTGGATTATCTGTTTAATGTTCGGTCCAGCCGTATTATCCTTCAGAACACCACACCACTGAAAGCTCACTAAAGAGGAGAATAAATTGCATACATTAGGGTATGGTGTTATGTACATGAGAACATGCTGATATATGCATTATTATTTACTGATATACATAATAAGAGATGTCCATATATACATTAGGCTACTGGTGAGATCAAGATTATCCTTAATACAGACTATTTTTACTAGGAAAATGCAGTTAATAATTTAGTAGTTACAAAAAGAATTACACTGAGACAAAATACTATGTAAAATGTACAATCAGGAGCTATAATACTTAATACTGATTAGATAATACAATATTAGAACAAATATAACAGTGGAGATATTAGATATTATATAATAGATTGCGCAGTACCAGTTAAGACAAACAAAAATAACAGACACTGTTGTTAAATTAATTTGCCTTACACACATCGGTTATATTATATATAATATTTCAACAATGTATACATTTATGATAAATTCGCCATTGTGTGTATTGCATGTATTACAGTAATTCAGTAAAGGCAGAACCAAAAAGATCAAGGATATATTGCATTTTTTACAACTGAGGCAAATACAGATCTTGGTTTAGTTAAGTGTTTATATAGAGTCTGTATACTCTACATAAACACTTTAATATAGGATTTATACGACTTAATGCTGAACATGTTTAATCAGGGTTTGTTATTGTAGAATACAGCTATATTCAGAATGATACCTGCTTCAGTTTCAGTGTCCAGTAATGACATTGCGCAGCACGGAATAGTACTCTCTTTCAAAATAAAATTCATTTATAAAAATAATTAAAATGCACGAAAAGTTATTACTTCATATTTGCTCTTAGTTGTTTTTTTTATTCTTACAATTATAAAAATCCCAACAATTCTAAAATATTTACCACAATATAAAAATTGATCTCTCAATATATGTAACATTTTCTATGGAAATATAGTGTTGTGGCAAAATAATGATAATAATAATAATAACAACAACCCATGGTTTCTTACAGAAAATTGTGAAATCATGCTATATTTTATATGTTGCCTGTAAAAACCTTTTACGCATAGTGAGAGAAAGTTGGCAGAAAACAGAGTCATTTGCTTGCCAGAAGATCATTAGGGGAGTGGTGCTGTTTTAGCCCCATCACTACTATAAAGCTGCTCTTGGTTTTCCACAAGCTGTGCCCTGAGCTCTAACGCCGTATATAAGGTACAACGTGGTAATTTCGTAAATGAAAGCACTGGCACAGGAGGCGTCTTGTACACTGTTATAGGGGGTGCAGGTGTCCTTGGTGAGTAGCATGAGGGGACGGTGACCCTCTTATGGAAAATGGGACAGAGGAAGTGTGTGTGTGTGTGTGTGTGTGTGTGTGTGTGTCTGTGTGTTCTTGTCAGAGAGAGAGAGACACTTAGGAAGATGGAAGAAAGGTAGAGCTCCTGGCACAAGAAGTGTATTGGTAGATGGTCTATAAGGGACATTTTCACGGTATTGATTTATGCATTTGTACTGCTCCCTCTGACTTCACATACTCAAGTACTAGCTTACGTCTTTCTCGTCATTTGAGAGAGGACGGGATGTCTCCTGCTAGTAAAAGAGTAGGCTGTGGAGCTCTCTGAAAAAGAGATCTTACATAAACATGATTTGCCAGCTGGGTTTGAAGATTTTCCCCAACCCCCTAAGACGTTTACATGGAGGACAAATAGCTGCTTCCTCGCCCTGGCCCACTCCATTCAAACACAACTGACAGAGCTGTACAGCGATCCTAATACAGCTGCATTTGTGGCCAGCCCCCTGATTAACCATGCGGCATGGCTGCTGCAGTTATTAGTTTCGGAAGCCATGCATGTAGCTCTTTTACCACTTTTCCTACGCCACCTTCTGCATCCTTACCAATCCCTGCTCTAGTCCTCGCTCATTCTTTTCCATTGCTCTATCGGTGGCGGCCATTGATTACCTTCCAAACCACCGCCGTGTCTGTCTATTGATCTCCGAACGATTTTAACGTAAAGGGGGCGCTGTTCTTCTCCTCCTCCTTTTTTTGAAAGCACTGCGTCAAAGATAAAAAAAAATATCTGCAAGGGCGGGGGACTTCGGGTGGGCCGCGCTGGTGAGAGGGCAGCACGGGATTGGATGAGAGGCTCGTCTCGCTCTGCCTGTCTGCGCCGGAATGGAGCATGGGGCGCTCGATGAATATGAATGAGAACAATGAAAAGAGCGACTCGAAAAAAGGATAAGATTCGGTCCCGTCTTTATGCAATTTCTTCCTGCCAGAAAGGAAACGGTCGCCTCATGCTTGCCTTAATCTACGCTAAAAGAATGAACATTATCTACGATGTTGGTGTATATTTTCGTCAGGCAGTTTATGAGACAGACTTATTACAAAACCCTGCCACTTTGCATCGATAGGTGAAGGCTTAATTCCTCATGGTTTCATAACATTGTAACAAACGTAGTCAGCAGTTGTTATAACACCGATAGCAGTATGAATGACATACTGTATATAATAGCAGCCAAGGTTTGTTCTCATCATGTGTTATCCAGCTTATGGGAACTATATTTGCCCCTATTGCTCTCTAGCCGTTGCCTGGCTCCTGACACAAGATCCCAGGATTTGTACCTTCAATCCCCAGGCTGACGCTACCTATTCTGGGCGTCCCATCTCTCTAGAACTCCTAGCAACCTGTGACTTTGTTTATGCATGACAGTTTTTTCCTTATACCCTTTGGTATATATTGATATAAAAAATATACATATATTTGGTATGAAAAATATGTGCATACACAGTCAGTAAAAGCACACAATTATTTACGGCAGCGTTCTCATTTACGATCTTGTGTTCTTTCTATAACACACGAGAGGAGTGCTGGATTGGAGACATTTCTTTCAGTTAGACTATAGCTGGAGGAAATATGTTGAGATTTTCCAGGCTGGGTTGTGCAGACAAGTGAGAGGAAATAACGTTGTTCCTGTTAAAACGTGGCCTGCAGAGTCGTCGCCCTCTGATGTTAGTTTAGAATAGGGAGTCCCTGCGGTAACAAAAATCCAGACCAAAGATTTTCTGTATTTGCCAGAAATTAAACACTACCTGGGAATACCCAGGGAAATCCTGAGAGGTGGAATGCTGGTCTGAGTGTTTTAGCACAGAGGGATCTGGCATTCTGTTTTGACCTGCAGTGCAGTGTGCTCTGGCTTCTGTTTCCAGCAGCCCGCTGCATTTGGTTTAATGCACCTGTTAAAACACTGACTGAGAAAAGCATTTCGAACTCATGTCTTGGTTGATTTTACAATAAGAAGATGATGAAATTGCAACTGAAATAAAAATTTCTGTGCTTTTAATGTGAGGAATTGTTTAATTCTGTAATACTGGAAGTGGTTGGAGTTATAAGAGCAAACTGTTGGGCTGTGATGGCACTGACCATTTTTTAAGATAAATTTGTTTTCAGAGTAGGTTATGTTTCCAGATTCACTTCCTCGCAGATGAGATGGGAACAACTGATTAGCTGTGAGAGACAGGTCTTTGTCTCTCTAATATCTCCTCCCATGAGATCATTTTAACGGTTCATAAATATATACATAAAAAACAAAGGCTTTAAATTAGAGTTGGTTGTTGAATTTTGGATCATTAAAATCTGATATTTGTAATACTTTAAAATAGTATTATATGGTGTGACGTTCTTACCTTTAGGATCTAGTTTTGTCCGAGAGTGATTCCTTGTTTCTTAGCATATCTTCAAGCTACAGTCAGTAGGAAAGTGGAAATCTGTTTGTTCAATCATGGTAGATTAAGAGTAAAAGAAGCATGTGGTATAGTCTTTGTTAGATATTTCTGAAGCAAAAACACTTAAGTATGCAGAATACACATTATTTATTAAACCTGCCATATTAATTAGGGGTGATTAAATTTAGATACATCCGAATCAAAAGGAGGGCAATCTCAGTTCTGGGAAATCTGGGTCATTGCAAAAAAAAAAAAAAAAAAGTACTTGTGCTAATTTATGGGTAGAGTCAGGCCATGGTATCTCGAAACAATGCTGGGGCTCAGGTCAGGGAAACAAAAATCGTCTGTATGATCTGTTGAGGTTGTTGTCATTCTTTTTCATCTTTGCAGTATGATTAGACTCGAATCCCGAAACAGTAGTGTGTGTGTGTTTGTTTTTTAATCTAAGATCTGCAGAGAGTAAGCTTCTCACACATATTGATACTGTAGACAGCCTGGCAATGCTAAAAGGATTACCACAAGACAATTAGATAATTAAGAGACTGTTAAACCGACCCAATTATTAATGCTAATCCAAGCACCATCCGCACTCACATCCCAAACTATTCATGCTTCTGACCTTCCTGAGTCTGAGCATCTTTTTTTATCAGACTGACACAGTCCCTCCCGGCTCGTTCTGGTGCCAGTGATGCTTAGGCAGTATTATGTTTGTGACCTTTTTTTCACAAATCCGAGTACACCATGCATGTTTCTTTTGTCGCACTGCTTCTTCAGCTGTGCATGTTAATTAATTGTATACTTACTATCTACTATTATTTTTTTTGCCAGCAGTATTTGGCCGGTAGCTTGCGTAGCTTAGCTTGCCCAAAAGAATGACTGCAAAAGATAAATAACTCTTCCAGAACACCAATCCAATCTAAAGTATCCGTCTTGTGGGAGCCGGCATGGATTAATAGTGGTGGGATATTAGGCGTGTCCTCAAGCGGCTATAGTGGGTGGATACAATGTCATGTTAAAGTCAGAGCACCGAGTGTGTGCACGCAGCGACTCCACTGACCTGAATAAGAAACCTTACACACATCAGCAGCAGTCTTTTCTAGGCCTGTATGTCCTCTTTTCTCACTGTTTTTATTCTTTACAATAGCTCTCCAACTGTAAAGACTCTACTTGCCTCCGAGCTCTTTCCATGCTGTGAATTATAAATAATAAATACTGTGTAAATAAATGCATAAGGCATTACTGTTTGATCCAACATGGCCTCTTGCTTGTTAATTTGCAGATTCACACAGCTAAATTTATGTAAATAGGTATACAGGTTACAGGGAAGGGTTAGCATTTGTAACCCATTCTAAGATTTCAATTGTAGGAAGTTGAACAAATCCAGAACCTTTGCTCGTACAGATTTGTATAAACTTCATTCGAGATCTGTTTGGTCCCAAAAACACGCCCAGCTTTAAAAAAGAAAAAAACCCTTCCCCTTTGTGAAAGCTGCCATTGTTCTTTACAATCCCATGTTAGGTATATTACTTAACAAATCTATTTTTACATTTTATTTTAATTCCTGAGATTTATGCACAAAGCTGCTTTGGTTGGATCCAGAGTTTATGTTAAACTTTTGTTAAAGTAGCAACATTTTAGTTTATATATTGGAGGTTTGTCTTAATATTTAACTACGCTGTGATGCATAATCTGGGAAATTACATTACAACAGGCTAGTTAGCTAACTAACTGGTTCAAGTATAGCTAGATTTTTGGCAGAACACTAGTGGGTAATGGGTCCACTGTTGTTGAATCCACCGTCCCCATGAATTATCTTCACAGTTTGTGGGGTTTTTTAATGCTTCTAAACTGTATAGCTGATTTATGAAACTTTTATTCAAGTGAAAAATACCAAGATCCATCAACAGATCTAGACTTATATTCCCTACTGTTAAATAACTGAATAATAAGGAGGACTGAAGGTGGAGATTTTAAATAAAAAGGTTTTACATGAAATTCTCGCATGTAGAAACTAGCATCTGTTGTTCTTTGTTCTGAAAGTAGTCAGTAAAGTAATATTCCATGTGCTGATTTTTTTTCAAAGCGTTACTGATTAGCCAAATCAGTATAGGATTACATGTGTGATAGAAGAGACGTTACTTGGAGTGCATCCGACTGAATGTTCTGATCAGACGCCATAGCCTTATTTTCCTTTTTTCTTTCTTCAGAAGAAGGCGAGTACTTCTTGAAGGTGCTGATTCCCAGCTACGCTGCAGGCTCTATTATTGGCAAGGGAGGCCAGACCATTGTGCAGCTACAGAAAGAGACAGGTGCCACCATCAAGCTGTCCAAATCCAAAGACTTCTACCCAGGTGAGTCTCCGAAATGTGTCAGTCCACCATCAGTACACATTCACAGTTATACTTTCAGTCTCCCATTTCAGCATCCACACGAAGTGGCATATTAGGTAAAGCACACTGTTATCACCCTCTTGGCTATCGTTTTTGTTGTATGCATAAATGTTGTTTTAACTAAGGGCTACAGTGTGGCCTTCTCCAGAGGCACTCAGCTTCATCCTCAATGAAAATCATATGAGAAAGACGTAATCTTTGGCATGCGGCCACCACACATGGCCTTTATCGAGGCTCAGGTTGCACAGCGTGGCAGATCAAGACAAGCAAGGATGGAGACTGTAGTAAAGAAGGAGAGCAAAGTTGCAGAATGTAGGTTGTGATCTTTTCTTCCTGAGACCCTGGTACAGTGGGTATTATAATCAGTGGATATCACTGTTCTTTTTGTGTGATGAATAGATACCGTTTTGGACTGGAATCTGGCATATTTCTAAAAGGAAGTGAGGAGTAGTGGGGGGCTTTTGGGCTCCTTCTTAAAAGAACATTGTGCTACTCGCTTGTTCTGCCATGGTTGCTGTGACCAACAGGGCACCTCTGTCCTTTTCCCCCTGAGACACCCACAAGAACAGAGTAGATGCCAGATTGAAGACACCTCCCAACGAAAAGCTGCATGCCTTTTCACTGGCTTTGTCATCTTTGAGTGCTGTAATGTTCCAGTGTTTAGAGTGGTACTGCTTAAAAGGCTAATTAATTACAGGAAGATAGATTGAGAGATAAATTGAGATGCGTAGGGAAGCATTTTCCGAAAGAGATGGATGCGATGGCGCTGTGTTGGTTTGTTGGAATGGAGTGTGGTGTTGTGGTGGGGGGTAGGGGGTGGGGGGGGGGGGGGTGGAGGGGGGCTTCCTCTGCAGTGAAGGGGGCATCTGTATGGAAATGAGTATGAGCTTTTCCTTGGATACAAATCAAAAGATCCACCTGCTGTGAGTAGAGGGGAGGCTTTTTTTTGCTTAGGAGCAGTGTCCGGCATTCCTGATTCAGGCAGATTTGAAACCTCTCAACGGAAGGGACACTATCCCTCACCAAAGACTCTCTTCTTACTTCATCTTGGCTAAGTGCCTCAGCAGCATTTAATTCAGAGGCAATTAGCTGGCTACAGCAGTATTGGTCCGCAACTGGCCAGCATTCATTATTGCAGGAGAAAAGATTTATTAGATGCCTTCACTCCGAATGTAGGGTTGAATAAGGTTTACTAGGAAGCAACACTCCTAGTTTTCAGTGACTTTCTGCCTGTAGATTACACATTCAAAACTTACAGAGGCCAAAAAAGTAGCAATGTCATGTAGCCGGTATAAATTGTTATTGTGTTACAGTAATCAAATTTGGTAACACGGCACCATAGGAGTTCACATATTAGGCTAGACATTAATTTAACGCTAACAGATGCATATAGAAAGTAGTGAATACAGTGGATATCTGGCAACATTAACATTATCATTAACATTAGGATATTAGTACTTTATTTACTGTTATTAAATAATAATAACTGCACAGTAACTACTTTCTGGATATATATATATACACACACACACACACACACACGCACGCATGTAATTTTTATATGAAATTGAAATTTATATAAGTGAATTAACCAGTTCACACACCACGTCATTTCTTTGGTAATGTCTCCTTAAATATCCAAAAAAAAGTGCATGTAATTGAGCTTAACTATCACGGTACTTTTGTTTTTGCGCATTTTGTTTTTGTTTAAACATATATAACTAAGAACAGTAATTTATGAGGAATTATCTCTTTATGTCTATTTTGTTGACACAAATTAAATGCACAGTTATTAATTTACTAATCAATTACTAATATATTTATTTAGTTAGTCTTTCACATTTCCAGAAACAGTAGTCATTATGACGATGTAGATAAAACATACAATATACAGTAAGAATAAGAGAACAATACATAAAGGACTAAAAGGCTGCTAATGTTGTCTGCACTATTCATTACTTATACACACATGTATTAGCTTTGAATTAATATCTAAGATTCTGATTTAAGAATAAAAAGTCAGTATTGAAATAGCCTAAAGAAATTATGAAATACAAAAAAATCTTGGTCTGAGTGTTTATGTATTTAATTACAGAACTCTATGACAACAAAATATCATGATGTTATACTTGGAAACACAGAGCGAGGTGGAGAATGAGTGAGTGTTGTGAGTCAGTGAGTGAAGGAGTGAGTGTGTGGGAGGGAGGAAAATGAAGTGATCCTCACTCATGCTGGATACCCAGGTGTTTGCTGTTTTTGCCACTGATATCAGGTCAGAGTGGGAGTTGACTAGCTCTTAGACTATGTGATGATAGCATGTACTAGCATGGCGCCATAGAGTCTTCATTCCTCCTAGTTATTCCTCCTAGACCATTGTTTTCAGCTTTTTTCGTGATATTCTTTATTCAGTAAATTTAGAAAGGCACCACCTATCAGACACCAAATCATTTCCAGACCATTGGCTGCAAGAGACGTTATCTGTCAACAGTATCTCTGATTTGTTGGGCCGTAGCTCGCATTGGTTAGTTCATTGAGTTTGTTTGTTTTTTTCCACTTTCTGTCATTCTTGAACTCACACAGCAACCCTAAAGCACAAGCTACATGCAGTGGTTGTCTGCAAGTGTTATTATCACTGATGCTGGTGGAATAATTGGTGAAAGCAGGTATGAAAATTGAGACCTTCCAAGCCAAACTTTTTATTAACATCAGTGTAGTTTTGTTTTGCAGTTTTGCAGATGTAGTCAGAGAGCACATCCCTGCTGAGATCATACAAGACCAAGACAACGCACTTATTATTGTACTTGTCACAGTAATGTTATAACCCATATGCTGACCTAGGAGACAACGCTGGAATATATTAATAAACATTTTCTTATGTGACAGTGTTATGCAAAAGGGAATGTTGTCCAAAAACACTGAGATTTATGGACTGAAACAAATTAAATGAATGTTGCATCATCCATTTCTTGAAGCCTCATCCCGGATTTTTAATGTGTTGATTTTTATTTTAGGCCGTCCAGGCAACTGATCCCACATTCAGCTCCTGCGCCTTAGAGCAGAGCAGGGTGCGATATTAAAGCCTTGTCTTAATCCTGCACAATGATTGTGGTTTTCAGTAGCTAATTCTCAGGCAACAGCTCACAACCCCCTTCACGCACATGCAGA
This sequence comes from Pangasianodon hypophthalmus, assembly GCF_027358585.1. Lineage (NCBI taxonomy): Eukaryota > Metazoa > Chordata > Actinopteri > Siluriformes > Pangasiidae > Pangasianodon > Pangasianodon hypophthalmus. The sequence continues at coordinate 13,405,466 of NC_069723.1, read as the reverse complement.
CACACTCGCACACACACACACACACACACACAATCATTCCTCCCCCATGCATTATCGACATTGTTGATTTCTCCCCTGTAATCTTCTTAGGTCTAAAGCTTTTTGACTAAAAGATGAAAAGCCATGATGTTACATATCTGGCCTGGAAACTAGATGCCTGTATTTTTCCTGTTTCTCTCTTTTACCCAGAAATGTTCCTAGTCCATTTGATGTTGTTTAGCTTTTAGCTTTATGCACACTGCTGAGATGTGAGGCTCTTTTGTCTGCCATTTAATCTGTCACAGCACAATCATCTGAATCATCATTATTAGATATTATCAATTTCTAAAAAGGATCATTCTTGCAGTAACTAGTAGGATAATTAACACTGACTAGTGAGGACTGAATCAGCCAAGAAGATGCTTAAATCTCTATACGCTGTAGAAAAGCATTAGTTTGTACATTGTGATTTGTGCTTAAACAAGTATATTATACTATGCCAAACCAAATTAGGCCTAACAGAGCTCAGCTAATGAGATTTTACTGTCTGAATATGATGAGAGTGTTTAAAATGCTTGCCATATTTTCCATTGGAGCAATCGAAATCCATTTGAGCCTCGTCTGAAATTCCCCAAAATATTGTGACATATAGAGGCGTCTGATTCACTTGGCGTTATTGTTATTCAAGTGTGTAAAAGCCACATTGTCTGAGAAGGCTTGTCAGGGAGCATCTGGGGCCTAGCCGAGTGTCTAGAGGAGAAACGAGATTCCCTTAGTCTCCCGTGGCTTTGTTTTCTTTTCCATGTGACGTTATACAGGCTGGCCGCTGCCTCAGTGATGCCCTCAGTGCCAGTCAGTGCCTGAGACCCCCATGTTCAGCTAGTCCTTACACAGAGTGGCGCAGATTAGACTCTTCTTAGAGACAAGATACTGACACTGATTATGACGACTGTCATACTGTCTAGCATGTTGTCCTAGCACCCTCACCTCTCAAACTGCTGGGTTATTCTTGCTGAAGAAGGACTTTTTGTTTTGTGATGTACTCAGAGCTCATCGCGTGAATGTGGAACCACAGTCTTAACATGGCATGTACTGTCCTTAGTTAAGGTCATTCCATCTGTCTCTTCTCCACTTTGCTGTCTCCTGAGGTCTCAAGGGTGCTGTACTTTTTCCGCCCAAATGTAAAGCCTTTTAGTCGATTAAAATGAAAAGCCACGATGGGACTTGCCATAAATACATTGATGCAGATTTTAGACAGTGGATCAATTGTGGAAAGTTAGAGCGATGCCTCCTCCCACACACTCGCCCACCAGCTCAAACCCTCCCTTATGTGCGCACAATACAAATAGTATTGATCTGTCCTGAAGCACTTGCTTCTTGAAATGAGATTGTGGCTAAATGCACCAGAGAGAGAGAGAAAGAGAGAGAGAGAGAGAGAGAGAGAGAGAGAGAGACCAATCCACTCCCAGTGTTTTTCCTTTGGTTTTTTCATCACTCTTTCCCATTTATCCAGCTGGTCCCCTGCCTAAGTCATTTTGATAATTCACACCACAGTCCTTGCCGTCCTGGCTGCAGAACACTCCACGTTTCCTTTCAAATGAATCCTCAGCTGACAGGGTGACCTTCGCCTGCAATATTAACAATCATCTTCTGAGCTGACTTTCCAAACATATAATAAATCAAAGGAAAGAAAATCATTAGGTCCCCTCTAATTTGTATTGTGTAGTAGATGCCTTGTCAATTTCCTTAGCTACAATACAATATTTAGCTTTTCTAATTAGTTTCACTTGTAATTAGATAGATCAGACCTTTCATGAATCCTGTCTTATCTGGTCTCAGGTATGAGCATCAGTTAACAGGGTGGCATCATTAGATCAGGCATCAAAAGCTAACAAGCACAGAGGCTCAGAATAATGTCGCCTGTGCCGCGCTTTAGGGGGGAGGATGGAGAAATACAGTCAGCAGGAGGTCTTAGATTACGGGCCAGTTTTATGTGTGGAGGTTCAAAAATAGGAGAGCCTCAATCCCTCCTTTGTGGCATCCATGACAATGGTTTGGCCCAGCTGCGCTATGTTCATATTGATACCGGAGAGCCACGTGCTTTAGACATCATCCTGTCCGCATGTGCATGCAAATGTTCGAAATGAACATACCCTGTACATTCCAGAAGGAATTTAGTGAATTAATATAGTGTTTTAATCACCGATCAGTTTCTGAACTGCCCACGACTGTCTATTGTGTCTATTGTGACAAAGATGCAGAGGTAGGGAGAGAAAGAAAGAATAACAGAGGGAGGAGAGAAGTGATTGAATATCCAGTCGTTTGAATGGTCAATGATTGGCCTGAACCGTGCAGGACAATAAAGATTGCTAGGCCACTTTTAATGACAATAGAGCCTTTGACATCACTGACCGCACAGGTCCTCGAGACTGGGGGAGGGGCAAACAGGCTGGCCTCCCATCTGCCCTCAGAGGTGTGTGTCTGAGTGTGAGACAGCAAGAGAGACAGACAGGCGCAGAGAGAAAGTGAGCAATGGAAAGTGAGGGTAATAACATGCTGTTGGGGTTCCACAAGGAAAAATTCACTCTGAATGTACAAATGTACTTACTACATACTACAAAGTAAGCAATCTATATGGCACACCCAATAAAACAGTAGTAAAACAGAGAGATTTTATATAAAATCATGCTGAGGGATACAGAAAGTTCTGTTACATTGCATAACTAGGCCAGTTGCTACATTTTCGTCTCTCTTTTGAGCAGACATGAGGGACTACATCTCGAGAAGAAAGCTACCCACCTCTCTCTTCGCAGTTTCTGATGAGCTCCTCAGTAAATCTGTCCAACCCCCCACTATGTTGAAGAAAGCAGGGACTTGACCAAATTTATTTAGGAAATAATGTGTTTACTTTTCGCTAAAAAGTGCTCGCTGATGAGTCTAACACACACCAGTGCTGTCATATGGACTATCCATCACATAAAATCGTTACTAGTGAAATGTGTATAAATGCAACTTGGCTATAATTAAAAGATTCTGATTCAATGACCCATGATTACTAGGGTCATTTTGTCCTTTATTAGCCGTGGTGATTTTGGTGATCTGTTTAATTAATTTGAATAATTTTATAATTCTGCTTTGTTTTATATAGTGTATATAGCAGGAATTATTGAATTGAAATTATTCAGTGCAGTTCATATGTTCTGTATATAGTACTGTTATCTGTTTGAATGTTCGATCAAGACATTCGTATTCAGCTTCAGGTATCCAGGTTAGAAAATATTACTCAGTTCTGTCAAAGATACATGGACGCTGTATTTTAGTAAATACATTTGAAAAATTTATAAAAGCACTAGTTAGGAAGATTTCATCTCCACATCCATGCCGACAGTCTACAGCAGATTAGATTCTGAGGTGACTGAAGTAATTGACTATCCTATAATAACGTGCTGAGACTGATCTCATATAAGTGGGCTCATCCTGGTTTTTTGGTGCAGATCTGCAGAGGGGGCCCTTCTTTACACGCCCTTCTTTACACGCCTCTCCTTCCCCTACACAAAGGGTGCTTTGTTTGCATGCACACACAGTCGCCTCGGAGATGCGAACTAAAGTGACGTCTCCAGAGACGAGAGGTCCCCCTCTATCCTGATCGTCCGAGAACTCCACCATCTCCCTCCTGTCCAATTGTTCCACCATGGAATCTAGGAGAGATGGCGTGTGGCTGCATCGCTCAGCTGCAGGATGGATGTGTTGATTCTGAAGTCTGGTCACGTAGAGAGGCCCTGTTATTTCCAAGCCAATCATAGAGCAGCAGGGCTGCCTCCATTTTGAAGTATGGAAGAGAGAATAGAGCCAGCAGTGGATGTCTCGCTGTACTTTAAAGTAGAGAAAAAAGGCACTGATCTTGTTGTTGTTGTTGTTGTTGTTGTTGTCGTCATCTTGTTTCATTCCTGGATACAATCTCAGTTTTGTGAATTATGTAAATATTCTCATGTAATATATATTTATTTATTACGCATGCACTGATAATAGCTTATATGATATATCATGATATTTGACACTTAAAATAGTGTATTGTGGATGCTGAAAAATACCAGATCCCATTTTGAGATCCCAGTTTCTTAATTTGGAGAAATTTAAGCACAACATTTTTTATATCTTTCTCACTGGAGACAATAACAAACCTCTACCCACCAGACAAGAGTGACATGAAAGCTTGAAAAACATTGTGGACAGTCTGACAATCTGACTAAGCAATAAGCAATAAGCAGCATTTTTTATTATGCATCTTGATAATATTGTAAACTGTGATATAAGCTTAAGTAAAGGTATTTAGCATGATGTGAAATTTTTATATTGGCACATACTGAATGCTTATCGAACATTTTGCATTCGTGTTATTTGTTTTATGTTTGTAAATCGGTTGACCAACATGCCACAAGAGTATTATAGCTTTTAACTAAAAAAGCTACCTATTACAGAAGCTTCAGTGTGAAAGCTTTAGGCGCAGTGTGACAGGTCATACAACAGCGGCCTTTATGCGGACATTATTCTTTGAAGGCAGAATAATTACATGACTGCAAGCTTTGATGAAAATCAAATACAACTATGCTAATCAGGCCATCTGCTTGCCAGCCCTTTTTGGCCTGTGCTTGGTTAGATCACTCTGCAATCACAGGATGCAGGGGTCTCGAGCGCCCTTCTCTGATTGCGGATTCACTGCAGTGACACTCAGGCTCTTTCGGGTACTGAGGCAGTCACTCCTATTGCGTAATGCATTTATGGATGTATAATCATTTCACAGCTATATCTTGGTTTAGAGCATGTATTCCCAGGCATTCGGGGTTTTACATGAGAAAAGCCTTCTACTTCAGTCCAGGACAATGGACAGCTGCATTGTGTCTTGCAGGGGGCCACCTTTCTTTTTAAAACCCAATGTGGTGAGTTGCCACAAAGAGGTGCATTGAGGGCAAGCAGTGGGTTTCTTTTGGAGCAGACCCAACCTCCTAGCATAAGGGACAAAGCTCCCCCTCTGTGCCCCCACAGCTCCCTAAAAGAGACTGAGTTCCGCAGCTGCCTCCTGCTCCTCCTCCTCGCCCCCCTCTTCGCTTCTCTAATCCCCACTGAATGACCCCGTAACTCTCTCTCTCTCTTGTCTCGCACTCGCTCTATGGCTTTCTCTTACACACCCACGCCCACAACCGCAAACATCCCCCATATCCTACCTCTAGCCCATCAGTCTCTAATGATTCATTTCTCTTTTGGTCGAGAAAGCCGTCAGCTGTCGGAACGTCGCCTTCAACATGCAGGCTGTGCGCTTCGCTTAATTGCAGCACATCAGCCAATGCTAATTATCTTTGACCCCACAATAATGCCAAATGTAGTCTGTGTTTATGTATGATTATGTATAAGCCTGAGATAGAAATGACTTGCACTGCTGAAATGGCTTTGCTGAAAAACCTATTTGTTATATGAAATGTCAGGGATGTTGTAGTTTTTTTCTGTTTTCTCCACCAGTGCTGGACTTGAAGGTGGTGTGAGTGTGAAGGGTGGCAGCAAGACTGGGCAGCACAGCTGTTGTTCATGTCAGGATAGCAGGACTTCACTTACATGAGACCTGGAGAGGGTTAATGCCCATCGACATTTGAACTTTTTGTCTTACTGATATGTTTTTCTGAAGAGACAGAGGAGAGAAAACAAGCAAAGCAGCTTAAGCATAGAGTGTAATAAGTATGAAGCTTGTACAAACATATCAGGCTTGTCATCTGATGCTTTTAAAGCACATTTCTGCTACTTCTGAGTGCATATTTCCTGTATATGTAAAGCAAATATTTGCACTGGGCTTAAAATGTTTGTTCATATTGTATAACAGCATAGCAACCTCACCACACGTCTTTTGTTCCGGCGAGAGTATACGGTTCTGCCTTTCAGACACGTGAAGCTGTAGACACAAAGGAGATAGCTAATTGCTATTTTGCTGATTGCTAATTGCTATTTTCTTACCCAGCCTTCACCAGATTCATTCAAATGCCCCCCAAAAACGTCCAGCAAACACAGTGAAACTAGGGCTCTTAGAGCCAAATGAGAGCATATGAACAGTAAAGTTGAGCACAACGGCAAATATAGACAAAAAATGGTGTCTTTCAGTTTAGGATAATCATCCCAACTACATAATGGCTGCTGTTATTCCTGATTTTGTAGCCAGTGGTGCAGAAGATGAACATAGCAGGCCACACGTGCATTTCCGGCATCACAATCAGAGCTTTCAGCCCTCTTTACCCACAGATTCACCTCCCTCTCCCACACAGGGCAGGTGCAGCCGGAGAAGCTAGCTTTTCAGAAGCGCTTTTGTCACTAAAAGCTACCGTCTTCTTCTACCGTCTGGCTTGCTCAGTGTACTCAATGCCAAATCTCAGGAAAGAGGAGAAAGGCCAGATTTCACTTGTGAAAAGACTCCTACACTCATGCACTGAGTTAGGAAAGGAACACTTCTGTTCGGTCCCTAATGGGGATGCTCCTCATTCCGAGTGGAGTGCTGTAACTCCTGAGCCTGTCACTTCCTGCTCAGGGCCAGGATGATAACGTATGCATTTTGGCAACTGCCGTTAAATAAAACTGCTCTTGACAGGCAGAGCTGATGAGGGTTTTTTTCTGTACATTTATCTAGCTCAGCCTGAGGGAGTGTGGTCCAAATGTTAAGTATTGTGCATCTCTGCAGTTCTTGTCTGAGAATGCACAGACTTTTCACCCTGATGGCGCCCTCAGGCTCTTCGGGGCTGGATAATGACTGCACCTACATCCCAGCTGAGGTCCTACTATCCAATAGTACATTACACAGTGTTTGTCCAGGCACTGACACAATGTGCATGCTGTTCATGGAAGAGCTTGGTTCTCATGCATGTAATTAGGCACTATTGCACGCTCAATATTCAGTCCAATAGCAGGACACGGCTGAGGCTCTTTAGCTTGGGTTTCTGGTCGTACTTGCTTGGCTCCACAACCTCATTGCCTCACTGAAATTCCAGCTGTACAAAATAGGGAACAGATTGTGTGCATGATGTAAAACGGCAAGCATTCTCCAGTCACCATGGATAAGGTCACTGCTGAAGGCAAAGCTGGGGTGAGTAATGCAGGTCCCAAAAATGAGCAACCTCAGGACTCACGCACATTTCAGTCACAAGGATCTCAGTCCCAATGGTGCAAGGACCACATCTGTTGATTTCAGGACTGAGAGTGGACCGGTCCAGGTGGAGAAGGCAGAGGTGGACCACATGGAGCAGAGACTTTGCTGCTGATGAAAGAACAGACTGTAAATGGAAACCTGGCTCAGGGTTTAGAGGTGCTGGAAGGTTGTGATAAAGAGCCAGAGCATTGTACTGGCTCTCTCCGCCAGTCTGCCTCCCTTTTCCAGCCTCATGTGGATGACTCACTGCAAGTCCGGATCTGAGATGGAGAGAGAAAGCGAAATGCTGGACTCCACATGAGGAGCGTGGCCCTGTTATTTAGCCTGCTATGGAGGCAGAAGAGCTCATGCCAATGATCGAGTCTGGCTGTCCCCCAGACGAGCAGTGTTTAGACAACTTTGACAGACTGTGGGTGAGGAGGGACAGGTGTGTGTTGGGTTCGGAGCACTTGTGTGGAACCCAACACCACCACTGGGAAAAACACTCAACAAGCTGAGGACAGCGAGGGAAAAGCATCGAGATCCAGCAGAAGGGAGGGAATAGTGCTACTTCCCTCCACCCCCGACCCCTTATATACTTTCACTGCAGGGATCTTATCATGTACACGAGCAGAAATGCTAGCCTTGTACTCACCCGGGAAAACAGTCGTTTCCATTTCAAAAGCACAAATCAGTGCTTGGAGATACATCCAACCATTACCATCACAATACAAACAAAGATTTCCTCTATTTTTACCGTCTATATGATCAGCAAATGCATGGCTCATCTCATTGCTTTGAAAGAAAGTCTCATCACATGTATTATGTTAACAGTGTAGCCGTTTTTAGAAGCAATTAGCAACTGCATAATTCTTAGGAAATGGAGTCCCAAAAATGGTGCTCTGAATAAGGCACAATGGTGGTTTTCCTAGTTAAAGGCCTAATTGTACATTATGAAGAAACAAGCAAAGTAGGTTACCAGATGTTCTTAAATAAGCCTGCTTTTGACACCGAATTTTTCTTACTTTTAACTGGCTCTCTAAAAACGCAATATTATTAGCAGAAAGTATTTATTGGACCCGCTCTCTCTCTACTTGTATACTAATTACCTCTGGTTTTGTACAAATTGGGCAGCCTAATTATGAGTATAGGCTTTTAGGAACAAATTGCATGCACAGCCGGTTGCAGAAATCCCTACTTAGGAAAAGCAAGACGACATTATAATAGCAGTTGAATGGAATTGTGCGTGTTTTTTGTACTAGACACCAATTACTGCTTATAGGAAAGCAATTTTCACACTTTTTAAAAATTTTATTTAGAAGATTGTTGCTTCAGTGGTTGTGAGGACAGTCACCTGTGGAGGAAACAGTGATGTGTTTTTCTAGATCGGTCCAGGCTGAAGTAGACAAGTGCAGAGTGTGATCTGTGTTAGCAGGGATCTAAAGGCCCTGGAGGAGGAGCCCAGCTGTGGAGACAGGCAGTGTGAAGAGAGAGTCTCAGCATGTTCCTTCCTTCGTCCTGCACACGCACACACACACGCACACACACCTACATGCACACACTTTTCTGTCACTCCACAACTTGGGCAGACTGCTTCATTATTCATACAGAGCAGGGAGGGATCTTAATTAGGTCGCCTGAGCACCCCCGTGGATTATGATGGGGTACTGGAGTACAGTGAAGTAGAGGATGGCTCCTCCTCCTTCCGTTCCTCAGCCTAATGCCAGATAGGACATCAGTCACTGTCGGAATCAGCTGTGCTGACCAGAAATTCGCACCAGCTGCATTTATCATACAGGCCTTCAGAGAACGCAAATAGGTTCTGGGATGTGCGTTTGTGTCCATAAAACAAACGTGTGTGTTCATGCATTTGTACATTACATCATTACCAGTGCATACTCAGATAAGCATTCAGTTGTAACCCTAAGAATATAAATAGACTGCATTTTTATTGCTTGTGGTATCTAAATGTGGGCACGTTAACCTGCATGTACATGTAAGTTTATTGGCTATAATATAACACTCTGTCTAACAAGGAGTGAACACTATAGCAGCTATGGATTTTACATCTTATCCATGTAATGCTGCAAGGCAATGGTGAAGGTTCCATTTATACATTATTATTATTATTATTATTGTTGTTGTTGTTGTTGTTGTTCTTGTTCTTGTTGTTCTTTACTTTACATTATGTGACTTCATATAAATATATCAAATTTTGATTTATTTTCATATATTAGTATATATCTCATGGATGACATATATATTGATATATATTGGTGCAAATGTGTTCATAGGTTTTCAGGTCTCATGCTAGACTGGTATGTACTGTTCTTTGCAAACTATTGATTAATATTGATTAATGAAGTTACGTTCCATGATATAGCACATGTGAAAATCAATACACAACTCATATTCAAGCATATTGAAGTACTCTCTATTAAACATTCTTTAGAGCTATTCTGAAATAAATTATAGCTCTTTTCCCCTGGACAGTACAAACCAGTGATCCCACATTTTGTCGTTATTTCCTAAGCTAAGTGTGCCATTCCATAAACAAGTACTCATGCTGAATTTGGCTACCCTTCTTGCTGGGTACTGAGCGGAGACATTTGGTCGACAGTCACCATCTGGGAAAAGAAAAAAAAAAAACAACAGTACAGCATGGCAGTAGTGTCTGATAGCATTTCTATTAAGTACTAAGTTCTGCCATTGTTGTTACTGCTACTGTTAGTGTTTACTGCTAACACTAGAGTCACATGGGAAATAATAGGGAACAATGACGACCAGAAAAAAACTGCCAAAGCACTATAACTATGCAGATCAAAGTCACTAGTTAAGAAAAATTTCTAAACATTTTTATTATCTAAAGAAAATTTTAACGCAACACAAAAAAAACAATAAATTAATTTGCTTAATCAGTGCATTATCCTGAACATGGCAAAATAGTTTTTTTTTTTTTTTTTACTGTGGTTGAGCAACAGGATACTGTGACATGAAGCAGTAAGTCAAATGTGTAAAATGCGCAGATTTATTGACAGAGCATAGTCAGTCATTGGTGCTTAAAGTCCCTCATGCTACCACTCCACAACCTGCAGAGAATTATGCATTGGAAATGGACACAGACCAAGGTACAGCTAGTTCTTTATTCAGATTACAACCAGCATGCTAGGACTCTACAGCACTGTCTGGTTGTAAAGTGCACAAAAGACACATACATCTGAGTGAAAAAAAGAGAAACCCTGTATGACTTTGACATCAACCATAGCAGATTTACTTCCTTGACTCCCTCCTTCTTAAATCTGCAAAGCACTTCCATCTGGTCTCGGCACTATTCTTTCAAGTCACTTCCTCATCAGGCAATGAGTCACCTAAACACTCTCCCAAATTTACACGGTTACACGGTGAGGGGAAATGTCCCTCACGTGCCATGTGTTTGCTCACACTTGTGTGTTGCTCTAATAGTAGTAAATTCAGATTGTATATTTTATGGCTGTTATTCTGAAAGTGGCATGTATGGACCAGGCTAACAGGATAACTGGCCGAGTAATGGAGAGTGTGTGAGGCAGTAGAAAGACGAGTCACAGCTTTACCTCCTACCTGCAATTGGTCCTGCAGAAATGGAAGAGAAGCTTGTGGCTGTGCTTTAATCTTGTCCTGTCATGTACGACTTCTCACTGAATGTGTATAGAGACATTAGATAAAAAGTAGAGCTTGTAAGGAAGTAGGGAAGCAGAGGTCATTGTTGCCTCTTCTGAGAGTACGTGGCTAGTGCACTTAGCTTGCTTTGCTATCTAATCTGACAACGAGACTAGTAACATGTAAAGCGATCTTAAATACTTTTTTATATAAAAGTGGTGTGTATAAATAGTATAAGTGTGCTATTTTGGAATCTCATTGGAACGAATAAAAAATGAAGCTGGACAGGCCACGCCCACAAGAGATGACCTACAAGCAACATGAGTGACTTGTTACTCACTAGTGACACTCCGAGAAAATGAATTCTACCACTCTCTCAGTAAGAGTTACACGAAACAGTCACGGCTGCCTTTGCATTTGCAGCTTGCTATAAGGAAAATCTGTCAATTTTTGATGTGTGAGATCCGTGTCGTAATTAACGTGACGCATTTAAATTGTAAAATTCAAAATGATACTGATCTGATATTCCAACCTAATTATAGGCTTGGTGAATTTCTGTTTATAAGTGATATGAGTTCGGTAACATAAACTTTCGAAACAAGGGAATTTTTATGATGAACATTTGTAAGGTTTCAACCTAAAGATCATCAACAGATGGGTGACAAAAAAAACCCCACATTTTTGCAGTAAGTTTAGCTGATGTTTGAACTGTAAAAATGCAGTTTTCCTGTAGAGTGTTTAAAAAAACACAATTTATCCTGAACACGTATTGCACTTTAAATATTTAATTAACACTTTAAATATTAAAATAAGAAAAACAACTAAACTGTCCTCACAAATCTAAGCTTGCTATACTCACTATTCTCTTCTATACTCTCTATTCTCTTCTATACTCTCTATTCTAGTAAGCTTTGCCCTGCAGTTTATTTTGCTTATACTGATTCTGAAAAGATTGTCTGTCATCCATGCACGCTAATTAATCCGGCTAGAAAGAAAAATGTTCTTCCAACAGCAGGACCGCTTCTCGGCTGATGTGCAGTAGTGCAGCAGGTGGTGGGATTCGGAAGTGTGTGCTATAGTTACTGGACTGGGATTGAGTTGCATCGCAGCACTGTGAAGCACATTACGTTTAAACACACACTGAATGAATGAGAACTTTCATTTTGTGAATGTCAATAAATAGGATGTGTTTCTTTGTCTACTTCTAATGCACAGGGAAACTATAAATAAAAAAAAGACGAGTTGGAACCACTTTCCTTTTGTTTTCTGTCAAGATTTTCTTTTGAAGCATTACACATATTTTATATCTTTTTATATTTTTTGTTGCACTTTTCATAGCATTCCTCTCCTTCTGACCATGCCCTGTCTATCTTCAAACCTCCCAGCGGAGTGTGAAGTCACGTTTTGGATGGATGAGTTAAAAAGCATGCTTGTGAGTAAAGATGAAGGCAGTTACACAGTTATGATTCTCCAGCTGTTTCCTACCATGGGCCCCATGTCGACATGACTCTACAGTAGGTTGCGTGTGGAAGGGGGGACGTGCTGATGTGGGGGGGTTCAGGATTAGGTTAAACTGGAGAGAGAAGTCATGGGGAGGTAGGGACATGAAATCCTCAATAAAACTGACATCACTGAATAGGAATTCACCCTTTTTTCTAAGGCTTTTGTTATTCTTTGGAGACCTTCTTATCCTTCCTGCGCTGTTCTCTCTGTCTGTTGCATGGGGCAGGAAAGGCTGTGCTGCACAAACGAACACGAGAACAAAGTAAAGGTCACAGAATCCTTCTTCCTCTCTCCTAAATTAAAGTCTGCAGTTCAGTCTAGTCAGCTGAGGCAGCGTTTGCATTCACAGGGGAGCACAAAAGTAAACTAGCACATTAACTACATGGCCAGTTTCAAAGACATAAAGTGATCTGCGTGGAAACCATTTGCAAACTTCTTTAACATAATGACATAAGCACATGCAATGCTGCCTCGCTGTCACTGCCTTGCATGCTGCCTCTCTACTTTGAATAATAACACATTACATCATCTGCAGCTGCCCCACAATATTTTCAGGGGGTCTGCCAGTTGCCGTGGTGATGGAGCTATGTCATAGGGCCTGGACCGCCCCCCCCCTCCAAAACAACCGAACTGCATCGCACATTCACTTAGTGGCCATCTCTTACAGGACTGATCTGGTTGGTGACTGCAATCAACTGGCTTGTGTTGGGCAGACAGGAACATACAAGAGGAAGGGTGATTGCTGTTTTTTTCAGGCCCCTCCTCTTTCACAGCACCTCCTGCACATTTTCTCACTCGCTCATGTCTGATTTGAACGCAGAGCCAGGAAACATCTGTAAACTTGTCCAAGGGCAGGGTCCTATGCTCCAGACCTCCAGTGGGCCTCAGTTGGAAGACTCTGAAGGAGTAGATCAAGTAAGAGCCAAAATGTGCTCAGATAATCGAGTTCAGCATAGAGACTGTTTCCTGGACACAACATTCACTGTGTATCTTCAGAGACAGACAGCTCTTCCCTTGGTTCCAACAGTTGCTCTCATCTGTTATGCTGCACATGGCAGTGTAATTGGTTATTGAGTTTTCTGTGGTTATAATCTGTGGTTTCAGTGCCCTGTCAATCCATTGATCGATCCATCTTCCTGCCTCCTCCATTGAATTGGGATGTGTAGTGATCAGCACTTTTCGAATGACAGTTGTCTCGTCTCTCCAAGGACAGACTTTTAGGAGCACAGTGTGCAAAGGAGAGCATGGTGTTAGCTACAGAGCCAAGGAGTCACTGCAGGAATTTAATCTGACTAGTAGATCTCATCTCATCCTGCAGTACTGCAGTGATTCTTGACTATAATGTTTCCATTTGAACATTATCATTCTCAGAGTCCTAGCATGTTGCATGAATAGTCCCCTGTAAAGGTATAGTCAGTGATTTTTATGGAATTTAGCTGAAGTTAGCTGTTTTTAAAATAAAAAAATTCAGCCACATCCTTAGTGTTCCCACCAAAAGTCTGCTCCCAAAGCACATGCCTAGGTTAGATGTACGAATGCCAGTACAAGGGGGATTTACAGTTTTATAGGTAACATGATTATGTTATTTTCATTTCGATTTTACACCATTTTCTGCCAACTTATTAGTAACCATTTCTAACTTACTAGTTAGTCATCACTGTTACCAGTCTGGGATTTTGAAGGCCAGTATGGTCATCCTTAGAGACAGATGATGTTATCCACTGCATCTTTCCAAAGTGCTGCTGATGCAACCTCTCAGGGCAGTTGAACATGTTTCCTTTTACATGAGCTCATGGGTTGTGGCACTCTGATTAACGGGGAAAAAAATACACCCAGAGAGCATGACCAGTTAGGCTCTCTCAGACTTCCAGATATGGTCTTGCTCAGGATTCAAACTCACAATATCCAGTCAATAAGGCAAACATTTCACTGCTGTGTCATTCAAAAGCTCAGAGATACCTTCATGTCCTGACTGGTCGAATGCTGGTTTCTCACATCAGAGTTTTTCATCTGTCGTGATATTTTATTGAGAGCTATCTGAATTTAAGGAGAACTTCACCAAATAGTACAATATTAAGTGTATTTACTTAACAATCACTGACCCCACCTTAAATGGGTGTAATAAGTATCCAGCATCATAATGATTCCAAAGTCCTCTGGTCTGCTGAATCTCAGCCCTCTAAGATGCATCTTATTTTGTCAAGAACACTTTAGAATTTTGATTCATTATAATGAGTGTTCAGTTATTCTAACAATATTTGTTATAAAATGTGTAAATGTTCTCAGTAGCAGGACTAGTGAAGTGGAGCTCCACATAGCCCCTGCGAGGGAGGAATGTATGACTCACTCAATTAACAATTCCACAAAAACAATTTACCATACAGCCACGGTGGCATTCCCTAGTTGACTGTATAAAACCCATGAACTGGACAATACCTTTTTTAGGCCTTTCTTCATACTGTGCTGAAGCAGATGATATTTCCTTATGTGAGAGTCACACACATGCTGATGTATATCAGATGGGGGTTGTAGATGAATATGTTGGACTGTGTCTACTCCTGGAAGGTACATCTCGCTGAAAGGGGAGCACAAAGCTGAGCCAAAAGTCCACACTGTCACCCACAGGACTTGTATCTGTATTCAAATTTTACAGCTGAGATCAATCTGGATGGCTTTTGCACACTGTCCAGAACACGTTGCTGATGGTTTTGCACTCTTTCAATAAATGTAGAGGCAGGGTTTGTTTTTTTTTTTTAAGTCAGAGCAACTTCCCACAATGCATAGTGAACCATGTGGAATAGAAATCCAATCTTTGGCACTTCTGTAGGGACGGAGGATACCAGCTGACCTTCTCATGCCCCTCAGTGCCATCTAACACATTCACCAGCCTGCCAAGTCCATTTATATCAGGCTGTCAACACATCAGCATTACACAGAATATTAACATGCTAACTATAATAGAACATTTATGTTTAACAAACTAAGGAGTTTGGCTGTGTTTGGCTGTGATGTGTCTATGGTCTTTGGCTATTACTGACATGGTGTCTCTTTCCAGCATACTCAACTTGCTGCCAAAACAATGGTGATCTCTGCTTCAGTAATCTGCCTCCCTGATTGGTCTGTCCCAGATTACTCTTGGGCCACCAGCTGTCAGGAGCTTAGCAAAGCTTTCTTTTCTCTTTTTTTATGAACATGAACCATGAGTGTGATATTCCTTCAGTTGGGTTTATTTATAGTTGAGCACCATGCAGCAAGGTGGGACCTGACCCAATCACATTCACTGCAGAAAAACAATGGCAGGCTAGAGGAAGTCGGAAGCCCTCACTGCACAGTGCTGATAAGGGTCCATTTGCATCCCACCCTCCCAGAGGCCTAGAGAGTTTCTGGCTGAGGATTAGTTTATGGGTTTTTGTCCCTCACTCTAATTCACTCTCTCTCTCAAGATATCACACACACACTCATGTCTTTGGTGTTTATTGTTGTGGTTTTGGAATCTCACGCCCACGTTCCTGGTTGCTTTTGAAGCATGGGTGACACTTCGTTATCCTCTCCTGTACACACTTCATTTTGAAATGCAACCAGAGGCCTGGAGTTTTCACTGAAACAATGCAGAATGTATGAGTCTTAGCATAGAGTACTATGTACTGTACCTACAGACACTTACACTATTTGCATTCCATTGGCAACACACTCCTGCTGCCCATTAAAAACATGTTGAGAGCTGATATCAGACCAGAATTAATTAAACTTGGAAACTTGGGCATCTATCTAATGGAAGACCATCTGTGACTGCCTAAAATAGTAGCACTGTTATTGCAGCTGCTTTCAGAAGTCTAGTCTTCATGTACACAGATACATAGTATGTCCATGTGCACATGTCTTAACTCTAGATCTTTAGTCACTACCAGGGAACTATAAATCATATCTAACTGTGTGCCTGGATTTGCACAGTGTCAACCAGCAGATTTCTTATTGTAAGCCTATTTGATAACATGTCCCATGCTGGTTATGCCAAAAAATATGGGAGAACTCATGATGTCTAAGCTTAAGTAGATTTCTCTGCTAAGGTTGATTGTGAAAGCTTGTAGGTAATTAAAAATTCGCTACGTCACTGTGCCTACAACTCCAAAAGCCATTAACACCAAGAACATGCTGAACACCAGTAAATCATTGCCATTTGGAAAGTATTGTGGTTATTGCTGACTAACAGGCTTACTGAATTATAATTCATGGCAGGATACATTTTATTGCAGTGTAATAGCCACTCTGGATGAGTTGTGAAACTTTGGACTTGGAGGACTGAAAGTATCAGGAGTCATAATGTATTTTCCATGGAAACCCATGACTATCTTTATATATATAGATCATTCAGTATTCGCATGGGGTTCTGTGTCATCACTTGGCTTAATTAAAAAATATATCTTGCTTCTCTCATTCTCTGTCTTTGGCAGGAACGACCGAGAGAGTTTGTTTGATCCAGGGCACTGTGGAGGCCCTGAACAGTGTCCACGATTTTATAGCTGAGAAGGTCCGGGAGATGCCTCAGAGCGCCGCCAAAACAGAGCCAGTCAGCATACTTCAGCCACAGACCACGGTCAACCCAGACCGCATCAAACAGGTGAGACCTTGCATCCTCAGGTCACGGTCCCTGCCCGCCAGACTGACACTTTCTCTTCCTGTTTCTTTTGCATTGCAGAAGAGCTCAGTGCAGCACAGAATGGATAGCCTCAGAATAAAAAAAAAACTGAAGATTAAGCTGTTAGGCAGCATGCAGCATGTTATCCTGAATACAGCTTCCTTGTGCTCATTTATTGAGATTCAGCACTGCAGTTCAGGGTTAGGATTCAGATGCATTTGATTTAGAAGTGCTAATTGGGATGCAAATGTCCAAATGACCTTAGGCCTGCTAACATCTGCTAATAAAATCAAAATCTTGTAAACACATGAAAGAAACTCAGGAGTGGCATTTTGATCGCATTAACTCACATTGTAAAGCTTGATGTCGTCGGTTATAAAATCAACAAGTCGGTTTGGCCTTTTGTATTACAAACAAATGCACAAAGATTGTGATCGCATGGCTTGATTATACACATCATTGATTGTGTTCCAGCTGCCTCTTTAAGCAATTATTACCACTAGTCAACCTCACGATTACGCACTATCGATCCTGTAGGCCACTGCATTGTTTTCAGCATTGATTGCACTTGCTTATTTCTCATTCTCTTAATTAAACTGACCTCAGGCGAAAGAGAGCACCGGGTCACTATTTATGCATAATTTAAAACAGTGATACGCCTATTCCCGCGGCCGTAATTCTCTCCTTAGCGCCTCGCTAACACCACTGTGTTTTTTATACTCGTGTTGCAGTCTCTGCAGAGGCACAACCTGGATTCATGAGAGAAAAGGGAGGGTGGCAAATGTAGGCTGTCTGTTTCTGCGTAGCTGTCGTCCTATTTATTAATGCACATAATTACAGGAGTTATCAGACAGGCAATACACCTCTGCACTGGTGCGATGGCGACTCTGCTGTCTGTTCATCTCCTCACACGGCCACGCAGCAGCCTTAAGAGAGCACACCGTATCACTGATTGGAACCGCATTCAGTTTTACAGCTTCAAAATATAACCATGCACAGCATTGCACAATGTTGCAACCATTGATTCATATGATTAGATAAATGATCAAATGTGCATTATTGTGATAAATAATACTGAGCACATTTGCAAACTGTTGCCTTTGTATAATCCGTTAGACTGCCAGACGGCGATGGGTGGACCAGCAACAATAACGCTGTTTGATCCAGTTTCTGTGTTACGTTTTTTTCTGCACATATTGTCAGAAGCGCGGCTGTCGTGGCATGTGTCTCATTACTGCAGGCCCCAGGGGGCACACTGACCGAGGGATGTAAGATAAGATGTGAAGCCATGTAAAACAACAGCTGCCAGCCTCCTGAAAGGATCGACAGCCACTAATCTTGCAGCCAAATGGTGGTAGGGCATGAGGACAGCTAACACCAAACTTCATCTAGAGCCTGCATTGTGACTCCTCATGCTAACACAACAGCATGCACAGTGCAAACATACTAATTCCATATGACATGATAGATCATGATAGTTCCTAAATGCTAAATCATTTTGATGATCATAATCTGATGATCATCAAAATCATACTAAAAGGTTACTGATGCATTTAAGACACAGCAGTATTGCAGTAAGTGTCAGTATTCCTCTATTCAAGATGGGATGATAACATGTTATTTTAAACCATTTAGATTTAAAAAAAATGCTAAACATTACTTAAAACTATTAAAAACAGCATAGGAGCATTGCTGCACATTTACGCTCACTGAAATGTGACAATATATGAGTATACGTTATTATGCAGTTTGGAAATGCTATCATGTTATTCCTAATTATATAGCCTGCTAGCTAATTGCTTCTAAACTAGCTAGCAGTTCTCACAGGTAGACACAGTGGATTTCAGTATTTGAGCCTCAACATATATTGCCATATTCTCACCTATTTATAGCTAAAACTGTCAAAATAAACAAAAGCCTGTCAAAATATACAATTTTCTTAATCACTGACATTATCCAAGTTAGCAGGGCTGCTACGTAACCGCTCCTGAAGTACCTCACATTTGTCTCAGGTAAAAACAAGTCGGATTTCTGTAGCTAACTCTCGGTTTGCAATGTCATATACTCAGAAATGTATTTAACAGTCAAACATGTATCATAATTATCACTACTATTTCTTCATCACTTAAATCAGCTAGGTTAACTTAGCATGCAGGTTCTGTGGCTAAAAGTTTCTGGGTCATCTAATTAGTGGCTTATTGGATCATGATAAGTCCAAAGCTGTTGAGCCTGAGCTGATTTTGTGATATTACAAACTAAACTCATTAATAATGCTCCCAGAATCAGTTTTTTATGTAAGTACTTTTATGTAAGAAAGTTTAAACAGGAAAAAAAATTTTACATTTGTGCCATGTGAACAAATTGGACCTAAACGCAAATCTATATTCAGAATCTGCCATCATGGCTTTACTGAACAATCTTATCATACTATTCATACAGCTGCTATTGTTTCATGATGTTTCAGGCCTAGTATGCAGATCCTGAATTTATGTGTATAGGACACAACAATATACATGAGGATTTTGAGTTTCATGGGTTTTTTTTTATTATGAAGCATGGGACAAGTCTTTGTGATACCCCTTTTTAGAAGTTTGTCTATGTCCATTCATTTATTGCCTTTTCATTATTTATAAAAGTCTGTAAAGATTGTTGAATAGAATAGAGTAGGCTTTTGAAGTCATCATTTTTTTAGTACATATTTCAGTTTGCAAATGAAAGTGGACCATCTCTTGAAAACCCTTCGAACCTTGTCCTGTTTTCTTTGAATGTCATTTTCAGACGAGGTAAAGGAAGTGATTTTAAGGAAAGGAAAAAGGCGGCATTCGGGACTATTTAAATACAGCTCGTCTTTCTACTCCCATTTTTGCTCTGCCATTTACTCTCACCCGCCAGTGGTTCCTCGGTGAAGGCTGAGTTTCCTCTGACCTCTTCCTCACTAATGCAACACCTGCTTCCCACATCCTGTTGTTGCCCTACAGGAAGTGGCCTATAAATGAACAGGAAATCAGGAGTCTCCGTGACTCTAAGACAGTTCTGATTGCACTCCCTTATTTTTTTCTCACAAGACAGGAAAATAAAATCTTTCAGTTTTAAGAAACTAATTGTTTCTTAACAACTAATTGAAATTGTTTAATTGAGTGTGCTCAATGATTTGTGGTGTCATTTTGACAGTTTGTGATTTTTTTTCAGTAGAGAGTTTAGTTTCTATCACTATATATTTTATAGCATCAATATCTAATCAGACACCAGTTTCTGAAAACATTATATATCAATAAATTGGATTTGTATTTAAATTTGTAATACAAAAATAGTCTAGTGATGGTAACAAGAACAGGCCAGTGTGGTCATTTTAATATGTTATGTATCAGAATTATACATAATCCCCACTGTATTAATGTCTCTCCATTGTATTGATTATGATGGTTGGGGATTGACTTCAGTGGTGTTGTTATTTGCTACATAAAACACCATTTCCCTCTAGATTCCACCAAACACTAGCCTATTTAATTATCCTGCATCTCGAATCTAATAAGAGTTCTCATTGGAGCGAACACACACACACACACACACACACACACACACACACACACACACACACATAAAATACAGCACTGCACCACACTCGTCTGTTAAATTAAAAGCGACATCAGGGAAATTGCTATAACATTGGAAAAAAAAAAAACCAACAACTTGTGTCTGACACTATCTGCCCGTCCATTTCCCTGTTTGGTCTCTGGGGGGCTGCGGGGGGGCTGGGGGGCTGTGGCTGAAGGTAGCAAGAAATAATTTATGCCATTTTTAACCTTCAAATCCATCAGCCCACTGCAAAAAAGGTCATTCTCTTTTTCTGTGGAGTATCGATCCAATTTGGAGAGCAGCCAGTGCAGAGGGAAAGCCTTGCACAACACTGGTTGTCTGACAAGGAAGTGCATCCCCCAAATGCTGGGCTCAGATCTCTTCTTGGAGGAAGGAATTACAAGTTGGCTGTCAGAGTCTGTGTGTGTGTTTGTGTGTGTGGAGTCAGATGTAGGTCGTTCTGGGGAAGGAGTTGGCGATGCATTTGTAGGAAGCGCTCATGCGGCTCTGATTGACACTGCTGTCAGTCTGATTATTTTATGCATGTTTCAACTAACAGTATTTTACTCTGTGATAGGAAAATAGTTTATACTAAAATATGA
The DNA here is from genome assembly GCF_027358585.1 of Pangasianodon hypophthalmus. Classification (NCBI taxonomy): domain Eukaryota; kingdom Metazoa; phylum Chordata; class Actinopteri; order Siluriformes; family Pangasiidae; genus Pangasianodon; species Pangasianodon hypophthalmus. The sequence goes on along the minus strand of NC_069723.1, from coordinate 13,384,375 downwards.
TACATTTAAAATATAGTACTGGGAATTGAATATTCAAATATTTCCATTTTTGTAATTTATGGAAGCCTCTACTCATTATGGCTGTAGCAATATATGTATTTAATGAATACTGTATAATAATAATAATAATAATAATAATAATTAGTTATTATTATTATTATTATTATTATTATTATTCATTAGATAGTTCTTACTTTTTTTTCAGAACAGTTTGCACCAAAGAAAACCGAAATAACCAAACATTTTCAAATAAAACAGCTTGTCTTTACTGTCTTTATTACCATTGTTTTGTTTTGACCTAAATATTATATACTGTACAAACATTGCTGATCATTTTTTCTGCATAAATATGAAATCTTTTAATTCTGTTAATTCTGGGCCACACTGTGTATGTAGACATTAGAAAATGTCAGGTACTGGCAACCGTGATACAGCAGTGCCTAGGAATCTGCATGCCTCATTAATCAGTGTCAGAGTTACATATACACTATGTCTCATCACACCTTCTGATCATCTCTGACCCCTGGGGAGGTGAATTGTGGAATTCTTTGATGAATGCAGGATGCGAGCTGTCTAAAACGCTAGAAAAATGAATAATAAATCAAACTCTTATAAAATATACATGTATAAAGAACGCCTTTTATGTTGTGTTTTGGAGTGTAGATGTCTGCAGGGAACAGGTCATATGATAACTTACTAGTTCAAGAAAGTTGTTTATGTTTATATTTTATGCAAATTTTATCATCTGTTTTACTAATACCAGCTTTTAGATCCCTGAAGCTTGTTCAGCCGATTAATCAGTCATTTGATCTTTAGTAACACATGCATCACCAGTCAAAAGTTGTGTTTTTCTGGATCGTAAAGACATTTTAATCTAAAAGTTTATGTTGAGAAAATAAATATGCATATATATGAATTTATTTACAAAAGAAAAAAATGTCATGTCCCACCCTAAAGTGTTTTTCATTTAGAAGAATATAAGAAGAAACCATAGAATGCCAAATGTATGCAAATCTTTATTAATGCTTCTTTAAATGATTAATTATTTAATACAAATTAAATATAGATTAATTATATAATTTAACTTTTTGGTCATTACATGGTTCAACGTGTGTTATTTCATAGTTCTGATAATTCATATTAACAAGAGACAGAAGCTGTGTCCAAACCTTTGACTGGTATTGTATTTCCAATCTGAACCAATCTGTCTATGAATTTTCTGTTTTTTGTTCATCTTGTTTTAAGCACTGATTATGCATTAGTTTGTCAGATTTGTAGTATTATTCTATTTCTATTGAATACAGTAACATCTGAGCATTTAACTGTTCTATATTCAATTCTTTTCACTTCTTTTATTGTAGGCTTCTAAGAATATAAAAAGAATGAGTCATACATTACATAAATTATCATGCCATGGCTAAAGAGAAATTATTATTTATAAAGTCAGTTTCTCTCATCTGTTGGCTGTGATATTGCACTCATTTCACTTGACTTGAAAAGAGAACTGTTTACTGTCAGTAAACAGTTTATCAATGACTAAACTTTTGGGTATATAGTCAGAGAGTGAGGTTAAATCCCAGTTGGTTCCTAATTGGACATACAGTGCTCATTATTACACATCCAGCATAGGGGACTCGTATAGGGAGCAGGGAGACATTTTGGATTTAACCAAAAGTAAATTTCAGACCACTGCAGTGAAAAAACCCTGTTTCCTCAGAGTAACCACAAGCTTTGCAAGACTTGTTAATCAAGATCTAAGGTTTAATCAATTGAGGGTGGAGCTTTTACAAGATTTTGTTTCAACTTCACTCATATCCACAACAGCGCTGCATTCTTAGTGAAAACTTAATCACGTTTGAGGTTCTTCATCGAGTTTCAGGTGGGATTCTGTAACAGTATACAGCGAGAGAGAGAGAGAGAGAGAGAGAGAGAGAGAGAAAATTTATAAACTAGCTTTAGTCATGTATAGATTCAGCCCAGTCTGTCTCAGGCCAGGAATACACTGTGATAATCCCAGAGATTTAATATTGCAATATTGTTTTTAGATCAGACTGCACACCCCTAGAGAGCAGCATGTGAGCCATTGTGGGTGTGGCAGCAAGTGGATTTGCTCTTGATTTGGAGTTATTATAGTCCAAACTATTTTTGGACCCTTGATGACTAAGAGTTGTGCTGGGGGTCATTTGATGTACAACATGACTTGGTGTGAGTGTATGAAAGAGATATGATAGTTTAAGATTTATTTAACAATGATACATTCCCAACACACAACTGAATAGTGCATAATGATCAATAGACTCAGCGAATCCTAATCACATCCTCTTAATGTGGAATATTTACGGTCCAATAATTTTTCCCCTCTGCTCCTCTTCACTTGTCTTCGCTTGTGTGATTTAAACAGAGGTTGATGTGAAAGGAAAGAAAAGGTTAAGCAAAAAGCTTAGTGTGACAGAGGGAGGGATGGAAATGACAAGCGAGAGTAATCCTCCAGGCTAGAGCAAACTCCTCACTTCTTTCTGAATAAAAAACGACAACAAAAGTCAACAACTATTTGCATCTTTTTCGACCCAAAAGCATGAGGACTGTAAATGTGGTTCTGGACCCTCACTGGAGAAGTGCAGCCTTGACCAACCTTCAGACTCTGGAGGTGAGAAAAAGGACAAGGTGTTATTTTTAACCAGCTGCGAGTTATGTTGTGCTTTTTTTCTGTGTTAATGCCAGTGGTCAGGGTACACAGATGCAGCAGAGGGATGGGCGATTAAGCCTGGGATCAGGAGACAGGCGATTATCCTAGAGTCAAGCGCTTAAGACTTCAAAGTGCAAACAGCTTCGGTTGTGGAGTCACACATCACTCTGGGGTACAGAGACAGGCAGTGTGTGTGTGGTGGAGGGGAACAGTTGCTGTTTTCCTTAGAGGGTTGGGCAGGGCCCTTAAAGGCCCTGTGGTATTGTTCAAATCCTCCATCTCACTGTGTGTTTCAGAGAGAGCTCAGAGAGGGATTCAGGGATAGTCATGATGCTATTGGAAAATAGATGCACATTTAGGTCTTGTGTGTACTTGGGCAGTGGTGTGAAGTGTTTCCAGAGGGTTTGTACACGATGCTGCATGTGTCAGTGCGGCCTGTTGGAGAGCGTCTTTAGATGTGCGATTGCACAGGCTCAGGGGGGCTCATTTGCAGCTTCAGCGAAAGCTCAGCAGAAAGAAGGCTTTTCCTTTGTTGAATTTGTGCTAGGCTCAGGCTCTGCTCTCATTTTATTTATTTGGTGAGGCAGAGATGTAGTAAAAAAAGTGTGGCTTTAAAATAGCAGTTGTAAATGCACAGATCCTTTATGGCTGAACTGCATTTTATTACCCATTACCCACAACCCCCTGCAAACTCCACACATGCTCACAGTTCATCAGAGGTTAGTGATTCCATATGGATGGAGGTCCAGGAGCAGATCTTGCTCGTTTTCAAACATACACATACATGCTCTCTTTCTTTTTGTCTCACATACCCTCCCTCTTCCCTCTTTCTCTCTCATGCTGTCTATTTCTTAGGCATTCTCTGATTTTTTTCACTCCCTCACTTTTGTATAACAGGAGGGTCGGGAGATTTTCCTCCCAGCATTGTGCTCGATGCTTTCAGCGCAATCAGCTTGCATTAACTATTGTTTCTTACACCAACCCGTGAGCCAACCTTTCATCAAGTGCAAAATGTGATTTAAAAAAAAAACTGAAATAGGGCTGGGAGATATGATGATATAATATCGATACTGTGATAAATTATCACAATATACAAATTGTCACAATACACTTTTTGCCAGGATCGTGATATCTTTTTTAAAAAACATCGTGAAAACATTTTTACTACAATTACAAACTTTAATTAGAAGCAGCTGATTTGATGATAACATTTCACACTGAAACTTTAAAATTATAAAATGTTAAAATTTTCCTTGTTAAGTAGTTATTTTAAAATATAAAATGATGTTTTTTATATATATTTTTTTAAAAATTAAATTATCTAGCCAATAAATAAAAGTATAATCAAATTCACGTTTTCATGGTTTAACTGGTGTTTTCCTGTTTTACTGGCACTTTGTTAGCAAATCTTTATATACGTAATATATAAGAATACCAAATGAGACAGGAATATGTAAGTATATCATGTTTGGTATGTGACTATTGTACAGTAAATTTGAACATTAAATTTGAACAGTGCTTGTGGCTTTCTTTCACTTCTTGCACAATGTGATTCAGTTGCCATTGCATTAAAAAATGGTATTTAATAAAAAAAGAAGCACATTTCACCATTTTAACACAATTCTGCTTTTTCATTTAAGGTGAGAAATGAAACGTTAGTTCCTGCCTTCCATTTCTATGTAAATCTACTTTAGATAAAGCCGTGGCAGTGGAGCTCAGCAGCCTCTGGAGTGCCGCGTCTGCAGCAGAGCACTGCAGCATGATGCATAAAGTGAAAAGGGAACGAAACAAAAGAAACAAGTGCAAGACTGAGCCAATCACCACCCCTTTTTCCTCACTCTTTTCCTATTCACTTTGTTCACACAGATACACACACACATATTCCTCCTTCTTGGCTCTGTTAGCCTGCTCCTCCCATCTTTTTTGAAGTATTTTCCCTCTCTCTATCTGTCATTATGACAGTGTGCAAATACGCTGAATTCAGAATTGTGTAAATGTGGCTATCAGCCTGGTGGTTTCATTGTATGAAATGGAACTAATTAACTGGCAGATGTTCAGAGCATCTGTCGTATGTGTGGTTACTCTATTCTATATGTTATATATAGATATATGGTCTATACATATTTATGCTTAAAGATAATAAGTTTGTCTTAAAAGCATAGGGCATTATTTAGACAGATTCTGGTAGTGAATGAATTAACGAGTAAACATGCCACCCTCCATGTTTTTCTACATCTTCAAAACAACAAAACAGGCATATGTTTTTTTTAGGTGTTTGGGACCATGATGTAACGCTTATAAGTATTTGTCTGTGTCTCTACAAATATTTCTTAAATGAAGTGGAACGCGTTTTAAGAGCAGGGTGGTGTTTATGTGTGCGCAGGTGTGTGTGTGTGTGTGTGTCTGTGTGTGTTTCCATGTGTAGAAAAGGGTGGTTGGTTGCTATGCACTGTTCCGACTCCCTTTCACTCGCCCCTTGAATGCTGGAGTCGAGTTGCCATGGAAACACTGACCCCTGGGAGTCGATGCTTTTCACGAGGAGCCTCTTTTTACCCAGTGATTCACAGTGCAGAAAGCATGAGGACAAAAACCCACACTCAGTCACTCACTCACTCACTCACTCACTAAATACTTTCTATGCCATTTAATAATCTTGGATTTGTTTTAAGGATTTTAATGTATAATGTTTGGTTCTCTTTTCTGTAAAAACCTGAATAGCAAACTGTGTTTTGTGAACCTAAAGGTGTTTCTCATGTCTTTTTCCTTCTCTGTTCTTTGCGTAATGTTACTCCCACCTTTTCTACATGTATGTTTGTCCTCATTGAACTGTATCTCATGTCAAGAGGACTGTTTGAAAATGATGGTGGGAGGACATCTGCCATATAATTGGGACCTATGCTTGTAGCTCATCCAACATGAACACAAACATAGCCATAACTGTTTCACCATTTCTGACATCATTTCCTAAGTGTCTAAGAATGCCTGTATATGTTTGTTCGCTAGCAGAATTAAGCCTGTTTTAATAAGATCAGTATGCAGAGAGAACTTTGTGTACCCAAATGAAAATTAAGTATTGCATTTCAAACTCTAAACGCCATGGCAACCAATGTTTATACTTCCTTTGTCGTCTTTTTTAGACAGGCAATTCATCAGTGCAAATATGAGCCAAAGAGAGTCAGGCCAACTTAGTCCCACACAGTTGAACATAATCAGAGACTAGATTAAAATCAACTGGTTAAGTATTAGTGAAGAAGTGTTGTTTATTCAATTCAGTATACTGGTTTGGTGTAGCTGAAAGTTAATCACTTGTTTCTCTCTGCTCTGCTTTCTGTGCATGTGTTCTCCAGGCCAAGCTGATTGTGCCCAACAGCACAGCAGGGCTGATCATCGGTAAAGGTGGTGCTACGGTGAAGGCAGTTATGGAGCAGTCAGGTGCATGGGTGCAGCTCTCACAGAAACCAGAGGGCATCAACCTGCAAGAGCGTGTTGTCACCATCAGTGGGGAACCTGAGCAGAACCGCAAGGCTGTGGAGATAATAGTACAGAAAATCCAGGAGGATCCACAGAGCAGCAGCTGCCTTAACATCAGCTACTCCAATGTCACAGGCCCTGTGGCCAACTCCAACCCAACAGGCTCACCGTATGCTAACTCGGCAGAGGTGATGCCCGCTGCAGCTGCTGCAGCTGCCGCCACAGCCTCCAGCCTCTTGGGGCAGGCCAGTCTGGCAGGGGTGGGTGCCTTTCCTGCCGCTGCCATGTCCAGCTTCTCAGGAAATGACCTCCTGGCCATCACGTCAGCTCTTAACACATTGGCTAGCTATGGATATAACACCAATTCCCTGGGTCTGGGGCTCAATCCGGCTGCTGCCTCAGGGGTCCTAGCAGCTGTGGCAGCCAGTGCAAACCCTGCTGCCGCTGCAGCAGCCAACCTGCTGGCCTCCTACGCCAACGACGCCTCCACCAGTACCGGCCACCCTGCCACAGGCCTAGGAGGATTTACGCTAGGCTCTCTGGCCGCTGCCACCGGGGCTACCAACGGGTACCTGAGTGCGGCTTCCCCACTAGTAGCGAGTTCATTATTGGCCACCGAGAAGCTGGCTGAGGGTGCAAAGGATGTAGTGGAGATCGCCGTACCTGAGAACTTGGTGGGAGCTATCTTGGGCAAAGGTGGCAAGACACTCGTGGAGTACCAGGAACTGACGGGAGCCCGAATCCAGATCTCGAAAAAGGGAGAGTTCGTTCCTGGCACTAGGAACCGAAAAGTCACCATCACAGGATCACCCGCTGCCACACAGGCAGCCCAGTATCTCATCAGCCAGCGAATCACATACGAGCAGGGTGTGAGGGCCACCAATCCACAGAAGGTGGGCTAAAACAGGGAGAAAGAAGGAGTGGGGGATGGATGGAAAGATACAGAGAAAGAGAAAGGAGGGCAAAAGATTCAAAGGAAATCATCCACTTCGTGCTATGTGCATATTTCAGTATTAAAAAAGAAGGAAAATAGTCCACCTTGCGAGAAAAGGAATGAGTAAAAATATGAAAACCAAGAAAAAACATGTAAAATGTATATATGGGTTTATTTCTTAAGTTTTCATCTTTCAGGATTTTTATTGGTTGAAAATTTGGTTTAGCTTTTTTCAGTTTTTCTTTTTTGAGTTTATTTTTTCTGGACAGTGGTGAATGGTATTTCAGACTGGCATGCTTGCTGCAGCTCCCAGCAGGTGGTGGGGTTGGGGGAGAACAGGGTGGAGCAGTTGGACTTAAGCCTACCTGGAATCAGCCCTGTACCCATTGCCAGTCCCTTCCTAGCTGACAAGATTATAATTATTTTTTATTTTTAACTCCTCAGTTTAATTGCCTACCCCTATGTCCTTATATATGGGCCTGACGAGACGGCAAACAAGTGCTTGGGTTTTAGACTTAGGGCAGATTCCCCTATGTGGTCAGTGGTACTCCATGCCACCTTACCCATTGTCTAAGTCCTCATAAGTCCCAACCAGCCCAATCCCTGCAGGGCAAGCTGGGATTGGGGGAGTGAGGGGAAGCCGATTAGGGTCCGTCCTTCTAGCTACTAGCTAAAAACCTGGAGTTCTCTTTAAACCAGGTGCATGCCATGCAATGCTATTACAGATTTAGCTAGCATAAGGGAAGTTTGTAGATCTGGTTGGGGACACAGGCCAAGCATAATGCACCTACTTGGGTCAAGTTAGTACCAGAGCAAACAGACAATGTGGTGATATGCGTCTGGTATTAATCTAAATACTATTATTAGCAGTAGTAGTTCTACTCTTATTACAAAAATCCTCACCATTGATATTATTTATTAATATAATTTCACCCATCAGGACTGAGGTGTTTTCATTTTTTTTATTAATCTGTGAATTCAGGTTGACATGAATGTAAAGACAATATTTTGGATTTAGTTTTTTATTTAAGTGAATTGAATAGTATGTCACAGTGTAATATATGTCTTATTTAAAGTCCAGTGACAACTGCAACGTCGGCACCATCAGAGAGAATAGGAGCAGGTATAATGTACTGTACGTTAAAATTAATACATGGAACACACACATGCACACACTCACATAGGCACATACATTAAAAAGGGAACCACATCTGACTTAAGGGTAGACAAATCAGTGAAACTAGACAATTCACATATATACATGTCTAATTATAAAAAAGGTAGAATATTGCACAAGTTCAAGGGAGTGTACCGATAACAAGAACAAACTTATTCATGAGATCAAATCCCTTATGTCTGGAAATCCCAAATAATATTTAAAAATGTCCTCTTTTCTTTATTAGAAAATGTGGTGCAATTATATATTTAATTTCAGCAAGCTAAGTGATGACATCTGCTCAAGTCAGTTGTCACTGGCTATGGACAAATTGTGTAGATGTATCATATATCAAACAGAAATATGTCTCTTTGTGGACAAATACTACTGAACAACTACAAACATGAACAAAGCTTTAGTTCTGATGAGCACAGGGATGCAATTTATTAAGCCATTGCCCTTTTAATGACTACGATTTCATGGTGGCAATGAGATTCAAAAACAAAAACATCTTTTCAGTCTTCTGATTTGTTCAACTTGGCTATGGATTGAGCTATCCATGTCCTATATGGCGGGTACTATTAGTTTTGGACATTCTTTGAACATTTAAAACTTCTCTGTACTCATCAGAACTACCTCTGTGCTGCTAAACAGTCCAATAGACATGCATACTTTTGTTGTTAGAATACACTGAATTTCGTCTTAATGCACTGTGAAGTGTGGAGGCCATGCTTGAAGGCCCAGAAGTAAAGGTTCTATATCAGAAAAAAACACTAACAAAAAAGCATATCGGAAGGTGGAATTTTTCAAGAAGTGTAGGGTATCAGAAGAAAAGAGCTTAGGACAGACTGGTTTGCTACACACAGAAAACCTCTAACTAATGATGAAGAGCCAGTTCCTTTTGGTATCATATTGCTACTATGTCAGACTTTGAGTTCCCAGCCTTCCTCTAAATTACCGCCAGCATTTCATGGTGCCTGCTCCCATATTTAATGTTGATGATGGGAAGAAAATTCCACGTCCAGCTTAAATGACCCATGGTCGTTGTGGTTTCATTCCAAAAATTCAATTGAAGTTCATCTGAAAGGAGATTATCAAGCATTTCAAAATGACCTTTCACTTTACCAATAGCCTGGAGGAACAAAAGAAGCAGAACAAAAATATGAGACCCAGAGCAGAATCTAGACAGCAGTGTGCTCTCTCTTCACTGACTAAATATACAATTGTCTTCCTCTCAATTTCTCAATTTGGAACGCCAGGGAGAGTAAATCTGAACCGATTGGTAAGGAGACTTCTTTATTCCCATCTAACACCATCAACCTTTCCTCACCTCTTCTCAACCCCTCTTTACTTCCGTGCACCTCCCATTTTGACACATCAACCCAGAGACCCCCTTCTCTCACATCTCTCCATGGGTGGCAATGTCTGGTGCTAAAGTGCATGTTTGCTTGCCCTTTCACAAAACAATGACTCGACAGAAGAGAAGATGTGACCTAGGTGTTGCTGTGTAGAGAGGAAATGCTTGCACTAGACTCCAGTGCAGGTCCATGCTTTGAAAAAGAGACTGTGTGTAGCGCCCTAGTAGGAAGACATGCTGGTTTTACTGATTAGGGGTAAATGCAGTTAGTTAAAGCCTTTAGGAGAATCTATGGCTTCAGCTGACAAGGAAATAGTTTCGCATCTTGTTAAACTCACTAATGACGCTAGTTACCAATTATGCTAGCGGCTGCAGTAGACAGTAGTATTAATGTGTTTTTCCAAATAACTGAAGGCAATGATGATTTGTGGCTGCCATATTTTCCAGTAAAGAGCGGCGAAAGTTGAGAAAACTGGAGTGCCTCCGCATTTTAGAGTGCATATGCGTCCCACACATAGAATTATATACATGCGTACAAACACACCAGACTCATGTCACACATCATGAACACCACAAAAAAACACACCCACATGCACCCACAAGCGCACTTACACAGACACTGACATTGTTTTGTTTTTTCAAGAAAAAAGTGGATAATGAGGATTCATTAATTACAAAGAAATTTGTTTAGTAACATTAAGAAAAGCAAGATATTACTGTGAAATTTTAATGTGAACACTAAGAACAGGTGCCATCGTAGTGTGCCTAGGAGCAGCTTCCTGTATGCGTTTTGTTTTCCTTTATTTCAGTACTTAAAATGCATATTATGGGGAGGGGGGGTCGTCTGCATTTTTCTGTTGTTAGTAACTGGGGAACTAGATAAAATGTGATCAGTACTGGAAGCAATATACGTAGTAGCATGTCGTCCTGTCTCGTCTTTTATTCTGTCTGTGTAGGAGCTTTCGATTTACCTAGGTGTTGAGTAGGTTTGCATATTTAATATTTTTTAAGTTGTGAAGATGCTGCTATTGAATAAGTGACGTACTAAAATTTAAGATAAACATATCTGGTCAGTCGTTTAGCGAGGTGTGCTAGTTCTAAGAGGTGTAATAAATGCTACATGATAAGATAATTGCTATATTAAACAGAATACATGAACGTGCCAAAATAGATCATTACAGATTCAGCAACTGTAAATGTGTGATTTAAACACCATTAGCTACAAGCAGACTTACTTTTATAAGTAAAAAAAAAATGTGAAAAGTGCCAAACAAACCACAGTTAAGGTATAACTAGCAAAGTGGCCGTTTTTAAAACTAGTAGGAACAAAATAGATGTTAGTGCTATTAAGTTAAAGGTGTTCGGCCCCTCATGAACTAATACAAGAGGAAAATGTGACGAGGGAATCATCTTGCTCACCTGACAAATGCATATAGTGCCATGTGGCCATTAATGCTACATCACTGGGGCTAGAAGACTGCCGTAGACTTAGGCTAGCATGAGTTTAATACGTTATCAGCATTCTTAATACAGCCTTTTCTAGTTCTGAAAATGTATTTTGTGAAAATAGATGTTATCTTTTTTTGCACGTCTATATTGCATGATATCAAAAAGTAACGTGTGGATTAAAAAAAAAAAACAAGAAATGAAAATCATACAAAAAAAGAGAGAAAACATTAGGCAATGTGCGTTCATTTTGAGGACAAATCTTTGCATGCCAACACTAAGAGCATTGGAGTTTTATTTTACACACTCTGACCTGTCTTTTAGTTCTGCGAAGACTAAACTGAGAAGTTTTGTTGTCCATCTGCAGGAACCAAAATCATTCATACATAATCATTGTGCATTTCTTTTTGTTTGCAATTTTGAAGTATAACAATATTTTTAAGAGAATAATGTCCAGATGTGGTTGTGATTTTTAAGCTAGCAAAAGCAACCTAATTAAAATTGGGTTTCAAACTATTGTTTTCTTTCTCACTAAAACTGAGGTCTTGTCCTTGAATGTACTCACCACTGCATAACTTTGCATATCACTTTCAATCATGACTTTTAAAGCATGATGTGTTTTTGTATATTGTGTGCCAATACTAACATCTTTTAGGCTACATTACGCCCAGTGCTTTCTTCTGTTTTTGCCACATTATAACTCACATTATGCTCAAACCCATGATTTTGATGATACGCACTTTATAAACCTTTTCGCCCAAATTCTAAATGACAGTGAATGAGTTGTGAAAACTTATCACCTGAGCCCTCTGTCTCTGCTGTTCAGATTTTGTGACTTCCAAATCCCAAAAGCTATTCTGCTAAGTGAATGTTTTATATGACAGGCTAGCCGCTAATCTCTGGCTATATCCATTAGTAAATGATCAGTCATGAATAAATGATGACCATTTTCAGTTTATTGTCAAGGTGCCACAAAGAAAATGCCACTCATTAGTTGAAAAAAAAAAAAAAAAAGTTCCAATTATCTGAGCAAGCTTGCTTAGACAAATTTTCAGAAACTGGAGATGCATCTTATTAATTTTTTTGATATTTGAACAAATATCAAAAGCATACCTGGATGCAGTGGAATGATTTGATCAGGTCTTATCATATATATATATATATATATATATATATATATATATATATATATATATATATATATATATATATGACAAGACCTGATCAAATCATTGCACTGCATCGAGCCGTGCTTTGATTAAGATTTTGTAGAGTATGACTGAGGATTTTCTCTGTCTACACGCTTTTAGCAGCTTTGTGTGTTGACATGTTGTGGCACTTCTCTGTTGGTGCTCTTGCACAAACGAGGCTCATGTTTTGTCTCATGTTACTAAGTTTGGCGGCTTTGTCACATGCAGTAGAGTAAAGATTAATGCAAATTTATGGTTTATTCGATGTTGAGAAGGTCATTGCTTTTAATGCGGGCATATTGCTAGAGCATTGCACTTTTCCAACTCCAATCCGGCCCCACCTGACCCGCTAATCGAACCCTGGGGTCACTCTTACGCTTGTAACCATCAAAGCACCAGCAATGTTAGAACACATTTGTCATATCACTGTTCTTTTCTCTCTTTTTAATTTACCTGTTTTTGTTTGTATGACACTCTCTAACCTAGACCAAGTATAACAAAAAATGTCATTCATATGTATCCTGTTTACTCTCCCTTTCCCCCTTTTGCACTTTTCACTGCCCCCCTTTTTCCAACCACTACCCACACTTCTGCCGAACCTCTCCCTCACACCCTCCCAGACTTTCTCCTGAGTGCCAAATGACAACAGTACCATTCCAAACGTTTTGAGTTCTCTTGTATGTTGGACATCCATCGGACGCACCCATGAAGCCAGCATGTTACTCCATAACATGATGTCAGTCATGACGCCTCAACATTACCCAAAAAAAAAAAAAAAAATGCAACCAGTAAAAAGCGAGATCTGGAATAACACGGTAAAAGGCTGGCTACCTCTCATAAACTGCTTTTCCTAATTCTCTGCCATCTCTTCAACCTCCAGGACATCACTGATTGTGTGCCATAATGTTGGGAGCACTTGTCACTCTCCTCACCCCCAAGTCTCTCCATTTGAGTTTTTTCGATGGGAAACATTAAAACAACAACAAAAAAAATTCATTGACAGCTTTTTTTCTTTAACATAGAAACATGCTCAGAAAAAAAAGCTGAGGAGTGTAAACGTCAGCTGCGCAGCCATCTTCTGTCTTCTGAACTTTGAACTTTTCACCCCTCATGAACTTTATTGACCTTCTTCCTTCCCTTCTGTGTTCATCAACTGTTTGGACTTAAAATCTCCATTCCATCTCCAAACCTTTTAGAGACTGTGCAATTATAGTTGATATGATTGGATTTCTTTCTTTTTTTTGTTAAACTCATCATTGGGGACAATTCTCAGAGATAAAGAATAAAAGCAAAAGAAAAACAAAACAAAAAATCTTAAAAAAAAAAAAATCCCAATTGCTTCTCCACAACTTAATTTTCTCTTTTCATTGTAAATATTTTTGTCAGATTTTGTTGAACTGTAACCAGAAGAGCGTTCAACAGAATGGGGCTGGCAGCATAAAATCGGTTTTGTGGAGTGCTTTAAGCGGCATAGGACAGGCATAAAGATAAATTAGTTTGATATTAATGAAGCATGCTATAGCAACATCCATAATTCTCATTGTAAAAGGGACAGTTTACATAGAATATTGAAAGATTTCAAAAATGTACGCACATGCAAAAATATTTTATTACTGCTTTCAAACATTAATCATAGCAGCTGCTTTGAAAGAGTTAATTTAATAATTTAATAACAGATTTCCTGTCCATTTAACTGTCACATTCTTGCTAAGATTCAAGCTTCACTTGTGTATCACATCTAGCTAGTTTGTGGTTTATCATCTCTGAAAACTGCTTTGCATATCAATCTCATAACAAGTACTGTTCACATCGGTCCATATCAAAAACATTTCTTGCATTTAAAACTCATAGTCAGCATGTTTTGTGCTACTAACGGTTACTCTACATTGAATGACCAGGTTTCACTTTTGAATTGATATTAGTTGTACATATCAGAGCTCAGTGTACATATCAGCTGTGTTGAGTGTAAACTGTGTCCATTAGATGTGTTTGATAGGAGCATGAGTTCTCACGCGTCCAGTTTCCCTGCAGGGAAGAAAGATTGACCATTTCCATGAGTCATAATCGAGCTTCATGCTCCACATCTAATGTTTCTATGCTGCCAGCTTTCTTTTCTGATAACCCTTCATGAACTTATTTATTTTCAAACTACTCTACATTATTAATAAATGACAACAACTAGAAAAAGGGGAATGACTGGAAAGATGAATTACTGTTTTGTTTTTAGTATTTTAGTGGTTTATTTTAACACCATTCATTAACTGACTTAAAGAAAAGTATTGAATATTTAATGTAATTGTAGCATTGTGTTTGTAAAAATAGTGAGTTGTGTTTCTTGACTTGTGGATTACCAGTGAAGTCAGCAATTTAGTGCTAATATATATTAAGTCGTTTTTTAAGATTTTTTTTTTTTCCGACAGCAACAACAGTCATTATAAATGTTCATTTTAGCATCACCTGTCTTCTGTTGTCTTATTCTTCACCTCCCACTACACTCAAACTCATCAAGTAACACATTGCAAGTTTGTGCCTGAAACCATGTGCTCGGTCTTGGAGGGCCCATGATGCATGACTGTGTGTGTGCGTGCGTGCGTGCGCGCGCGTGTGTGTGTGTGTGTGAGAGAGAGAGAGAGAGAGAGAATGGATGAGACTGACAGGCTTGGATGGATGGATGTTCTGTCCTCTGTTCACAAAAGCTAAAATCTGTAGGGTTTCCATTTACCAATGGAACCTGCTGATGTTATAGCTGAAACCCATCCTGTGAGCCTAGTTGATTTTGATCGTCCATAACCTCCTGTTTCCCGACCACTCTCCACCACTACCTTCTCCCCTCCAAGTCATTCCCTGCCACACACTCCACACCATGTGATGTTCTCATCGATAACATATTACTCGACCAAATCCACATTAACACTGTTCTCATGAGGAGGTGGTTGCCAGTCAACCTTCCTCCCCTCATAATTCGCCACCATCCTTTATCGGCTGCCGGGGCCAGGTCCAACCCGACAATTTTAAAAGGAAAAAAAAAAGAAAAGAAAAAAGTAATTAAAAAAAAAAGAAAGTAAAATCCAGAGCAGTGATTCTCAGGGTGTCTACTTTGATCTACCTTATTTTGTGATTTGACCGAATCACAATCCAGCTCTCCCTCATGCTTTCTAAGGAGCCCAAAGACAATTACAATGTATGATTGCTTATCAAGTCTTCGAATGATAAGAATGATATGCACCCATCTAAAGGAGCAAAGCAAAATGCTGTTATGTTTACAACCTTACCGAGACCAACGCTGTTGAAAGAATGTGTAGAAATTAAAAGCAGTTCTTTAATAATGAAAAAAAAAAAATTCCAAAATGACTTCGTTTTAAATGATTATTTCTTTGTGACATGGAGTAATGTGATAATGACACATTTTGAACATTGCATGTTACTATTTTTTTGCAATGTCAAGTTTTTGAAATGTTAGAATGGATGGTACGGTGTAAAATTAGAGCTACATTTAGTTGCTAATAATAAAATCCATTGGTGTCAGTGTTTGTCACCTAATTTGAAGAAAGGTACTGGATGAACATCAGAAAATGTGACTGTTACTGTACAGCTTTTGTTCATACAGTATTTGTACATGGTGAAGGTGAAAATAAACAGTATAAGGGAAACATGAATAGATTGTTAAGCTAGGGTGCACAAGGGACTATCAGTCCTGTACTAAATCCCAATGAGAGGTAAGTTAATATATGAGAAAATTTATGACCTTAAATGCGGTAGTGTCAGAATACATGGGGAGAAAAAATGTACAGTTTGGATAATTAGCATCAGCATTGGCTTGTAGTGCAAAGAAAATGGTCTTTATGAATGGCTGAAATTTAGGACTAGGTTGGGTTGTGATATATAAGAGCTTAAGATAACATAACGCACACGAGTTTCAAGAGTAGTGCAAAGAAAATGGTCTTTATGAATGGATGAAATTTAGGACTAGGTTGGGTTGTGATATATAAGAGCTTAAGATAACATAATGCACACGAGTTTCGAGAGAGATGAACGTGCAGATGCATGTTGTGCCAGTTTGCTTCCAAAACCACCTTCACTATACTCATTACTAACTGCTCAATTCCCTAATTTTTGGATCAATTATATACAGTATAATTATATTACCTGGATTAAATTTGAGAAGGTAAATATTGTGCAATAACAATAATGTATGTGGTTCTCCTGCTCATTTCCATCCACTCGCACTTCTTGTTCACCAGTCCATCCTGTCAGTAAAAGCCACCATCACTTCCCTGACATGTCTCCCAAGCCAACATGCAGATTAATCGCTTTGATAGTCATCGCTCAGTGACCTTAACCCATGTCCTCATGTTGGTTTCCGACACACTGATCTGCAGTGGAGACTCCAGGGAAATTCACAGCATGACGTAATATCTGTCTCACAAAACTAATCATGAAGTAAAGAAGTACCTCCGGTGTTCAGAGAAGGGCTCTTGAAGGTTTAAGCAAACAGTGTCTATAGTACCTGTTATAAAAAAGTGGTATGATTACTAAATAACATTCTTGGGAAGTTAGGCTGCATTCCTAGAGCACTTTCAGATCTTTTCTCTGGTAGCTGAAGTCGTAAAATAGAGAACAATTCAACATGGTTCATCTAGTAAACAATACTAGAGGATCTACAAAGTCCATTAACACAATCAAGGCTCCAGGTTTCCTTATCATGTGGAATCATTTATTATTTAATTAGGTGTTTCTAAGTATCTATCTGCTGAGATTAGAGAGCTAAACTGAGGCAAGTTGGAGCTTCATTGTTTCCAATGTAGCCAATCTTACTAATTGTGCACCTTTTTCCAGCCTGAGGCTACACTGATTTCCCTTCTCTTACTCGGCTTTTCCCTTCCTTCTCATTCTTCATCTGAGAACGTCTGGGCCCAGCTGTTGCACAGAGTACCTAGCTTTCCCACTGCCCTCCCCTCGGAGGTGCTGTGAAAGGAGACATGATTATGCTCTCAGCCTTCATAAATCCCCAGTGCTGGAAATCAGGCCTGTGGAACATGTACAGATCTCCTGTCTCTAATCCAGCACTTTAACAGAGAGCATTTTCACAGAAGCTCTTTTTTTCCACCTCTTGCTTCAGTAAACCCCAAATGTATTAATATGTCCAGTAATTTCATCACCAAAGTAGTGATGTTAGTTTTTTTAAAAAAAAAAGAAGAACAAATCGGTACTTTTTTTTTAAGATAAATGAATGTAGTAATAAAATGACCCTCCTTAGTAACATATATGAAACAGAATTTTTGAGCACTCCAAAATAGACAGATAATGTTTCATAAATATGTTACATAACAGATACTTTTCTGGATTTATAGAATTTGTTTTAACATCATCCACAGGTTTAACTTGAAGTGTTATTTCTTACAAATATCTTTGTAGGTATGTGCAATGCAAAGCACAGAGCTTCTGTGCAAAAGCAAAGAAACATTAAAACAAATGCACTTAATTAAATTAAAAATACCTAAAAATGATTCCAGGAACAATTCGTTAAGACATTTTGCGCCATAAACATGGGAACTCTCAATTTCGGAACTTTCGGAACTTATTGACCAAAAAGGTGCATGGATGCTTTTCATTCCTAGCGTTTTACAGTATATGCAACTAAAAAAAATCTTTTGTAGCTCACCTGGTTTGCAGATCACTAAGAGGTCACTAAGTGCTTTGATGTGATTAAGTGTTTTATTTGACACTATGTGTAATGAAATTATATCAGGCACTGCTTACTGATGGTCTGTCTATAAACTTGGAAAGGGCCTTGATTACCTGATTAGCAATAAGAGTAAAGACTTCACAAGCTACAGTTTTAAAAATGCAACAAAATGATTATTAAATGAAAATATAGCGTGGCACCTCAGCATGAAGATGTCTTTATCTCAAGCAGTACCAACAAAACTGTGATCTTTGCTACTGTAGAATACTGACTACTCGCAGCAATTATACACATTTCATTTAACTGCTGTCCTTGAATAATACTTGTTTTTTTTAGCAATTTAAACACTGTCCTAAATCTTCAACTGGGAAAAGAAAAGGCCTCCGGCTTCCAAGATTCCGACCATCATTCTCAGCAAGATTCATCACTAGGAGTAACATATTTTTACTATTAAATAGTCATCAATTATTGTTGGTATGCAGTCTAGATCATTTCTCAAGCTCTACATCTAAACAACCAAAGTGAACTTTGTGCCACGGATGAGCAGCTGGTCTGGCGCACTCACAGCACATACAAGTAAGGAGATCCTGAATGGCCCAGATTTTCATTTCATTTAATTTCAACACATGCCACTGTTTGACAAGCATTTGTTTAACAAGTGATCTAGATTCTATAAATTTACAGTTTTTAAACACAAGGCTGACGCTATTTGTTTCTAAATGACCAAAATAGCTATTTAACAATAATCATTAAGCTGATCTGAAACGATGCTCCAGGTTCATTAATAACAGGTAAATACTGAAAGTGGTTGTAATAGTTTTATATGTTTTTGGGTTTCTTGCTGTTGTAATATTTCTAACAAATGAAGCTGACAAATTATAATTGTGTTTATTCAGAGTAAAAAAAAAAATCAACTTTTAAAAATTTAAGAAAGTTTTATGCTATGTACATAAGAAAGAAATAAATTAAGGATATTTGGAAATTGCAATGCAAAACTGTGATTTTAAAACACTGTAGCGTGTACAGTGATTTCTTTTATCAATTTTATGGTACTGATATGTTCTGCATTACTGCAGTTGTTTTTTTTTTTTGTTCTTGAGCATATGCTTTAATAAATACATTTTTACAGCATCCTGTCAGAAATTAAGCACTTCTTGGGAAATTATGTCATGTCATTTCCACGTTAATGATTTATTATCAAGCGTAGGTTCATGAAGCTACAATTAGAATCACAGTGACAAAGAAGATTCACCATCTGTAATTTTCCTTCCTGTCCTACTTGTACACCAGTGTGGTGTGTGAGCAAGTTACACTGTAAAATTATGATCAGTGATAGAAATGTGTGACAGTGACTGTGTGCTAGTAGGCCGCACTGTGACTGCGCTGAGAATCCTCTCCTGCACCACCAGTTTCATTCCCAAGGCTGAGATTTAAAAATTCTCCCCTTTCTCATTATTTCATTTAGGCATGCTGCCTGTAAGATAAAGCACTGTTCCAATATAATAATAATAATAATAATAAGCACTATAACAATAATAAAGCTGAGTACAGCTGAATAAGCTGGTGAACTGATGAAAGTGTAGAATACCTAAAACTAAATATTTAATTAGTTATAATTATTAATCGGTAATGAAATACATTTAAGGTGCACTTGGGAACTATTTTTTTTTTATAACTCAGACTGTGCACAGTGCTGATCCCGAGGATGGGAACAATCAGGGGCTGATTCAGAAGCCCAGAATATAGACATCAACAAGCTCAAGGACTGCACTCAGTCCCTAAATAGCCTCATATTTAATAGCAATCTTCAAGAACCCAGCAACAGCTTCATAACCCTACAAATGATAAGCACTTGAGAGGGATTTGACTCTCTCAGTGGGTTATTCAGACTGCTCTCAGGCAGAATGCTCCTGACCGCTCATTGCCCAGCGACCGCCCAGCTGCTGTAGTGAGACTCAGAGAGGACTGCTTTAATACTGACGGGAGGCATCTATCTTTTTAGCAGAGCCACAGGAGAAAATCTGACATGTTATGACCTTTCTGAGGAATGCCACCACAGCCTCGTGAAAGACCATAGAAGGAAGAGATTGTAGGGTGCTGATGTCCTGAGGGAAGAGAAGACCCTTACTAGATCCTCCTGGTGCAGAGATAAGGAGCCAGATTATCTGAAAGTATGTGTGTAGCAACAGTGTTAGTGCCACACAAATGTCTGATAGCCTACTACTCAGTTACATAAAAGCAATCACAGTGACTGTGTCTCCTTGTTTGACTGCAAACATCAACTATTGATTCTGAATAAATGAAATAATAAAATCTTATGAAATCCTATGGATAGTGACAAAAATGACAAAATATCATGAAACTCTCATCAACATTGCTCTTAATATGATGTGATTCTAGTATCAGGCTGTTTTAACACGCTGCAAATACGTGACTGGGACTCTAAACCAGTCTTTTCATCAAGAATATATTCAAATTCTATTCACTCAGAAAGAAGCAATGCCACATCTAATTAGCCTACATCCAGTTTCCACCACAATTTTAGCAACAGCTAACACCTGAAGGTTAAATTCAACAGTGTTACAGGGAGGATATAAAAAGCGCTTTTTTTTTTAATGACCCATTTTCTGCCAGCTCTTCCCCGATTATCTAGTCCACCCAAGAGTATGAAGAGGACATAAAGACATCATCACTGCATCAGAGAAACGAGAGGGAGATGGGTGTGTGTCCGTGTGTGTGTGTGTATGTGTGTGTGACCCTTAAGCAGATGGCACACAGCAGGCCTGGCAGAATCAGAGTTGGTCCACCTCGATGGGTCATGCAGCTCGTCTCCACCATACTGAACCCTGATCTCCAACAAAACGAGCCTCTGCTAGAAGGCTTACTGTTGGAGCAGTGCCTGGGTCTGGAGCACACAAACATGTTACGTAGATATATTAAAAGCAGACGTGGACTTGGTGTCATCATACAAAGTACTAAGACAAAGAAATGACCAAAAGTCAGTCTAGGATGTTTTGAGGTTCCTAAAACATTGCAGAACTAAGATAAGCATTAAATGATACAGTGAGCATCACACTCCGTCACACTCTTCATTTCAGTTCAGATGATCTTAACTTTACAATAATCTGAATTAAATTAAGAAACTTGATTCTTTGTTCTGTAGAAAAAAAACCCTTCATAAACAGTGGTACATCAAGGAACCTGATCTCACAAGACATTTATATGAGAATGAACAAGCAAAGACAGCACATTTCATTCCATTTTCTGTTATAAGGAAAAATATTAATACTGCACTTCTGGGGGCAAAAGAACCCTTTAAGGCTTCTTCTAGGGTTCTCCCAGAGAGACAACTGGAGAACCATTAAGTGTCCTAGATTTAACCTTTTTTCTAAGAGTAACCCCACACGTAGCATTTCACACCCACCGAATCGGGCAAATTTTTATGATCTTCCAAGTCGAAGCATGTGGACAACAAGAAATAGGCTCTCCATTACATTACCCTTCAGCTTTTTTGAAAAATGTCTCCAGCCCATGACTAAACTGCTAATTTAAACTGTTAATATTCATACTGGTATTTCAGATTTCATTTATTTCAGAAAATTCAAGTATTACATTTGTGTGTGTGTGTGTGTGTGTATGCTAATAAAATCTTTGGTGCTATTCAGTTTCAACAATAAAATGCAATATTTGAGCATTCTTTGTGACTGGAGCAGGATGATGAATGAGAGGCAGCGTCCCTGCACAGCTTCAGCCTCCAATCACACACAGAAAGGTGGGCAAGGCAACAATGGGGGCAAAAATGGCATTGCGGTTGTCATGGAGACTAGCAGAAAAGGGGCCGCTTTCATAGCATATGTTGGAATTGACTTGTCTGTAAGCGCATAGCAACAGTAGCATCAGCCTTCCCTCCACACACACACACACACACACACACACACACTTTAACTAGAACATCATTTTGCTCTGTGATCTGGAATGTGAGTGTGAATCTACTTCATTTCTGGTTTAAATTAGCTGAGAGGAAACGTACCAAACATGTGACATGTATGAGGGCTGAACAAATACAGGTCTGTATTCTCACTCAAATCATTTTGCCTGCACTTTGTTTTGCATCAGCTAGTAAACAGGAAGACTAGCTGCGCTGTGTCAAAGCATTAGTATGCAATTAAGTAAGTGGTGCGTCACTCCAAAGTGCCTTCATGCCACATGACGGAAATTCTCAGCCTTTATGTGACACACATTACACACAATCACACACCTTCACATAGTACACACGTCTTATACACAGTGTAATCACATAAAGACTAGAAACACAAAAGGAGGGCCGGATGAGGATGCTATTTTGCACACAATAAAAACAATAAGTGGTTTCTTTTATGTTTTAATGAGGGAACGCTTGCTCATGTCGGTGAATGCGACTCCACGGTCCTTGGCAAGTCTGCGTTGCCATGGTAACACACCATCCACCCCCCTGAATGCCGCAGGCCGAAAAGAGAGAGAGAGAGAGAGAACTGAAAGAGTGAGAGCTTTACAGCATACAGCAAGGAAAGATTGCTGCAGTGAAAGAGAGGGGGTGGAGGAGAGAGAGAGAAAGGGGGGATGAGGGACGGACGCTGCACAAATGAGAAATTTATCACACACACACACACACACACACACACACACACACACACACACACACACACACCCCTCCAAACGTTATCGTTTGCATCAGTTGGGGCGCACAGGGCTCGAGCCTGCTCTGCAGTCTGGACACGTCGTTCCCAAACTTCAGACTGCATTCAATTATTTATCTGCCAGGCAGTAAGCGTTGTTCCAGCATCTCATATCACTGATGGTACAGCGGCACCCCACATAAAAAAGAAAAAAAGAAAAGAAAAAAAAAAGAAAAAGAACTTATCACATCCTTCATGCTGGGCAGGAGAGTAAGACAGGTGAGGAAACCCTGCATCCTGTGTGCACATGGTGTCCAGCTCTTCCATCACTCTATCACTGACATGTGTGTGTATGTGTATACAGAGCAGCAACCACATGAGTGAAAGGTATGAGGACAGTACATGACAATAAAACAATGAAACGTGCAGTATAAGTGTTCAGTGCCACAATGAACCGTTGGATTGTTTTCAGACATACAGTCAGAAGACAAAAGGATTATGAAAGATGTCAAATAATAGTTTTACTATAAGCACAACAAATGAAGTTGGCTCTAAAAGTTCCTTCAGAATTCAGCTTCTGATATGTACAGAAGATCATGAGATGATGTTCATACTACAGTGCATTTTCTTCCTAAAAGAAGTCAGTATCCTGCACTGTGCACTCAATCATACACTGACTCAGAGAAGTAGTAAAGAATGGAGCTGAAAGTGATTCCGCTGTGCTTGAATAACTGGAGAAGGGTTTAAATCAGCAGGCATCAGATGCTCAGTGCTCATTAGAAAACATGGCCATACCTCAGTGCAGAACTCACAGCAAACCTCCAGTGTATCGCACCAGTGGTGGAAGCTGTGCAAGTGAGCAACAGCGCCACCTATCGCTCACACTGAGCACTGCACCACTGCAGCACCATGCCTGCTCCTGACACCTGACCTCGTGCAAGAGCCGTGAGGATTCCAACCCCTGAGAGGGAGATCACCAGACCATACCAATGAAGTCGTGAGAAAAGGTAAACTGTTAACACATCTCTTAATCTTAGCAACTTGTCCTACAATGTGTTTTTTTTTTTTTTTTTGCAAATTATTGCCTATTTCCAACCGTGAGCCCGTGTGGGGTCAATATCACACATCAGTGTGCCATTTTCACATGAACCTGAGTGCAAAAGTATTCCCCATGGATTCTGGCTCTGTACCTCTGTTTTACAATTATCTACAAAAGACTGAAATCCAAGATGCTAAAAATGAATTGCAGGAGTGTGTGTGTGTGTGTGCGATTGTGCCCTCTGATGGGTTGGCATCCCGTCCAGGGTGTCCCCTACCTTGTGCCCCGAGTCTCCTGGGATAGGCTCCAGGTTACCACATGACCCTGTAGGATAAGCGGTACAGAGAATGGATGGATGGATGGATGGATGGATGTTTTGCTATATGACCCTGTTATTAGTCACAAGAACTGGGGCCATAATCACAAAAAAATTCATCAGGCTAAACATAGCTACTAATTGGGAGATTTAGGGGAAAGGCTTCGTTAACTATGTTTACCCTACTTTTAAAGTCCAGTTCCAGTTTTAGAGCAATGCTTTTTAAGGTGGGGTCCAGGGGTCTGTGAATCATAGCCAGTGAGTTTGTGATTTATTTATTTATTGATTTTTGTTACAGTGGTGCAAATCACAACACATGATCAATGTTGTATTTATGTATAATATAGGTCTAATAGTTAATAACCTTGAATTAAATTAGTTTAATCCAAACCTTAATAACTGAAAAACAAGCCAGTCTATTATATAATATATAATAAATAGGCAGAATATTACTGTACACATTTGAAATGTGGGTTGTGATTGTGATTTTTTTTTAACAGCTAAAGAGGTCCCTAACTGCAAAAAGTTTGAAAACCACTGGCCTAAAGGCCTCCTAAGGCACTAAGACATGCTCCTCGCTGTTGACATTTAATGAGCCAATTGAGTTAATGTGTTGAAAATAATGACAATGAACTTTTAAAATGGCATTGTCACGAATGCGTGGGTATTGCAGTGGTTGTGGAGTTAGTGAGGGAAGCTGTGACCTCATCTACTAATGCGGTACCATTGGAGATCAAGGTTGTGACTCTCTGCTACTTCCCACATCAGCAAATGAAGCATATCATCCAACATTACACATCAATATATTAGGTATACATTAACAGTTAGCTGGACATATTAGTTATGTGAGAATTTAGATTTGTTTTCATCTATGAAATCAGTTCTTTATTTGATATTGCATGATTATAGCCTAATATGACATGGTGAACTGGGCTTTAATTTACAGGTTTAGCACAACGTAATATTAGCAGCTGTAATTCTGAAACTGATTCCTTCCTACCAGCACTTACCAGCCGGCAAAGATGGTCTACCAGTCTCAGCTCAAAAACCACAGTGTATGGCATCTAGCTGACATTATAACCTAAAGAAGTATGGGTGAAGATTGGCCAAGCAACCTAGCACAGTTAGATCAGAGTTAGCAGAAGAACACGGGTGGGTGGTGGAGGTGGGAAGGGTGACTATTACAGCTGAGATATTCCAAAAGCTGTTCAGAGGAAATAAAGTTTGGAGGCAGTTATGAAGACAAGGAGTGGTTATTATTAAAGAATAGTTCCTATTAAGAATATTAATTATTAAAAATATTTAGTCTCGATTTTTCCATTGCAATGTTTGGAATTTATTATCTTTTTGTATTTGTTTTGTGCCGTTCCTCATTTAATTGGTGATTTGCACCTACACGTGGCACATCAACTGCCTGGAGACAATGGCCGTGTTTCTAGCATTGAAACACTTTCTCTGTATGAGAGAGGAGCTGTATGAAACCAAATTCCACCTAAGTGGTAAAGAATCTTGAACCTTTACAGTACATCACACTGAACTGATAGCAACTTTTACTGTTAATATCATAAAGCTACAGTGTGGGATCTTTGTGGTAAAAACAAACAAACAAAGCTATGTACTATATAATACAATATAATCTGAAGTTCCTATACAGAAAAAAGGTCACTGGTCTTTTTGATAAATGGTCTTAAGGGTATGCAAACATTTGCACTCAACTGAATGCAACAAATAACTTTTTAGCAAAATATGATTTAAGATTGAAAATGTTATCTTCTGCATGACACATTTCAGTATTTGCTTACGCCACACTGACAAAAAGGATGCAGTAAATTCATTTATAAATGTTTCAGCCTTTATACATTTTGCTGTAACATGATTAACGGTTGTAGACAACCTTTCTGACATAAAAGCTTAAAATCACCATAGTTACCATCACAATATACATGTATAATGACCTTTAATCAATGTTTACTCAGCTTGCGCTTTCTTCTTCTTCTTCTTTTTCTTTTTCGCAGAGCTTTCACTGTCCCCAAAGGACGTGTCCATTGGCTCCTGTTTGGTTATCAAACTGGTATCAATAGCCACCTCATCCTGTGTGTCCATTCTCTCCTTCTCTTTTTTAATCTTCTTTTTCTTCTTTCTCTCTGCTGTACCATCTTCCTCCGCCGGCTCTGGGACTTGCTGCTCACCACATTCATAAGATATTTCTTCCTGCTTAATGTGGGCCACTTCAATCGTCTCGTCTCTGATGTGCTTCTCTTTCTTCTTCTTTTTCTTTTTCTTACTCTGGTCTTTGGTCTCTTCAGACTCCAGCTTTGCTTTCTTTGGTGGCAAAGGAGAGGATGAAGTGGTGCTCTGAGACACGTGAGCAGCAGTAGAGCTGCCGAAGGGCTGGAAGCGCTGCTTCAGGCCTGATGGGAAGCTCGGAGCAGGGGCTGCTGGGACGGGAATAGGGCTCTGATTCCCACTGCAGTCCCCATAACTTTCACTGATACTGATGATTCCAGCAAAGCCAGAAGCACAGGGAGATGCTTTGTGCTTTTTACCACTGGAGCTGAGAAGATGGAGGTCAGTAGGGCCTGAGTGGCTGGAGAGAACACTGTAGATCTGAGGAGATGCATCAGTAGACTGGATCATCTCCAGACCTGATAAGGACACTTTCAAATCTGCCAGGCTGAAAAGGAGATGGTGCAAACTCATGAAATGTATTCATTTACACGGCAGCCAACCGCAACCTTTTTCATTCCAGGTATTCAATCTATCTGCAGCCTCTTTAGCATATGTATGATAGATGATATTTTACATTCTCCTGTACTGAATAACTTGTTTACTCAAGATACACTTGTACTAGTAGTCCAGTTGATACAGCCAATACAGCAGAATATCGTTCCGGTTTCTTGCACTTTCTCTTCTTGTGTTATTTTTGTGCAATCGGGCTGAACCTGAGTCACTTTTGTATTTACTTTGAGCTATGCTGACTATGTAGGTAAAGGATTATCACAAGATCATCCCTCTATTTTAAAAAAAAAAAAAAAAAAAAAAAAAGATTTCCACATACAGATATACAGATATCTGTGACTGAAAAATTCAAGGAAGCATTCTGCAAAAATACACTATTGGACATAATTTTGAAAAAAAAAAAAAAAAGCCGCGTAAAAGCTGCTTTACTGATATGATTGTATCAAGTATAGTATTTCCTAATATAATTTACCAATACTATATATATATATATATATATATATATATATATATATATATATATATATATATATACACACACACACACACACACACACACACACACACACACACACACACACACGCACACACACACACAGTCAGGTCCGGAAGTATTTGGACGATGACAGAGTTTTTATGATTTTGCCTTTATACACCACCTCAATGGATTTGAAATAAAACAATCAAGATGCGATCAAAGTGTAGACTTTCAGTCTCGGGCCCATGTTCTCAAAACTCAAATGCTGAGTTTCCTGGAGATGCTTTGCCAGGCTTTCACTTCAGCCACCTTCAGTCGCTGCTTGTTTGTGGGTCTTTCTGCCTTCAGTCTTGTCTTCAGTAAGTGGAAAGCATGCTCTGTTGGGTTGAGATCAGGCGACTGACTTGGCCATTGAAGAATATTCCATTTCTTGCCGTTTTGCCTTCAAAAAGTCTTGAGTTGCTTTCACAGTATGTTTAGGGTCATTATCCACCTGCACTGTGAAGTGGCGTCCTATCAGATTTGTAGCATTTGGCTGAATGTGAGCAGAGAGTGTAGCCCTATACACCTCAGAATTCATCTTACTACTTCTGTCAGCAGTCACATCATCAATAAACACCAGTGAGCCCATTCCATTGGCAGCCATACATGCCCATGCCATAACACTTCCTCCACCACGTTTGACACATGAGTGACACATGTGGTATACTTTGGATCATGAGCTGTTCCTTTCTTTCGCCATACCTTTCTCTTCCCATCATTCTGGTGCAAGTTAATCCTGGTTTCATCAGTCCAAAGAATCTTATTCCAGAACATGGGAGGCTTTTTTAGATGTTTTCTGGCAAAGTCTAATCTGGCTTTCCTGTTCTTGAATGTTACCAGTGGTTTGCACCTTGTTGTAAACCCTCTGTATCTACATTCATGAAGGCGTCTCTTGATTGTAGATTTTGACAATGACACGCCTACCTTCTCCAGAGTATTCTTAACTTCTGTTGATGTTGTAAAGGGGTTTTTCCTTCACCAAGGAAAGGATTCTGCAATCATCCACTTTAGTTGTCTTCCGTGGTCTTCCAGGCCTTTCGATGTTGTTGAGCTCACCAGTGCTTTCTTTCTTTTTAGAATGTACTCAACTGTTGATTTGCCTACGCCTAAGGTTTTTGCTGTCTCTCTTATAGATTTATGTTGTTTTTTCAGCCTAATGATGGCCTCCTTCACTTGCATTGCGATCTCCTTGGACTTCATATTGCTAGCTCCAGTCGAACAGCTGCCAAATGCCAACTCAATACCTGATATCAACTCCAGACCTTTTATCTGCTTCATTTGTCTTGAAGTAATGAGGAAATGGACTGCACCTGGTCAATTAACTTCTTGTCAGACAATTGTCCAAATACCTTTGAGCCCCTGAAAATGGAAGTACTTTGCTTAAAATGGCTGTAATTCCTAAATGGTAAATGCCATATTTTTGTGGAACCTCTTAAAAAAAAAAACTGAAAGTCTACACTTTGATCACATCTTGATTGTTTTATTTCAAATCCATTGTGGTGGTGTATAAAGGCAAAATGACAAAAACTCTTTCATTCATAGTCCAGCTGTTTATTATTAAATTGTGCTACATGTTCTCGTTTATATGTGCCGGTGATCTTGTGACAATTAACTACTGGTTTCTGCTTTATAAAATGACTCTCATGTGCATTCCCAGTGGCCATTACTTTATAATCACAGTCACTTCCGTATGAGCCACAACATATATATTTTAGTAAACTTCAGCAATACTAAATATCATGATACATGTCATGAAAATGTCTTCAACTATCATGATACATAACTCCATATATCTAGAGCCATGGTTCTCAAACAGGGGTCTGGGAACTCCCAGGGGTACGTGAAGCACAGCCAGCATGTCCTCCTTTAATAAATAATCTTGTTATAGTGGTGGAAATCATAACCAACCATTATCGTTGTTATTATAATTATTACATATATGTAATAATCATATATTACATATATAACATAATATATGTTATATTATAATGAGCTCTTACAGTTATTAGCCTGTTTGTCTAAACTTCAATAACTAAAAAACAAGTAAGCCTATAAATAAGGTCAATAACATTTAATGGTAATTTTGATTAGGGATTTAAAATGGGTTAAAAGTGAAAGATTCACAAATAAAAGCTCTATGGCTCCAATAAATAATCAAAATAATCATTGCACACATTAAATAATGAGCTTAATATTTGATTAGTTGGACTGCCTTCATAAACAGCCATCCATCCTTCCTTAAAGAGGTATGTGAACAGTGTGAGAAGCCCTTATCTAGAGGACACTGGAGAAAGTGACCCTGGCTGGCTGCTTTCCTCACCTGCTGGGCTTGAAGCGAGCTGGAGCTTTAATGAGCCACAGCTCAGTGTTTTCTCCTCTCTCCAACACACACTTCTCACTGCAGCTGTACTGAAGAGGCACAAAGTCTGCAGGACACTCGTATCTAGAACCTGCAAACAAGTGCAAGTGAAAACCAGCCTTTTCTGTGTCCTGAATACTGTCATGATCTTCAGTCAGAAAGAGCTCTAAAGGTAAACACTGTAAGGCAGCTTTCTGCTCAGCACTCACCTCTCTTTTCCTTTTCCTGTGAACTGGATGAAGATATGTTCTGCGACATACTGAACCAGCAGCACGCTTACAATAGCTACAGCAGGACAAAACAGGAAAAATAGAATCTGTCACTTCACTAAATTAGATAAACGTAACAACATCGAGGCACGAGAAGCACATGGGGTGTACAGCCAACTTTGACCCGGAAGTACTCAGTGCTCTAACCAATCGAGTAAAAACACACAAAAGCATAATAGTACTTATTTGCTTTGCTTGACTTTTAATTTAATACGTTTTAAAAATTATTATGTGGAAGATTTTAAGCATTATATATTTCTATTGTTTGTTAATTTAGCTATTTATTATTTTATTATTATTTATTATTTTTTGATGTGGGTGTTTTATTCATTTGCTATCTTTTCCACTAGGGGGAGCACTAATGCAGGTTTGTTTTAGGGATCCATGCAGAAATTTTTATACACATGATCCTGTTTGTAATCCATATCTAATGTCCTAGTTAGCCAATATTATTATACACTTTAATAAATTCCAGATTTTATATAGATTATCTATTAATATTGCTCTAAATGTTTATATACTGGATTGTATAGCTACTACTACTGTAGTACATCCTGTAAGTACTGCAGGAAAGGAAATGTCTAGGCAGTGATGTCTCAGTAATGTCCATACAGGCATTAGATTTATTTACTGTGAATACTATCAGTTAGATGTCAATGTATAGGAAGATAAGACACAGCTGGGAAGGTTGGTAAAATAGCAGAAAGGGAGAGACATCACTCTGCTGCAACATGTAGATAGTGTTCTCTTACTCCACAATGTTTATTTTCCCAAGTTTGTGGCGGGTTTGACGCTGTGGGAAAGCTCACCATGCAGCGTATTCGACTGGCCCTCCCTAAAACTTAGTGCCCTTCTGTCACGATCATATTCACATCCACAGATGCTTCCTCCAGGCCTTGTCAAGTATTTCTGCAGAAGAAGGAAGTAGGTCATATGTGAAGGGCAAATGATATTTACTTCAGGTTGTTTGAAGCCAAGTTGACCTAGTATTGTGAAGGAAATGATTACATTTCTTTCTATTTTAGAAAGTATTCCAGTTAGCTCAAAATTCTGTTTGTAATCTGTAAGCAGTGTAAGCAATAGGTAATAAAATGTTTTCTATATTATGTTTAACAAATTAGGCAAAGGATGTTTCATTCATTCATTCATTCATTCATTCATTCACTAACTGATTTTTTCAGGTTAGGGTCAAGGTGGATCTGAAATTTTATTTGTCTTGGTGTTTTATGTAAATAATTTGACTACTCCTTTCATATTAATTCATATTAATTTATCTCTGTAAACTATTGTGTAGCTTACACACTTAGTGAACACTGTATTAAGTGCACCTACCCTGAAGCCTCAGGCAGTTTTAATGGTCACTATGTCAGGACACAGTCGCTGACTGGAGCCCATCTGGTGCATGAATCATCATCCTCCATCTACTGGCACAATAGGACTACCGCTAACCAGATATTATTTGAATGGTAGATTATTGTCAGCACATCAGTGACACTATTGTGTTAGTGTGTGGTGATGGTATGAGTGTGTCAGGATTTTTAAGACATGAAACTCCCAGGGGCCTGTTGGTGACTCCAGACTTACATTCCTTACTCTCAAAACAACTTCTTATACAATTTACTGTCATTACAGAAATATTCATACTAGTTTACTTAATAATATGTTTCAGTATGAATCGCTGTGTACACTTACTGCCCATAGTTCACCTGATGCATAGTTAATGCAAAGTTCATTGCTTAAAGGCTTCTCCCTGGAAGAGTCATTTCAAATATTGAAACACACCACTGAGTTAGAGAAGTGCATCGGGACTGGGATCCCACGGGACCATCTTCAGTAAACGCTTTATCCTTGTTAGTGTTGCTGTGGTTTATACCTTTGTTTATAGTTTGGGAAACAAAATGCAAACTGTGGGAACAGATGGCATTGGTCAAACTTTCTGAGGAAGTGAGCGGAATACTGTCAGGTCAACACCGGATTCAGCAAGAAACGCCTTTTCCCAGAATACACTGCTGCATACAAATATGGCCACCACAGACTACACTTCCCAACACCAAGGGACATTGGCATGCTCACAGTCAACTGATTACTAATCACACACACCTGAATATAGTCAACGCCACACAGTATATAAGGACTCCAGTTCCACACTCTTGACCACATTGTCATGTAACACTCAGTGTATCTTTACCTGAACTTGCCCCTGTGTGTTGACTTTGCTCTTCTCTGAGTGTGTGATTTTGGATTTTGTGCCAGTATTGATGTTTCCTGATTGACTGAAACTTTCCCTGTTTTTTTGGATCACATTTTTGATCTCTGT
The DNA here is from genome assembly GCF_027358585.1 of Pangasianodon hypophthalmus. Lineage (NCBI taxonomy): Eukaryota > Metazoa > Chordata > Actinopteri > Siluriformes > Pangasiidae > Pangasianodon > Pangasianodon hypophthalmus. The sequence goes on along the minus strand of NC_069723.1, from coordinate 13,352,235 downwards.
TTTGGATTTGTTTGCCAGCATCTTTAATAAAACTTCAAACTGCATTTGCATCCATTTTCGCCTACCTTACATGACAAATACCTGTTAAGGGTTCTAGACTTAAACTTTTTTCCTTCAAACACTGCAGCTGTATAGTTCAAGACTATAGCAATTTTTTTAGTGCATGAATGCAGTTTGACAAACTAGTCAGTTACTGTATACCTATAAAGTGAATCTCCAGCATGCAGTAGTTGTATCTGACAAAATGATAAGAGCTCATACACTGCAAAAACATCTTAGCAAGTGAAAATATATCTAGTATTTCCTTTTATACGATTACAGTAAACCAAGTCTAAGATTATTAAACTTATTTTTAGACATTTTTAAAACTAATTTCAAGCTTGAAATAAAACTTGCTAGATATTTTTTTCTAATTTTAAGCAAAATTATCTGCCAACAGAATAAGAAAATGTAAAGCTTGATTTTAGTACAAGCATCTAAAAACAGCTGTATAATCTTATATTTTATTTATAATAATCTCACAATAAGCAATATTAGATATCAAATATTTGCATATATTCAAGATATTTTCACTTGCTAAGATATTACTGCGGTGTGTTTGCAGTAAATATTGGTAGCAAATATTTTCTTAAAATGCTAATATAAATAAAATTTCACATGCAAAACATTTGCATGATCTAATAAAATAACACTTATTCATTCATTCATCTTCAGTTTATCCTGGTCATTGTCATGGTGGATTCGGAGCCTGGAACACTGGGCACAAGGTGAGAGAATTCACCCTGGATAGGACACCAGACCATCGCAGACATATGATAAGTTTAAATTTTTGTTTATGTTACAATTTTTAAAAATCCATATGTATATAAGAGTAGTTTACATATATTGTTCAGTAGCTTGTGTTATATTAATAACATAATGTGAAATAGTATATATAATTTGGATGAAAAAGTAAGATAATGTTTAAAAATGGTCATGTGACACATTGATGTTATAAAGGGGATGGGCTTAGCTTGGCCCACTCTGTTCCGTATGTATGAGCTCATCTTGCGTGAGGCCTCATTTTGAGAGTCGGAGCACGCCGAGATTATTCACCAAAGGGAATAGAAACATGGGAAATTCAACCACATCCCTTGTCACACTAGGCCTACATAAGGCCAGTCAGCTGGGAGCATAGCATTTTAATGACCAGTCTCACACTGGACCTCCAGCAGACACCAGCAGGAAGCCAGACGAGCCCTGACATCGACAGGAAGCCAGACGAGCCCTGGAGCCTGCTTCCTGCATCTTCTTCCAGCTCATCTTCAAATAACCATTCATTATAGAAACATATACGAGTACATCTAGCTACAGTGGCCTTCATATATGTAATCCCTAATATTAAATTACCACCAGCATTGTGCGTTTAAGAGCAGTGTAAGTACACAGTCAAATTTTGCTTTAGGGTGTTGCTGTGTGTACACTGTAAAGATCAGATTAATATTTCAGGTGTTTATTTTCAAATAAGCAAGGCATGAGCAAACTAAGTGACTATTGAGGGCCCTGCAGCAGGCAGGTTAAAAAAAAAAAGGTTAATAATACTAGTATCATAACAAACTTCCAATATAAGAACTTTTTAGTTCATAAAATGTTGGATTGTGTTGAACCCCAACAATTCCTCTCATTTTTCTATGCTATGTTAACGCATGTAAACACAGCAATATATCCATGCCAAAGAGAATAAACCCATAGGAATTATCTCGTTAGCTTCTTCTAGAGAGTAGTAAGATTGAATGGAAGAAAGTGGAGTTTGCTGATTATGTCTCCTGTCTCTCACGTTTGTGTGCTCTTGAGTTTTAGTAGCGATCTCAACAATGTCACACACTGTACACAGATCTGCTAAGATAATGTCCTGTCCTTATGGGCAGAATAAAAAAAAACCTCAAACCAGCCCGTCTGGCACCAACAACTATTTTCTATATAAATAAAATATTTATATATTTCTGTAAAGCTGTTTTTGTCCATTGTTACAAGTGCTATACAAGTAAACTGGAATTGAATTGCATTAAATTATTTGCAAGAACAAGCAGGTGTACAGGTGTTCCTATTAATGTGGCCAGTTAGTGTATGTGTTTTGTTGTCCAGTTTATGGCATGGGCTTAGCGTTACCTCTGTGATGTGGGTTAGTGAGAAAGAATGTAATTAAATGTTTTAGGTTTAAATATTTTTTAACAACATTATTACACATATTTTGCTAATTTTTTGTTTACTATTTTTATAATTACTGTTTTGTATAAATAGGTTTGCATAGTGCTGCTGCCATTTTATTCTGAGTATGCATGCGCAGTATATTATTTAGGAGAACAGCTGGAATACCAGCGATGCCCACAGGTAGACAAGGCAGAAGCAACTGACACTGATTTTTACTGTGAGGGATTGTATGCATCTCACTCTGCCGGTACAGCGCACTGATCCACTACATGAGGCTGTCAGTGCCAGCTTTATTGTAAGGGTTTTTAATATTGCGGCAGATATATACAGTCATGGGAAAAAGAAAGTGCACCCTCCTTCACTTCTATATTTTCATTTATTAGGGCCTAAATAACAATTGCGTGATCTTCATCAACTTCTAGAAACAAACAAATAACCTCAGGTGAGCCACAACAGATTTCAATATGTAATCATTTTTTTCTCAAAAAGTAAACCCACATTCAGAAACCAGGTGGGAAAAAATAAGTAACCCTTCCTACTTCCACAATGATTGACAGTAATTAGCAGCCACGTGTTACTAATGAAATGCACAAGACTAGTTAAACATCAAGAAGTGTGACCACCAAAGGTCCATAAATAAAAAATTGGCAGACTGCATAGAAAATGGTTTCCCAAAAAACACATGTACTCTCAAATTAAAGCATACATTCTGCCCTACATTCCATAGTCCTTTTCATATCACAGTGTTAGTAAGCATTAAGGATCTGAATGACTTTGACAAGGGCTAAATTGTGATGGCTAGACGACTGGGTCAGAGCATCTTCAAAACGGCAGGTCTTGTGGGGTGTTCCCGGTATGCAGTGGTTAACACCTACCAAAAGTGGTCCGAGGAAGGACAACCGGTGAACCGGCAAGAGGGTCATGGGCGCCCAAGGCCCACTGATGCGCATGGGGAGCCTAGTCCAGTCCCACAGAAGAGCTACTGCAGCACAAATTGCTGAAGTGCTTAACGCTGGCTATGATAGAAATGTGTCAGAACACAAAGGGCATCACAGCTTGCTGCATATGGGGCTGCGTAGCTGCAGACCGGTCAGAGTGCCCATGCTGACCTCTTGTCCACCGCTGAAAGCACCTACAATGGAAGAAGGTGGCCTGGTCTGAAAAATCACATTTTCTTTTACATCATCTGGACGGCTGGGTGTGTGTGCGTTGCTTACCTGGGGAAGAGATGGCACCAGGATGCACTATGGGAAGAAGGAATGCCCGCGGAGGCAGTGTGATGCCCTGGGCAATGTTCTGCTGGGAAACCTTGGGTCCTGGCATTCATGTAGATGCTACTTTGACAAATACCACCTACCTAAACATTGCTGCAGACCAAGTACACCCCTTCATGGCAACAATATTCCCTAATGGCAGTGGCCTCTTCCAGCAGGATAATGCTCCCTGCCACACTGCAAAAATCGTTCAGAAATGGTTTGAGGAACATGACAAAGAGTTCAAGGAGTTGACTTGGCCTCCAAATTCCCCAGATCTCAATCCGATCGAGCATCTGTGGGGTGTGCTGGACAAACAAGTCCAGAGCTATTTTTGTGGCACAACAGGGATCTACACAATATTAGGCAGGTGGTTTTAATGTTATGGCTGATCGGTGTGTGTGTAGATCCCACACAGTTTAGAAAGTAGAAGCAAACATATTCCATTCCACACTGTCCTCAAACATAACAGATACACTGCCACTTGCATAGTACTTCTCACTTCACTTCCTTAATGTACATTTGTGTGCGTGTGTATTAGCTAACTCATTTTCACTTCCTTAATGAAATTTCTAGAAGTGGTATGTTGCCACCACACTGATAGCTCCACAGGAAGAGCTAACCAAAAGCAACTAATCACCTCAACGCTGAAGGTCTACCACAGTAACGGCACAGCCTTCCAAAACACCACTGTAGCTATTGTTCTACATGCACTGAGACTAATTACGGCTCTCAACTGGTGAAGCAAACAAGGAAAAGAAAACATTTTCACTGTTATTTATTTTTGTCGGATTACAGCATTATTACAAATACACTGAGTAGCACATGAGCCATAACAGCTGTGTTAATATAATAACCATGTTTATTCTCAGCTCAGCTTGAACACTGGACAAAAATTTAATCAAACTGCTTTTATTCCTTTCATGTCTTATATGGCAAATCATAGGCATTTTCTCATTATAAATTCACTAATGTCTATAGTCTTAGCACTTTCATTATTGTATTGTTCCTATAAGAATCTGGAAAAATGATTCGTTCTGTTGACTGCTGCACTGTGAAAAAAAATCACACTGAATCATATGAGCACTAACACCAGAGTAAGTGTCAGGATGATTTATATATCATTCTTTGGCAATGTGCGTCATTCATTTTAACCATTTAAACCAAAAATAGACTTTTGTAGTTTAGATCATCCTATTAGACAGCATACAAATTAATAATTGCTCTACCATTACATATTTTTTTAAATAGGATGCATTTACAAATCCAGGATCCATCATTAAAACTTTAGTTTGGAAGATTTAGGACTGCAGCTATGAATTTTTTGAGGAATGGAAACATGAAGCTCTTGGAAATGTGACTCTAGTTTTAAATGTAAATGTAGCTGTAAATGTAGCTTTCTCTCTGTTAGTAAAATTAGAGGTAATTCTGGTGTTGCTGAGGCCCCTTTCTGGCCATTCCTGTAAATCTCTTTTAATGATTAACCACTGTGGCTGTATCTTGGTTTGTACTGGCTTTTGTTTATGTCAAATGTTATGACTTATGACCCAGTGATAAAACAGATGATAAATTATTAGATACATGTTGATGAAGAACGAAGAAAATGTTGTCTGTTATTAAATAAAACCTTTGCAAATCACACTTAAGGTTTGTAAATTTTTACAGCAGAAAGTTAATGATAAACCCTTACAGTCGCTAGTGTGACTTATTCATATACATGAATGTCCCTAATGACCACAGCCCTAGACAGATAAGTGTTTTATTTCTTCTAACACACTAAATTCAGCCCACGAAGTCCTTGGTCATTAGGTGTGTTGAGTGAGGTACAGTGCTAAAGCCTGCAGTGCTGTGGTCCTCCGCGACTGACATCTGACACTACCATGTACTATATTGGGAAACGGTGTCCACCAACTCCATCTCCAAATAAACAGGTGTCCAAAATGAAATGGATCCGGAGTCACAGTGTATGGATTAAGAGCCTGGATCTGGCTGAAGCACTATGAATAGTGAAAACTGAAGACGGGTCATGGAGAATGATGTCCTCATCTATGATCAGATACACACTACTTTAGGGTGACACCTCAAGAACAGCACAGATCAATACCACATAATGATGTGAGCCATATTGACGTGCTGCAGCCAGTGCACAACCTTAAAGACCTTAAATAAAGAGCTCTAAAGACAGAAAATAAAGACAAAGTGTTCCCATTAGCAGTTATATCTAATCTTTAGTACACAGGAAAAGCACCAGTGCTGTATTTACTCTTATAGTTTTTATTTGTTTCCTGCTAGATTATATTAACTCTGTAGGTGTTAATTCAAATCTGGGGATTTTGTTATGCATTTTAACTGAACTGCCACCATTTTAATATGAAAAACAGACTACGAACCCAGTGCTTTACAGTACCATCTCTCTTATTTGCCCTTTCAATATGAGGATGAGCCAAAATCAAACTAAGAAATGATTGAATGGACATAATTTATTTCATTTTGGCATATTAGGCACCCCCTGTTCAGTTGCAAACCTTTAAGTGATAAAAGACATTCATGATTTACAGTGGAAAGTTCCGAGAAGGCATCTGAACAGGAATGTAAACATGTGCAAAGTCTGTTATTTGGATGCAATTTCATTATGAATGTCTATGGGTCACTGAAAATAGACAAACAATTGACAACTGTATGTGTACAGTAAGACACATGTATTTTAACAACTACATAACTTGTAGATTAACATCAAATGTCAAGCATACACCAGCCTTGGTAATATAACACTTCTTGATTTCCTCAGGTGCTTTAGCTTTTGGAATATTCACATTTTCATAACAGTTACCGCAAACCCCAAACTTTTTTCTTTTTTTCTGAAAAAAAAAAAAATCCCTAGAAATAGCTTGACATCCAAAACCTTGATCACAATTTTTAACATTAGTTCAGCAGTGTTTTGCTACTGTTCATTACAACTCTAGTATTTTCAATATATCTTTATCCACAATAAATACAATTATTAATGAATAAGTGGAATGAATAAGACTCATCTGATGCATTACATTTAGTGCTTGTGACAGTCATATATAGAGCATACATTTTATTCTCCTCTCTGAAAAGCCATTTTACCTCATTAAAATTACTAGAAAAAACTCTGAAAGACTCCAATGGCAAATAGTTTGATAGGTCCGAACTTTGTAAAAGAAACATTCTAAGAGATATATGATTAAATATAATGTGTTATATAATATTCATATATTATTTGTATTTCAAATGTAAAACTGTAAGGTTTATTACGACTCTAACCATATACGCATGATTCTCAGCCTGACGGGGATTCTAAAGACCCGATTAACTGAACCAATTGTTAAATTAGTAGTTTTAAATTAAAATTTAATAATTTAAAAAAATGCAAATTCATCTGCCTTTGATTTAAACTTTAAAAATAATTTACATACTTCCACAACAATGCTCTGAAGGTTACACGTAACAGTACAGTACTCAAACTGAAATTTTGTGTCCCAGATCAAAGAATAAATGGTAGGACACATGAATTCATATCTTCATGAGACTCCAGTTTCTAATTTCAGATTTAAGAATACACTACAATGCATTTCAGTGACAGGTTTATAGAGTATGTAAAATGCTGACTGTACTTAATTTTGGGATTCTCAAGATAATTGCATTTTGTCTCAAACAATAAATAATTTTTACAAAAGGGTTTTTACAAGACCACTACCATTTTGGTGTGTGCAGTATAAACTGTTTAAAAAAAATCTAATTAATGCTTAAGAAGCTGTGTCTAACCGTGGAAGAAGTAATAATTTACTGCAAAAAGTTTTACACTTGTTTTACACTTGTTACAGCTAGAGCTCTGCCATGGTGATCTTGCTTTGAGCTTCACGGTGGCATGAGCTATAAATAAAGGAATGTGTTTATAACAGATAAGTTAGCAGGGGTACGTAAGGTGTTAACTCATTTCTGGACGGGAAAACTTTATCATTGCAAATTACAATATCCAAACAGTAATAAACAAGGCATCTGGTATAACATTCACGGAGCTGGGTTTTACATTAACAATTTATTTAAATGCCAACATTGTTGACATAATCTGTGAGGAAACTTGAGGCTCAGGCTCCCTGAAGATCTCTTGACATATGTGTGCCTACATACGTACTGCATGGCTTCACTTTTTAACACTAAGTTTGGTCATTTGAAGACACTCCTCTTTCAGTGTTTCAATTTCAGTTTTATAGGAATTAGTTTTGACCTCTCCATAGAGATCTGGTTTCTTGCTGGCCAGGGGTGTTTCTATAGTAATGGAACCCCCCATTAACATGTCTGTGGTTTGTCCTCGGTGAAAGGCCGTCATCAGGGTGGCCAGGGCACGGCTCACGTCGCTGCGAGCTCCTTCATTCACAAAACAGTAGAGGATTGGGTCTGCCACACAGTTGAGGCTGGTGACTGCGAGGGCTACGTGGTAGGCAGTAAATAAGTACTCTTCCACCCGACAGTCACAGGGATTGCTGAGAAAGAGCACACTGCGCCACAGCAGGAGCACATGATAGGGTCCAAAGCAAAGTAGCACTATGAGGATGAGGCTAAGGGCTAGCCTCTTGATCTTAGCTTTCTCTTGCCGTTCGGTGGAAACATTGCCACGTACTGCCTTCAAGATTCCTTTGTATGATGCTAACATGCAGCACCAGGGAGCCAAGAAGCCCAGGAAGATGCGGTAGAGGTTCATGCCTGCCACCCAGTCTTGCATTGGATACTTCTCAAAACAGAAGGTGCGGTTGAAGCGGGCCGCGAAGAGCTCATCATGAAAGAGTGGTGCTGAGTTGGCCACAACTTCCATAATCCAGACTATGGCACTGACCAAAACAGCTGTCTTGACCCGACGCACTTTGGCAAACTTGAGTGGATGGGCCACTGCCAAATAACGATCCACAGAAATGCAGCAGAGGAAAGCAATGCTGACATATATGTTGGTATAGAAAATGAAGCCGAACAGCTTGCAAGCCCCTTGCCCATGGATCCAGTTATCGTGTTGGAGGAAATAATCAATCCAAAGTGGCAACGTGGCTATGTAAAGGAGATCAGCCAGGGAAAGATTGATCAGATAGATACCTAGCTCATTTTTTTGCTTCACCTGCAAGTAGGCGGCCCACAGAGCCATACAGTTTGTCGGGAAGCCAAGGATGATAACAATAATGTATAGCACTGGCTGAAAGAACTGATCGATGTTTGAATCAACATTACAGGAAGCAGAGACATTACACATCTCGTCACTTTTTATGAGATTTGATATCATAATCAAGAAATAGTTGTGCTGTCTAAGGTCCCAAATCAAGTCATATTTTGGTATGAAAAGAAAACATTACAGTTCTGTGATACATTCCTTAATGTTCTTCTTCATAGATCTTCAGCTTGTGATTGTGGCACAAACACAAATCCTGCGCCCATGCTGCTCAAGCATGGTGAGCTTAAGGTTTCACGTCTCTACCACACTTCATGGCTGGCCATAAAACCTTTGTTATGAAGTTGTTTGAAAGGAGACCAAAGCTATCTTACAGTAATTCTGGAATTACCAGCCTCAATGGTAAAAAACATTGAAAATGCTATTATTAATCATTGAACAAGAGAGATGAGCACAAGTGGGGCGTAAAAAAAGGGTGTGCTCCTGTAGCAGCCTGGAACAGCTGGACTTCCCAGCATGGTCTCCTTCTCTTCTTTCACTGAACACTGCTTTGTGATTTATTTTCTTTGGCCCCATCAGCTATGACCATCTGCAAAACAAAAAGAAAAGGTTTGGATATGTTAGGGTTGAAAATCAAATGGTAACGTATTAGGGCAAAATGCACCGTCTGCCAGGTTTAGGTCTAATTGGATCAGCTTGATGGCATTATAGCAGAATGTATGAATAATGACAACTGAACTCAGATATAATCATTATTAATCCAGAACACTCGCTATTTAGTGTATAAACTTCATTCATTTATCTTCAGTATCCATTTTATCAAGAGCAGGATAGCAGTGGATCTGGAGCCTATCCCAGGAACACTGAACATGAGGCGGGAATACACCCTGCATGACCGCAGTGTGTAAAATGATTGGCCTATTTTAGATGTCTCCTGCCCTTTATGTAAGTAACTTATTATTTATAAACATGACTATAAAGATAACTATATGGTCAAAGGCTGAAAATACTGTTGTAAGTGTGGCCCCCTGGGATTTATTACAAAATTATTTAGAGCAATCTTACATATAAAGCTACATAATGATTCGAATACATAATTTTCCTTTTCCCATTAGTACTGGATCAACATTAACATTTTTAGCCATTGTACACTGTCAAAAATAAGAAGCAATTTTGTTAGAAGTGTTGCTATTGAAGTACAGTGTTGTAACCACGCTATGTGCAGGGAAATCATGTTCTCTGTTTGCATGGGCCTGTTTATATTATCTTCCTAGGCTCAAGCATAAGCTCAAATGACCAATGGCAGAGCAAAGGTGATAAAATGAAATGTGGAGATTAACAAATGTCATTAAACATAGCAAGCAAGAACCAGCTCCAGGCTCATCCTTTTGTGCATCCACACTCACTAACAAAAGCCTGAGACAAAGACTATTCATTAATCACTCATGTAATAATAGCAAATATTCAGTCCACCGACTGGACTATTTCCCAAAATTCAATTAAAAGCTTACAATCAGTTCTTGAGGATTATGCTGCTTGTTTATAACAATAACTGTTTTAACATAATTGTATATTATATTGTGTGATAAGGAATGGGTAATATTTATGTCTACATATCTTTCTCAAAACAGTGAGAGATTTCCAGGAAAGAGAAAATTTGCTGACACATTAACTTTTATATATATATATACACCAATCAACCATAACATTAAAACCACTGACAGGTGAATAACATGGATTATCTTGTTACAATGGCACCTGTCATGGGGTGGGATATATTAGGCAGCACGAGAACAGTCAGTTCTCGAAGTTGATGTGTTGGAAGCAGGAAAAATGGGCAAGCGTAAGGATCTGCATATGCAGTGGTTGACACCTAACAAAAGTGCTCCAAGGAAGGACAACCAGTGACAGGGTCATGGGCGCCCAAGTCTGGTCCAACCCCACAGAAGAGCTACTGTAGCACAAACTGCTGAAAAAGTTCATGCTGGCTATGATAGAAATGTGTCAGAACACAAAGGGTATCACAGCTTGCTGCATATGGGGCTGCGTAGCTGCAGACCGGTCAGAGTGCCCATGCTGAGCATCAGAACTGGACAATGGAGCAATGGAAGAAGGTGGCCTGGTCTGAAAAATCACATTTTCTTTTACATCATCTGGATGGCCGGGTGCGTGTGCGTCACTTACCTGGGGAAGAGATGGCACCAGGATGCACTACGGGAAAAAGGCAAGCCCGCGGAGGCAGTGTGATTGTTTGGGCAATGTTCTGCTGGGAAACCTTGGGTCCTGGCATTCATTCGTCGTGGATGTTATTTTGACACGTACCACCTACTTAAACATTGTTGCAGACCAAGTACACCCCTTCATGGCAGTGGCCTCTTTCAGCAGGATAATGTGCCCTGCCACATTGCAAAAAATTGTTCAGGAATTGTTTGAGGAACATGACAAAGAGGTCAAGATGTTGACATGGCCTCCAAATTCCCCAGATCTCAATCCGATTGAGCATCTGTGGCATGTGCTGGACAAACAAGTCCGATCCATGGAGGCCCCACCTCACAACTTACAGGACTTAAAGGATCTGCTACTAACATCTTGGTGCCAGATACCACAGCACACCTTCAAAGGTCTTGTGGAGTCCATGCCTCAATGGCTCACAGCTGTTTTGGTGGCACAAGGGGGACCTTAGCAATATTAGGCAGGTGGTTTTAATGTTATGGCTGATCTGTGTGTGTGTGTGTGTATATAAATATATATATGTACATATATAGCTCTATGAGAACAGAGTTTTATATGGTACATCTGATTTAAATTAAGTCACAAACATGGGATTTAGTAGAACCTCTAACATTTTAAACAGTATACGTTTCCCCTGCTCAGAATGTTTTATTAATTAATCGTGTGTGAAAAGTAAAATAATAAAATAAAATACAGAGACAAGGACATGGAAACATAGAACTTGCAGTGGAGGGAAGATTTTCAAAATAATGATCCGTATTTTTCTCTCATCTTAAAGATGAACATAAACAAGACTGCGTATCGCTAACAAACCATTTAGCTTTATATGGACAAAAGTTTTGTTTATTATTATGAGATGCCAAACAGAAGTGCACGTTCTCTTAGTCGACTTCACAGAAAAGGCCCATTGTAGATTACACTGTAGAATATGGTCATGTGACAAACAGCAGACCTTATCAGTAACCATTTTATCATCAGTAATATCAAAAATAGCAAAACCAACAGGTTAGCGTTTGCTTTGTGTGCACTATATGCAATAAGGCTCAGCTCGTATCACTGTGTCCTTAAGAAGCTTTTACACCAGATGCCACTCGCACTAGGACAAATAGGAGATGGTCGAAAGCACTGATTTTATATTCATTCATCCAATAAACCAGCTGAGGACTGACTTATTAATTCTTATCTTTATTTATTCTAGTTTGTCATCTCCTGACAGTACCATAGCACACACAGACAAACAAGAACAGAAAACACAAAAGTGACCTCAAGTTTAACAGGATATGCTGTATAGCTTTTTATTTAAAAAAATTATATGTATATATATATATATATATATATATATATATATATATATATATATATATATATATATATATTGCATTTTCATTTAACAAATGAGGAGAAAACCCAACACAAAACCTCAGACCCAAAATGTAAAATGCAGTTTGTGTGCATTTTCTGTCTTTGATTCTATTATTGCTTGCATAATTTGAGGATGCTCAAATCAATCACTGGTGAAAAGCTCTCCGGTTCTAATCAGTATAGCAAACACAGGTTCAACACGATGTATCATATTTCACACATTTCTTCAAATGAGAATTGTACAGTTGAGTGCAAACGTTTGCAATTTGTCAACAGAAAGAATTGGTACATTCCACAACAAGACTACAATCCTAAACAAAAGGCAAAATCAAATGTAAGGTAGTTATAACATGACCGATCTATACTCCAGACCTGATCTGACGAAGGCAGTGTATGACATGTGGCAGAGATACAACAGACACAAGAAGAGTTAGCAATGACTGGTGAAGCAATCTGGAACGGAAAAATAGGGAGGGGGAATATCACTTCTGAGGGAAATCCGAAGCTGTTCAGATGACACAAAAGAGGTGAGAGGCATTTATAAATGCAAAGAGTGGGTTTTTAGAGAATGACTAAATCACAATCAGAAAAGGAGATGTGAGCTTTGGAACTGATTTCACTTTAGAAGTATTGTTTAAAATATATCAAAAACAAAATAAAGACTGTACTGCACTTTCTGTTAATAAACTCGATTTAGCTTCAGTGTTTCTGCTGTTTAAGTTTTTTTTTCACTATTAATATTTCACCATTGATATCTTTTCACCATTGATATCCTTTCTGCTATAACTTTAGTATCTTTGTCTTCTTCACTGTGTCTTAAGGGTATATAACACTTCACAATCAGCTGTACATAAATGATCAAAGATACACAGTATGTGCAGAAGTGATCACTACTTAATCATGTAATCATTACATCTGAGTTTGCCTTTGAAAAATGACTGTTCTGCTCTACTGATATTGATGTATACTGAAATTAATTTTTCACCTCTACTTGGGTTCACATTTAATTCAATCATTCTATACCATACTAATAATCTTGCTCCTAATTTTCCCAATGTCCATCAGTAGGTAATCTGGAAAACATCAATGAAGGACACTCACTGTAGCAGCAAACTCTACTGTACAGAGACCCTGACAGTCACATCAAAAATGGAGGAACTGATTACATCAGTATAATATGCTTGGAATTGTAAACAATGACAGACTGACACAGGGTAGAGAGCAAACAAGAGGCCAATATACACAGGGAAAGGAAATAAGTGTTCAGACACTTTTGTTTTTGTGATTTAATATACCTCCACTGCATATATCCTTTATATTTGCACAGGTTATATAAAAATAAATCTAAATCTAAATAAAGTTATGGATATAAATGCTCTCGAAAGAAGAAAAAACGTTCTAGTGTCGTCAAAAACGACATTGGGAAGATTTCACGCAACAACATAGTAGCATTCATGGTGAAGGTGAAAGAGCTTCCTAAAGTTCTCAGTTGTTTGACATTATTAAACAACACTCGATTGGAAAAAGCTACAAAGCCATATCAAAGCACTTAAACACCCCTTTCAGTATAACTGGTTTTTCGTATAATACACATGTGGAAAGTTCATAAAACCACAACTAATTGTGCCAGGACAGGTGCGCCACAGAAGATTGCACAATGCGCCTGAAAGCAGCAGGAACAGCAGTTACACAGACAACTATAAGCAATGAACTGCACTGCAATCAACTCCATTCCTACACCACTCTGCTAAAAAAGAAGCACAGAGATGCAACCTAAAAGCATTTAAACAAAGCAGAACCATGAAACATGAATAGAGCAATGTAACAGGACATATTAGAGGAGAATTTAACCTCATCGGCCAATAAACTGAATCTGGGGAGAAGATACACAGTACAGTACATTTCAACAAGACTATGACTGCAAACATACATCCAAACTAACTCAAGAAGGCATTGCATGGCCTAGCCAATCTCCGGACTTAAATCGCTTTGAAAATTTATGAAGGATTTTGACATTGTGAGCCCATCAGAAGGAGCCTTGTAACCTTAGGGATTCAAGACAATTTGCCAAGAGGAATAGTGCACAGGTTAACCACAATGCTGCAAAAAGCTAATTACTTCTTACCGTTGGTGTCTCAAAGCCGTAATTAGCAGCAACAGCTTTGCAAGAAAGTGCTAATATTGCTAATTTGTGGTGTTCAAATACTTTTTTCCCTATCACCTTTGTTTTTTAAACATATCTTTGTTTATGCCTATGGATACATACTTTTTGTTCACATTTATAAATACAAATTCAAACGACAGTGCAAATTTGAAAAATTGACGTATATGCACTGGAAGTATAATAAATAATAAAATTGTCCAAATACATATTTCCCCTCACACTGCATGATTAAAATGAAGGGATACATGAAACTGTCTACAGGTAAAATGCAGAACTGCACAATGACAGCACTGTACAGACTTCACACACAGCCTGCTGCAGATGATGCACTTAAAAGAAAAGCATTGAAAGATTCCTCTGAGTGAGCACTATAGCCCTCTGAAAGGCATACTCACATGTCTGTGTGGAATAAATGAGTAATGATTATGGATGTAGATACAGTACATATATGGAGCTGCCCTAAAAACTTGACAAATGTTGTCCAGAACGCAGTTTGCTAGATTGCCAAATAGGATTAGCTTACCCTTAACACAAAGGCTCTGCTGAAGCTTACAGCCAGCACAATGCATTTCCACTGACTCTCAGCCAACGTACTTACCATACACTGTTCTTTCTCTCAATGTCATTTTCTATGTCCAGACTTTTTTCATATATTATATACCTGTCTGAAATGTACATGGATGAACAATCAGGTTTCCCATCTGACTGCTTTAGACCATCTTTACTACAGTATTTTAAAGGACTTTAGGTTTTTTCAACAAAAAAAAGACGGATTTTCGCTCAGATCGGACCTGTCTATCTTGATAGATAAAATCTGTAACTCCATGTGTCCCATATCTGTTTTAACAAGAATGCACCTGTCCCCGAAAAATACACTGCACTGACACATTGATTTTTTGGGCAACTGTTTCACTACACTACTCGGTTTCTGCAGGGTCCTTCCAGTTTTGCTTAGACTCCCCAAATATCAAGTAATTAAGTAAATTTCCACTTCCCTCCTTTGAATAGAGTTACTGCTGTTGCTGTCCTCCATTGCCGACACTGGATGATGACGTGCATATGTGTTGAGAAATAGCCACATGAACTCTGATCTGACCGTTCTCATTCCTGTCCCATGGGTACATTCTGGATATGTATCCAATCTAGGACTAACTACAAAAATGGCCCAGGTCTGATTTGAAAAAAATCAGATCCAGAAATAATCAGATCTTGGATTTTTTTGTTACTTCAACCTAGTAATGTGAATGTAGCCTTATTTAAACTGCAAATGAATATGTGAATGACTTAAACTTTACATGTAAATAGCTAAGTTTTTACCCTGAAATATCGAAGTGTCTGAACTATGGAAGGCACAGCTTGGCTTGTTGTAGTGTCAGCCTCAGACGCTCCTCACACCTAATGCATAGCCTCTGTTAAAAGTTGCAATCTGATTGACTCTTCGTATTTCCATGTGTATGCACTTCCTTGCACTGATTTTCAGTGAAAAACCTTTTGAACACCATGTTCACAGAACATCAGACATCAGAGTTTCATGTGGAGTACTTACCACCAAGTAAATGAGGTCATTTTGTGTGTTTACTGACAGGCTATGAGAAAATGTTTGTGTATGGTCTAGCAAAGAGGTTCTCAAAGTGGGGTCTGTAAGGCATAGCCAGGGGGTCTGTGATTTTATTTTATTTTGTATTTATTTTGTTGAAGATAACAAAATAAACCTTCCATTAACAACATTTCATTTATTATCAAGCTCTTATTAGACTGTTTGACTGGTGCCTTGACTTAAACGGTTTTAATCTAAACCTCAGTATCTGAAAAACAAGTGGGACTATAAATAATATCAGCTAGGACCTAATGTGTTCTGTCAGTGAAAAGGAATAAAAAGCTCTGTGGAACTAATAAATAGCCAAATATTATTGTACACATTCGAATAATGATCCTAATATTACAATAGTTCGTAAAATAAATCTTTACTGAGTTTGTTTTTTTTAAAGGGGTCCCTGGCTGCAAATAGTTGGCTGAGGATCTAGCAAGAGGTCTGGTTGGAGAGACTAGGCTTACCCTAAAATATATGTTTGAATCATTTAAGAGCCACTTTTAATTTTATTTCATTCAAGAGCCACTTTTAATTTAATAAGATTCCTTATTTACTAAGATGAACATTAACAGATGATATAAAGTAATATACAGTGTAAATATTTTAATGTATATAAAAATAATAATCATAGATCATTTTTTCTTTATTAATAACAGCACTATAATTATGTAGCAAAGTATATTTCTGGGATTTTCTTTACACTTTGTCTGTCTAATGGCTGACAGTTAACTGACAGTGAACCGAGATCTATGAAAATTATGTACAATGGATATAAAAGTCTACACACCCCTTTTGAAATGGCAGTTTTTTGTCAAGTAAAAAAATTAAATTAATTAATCATGTCAGAACTTTTTCCAGCGTAAATGTGAAATTACGACTATTAAATAGTGAAAAACAATCAGAAATATTTTAGGGAAAAATAAGAAGAATAAAAACGGTACAATAACTTGGTTGCATAAGTGTGCACACCGTTTTATAACTGGGAATGTGGCTGTGTTCAGAATGAACCAATCACTCAATCTCATGTACAAAAGTAATTATCACACAGCTGTCATCAATGAAATGATTCTGATTAACCCCAAATAAAGACCAGCTGTTTCTGTAGGATTTTATTCACATCATCTTGGTTTCATCTGACTGCTGAAGCCATGGTCCCCAAAGAGCTTACAAAGCATGTACGGTATTTCACTTGTCGAAAGATATCAAGATATAAAAGATGTTCCATGGTACATTAGATGTACCCTGGAACACCGCAAAGGCCATCATCAACAAGTGGAGAAAATGGGACACCACAGTGACATTACCAAAAACAGGACATCCCTTCAAAATTTGCAAAAGGACAAGACAAAATCTTACCAGGGAGTCTGCCAAGAGACCTATGGCAACATTAAAGGAGCTGCAGGAATATCTGGCAAATACTGTTTACTCTCTGCATGTGACAACAATCTCTCGTATACTTCATATGTCTGGGCTATTGGGTAGGGTGGCTAGATGAAAGCCCATTCTCACAAAAAACATCTTAGCCCAACTAAATCACCCCAAACCATGAGGCAAAATGTGTTATGGCCTGATGAGACCAATTCCAAACGGTACAATAATTCCACAATTCCAAAAGGTATGTTTGGCACCTTCAGCACATCATCAAAAGAACACCATACCCAGGGTGAAACATGGTGGTGGCAGAATCATGCTTTAGGGTTGCTTTTCTTCTGGATGGAATCATGAAGAGCTACAACAGCAGTCGATTTTAGTGCAAAACATTCAGGGATCTGCTAGTAAGATGAAGATGAAAAGGAATTTAACCTTTCAGCATGACAACGACCCAAAGCATACATCCAAATCAACAAAGGAACGGCTTAAGCAAAAGAAGATCAATGTTTTTGAATATCCTAGCCATAGCCCACACCTGAATCCAACTGTGGACAGGAGATGCCCTCACAATTTGACGGCTCTAGAATGTTTTTGCAAGAAAGTGTGGGAAAATATTGCTGAGACAAGATGTGTCATGGTGATAGTCTCCTACCCAAAAAGACTGAGTGGTGTAATAAAATCAAATGGTGCTTCAACAAAGTCCTAGTTTAGGGGTGTGCACACTTATGGAACTAGGTTATTGTACATTTTTTATTTTTCCTTTTTCCCTAAAACGTTTCTGATCGAGTTTCACTTTATTTGTGTACTTCGCCATTTTACATTGAAGGTGGGGAAAAAATCTGACATGATTTATCTTAGTGTCATTCTTTTACTTCACAAAAAAACCATCCATTTTAACAGGGGTGTGTAGACTTTGTATATCCACTGTATGTGAAACGGTGACTGTAAAATATTTTACTGACATTAAATAGCATGTTAGTTTCAGGACAGCTTCAACCACCAAGTTCCCGATTTAACGACCAAGTTACCCTGTAGGATTAAACAATGGACTATGGACCCTTTAAAAGACCAACCCATTAAAGAGTCCACTGCTGTCTGCATAATGCTTGAAGCGCGTTCATTAAATCCTACAATGTCTACAGTGAAAGCGATTTGCTTACTATAAACTTTAAAATAAGCCAGGTATTAGATACTGAGCAAAAAAGATCAAATGAAAGATCATGCACTCCTCACATACTTATCAAATGACCAAAAAGGTGCTGATAACAAGACATATCTCAAACAACAGTGTTCCATGTTTACACACCATATTTACCAAGAACAGTTCCAATCAATTCATTTAAATCAAGCAAAGGTCACGTTGCATGAATTAGAAATGTCAGCCTTGCTAATTAAGTCTTATGATCTACTGTGAATAAAACGTCCTGTATGCATCATCATTAAACACAGTGATTGCAGCAAAAAACAACAGAGAAATAGGATCCACTAATCACCCCATCTATAATGATGATTATCTTATACTTATCCCATTATAAGCTTTATTCATATTGTGTGGAGAGGAAAAAAGCCATGTAACTGAATGGCACTACAAAATCAGAAATATCTAAAGTAGACTACAGAATCCATTTGAAAGTCTCTGTTTATTTACTTCCATCAGTCACATAGCTACTTCAACTGAAGCCATTGAATGAGCCAAACTGAGCCATTACACACTTTGCTCAGATTCTGGCAGATGGATTGTGTTGAACCATTAGCAACTTTGTGTTTGTGTCAGGCATCCTTGTAGATCGTCCCATTCAGTCATGCTAAATGATGAACGTAAACACGCCACTTCCTGACAATCCAGCATGCTTGCTGCCCTCTGAGCCTGTGTTCCTCAGTCTGGTGGGAAAGACCCCATGTTCATACATCAGCCTCATAACAGTAAACACACAGCCAGCAGGAGCACAGAGGACCTAGCAGCTTTTTAATCAACAAGAGCTGAAAGATGGATTTCTCCTCTTCCATCTGAGGAGGGAGTGGGAGTGAGTGAGTGAATGAGTGAGAGACAGAGAGAGAGAGAGAGAGAGAGGGAGGGAGTGGAAGATAGCGAGAGAGGGGAGTGGGGGTTTGAGAGAATGAGAGAGAGAGAGAGAGAGAGAGAGAGAGAGACAGAGACAGAGAGGGGGAATGAGTGAGTGATTGAGAGAGATAGGGAAAGAGATCAACAGGAAGATCAGTCTAAATAAAGCCCTCGATAATTCATTTGTTCATTAGGCGTGATCAAACCTCATACATTAGTGCAGGAATACTATCACCCAGCCTGGCAGGTCTTCAGCATGAAAGTCATCTGAGGTCTATTCTCAAGTATAGTATACAGATGAAGGACAAAAGGACAAACTGCAGTATTCTCTGTAACAGGCTAGCTCACTACTCTTCTATAGGACATGCAAAGGTTCGAGATTACATTTTAAAATTCTGAGAATTTTTTTACAGAGCCATAAGATAAATATACCCTCTCAAAAGTCTACGAAAAGTCTATATGACATTTTAGATTTAAGCTGAGTAGATGTACATGATTGACTAAAGCACAATATTGTCAGAATTACATTTCAGTCAGAAAGTGTTTGTTCAAATGGCACTGTACAGATTTTTTTAGCAAAGAGTGATTTGAAGATAGTGCAATCTGCATGTAATTTGTGTTATTGGAACACACACTGGAATCAGTGTTAAGAAAGCCAACAGATCATCTGCATCTGATTCTGTTTGTCAGAAGTGAAAATGTGCTTCAGACTTTTCTTGTTTATGAACACTTTGTGTGTTTATATATAGAAATGCTGGATACTAGAAAAATATAGATACTAGAAAAACTGCTGTTTGGTATTCATGTACCATCATAATATACATTCAGGTCTTCCCCCTCTGAATGTCCAGAAAATGTCCACAGCAGGCCATAAATTATCATTATATTTGCATTTGAAAAATGTTTTCAATATAATTTGCATGAACATGTCCTATTAAGGAAGTTTCATTTCATTTTTTTCAATGCTAATGTTTCAAAATGCCTGAAAAAATAGATTCAGATGATACTATTACCTAGAAAGCCAGTTACTATCACCCAAGAATTCAGGCAACAGGTCCTGTAGTCTACATATTTCATTCAGTTTTTGCATTCTAGATATAAAACAGCTTCATCCCCTTTAAAGGGCCTCAGAGCAGGTCAGTACTGTGCTGCTGCTGTACTATGATATTGTAAAGCACTATAGAGTGATATATGCAACTCCCCCAAATTATGACAGAAATTTTAATCTTCAGTGTGAGAAGGGTCACAGTCCGATACGCATATGAGCCTAGAGCAGATACTGTTCCCTAATTCCCATGGAAAACAGCTTGCAACAGCCCCATCAGATAAAGCTGATCCTTGACTTTTTTTTGCAAGCAGTGTGACGTTGTTGCTCAGTGACCATATTTATGTTGAAGGCTACACAAGCTCCGGCTTCACTGTGTCAGTCAAATCGTATTGAGTTTGAATCCAACAGAAACGCTCTGTCACTGAGAGAAAATGTCCTGCTCGTTCTATAAAATGGACACACCATATTGATCATGTTTCCTGAACCACTTCCGTATCCGTATTTTTGGTGGCTACTACTGTTTTAAGTTTTAGTGAATAAAATTGTGCAATAAAACTTTACGATTAAAGTACAATAACAACTGTCAATTAATATTGGACAATGCTTTACTAAACAGTTTAAAAAATAGTCTATTAACCATTAACTAATGATAGTAATAATAACTAACATTATTTTTCATATTAATTAAGCAATTTTAAGATTTAAGTGAGTCGAAATTGTAGTGATAGGAGGTAAGTACAGCTTGCCAACCTATTGATGTCTACAATACTTGCAAATTATACTAAATTATTATAAAGTGTAATACATATCCCTTTCTTAACAATTCATAAATGCATGGCAGTGAGAGGCAATGGTAAGATAAAATAAACATTCTAAGTGGCAAAAATATTCTCTATACTGAATATTTATCAGAAAACACATTACACTACTCCTGACAAAAAACTGATGTTTCTTTAAATATTGTTTTAATATTGTTTTACAATCAATTTGTTATGGTAATGATGACAATAATTCAAAAAAAAAATTTTTTTAATTGTAAATGTACTGTACTTTAAGGTCACTGTAACCGCATTATCAAAATAATCTACGTGAGCAGATAAGAAGAGCTCACTACAGTGAAGTTTAAAATAATTTCAGTTAATCAATTACTACCGCAACCCTGACCAGGATGAAGTGATTACTGAAGATGAATGAATGAACGAATGAATGAATGAATAATTAATTACATTCAAAAGATTATTATAACTTAGTGAACTATCCTTAAATTTTGCATACATACATCGGCTTTGTCCTAAACCTCCATGTAAAGCACTACCTTACTGCAATGATGTCAGACTTATCAATATCAAGAAAGTGCCTGCTACTAAATACATATTATTTGTACATTTATTTATGCACATGATTTATTATGTAAAAAAAAAAAGGCATATTTTATACATCTCATATAAAATAATTTTTATCCTTTACTACGTAAAAGGACAATTTAATAGTTCATAGTTCATTCTTCAGTACCAATTTTATCCTGGCCAGGGTCAAGGTATCCCGAGAAGAATACACACAAGGCGGGAATGTACCCTAGATGGGATGCCAGTCCAATGCAGGGCATCATGCACACACAGCGTAACACTCATTCCCACCTAGGGGCAGTTTAGAATAGCCAAACCATGTTTCTGAGAGATGGGAGGAAACCATAGAACCTGGAGGAATCCCACATGGACTTGAGGAGAACATGTGAAAATCCACACAGACAGTAACCCAAACCAACTCAGGATCAAACTCAGGACTCACAGCAATGCTGCCTGCCCTAATAAGTGAATTATTAGTAAGATAATGAAGTAATTAATAAAAAAAAAAAGCTAAATGATCATTTTAGCTATTACATTGTATAGCTCGTATGATAATGTAACAATAACACAAAGACATCTCCAAATGCTGAATATCTTTCTTGGTAACGTTCTACCACAGATAGTTTCTGTTCGAGCTTGTTTTATGGGCTTTATGTCTTCAGCCAATCATGTAATATTTACATTTTCAGTCACTTTTATGACTATGACTTTCTGATTGTCTGGTTGACTATTTTAAAACTGTCCCTCTGCATATAACTGTTATTGCGCTGTGTTGAGAGCAGGTCATGACAGGGTAATAACAATCAAAGGTGTGCGTCTCACATAGCTGTCAGTCTATCAGCACCAGAGCAAAAGTATAGAACAGTCAAATCACACGTGGCCTTAAAGACGATATGCATCTCATATCATTTCGTGATCAATTTCCGTGACGCAGACCATATATAAAAGGTCTCCTCAATAATCTCATCAGGTACATCTAATTTTCATTCCATAAAAAACCTTTCAGCAAGAACCCATTCTTATCTCATGTAACATCTTATCTAACTATTTCTGCTCCGCTTTTACCATTAAATTTCCAAGGAACAAATACATGTCATATTTTGAAACATTACAGAATGGAGTAGGAATGATTGCAATAAAAAACTGGCCTGTGCAACATTAAATGCATTCCACAGCATAACTGACATGGAAGAAATAAGTCTAAATCCTCAGACATTTATTTTATATTAAATCACAATGCTGTTGAATTCTCAAATCAGAAGGTGTTGATTAATTTTCCACAACAGCACATGGTATTATTGTTTATTATTATTCCTATAGTAACAGCTCATACACAGGGACTTGTGTGGGAGACGCTCCACAAAATCCCAAGCGTAATAATAAACAGATTTGTTTTTTTTAAAAAAACTGCGTTGTTTAAAAAGAAAAGTATATCATCACTGATATTGTAAAGTTCTCTGTTAGGAGACGTTTGGGAACATTTAACAAAGGATTTTTGGGTGTCAGCGCTTTGGAACAGTCAGTAAGTTTCCTGACACAAAAGAGTCTTCAGGACAGAGGAGAATGAGCTTTCCGGTTTCTCAATTGCATGACAAGCTGCATTTTTTTTTGTCATCATTAACTTCAAGAGGGCGGAAAAAAAGAGGCTGGCAAGGAAACAACTGTTTATAGCTGCTATAACGTAAGTGATAACAGGAACTTGCCTTGCAGACATTCCACAACATTAAATGCAACTATAAATGATTAAAAAGCATGGTGTCATTCATTAATAAATTAAAAATTGAAATTGTTGTCGAATCTCTGTGGAATAAGAGGAATAGCATACTTTGGGCCATGCTGTTATGTGAAAACAATCTATTTTGGCTTCATGTCAGGCCATATTACACCTCCCAGGCATGGATGATTTTTATATAACAGCACAATCTTGTCAAGCAAACCACAAAGGAAAAGATTTTTTTTTAAATTTACACCACCCAACTAAAGCCAGTAATACTTGCTATTTACAGTTTATTCACACTGTAAGTCATTACCCATTACTGGGTTAAAATGCGTAGCCTCTCTTACACAAATATACATTAACTTCATTCTGTGACATGCATTTAAAACTGAATTTAAAATAAAATGTCACAGAACACAAATGCAATCCCAAACTGAACTGAAGTGCTCTTTCACCATAATTATTGTACACTTACTCAGCACATAACAAAATAGATAATGGCTGCATTAACAACTTTGACAAATACTACCATAATTCTCCAGTGGACATACGCAACTGCTTTTAATATAATGTGTTGACTATGTTCTAAGGATGGTAGAGTGGTTTTCACTTGTCCCAATTGTCAATATTGCCAAGAGGCTAATGCGGATGCTGGTCTGCTCAAACAGCAGAAGCTTTTAAATG
Organism: Pangasianodon hypophthalmus; assembly: GCF_027358585.1. Classification (NCBI taxonomy): domain Eukaryota; kingdom Metazoa; phylum Chordata; class Actinopteri; order Siluriformes; family Pangasiidae; genus Pangasianodon; species Pangasianodon hypophthalmus. Next base: position 13,328,036 of record NC_069723.1, on the reverse strand, counting down.
CTAATATTAAGCAAATGGAAGAGAACTAATTCAATTGGGCGGCAACCTACTCAACATGATGCATGTGCAGGTAGCTGAACAGGACCCTAACAATGATTTCACCTTGTATCACCTTGCATTATTTATAGGCCTTGTGGCACAAATATGCTGAAACTGGGCCACGAGGAACAGAGCTGTACTAATATATTGAAAGTCTTCTCTGTATGAACATACACTTCATAACAATAAGGTTCCAATTTCACCATAACTAAACACTTTATTCTTAGAGCAACTCATGTTATGGTATAATCTCCCAGAGTAGAAGATTTCAGTACTCACGTAACAAATTAGATAATAGCTACTGAGAAACAAGTATTGCATGATGCCAAAATGTGTTGGCAAAACAAGAACCAAATCACAGAGACTAAAACTAACACTGAAACATTTTAATTTAGCAAACATGATGCAAGCTCTTTTACATGGTACAGTGTGCAAACTCTTACGCTGAGCTGCATTTGAAATGCTCTATAGAGTTGCTCAATAAGCAACTTTTAACCTAGTACCATTTGATGCCCTTAACTTTTATCTTCTGCATACAAACTCATTCATACAATTCATGATGCACAAATAAATAGTACATTACATCACTGTGTCCAAAATCAAACTGACCGCAAGCAGGTGAACATAGTGAACACAGAAATGTCTACAAGACACCTTTACAGACATTCATGTGACATGGAGATTTCAGCCAGAAATCTAGAAATCTTTGCTATGGCATATAAAAGATGACCATGGTCATTGACAAGTTGTCAAACTTAATATAAACCCAGAAATTTACAAATAGGTGGACCAGGACTGAATTAATATAGACCTATAAAAACTTTTTTATGAGTTCTCAATGCCACACAGTACAAAATATACTGTATAGGATCATTAATAATTCACACATATACATATTTATATACTTGCACATACTGTATGTACATATTCAGTATTCTTTATAACTCTATTACGTTATTCTTCCCAGTTAGCAAATATTATTTATCCTATTTGTTACATGTTTCTTTAATTCCTCATTATCCTTATATAGCTGTAAATTATAAATTGTCGTCTGTGTAGTGTGTTACATTTGAACTCACCAAGGCAAATTCCTTGTGTGTGTAACATATGGAAAATAAAACTGATTCTGGTTCAGATTTTATAGGCTCATTTAAGTCAAGCGAGGCTGCCACAAAAACGGATGTGCACGGTTGTCTCTGGTCAGATGGTACGCACTGTGAGAGGACCAGGACCTGTCACAGTCTCTTGGCATTAACACAAGTCAGATATTTAATACTGACTTATGTGGCTGCTTGTTTCATGCTTCGGTGGCGAGGCGGCAGTGTGTCTACAAAGCCCAGGGCTGGCGTCCTGCTGGGAGAATTAATGATTTCAATAAAAGTGCCACATTTTCCATGCAAATCCCTAGCTATAGTGGCAAGGCATAATGCAGATGAGCCCTTGTTCTCTGGGCATAGGCATTAATGCCAAGCCCTTTAGCTATACTCTGAGGTCAGAACAGGTCTCAACAGTATAATGGATGCTGAAGACCTGCGCAGTACAGTGAGTGAGTGGAGAATCTGAGTGAAGAAAGGAGGACACTGAAACTGAAGTCCTGAAGGTCAGTTTCTAGTTTGAAAACTGACTCAGACAAACTAGTGTCAGGTGCTTGGTTTTGGAGTAACATTTTCATGCTTTAGGTTAGCAGTTTGAGAATACATATTTGGAGAACCGCACAACTATGCCACCACACAGTTTCCTATTCCTGTCACAAACACAGCAAGATGCTGACATATACTGTGAAAAAAAATTCCAAGCAAGGGGTGACATCATATGTACAGGAGAAATAAAAATAGTCCAGTAATGTCAACCACAATATGATACAGAAGAACCCAATATCACTGATCAATATCACTGAGTCAGGCATTGCCATTATGAAACACATGAAACTTATGAAAGGTTTTTGTCAAGAGGTAACCTTATAATATTCAATAATAGAACAATAATGGTCCTTGCCAATGTGCATGTAAGCATGTGTGTATTTCTCTTATACTTGTGATAAGCAGCTCAAGTTCTAATCTCTGTGTCTTTGATTATAGTTATATATAGGAATTAGTATCCCATTATAGTTTTGTTCATGATTAGAGTTAAGTTTCATTGACGGTGACCATGGTCAAGGTCAGGCTATAATAGGTGAATACTGTCCAAATGTCAGCATACCACAGAAAAATAAAGAAGTGAACAAAAAAATGCCTACTCTTCTGCTGTTCTAATTTTAGAAACTTTGATTATTTGTCCGTCAAACATAAGAGAAGTTCTCAGAAGATCAGGCAATAACCAGTCATAATACACTGTTTCAACAGAGGAATAAACAGACCCATATTTGTATGCTTGAAGGTGCAAAAGACTGTTTTTATTGCTTACTTGTACAGATAACCATGGAAGATATGTAGAACATGATTTTAAAAAATGCTTTAAGCCATGGCCTTAGCAAAAGTGAATTAATCGCTAATGTTTTCAGCGATTAAATAAACGCTGGTTTGTATTTGGATGCACCTCCTGTCAATTATTTCATAGACACTACACTCTACAGGCCACCGTAGGTCCTGGGGACAGAGTTACATGAAAATGGACAGGAATCATGCAAATGTCTAACCTACCTAATGGTTAGAAAACTAATCTTGAAAAAAGACTAATCTTTTGCCTAATGCAACTTTAATGTCACCAGTAAGGAAAATGATGGAGTTGGGCTGGAGGGGATTTAAATTTTATTTTATATGAATCACTGTGAGGTCAGATGGCACAGTCATAGTGCTGAAATTGTCCCCAGGCCTAATGATAACAATACAGATATGTGCAATTCCAGTTTTGGATATGATTCATATACGCTGTACAAACTTCCACAAGCTTGACATCAATAAGAAATTTTTGCACATTGTGTCATGTAACTTGTCAGGTGGAATGCAGACATATTTAAAAGTAAGCAATTTCTTAAAACATACAATTTCTTAAAATAATCAATTATAGCAGTGAGCTTTCATTGAAAAAAAATGTATGGTTGACATTTACATTATGTGTGTGTGTGTGAGTGTGTGTGTGTGTGTGAGAGAGAGAGAGAGAGAGAGAGAGGGAGGGGAAGGGAGAGAGTGAGAGATAAAGAGTTTTGCTAATTAAACATGCAGTACGAGGATAGGTGCAAATCTAAGAAGAGCAGACACCCAAATGCTCTTTTATTTCTACACAGAATAAACTTTTCTTAGAAAGCTGAAAACATTTTTAAACATTTCAAAGCAGTTTATTAAATGAGCAGGATAGCTAAACACTGAATTGTAGGAGCCACTTGAAATGCACACAAAATGACAGTATTTTTTTGCCACCTGGGCAGAGTCTGATGCCAGTTTCCTGTTCTCAAGTGCAGCATTTCCTGTGCTGCAAGTCACACAGCCACTGTGCATGTTATACCAGTAAAACTGAATGAAGGATGATCGACCTTGCACTTTATGGTGGCAAATCAAGCAACAATGTATAATGGTAGAGTTTGCCAAAGTGTTTTTCTGATATTCTGATCAGCTGTTGGTGACCTGCGATAAACTAAACCTGCTCTTTACTCATTTTCCGAAAGATGCCATCATGACGACACTAAAAGGTTTTGACTTTACTGTGGCCCAGAAGGGACTACAGATTATACTCAGATTATGCAAAGAAGGTGTTGAGTTACGCAGGCAAATTCACAGGAACACAATAGTCTGCATTATTTTCTAACATCGTTAATAGTGATGTTACAAGCTAGTCAACATACAGAGAAGAGGGGAATATTTATACTGTGTGCTGCCTGTCCAGCTATTTGGAATGTCAGCTGTATTTGTCTAATCAACAACTGCTTTGCTAAGGCTGTAGTGTTTACATATTACTGTGGAATGAACTAGATATCACATGTCATTCCATGTCAACTATATTAATGTTATGTGAGACATTAGTAAACTGAGGGCTTCGAGGAACAAGCTGTAATACATATAGGTGCCAAAGGATTCACTAAGGTTTATACTAAGCTTTCAGATCAGTGAGGCCTAATTTGGGCAATAACAATTCAGTGAAAAGCAAAGTTTCATGTTTGTTTTTTTATTTGTGTGTACCCTGAGCATCAAAACAGGCTCTGTATTCATGTATCAAAATACAAATTATCAACTGGTGTGAGCTTACTGTTACGTTTGATAAAAATCCCTTACGGTGCCTCAATACTGCTGCGGTAAAGAGTTTCCCTCACACAGCCTGGTGTACAAAACAGACATTAACTTCCCATAACACCGTCATTAAGCAGGCGGGTGGCAGTTGTGGAAACATGTCATTGGTCCTCCAGGCCATTACTCTCTGTTCCTCGTCATTCTTTTAATGTTCACTCTTATCTCCCATCCTCAAGTGGGCAATTACAGCTCGCTCCAAGGGATTGATTAAACGTCTGAAGGCTTTTCTCACAAAGCCAAGCGAGAGCTCATGACAAGTATATGTAGTAAATCAGTCTTGGCTCAAATTGCTGTTCTCCTCAAAAAGTTCAAGCCAGCACACTGTACTGCAGAGACAATTTTCTAAGATGTCATAAAAATAAAAGTCAATGATCCATTACATGACAGAACATCTGAACTGGAGGCTTTAAGCGGTTACTCTCTGCTTAAAAGACGAAAGATGAAGATGTCCCTCTGGACTTTCATTAACATTTATTGTTCGCTAACAAGGATTCAACTGTATCAACTGCGTGTTCTGGTCGTTATCATCTCACCCCTGTTCACTGCTCTTAATAGTCTACATTTTTTCGTTAAAAAAAAGGGAAAGTTATAATGAAACAACGACGGAAATATACTTATTTATCTTTATTTGCTTGGAATCAAAGATGTGATCTGATTGTATGTAATTTAGTAAAACCCTCTTGTGGTACATATATTCAGAAGTTGAATTCTGAATGAAGAACCAGCAAAACAAATCAGTGCATTGCAGGTCTGTATTTAAGACTTTAACTGTTTTAAAAGTATCAATGTGACTTTTTCATCATTCCACATCAGCCCATATCTGAGTGAGAAGAACATATGACACAGTCCACATTAAGTTGCATGAGGTAGCAGTTTCAGACAGTTACCAATCCAACTGAACAACTGAGCGCGCGCAACACAACACACAAGGACATTTGAGTAAAAGCAGGTTGTAATAGTGTACAGCTCAATGCATGACACTGAACGTGTTTCTGCGGAAGCATCTCAGTGCAAGCTGCCTTACAGACCGTGCTCTGAACTTCAACACTTCCCAACAAAGTCTGCGGAGAACAGAGACTGATACAGAAAACTGAGTACTCACTTTCTTTCATGCTGAGACAGATAGTTCGGGCGGGCATGTGGGACACTCTTGGTTTTGCTGTCATTCAGCGCGGTGCCTCTGTACTTCCAAAGAAAGACAGCGAGATAAAGTGAGCACGCGTGATAGAGAAAGACTGTGGCGCACGCGATCCTCAAAACACAACTAGTGTACAGCCGGGACGTCGTCCCTCCCTCACGCGCGCGCATCATGGCCCTCACATGATGGCGCCAAACCCTGAGTTCTCACTCCTCATCTCCTTGCTCAGTACATGCAGCCAGTGGACAAGGTAGAGGAAGAGAAAGGTTTCAAACGTGTGGCATTATGACAGGGATTGTTTATCATCATCATCATCATCATCATTATTATTATTATTATTATTATTATTATAGGCCTTTATTATAGGCCTTTTTGTATATCTTGGATGAAATTACACCAAACCCTAAAAAACCTACAAAAGTTTCTCAGCTTTTATACAAAACACCCTCCCTGCAAACAGCTGTTCAACTCTTCCCTCATCTAATGATGTTGCACTGATCGTATGGTGCATTCAAATGGACTTTCAACAGAGGATGGCAAACACACCACAAGCTCACCTTTCACTTGAGTAAAGTTGTGTGAGAACACTTTTGCTAGCCAACCAAGGCTAGCCACACTCTTCAAACAATGTAAAGACAGAATGGCAGTTAACTATACAAAAACCAATCAACAAACAAACTTTAACAGGCTTCTATACTGAAAAACAACATCGCTTCACAACTTGTGGCAAACACCATACAGCAAAATCACAGCAATTTATTCATAATCTGATGGAAATGTTTGCAGCTCCCAGATGTTTTTACATGTTGCAAAGGATTTTTGAAAAACATTTGCTTGCCATCATCATCATCTATGCTAATGCAAGGTGTACTAAAACACAACTAGTTGAACTTGATCCCAACAGCTTTGATGGGAATGCCTCCACCACCAACTTATCTAGTCCTTCTTGTTACTGATCTGTATACCAGAACTACCCTAAACTATACTTCAGACGTGAAGGAAGCTATTGAAGAAAAACTATTTCAGACATTTGTCCTTGCTGTGACTTCTAATAAATTCATCATTATTAGAGTGATGAATTTATATGGAATTACAATGATAATTCCATATTAAATCCTACAAACATTCAGCCACTTGTCCTTGAGATACGAGATAACGAGAATCTAAGACAGATGGATGGACGAACGGAAGGATGGACACTCAGTGGCGGAGGCATAACAAGGACCACATTTACTTACAAAAAGGAAATTTAATAGGATAGGACAATATTAGTGCTTTTTTAAAGATATTGATTTTGAGTGTTCTTACTTTCTGCATGCAATATTGTGAAGGGGCTCTAACATGAAACTTTTGTTCAGAAGGTCAAATACATTGGAGGAAAGATCAGTGCTGATTTGGGCTCCATATCTATGCTGACCACACAAAACATGCACTTGGCCTGGCAAGGAAGATTTTGGATGACCTATTTCACCCACCAGTGTATCTAGTGTATCCAGTATATCCCCTTACCATCAGGAAGATGATACAGAATGCATACAACAAAGTAAGAGCACAAATATATCTGCATTAGACTACTACACAGACGAACGAGCAGATGGCCAGCATGTTCAGCCTTATGTTTAATGTGCAAGTATTTATCTAAAATGTGTTGTGTTTATTATGTTTTTAAGCTAAGGTCATGCAAGACAGATTCTCTTGGAGGCTTCAGTCATTCAATCAATAAATAAGCCAAGAACAAGAATCTGAGACTATCATGGTCACAGACTCACCGAAACTGGACAGTTGAAGACTGGAAAAAGACCAGGTGATTTTCTTTCTAATCTTCAACTGTCCAGTTCTGATGAGCCTGTGCCCATGATAGTCTCAGATTCCTGTTCTTGGCTGACAGAAGTGGAACCCAGTATGGTCTTCTGCTGTTGGAACCCATCCACCTCAAGCCAACAACAAACATGTTCTATGTTTTGTGCAGTCAGAGATGCTTTTCTGCTCACCACGGTTGTAAAGAGTGATTATTTGAGTTACTATATCCTTCTTGGCAGATTGAACCAATCTGGCCATTTTTCTCTGACCTCTCTTATCAACAAGGCTTTTCCACCCACAGAACTGTTGCTCACTCAATGTTTTTCATTTTTTTGCACCATTCCGTGTAAACACTAGAGACTGTTGTGGGTGAAAATCCCAGGAGATCAGCAGTTAGTGAAATACTCAAAACAGCCAATCCGGTACCAATATCCATGCCATGGTTAAAGTCTTACAGATCACACATTTTCTTCATTCTGATGTTTGATGTGAACATTAACTGAAGCTCTATCAGCTTGCTTTTTTGCACTGCGCTGCTGCCACATTATTAGACAACTGCATGAATGTTCCTAATAAAGTGGATGGTGATTGTATATCTTAATTCAGACTCACTAACAAGCTGGTGACAAAATCAACTATGCAGACTATAAAGGCATTTTTGTTTTTGTCAGTTTTATAGTCATTTCTTTTGAATCAATATTCTTTTAGATACATTTTCCCAATAAAACTTTGCTTTTCCTAGCGGGGTCACAGTAGCGACAGGATGACAAGGTCAGTCCAGACTTCTCTATCCCTAGCCAGCTTCTCCTGGGGGATTCCCAGACATTCACAAGTGATGTATAATCTCTCCAGCAGGTCCTGGGTCTCTGTCTAGTCAGATGTGCCTGAACCACTTCTGGTGGCTCTTCTCAATTCAGAGGAGCAGTGGGTCTACTCTGATGTTCTTCAGGATTGCTGAGCTCCTGACTCTATCATGGAGAGTAAGCTTGTACTCATGACTGTATTCTTTTGGTCACTATCCACAACTCATTACCATAGGAGAGGATAGGGACAGAGAGCTTTGTTTGAACACTGAGCTCATGTTTCACCACCACATACTGTTACAGCGACTGTAACATTGCTACTGCTAGCCTAATCCTTTTGTCCGTCACTCATGATAAGATCCTAAGATACATATACTCCTGTACCAGGGGTAAGCTCTCTCCCCTATAACCTGAAAGGAGCATCCCACTCTTTTCCAGGAGAGAGCCATGGCCTTTGACTTGGATGTGTTGGTTTCATCCCAGCTACTTCACACTCAGCAGTGAAACATTTGAGTACATGTTGGAGGTCCACTTACACCTCTCCAACCTTGGCTGTGTCCATGAAAACCACAAACAGGAATGGAGACAAGACCAACCCTTGACAGAGTCTGACACCCACCTTAAACAGTTTCGACTTCAAGCTAAGGATGTGGACACAACTCTCACTGTGCTCATACAGTGACCAGTATTTTCTCCCCCCTTTGAACTTTTCTACATTTGTAGTGTTACAACCTGGAATTGAAATTGACTTCATTGGTATTTTCCCCCCATTTGATTTATACAATATTTTAACATTTGAATGAAAAAAATTATTGTGACACAAAGTTTAATTAAACAAACAAACAAAAAAAAAACAACATACTTGCTGGTTGCATAAGTATTCACCCCTGGGTCAATACTTAGTAGAGTCACTTTTGACTGCACTCATCTGCAAGTCTTCTGGGATATGCCTCTATCAGCTTTACACATTTGGATCCTGATATTTTTGCCCATTCTTCTTGGCAAAATTGCTCAGGCTATGTCAGATTGGATAGAAACTATTGGTGAATGGCAATTTTCAAGTCTTGCCACAAGGTCTGTCACAGAGGTCTGGGCTTTGACTGGGCCATTCTAATACATTGAAGTTATTGCTTTTGTGCCACTTTAGTACAAGTTAGCAGTATGCTTAGGGTTGTTATCCTGTTAAAAGTTGAACCTCTGCCCTAATCTCAAGTCTCTCACAAACTGGAACAGGCTTCTTCTAGGATTGCCCTGTATTTGCCATCTTGCCCTAACCTTAGCATTTTCTCAGTCCCTGCTGAGGAAAAGTATCCACACAACATGATGCTAACAACACCATGCTTCAATGTGGGGATGGTGTTTTCAGAGTGATGAGCATTGTTGGGTTGCTGCCAAATGTAGTCCTTTGTGTCAAGGGCAAAAACTTCAATTTCGGTCTCATCAGAGACGACAACCTTTTTCAACATGTTTGCTGAGTGTCCAACATGCCTTTTGGCAAACTCATGTCTTTTCTTCTTTTCAGACCACTCTTAATAAAGCCCAGCTTTGTGGAATGTCCAGGCTATGGTCACCCTGTGAACAGCTTCTCCCATCCTAGCTGTGGATCTCTCCAGTTTTTTTTTTTTTTTTTAAGAGTTACCCTTGTGTTCTTCTCTGACTAATGCCTACCTTATCCGTTCACTAAACCTTCTCTAGGCAGAGCTGCAGTTGTGCCATATTTTTTCCATTTTTATGAACGTAATGTAATGGTGAATGAATGAATGTAATGGTGCTCTGTAATGTAATGTAATGGTGAATGAATGAATGTAATGGTGCTCTGTGGAATGTTCAAAGGTTTTTTTTTTAACCAAAGAAACTTTGGGGAATTCCAGGAATAGGTTTATTTATATTGAGATCATGTGACACTTCTACACTTCTATATAGATCATGTGACTTCTGAACACTTATGCAGTCCTGACCCAGATACCTCATACTCCTGCAATCATAGGGTTTCTCCAAATCCACAAAATACACATAGACTGGGTTGTAGTTCTTCCTCTTCCTAGCAGTCAACTCTCACATTTAGAGCACTTTGTGACTATAAGAACCAACATGGCCCCATCCCCCTCTGTCAGTGTTTTACAAAAGTGTCGTGAAATGATTCTCCCCACGGTATAACATGGCCATTAGTGTCAGATAAAACCATGCCCACCTCTCTCTCTGCACTGCTCTGTGTCTTTCAGTAAACATCATTAAAAGATAACACCATATCTTTTAATGCAAAGCAACAGGAGTAATAAAAGGGGTTATAATATTATGACCTTGTAAGGATCAGGGACTTGTTAGGAACTTTTATGTCAAATTTATGACATGAATATGATACACTGCAAGTGTGCTGTGTATAATAAGAATAGCCAGCTGTATCAGCTATCAACCTTATTTTTTTATATTACACTTTTGGTGTTATTTTAATACACTATTCATTAAACATTACAAAAATCTTTATTGGTCATAAACAGTTCAAACTTTCACATCTCTCAACCCATGTGACTGACCAAAAAGTTCCCATAGCCTGGAGTCCTGTAGCGACTCAAACTTTAAAAATGCAATTACTGTTCACACTGGTAATCACTAACTCATCATTATCAATAGTGCCATCTCATGCTCAGTAGTCACCTTTAGCACAATCGACTGTTCCGTCTAGATTACGCAATAACTATTTATCTTATATCTTTTATACGTATATATTCCAGAGAATGCTGATTCAGCATTCAGTTGCAAATTATCAGAATATAGTTGAGAGGAATATTAAATTGCTTTTAAGCAAGACTAACTGAGATCAGATCAGAGAATTTGCTAAATTTAAGTCAGACTCTCCAAAGCATTTTCTTCATTCAGGCTTGAATGAGTTTAAAATATATTTTTAAAACGTCAACTCTCTAGCCATTTGCTATTTTACCCATAGTTTTGGTCAACAAGGGGAAGGCATACCAGCGTTGCGGTGGACAGCCCCTGTTCTACTCTCCTTTTTTATGTGTCAATTTATTCATGATTTACAAATGAATCCTCAGCACTAACTCACCACTTAGAGTCAATTTCTGTCCTGATAAACCCAGGTAACGTGTTATCCATCAGTACCGATGTTCTGCCCTACAGCATCAGTTCAAAAATCCAATTATGTACCAATGTCAGGCCCATAAAGTACCTGAGATATTTATATGAAGGGAACCGGTTTACAGTTTATGTGCATGCCAGGGTAGGATAGATTTGCATGTTTGCCAGAAGACTGATCCAGAGATCAATGCAAATAGAAAAAGGCAAATCTATTTTCATCACATCATCTTTTGTAGTCAAACAACTGGCAAAACATTTGCATTTACATTATTAAATTGGTAGAGACCTTCATCCAATGTAACCTATAATTTAGCGATGACACAGTCTATGGAATCCAGGGTTAAGGGCCTTGCTCAAGGGCCCAACAGTGGCTCTCTGGTGATCCTAGGGTTTGAATTAACAATTATCTGATGACTATCTCAGAGCTACCCCTACTCATTTGCCAGAAATGTTTTCTAGGAAAGGTAATGCATCCCATCAGCACATCTTGGGCCATCTTTATAGCAGAACAGATCTTACTGCAGTGAACAAGTCAAATGTGGCTGGGGACTTTGCTGCCAGTTCCTTACCAATATGATTGCATTATTTTCCATTTATGTCAAGTGCCACTGAATCACAAGGCAATTGCAATAAAAGAGAAGGAGAAGCCCACAAGAAATTTGAGAATGTTTTAAGAATTTGGTATCCCATGAATATAATATGAAAAAACGTAATTGGAGAGGTTTTTAAAAGATTTGCTTTCTTTGCACTATTCCTTATGTCATCTCAGACAAAGACATGCACAAAGGGCAAATGAAAACAATGTATTGCCAAAAATCAAAGAGAAGTGAACAGACGAAGAAAGGAACCTGGGCAGGAAAATGATTACACATCTTCCGTTGTGTGGTTTAAAAGCAGGGCTATTTTAAGATACGTTTTCCTTTTATCTTGCTCTAAATACCTTTCCAATTGGCTGATCCACACAGCTGTTGAGGAAGCACCATCTATCCAATCTCATTTCTAAAATGTTTGTTGTAAAAGGATGTAAAATGTTTTTTTGTTTCCCCAAAAAAGCATGTATCATTTACTCCTGCAGTCAGAAAGAAGAAAGGGGATTAGCGTTCCCTCACATTGTTGCGTCGAGACTCCAACATCGACTGCAGTGTTGCTCAGCAACCCACTGGACATGTGCTCTTTTTCTTTGACGATTAAAAGCACTGCAGCAGCTACCTGCTATTTAGCGCTTAGTATAGATTGTTTCTTGTACTATATGACTGCTGTGGCCTATATTATACAGTGAAGATGCCTGTGAGTTCTAAGAATGACCTATACATTATGCATAATATACTTTGGCAATAGTAGTAGCTCACGAAAATAGCCATTAAGTAATCTGATGAAATTTTGCCTCTGTCCCCTGTTGCAATAACAACATTTTGTGCCACTTATGCTTTTGAACTAGTTTGAATGTAATTGGAGCACACACACTGCCAAGGTCAACACTTTTTTGACCTTGGCATATCTTGATGGCACTTCATGCCTGTGCCACTTAATATGAAGTGTAGGTGAAGGAACAAGAGAAAGTAAGATGTTCACAGGTTTCAAACTTTCTACTTTGTTAAATTGGAATTCTGAAGACTTTGCAAGTCTCCCACTTACCTGAACATAACTGATAAGATTGGAGTGGCAAATGCAAAAATGTGTAAATAATACGGTGTGCTATTGTAAGATCCAGCACTATATACACACCTGTTTAGACAATATTTTGAGCACCCATATGAAAACAGGAGGAAAGGAAATTTTACTGGAAAATTTGAGGGTGGATGTTTGTTGTTCAGACTTACCTTATGATGATTCTGGCTGCCTTTATGTGTTGTCTGTAAATATAAAAGATGTTGCTCAATACTCCTGGAGAAGTGGGCCAATCCCAAGTCACACAGATAACACAATGAGAGATTATCGCCTTAGTTTATGGATGTAAAGAGTGTGCCTTGCGTACTGTGCCATAAATTTTTATTGAAACCGTTTTTTGCATATGAAATAGGTTTTCCATACATCTGTTTCAATAGAGGAAACTACACCTACACACTCTCTTCAAATCCCTGAAAATGTTTATACTAACAACAATACAAAGTTGAATAATTGAAGGATAATTACAAAAAAAAAAAAAGTACCAGTCACTTTTGAAGAGAAGTGATGTAATGTGAGTAGAGTAAAAACTTTATTAACAAAATGAAGGCAAAGCACATCTTAGGTCCACTCCTAGATAAATATGAAATACTAACTGCCACAGATCACCATGTAGTTTCCAAATCACATGTCCACTCATTGACTGCATAATATACAATATTTATATAAGAGGTCAAATCTTTCTTACTAGGCTTATATATGGCTGAATAGTTAGGGCATGCCTCTTCTGCTTCACTACAGCTCACTTCAGTCATGCATTAGCATGGTGCCCAATACAGTTTAGGTCAAGGGCTGCTAGCAATTACTGATCCTGGATTATTCTCCCCAGTTTTACCTGTTTAAGTAGTTGCTTAGAAAACACCTGGTCCCAGACCCAGACCAGCACTTAAGGTGACTCACATTACACACACATAGGTTCAGTAGACTACAGACTGACAGGACAGTATGGATGCAGGGTAGGCACAGCAGTGCTGCCCTCTAGTGGGCAGGAGGCTACAGTAAATAAGCAGCAGGGTTGCACAGGCATAATTAGACAAGTGCCCACTGAAGAATGCTGGTATCTTTCCCTCCAGTAGAGATGAGCTGGCTGTCATCATGGAGAAAGGCAACATTGGTCACGTGGCTGCTGTGCCCGCCATATACATGACTAGGTGCCTGAAAGCATGGGAAGAAAGCAAATTTTACAAACTGAATTACATTTCTACAGCACGTGTTAATGTGTTTGCACAGATGAGTGCAGGAAGCTTACCCTTGGCTGAGAACAGGGGTTAGAGAACAAACGCACTTTGCCGAAATCATCGCCTGAGGCCAGGACACCACGGTTATTTGACCTGCAAACAGCATTGATGTCTGTGCCATCAGCACCGTCTGGCCAGATGCCTAGCAACATGAGACAGAGAAAAATGTTTTCATGACACAGGAAGGGTCTTACATGGTCTTCTTTAAATAAAAGAGGCCTAACAAAGCCTAAATCTGACTATTGCACATTTATGACATGCTGTAGATTACTTAAGATAGTTTCACAGGGTGACTTCTAAACAATTTTCTGGAAAAGACTCCAGACAAGAACAGGAAAGTGGCCAACTGCCATTCCACCACCCCCAGTTACCATGCAATCAATTTCTTCAAATACAGCAAATCTCACACCACTGTGAAAATGAGTTTTAGTTACTAGTTTCCAAATTATTGTTTTCCAAAAATGTGAGAAACCACTGATTTGAGAGGATCATAACTCCTTATTGTTGAGTGATATGACTCACCAAACACACTGAAACCGAGCACACAAGTCGAAGTGGCCCATTCCAGGTTGCGTACTACCTCTGCGCTTGTAATATGTTTCCCACTGGAAGCCTCCCCTTTTAAAGAGAGATTATTAAGATTAAAAAAATCAAATGTAATCTACATTAAGTATAACTGTATGAAGACCACAGATTGACAGAGCAACTCACAGTACAAAATCTCATAATCTCCTGAGTTTGTGACAATATACTGGCTGTTGGTGGACCAGTCTAGATGAGTAACAAAGCTGGAATGCCCCTGAGTGGAGAGACATATAGTAGTGAGTACAGGTGGGACAATGCCATTAACATTCTGATCATGCTGATCTGTTCCAATAAGACTCAAAAAATGACTCACGGTGCATTTGCTAACTCGACTATACTTTCTTCCATTCTCAGTCACAGCATAGATGTAAACAAAGTTATCGTGAGATCCCACAGCTAGGTATGCTCCATCTATGAGAGAGAATCTTTATTTTGAACACGGAACATACCTCACCCTGAAGATATTCTTTTGTATATTAGTGTAAATGCAAAATGAGGTCTGTGCTTCATTGCTTTGTTTTAATTCAATGCACAATGCATATAATTTATTAAGGGCTCATTGTTGTGTGGGTTAAATAATAACTAAATAATTTAAACTTTACAGACCTGGAGAGTACTTGACAATGGAGATGATTTCATTCCCATCTGTGTGCATAGAAATAAGATCCCTGGTTTCAGTGTCCAGAACCAACCACCTACAGCATGAACAAAGATACAAAGTTCATGCTGACCATTTTGTCCAGATTTTTTTTTTTAATTTTATAAAATATTAGTAAATATGTTTAACTTTTTTCCCCCCAAAGAAACCCTTCATGATTGTACTTGTTTTGACTGCATGATGAAACCCTCATGTGCAGTCATACCTTCCAGTCATGGTGCCCACAGCAAGCACAGTGCCGCTCGGGTGAAAGCCAGCAGAACGGCCAGGGTCCTGGAGGTCAGGGGACATCAACAAAGAGATGATAAATATAGCAGGGAACAGCTGCAGAGAAAATACGCTTCATACGATGATAACACATGGTGGTGGTCCAGTAGGAGTCATATCTTTTCAAACAGATATGCACAAACACTGTAGTAGTTCTTTTGCCCAGCAAATACAGATCTACTCTAAAACGTAGATGTACTGTAAATATATTCAGTGGATCACAGTGATATTTATTTGCATAAGAATAAAACAAATGAAAACCTCAATGGTCTTGCTCCACAGAGGTTGGTGGGAGGTAACATCCCACAGGTGGACCTGCTTGTCTTGACCGCATGTCACAAACTGCTCAGTGCTGGGGTGCACGTCCAGTCCCCACAACTCATCTGTGTGACCCTGGAAGGCAAGCATTAGGAGACAGAAAACAGTGTATGGGGAAGGATAACGCTATGTTTCTCAATTATTAGAATATTTGCTATTGTATTATTTATTTCAACTGAACCTGAACGATGGGTATGAGAGCACCAGAGAAGGAGCCTTGCAGGATGGCATTTCTGGTGGTTCCCACAAATAATTCCTCTTGTTTTCCCTCAGCCAAGGTGCGAACAGGCCCAAAAGCCTCAGGGACCTGCATAAAAGCACAAAAATATCATCTTTTGCTGTCTTTTATGAGTTTAATATCTAACCCAAGAATGTCCACCATACACCAGGTGTATTTTTTTTGGAAATATTATGGAATGCATGTCCATGAAAAAGTATGGAATCTAAAATATTGTGAAGGAAAAAAACAAAGATGAAAAGGAAATCTTGTGGATGAAAAGAAAGAATTAAAAAAAAATATATCAAAGTTTTTGCATGTATTCTCAAGTTTAATTATAAGACTTTCATTGTTACTTCAAATGTAGTGTAATACCTTATACGCAATGATGATACACCAAAAACACAATATCAATAATAGCACTCTGCAAAATAAATCATACTCAACTAACTACTTCTCCAGCTACTTTAAGGTTTTTTCCCCAAAATTTTGAATTGTTTATTATAAATGAACAACAGATATGTAGAATAATATCTGGAGTACATTTGGGTGTTTGCCTTTGCCTTTTTGACTCTTTTAAGACTACGGCTACAATTATTTAAACTAAACTAGGTTATAGGTTTCTAGGGTATAAAAGAGGCTTTTGGATATAAACTATACACATTAAGGTTGCCTTACCACCATCTCATTCTGTTTGTGGTATTCATGATCCCACAGCACCACCTTACGATCCTTCCCTCCTCCAGACACCAGTGTGCCGTCCTTCAGCACACATAGGGAGAAGATCCCACCTTCATGGGCTCCTGCCACCACCTGGCTGATTCTATTACCACCTGTTCATCAAAATCCACCATCAAATGAAAGATCATGAAGAAGCATGTTCTCCCCCAATACCATTTGTTATTCAAATATGATTTGCCTACAGTCCTGTTTTTGCATAAACTGAAATACTTCGTGGCCATTCTCTTTCATGAACATGATCCAACATACAGAGAAGCTTGCTTCCTAAATGGTGTGGGAAAAAATAGCCACTGAGAGGGTCACTGACTTTATTATCTAGGGACATACTCTTTCCTCTCCTGTCAGCCAAGAACAGGAATCTGAGGCTACACTACACATAGCTTCACCTTAACAGTTGAAGACTTTTTTTAATCATCAAGTGTCCAGTTTCACCACTATCATTACAGTCTACTATGACTACTATACAGTATCAAACTGCAGAGCACCTCAGAAGGACGTGGGTCATCATGAACATCGCCTAAAATTACAACAAATGTTATGAGAGGATCTAAGGAAGCACACATCTTAGCCTGTGCCTCTTCACATCCCTGCCTTTTGGTACCTGCAGCCCAAAGGAGACATCCAAGACGTAGGTTTGTTCTATCCCGCCTGTTTATTTTGAACTTCAATGACCCATTTGCAGTGACTATTATGTATTAAACTTTAATGCTGAATGTCCGTTTGCATTGTTTGATGATTAAGGTTTCATTATTCACCCCCAGTATTTACTTTGATGTTTCTCTCAATAATACTGTATAATATCGAAAATACTCTGTATTTGTCTTTTCACCTAGCATTTTGCAGGATGTGCATTACTCTTCTAAAATGTGTACAAATTTATTTAAAAAAGTAACTAAGGTTAGGGTTTCAGTTAGTAATTCCTTTGGCATGCAGAAAGGGTTTCCCAACCTTTAGCCCAAATATAGATGTTTCCACTGGAGTCCCCTGTTATTGCGTCTCCATTTTCAGCAAAGGTGACACACAGGACATACTTGGGTTTCTCGTGTTTCTGAAAAAATACATTAATAAATGAATTTATGGATATTCCTTAAAAACAGATGTAACATACACAGGATAGGAAGCCATAATAATAATAATATTAATATGGGGAAGTTCACAAACCTCAAACAGTCCCTGGCGCTTAGTTAGAGTGTTTCCCTCTATAGTCCAAAAATTAATATGGGATTTCCCACAGGTGACAATCAGGTTGGCCTCCATGGGGTGGAAGACTGCTCCCAGCACTGAATCATTTGAGCACTGCACCATGAAGAGCAAACATCAGATACACTGTGTCAATTCTTGATCTTCCAATCAGGAGACAGATCATTTTAAATGGCATTTCCGGTCCACTTCTAAATGCAGTCTCATAATTCAAATCAGATTTAGCTTGCATAGATAAACAGGCCAAAGAGACATAAATACACGGGTTTCTACTCAAATGAGCATGACATGAAGGCTCATTTGGCACTCCATGATCACTACAAACCACAGCCCCTAGTGCAGGAAAATAGCCCCACTTTACATTTATTATTATTCCATTTATTATTTCTCAGTTATGCCAACTTAATACCACTCACGTGCTCCCATTTTTATTTCATATCATCAAACCTGCAGTATTTTAATTTTTAAATACGCAGGAGTTTATTGGTCTCCCTGTTTTGTAGTTTATCATCCTTATCTCACCTTCACATCAGCAATTTGCTTTTCTTTCTGCCAGTCCCACACAGATAGGATGTGGTCATTTGCATCATCAACTGCACACAGATAGGCACCACCATTCTGGGGATGTAGAGAGATACATCATTTATTCACATTTGCACTTATAAACAAATTACTTATCACATTCTGTTAGTACACCTTTCCATGTATGACTCAAGTCATTTAAAACAAACATTTACAGCTGGGAAAAAAAATCCTGTAAATTCAACATACCGATTTGGAGAAGGCCACACAGGTGACAGCACGGTCAAATATACCAGACCCGATCACATGTAGTGTGTTCAGACTAACAGAGTCCCAGACACGAACATGAGGAGCTAACAGCTTATCAGGGAAAGTAAGAAAAATTAGTTAGGGGCCTGCACATACCTAAATGCATTTCCATTTAGACACGAGTTCTATTCAGATTTGAATTAAGCATCAATGTGTAATTTATTTAAACGTGCTTTAAAATGTTATTTTTTCTTTAATAAGTATAAAAACATTTCCCTCACTGAGCCCACTCACCACAATTCTGCAAAAAAGAAAAGAATAGAGAAAAAAGACAAACCCAAGTCTTACTTTGCCATCTTTGGATGTTCCAGCAACTTGTCCCGTTGCTATGGTGACCATGTCAGGATGGATGGCCATGCTACAAAGAGAACATTGAATTGGTCACAGACAGGCAGTTAATATATATATAGCTCCATCTCCAGGAGGATGCAAGCATGAACTGTAGCATTCAACTTTTAGACAAACCCACTAACAAACAATGCTTGAGGATATAAAATAGTGGGAGATATCTATAATATACTTTAAAATGTGTACAATTTTTAACATCTAAACTACAAAAATGTAGCAAGTTATCTGCCTGATTTGCATTAAATAATGCTATCAACTTTGCTAGGGACAACTGACATAGTATTTATTATATAAGTCATAGGTTCAGTGTAAGCCTATTTGAATACAGTATTGATATTGCTTGATTTAACTTATCTGACAGATAGGAGCCTACTGAAGGATGTCATGAGTAAAAGGGAAAAATGGCCTGAGCTCATTTGGATGCAAATTGTATCAGAAGCCATTTTCACTTCCTTCCTCTATGTACGTGGTTAAAAGTCGATTAAAAAGTGGAGCTTAGATTATCTACAATTTTGATCAAGATATAAGCATTCTCAATGATAACAGCAGCAGTTAATTTGTATTGGCTACGGAAGGTGGATTCATTTGGTAACAGATAACGGTTTACTGACAAAACCGTTCCGTGATCGAACATATTTAGTGTATCCGTTGGTACAATGAAGGCCAGTCTCTGCATATATTGTACAATGGATATAAAAAAATCCACACACGCTTGTTAAAATGGCAGGTTTTTGTGAAGAAAAAGAATGACACTAAGATAAATCATGTCAGATCTTTTCCCACCTTTAATGTACAATTGCAAAGTATACAAATAAAGTGAAAAGCAATCAGATACTTTTATAGGGAAAAAGAAAAACAAAAAACTCACAATAAGCTAGATGCATAAGTATGCACACCCTTAAAGTACCTTTTAATTTTATTACACCACTCAGTCTTTTTGGATAAGAGTCTATCAGCATGGCACATCTTGACTTGCCAATATTTCCCCCACTCTTTCCTGCAAAAACATTCTAGATCTGTCAAACTGTGAGGGCATCTCCTGTGCACAGCTTGCTTCAGGTCAGCCCACAGATTTTTAGCTGGATTCAGGTGTGGGCTCTGGCTAGGTCATTCAAAAATATTGATCTTCTTTTGATTAAGCCATTCTTTTGTTGATCTGGATGTATGGTTTGGGTCACTGTCATGCTGAAAGGTGAAATTCCTTTTCATCTTCAGCTTTCTAGCAGACACCTGAAGGTTTTGCAATAAAATTGACTGGTATTTGTAGCTATTCATGATTCCCTCCACTTTGATAAAAGCCCCAGTTCTGGCTGAAGAAAAGCAGCCCTAAAGCATAATGCTGCTGTTTCACTGTGGGTATGGTTGTCTTTTGATGATGTGCAACTTTTGGTGCAACATATCATTTGGACTTATTAAATTATTATACTTCTGTACTTTTGGAATTCTGCCACATGTTTTGAGATGATTTAGTTGGGCTTGGATGTTTTTTGCGAGAAAGGCCACACTACCCAATAGCCCAGAATACTGATAGAATACTGTTGTCACATGCAGAGAGTAATCAGTACTTGTCAGATATTCCTGCAGCTCCTTTAATGTTGCCATAGGTCTCTTGGCAGACTCCCTGGTAGGTCTTTGTCTTGTCCTTTTGTAAATTTTGGAGGGACGTCCTGTTCTTGGTGATGTGACTGTGTGCCCATTTTCTTAACTTGTTGATGATGGCCTTCATGGTGTTCCATGGTACATGTTTTGAAAATTCTTTTATACCCCTCTCCTCATTGCTATCTTTCGACAAGTGAGATACCGTACATGCTTTGTAAGCTCTTTGCAGACCATGGCTTCAGCAGCCAGATGAAACCAAGATGATGTCAAGAAAACCCTACAGAAACAGCTGGTCTTTATTTGGGGTTAATCAGAATCATTTCATTGATGACAGCTGTATGATAATTACTTTTGAACATGAGATCGAATGTGATTCATTCTGAACACAGCCACATCCCCAATTATAAAAGGGTGTGCACACTTATGCAACCAGGTTATTGTACCTTTTTTTATTTTTCCTATTTTTCCATAAAATGTTTCTAGTTGTTTTTCACTTAATTTTTATACATTGTAATTTCACACTGAGGGTGGAAAAAGTTCTGACATGAATTATCTCGGTTTAATTTTTTTCATTATAAATAGCTGCCATTTTAACAGGGGTGTGTAGACTTTTTGTATCCACTGTAGATATTTACCATTTTACATCATCGTTGTGGCCCAGGTAGTGTCTCTGCTGCTGCTCCTCCACATTATACAGCACGACAACGGAAGCATTGAAGTAGACAATCTCTCCCGTGGGCAA
The DNA here is from genome assembly GCF_027358585.1 of Pangasianodon hypophthalmus. Classification (NCBI taxonomy): domain Eukaryota; kingdom Metazoa; phylum Chordata; class Actinopteri; order Siluriformes; family Pangasiidae; genus Pangasianodon; species Pangasianodon hypophthalmus. The sequence goes on along the minus strand of NC_069723.1, from coordinate 13,306,534 downwards.
CAAGTAGAGGTTAGAGCGACAGTCTCTGCCCCTGTAGCCATAACTGACAGACTGTGTTAAGAAACATAAATGAAAAGTGCACTATAGGAAATTATGTTTAATCAGTGTAGCCAATTTGAAGAACATAATAAAGGATGAGATAATAGGCTGAAAATACCTTTAAATAAAAAAAATGTATTGCAGAATATGGTACATTATGCACATTTGGCAGCATAATAATATGCAACAAGTAATGAGTCACACATCAAGGATACACCCACTGAAGTTTAAGCTTGCGGTCTGTCAGTGCCACCTTTTGGTCAAGGCTGTAGCTCTCTCTCAACTGGTCAGGAATGTGCATGGTAACTGGCCGACCACGCAGGAACATTCTCACGTACCCATCCTCTGTTCAATAGAGGGCAAAGTGAACAGCAAAGTGCTCAAGTGAACAGATTAACAGTTTTTTTTTACCCCTTTAATCACTTATGTATGTTTATGTCAAACCACTGCTGTAGGCCTTAATATATAAAAATATTTCTGGTGGCATTTTCATGTTAGAATTTATTGTAATTGGCTAATTACATCTCATTATATCTACATCTAATTACAGGTCATCTATCATGAGCCTTTTTATTACTCTGCTGACTGAACATCATATCATTGTTTTTTTGTTTTTTTTTTTACACCTTCACTGAGTCCTAAAATAAAACATAAAAACAGGTCTAGATGGCTTCTTCATTATTGTCCAAGTTTATTTTTGCTGAGTCTGCTAGTTAAGCACCTGCATCTGATAGTATTATTATTTGTGTATCAGTTTACAGAGCAGTGTCAATATATGAAAGAGAACAGGTTAGAACTTGTCTGACAACCTCTAGTGTACAGCATCAAAGTGGAATCAAACACCTACTGGGTGTAGACTTACCAGCGTTGAGGGTGCACTCTTTGGATTTACTGAAATACAACAAAAACAAATATTTAGCTATCTATACATCATGAATCATATTTTAATGCATATTCAACTTTTTACCTTCATCAAATATCATTATAATTTGAGTGTTTAACAGCAGAGCTTAAATATTTTATTAGTCTCATCCCTCATTGTTAAGCCATTTGTGTTCACTAATGCACTGATGTGGTGAGCAGCTGATTACACACAAAGAAAATATACATACATCTATACTTACAGCCCACATTATTATTAATGTTCAAAGTTTTTGTTTCTTTTTCTTTCTTTCTTTCTTTCTTTCTTTCTTTGTGATTGTGCATGTGTGTGTCTGTGTGTTCGTGTGTGTAGAGGAAGTTGTCTTTGCAAGCAATGTCCCAGTGTCTGTTCCCTCTTGTCAGTAAAAATGCAGTTAAATGCTAGTTTGATTGCCAGGCTGCTTCTGCCAGCTAACATCGAAATCAATAGGACATAGTGACACAGCAGCACTCAGGAAAAGAACTTGGGGCCACTGTTTTCATTTTTAGAAGACCTCCAAAGTATATAGTATAAAACGATAAGTTAACAAATGTTGAATATCTTTTAAGAAATCAGCAGCTGAAGTAAAGCGTGGCTATTGGCAGTGTCTTACAATGCAGGAACTGTAGCCCTTTCTAAAAGCAGCACAATTTTGTCTAGGACTCCATGTAAACCTTTAATTAAGGCAGGGCTTTAATCAAATCAGGCAGCACAGAAGCCAGTATTCTTCCCAAGCAATCTTAATGTGAGACGTATATACTTCCTAAGTCAACAGAGGTGATCTGCAGTAAACAGAAGATAAATGGGGAAAAACTGACTTTAATCAAACAAAAGGAATAAGCCACTGATACAAAAACATTGAAAAAGAAGATGTGAGCCGGATTCTATTCAGCCATTTTGAGGTTTGTTTGTTCAGGCAGAATCCTATCAGCAAGGGTGTGTTGGAGGAAGTCAATATGCTTAATGCCTGTGGATATGTGGGGGTGGAAGGCGATCAATCTGCACAGAATGCAATATTAGCAGATCACTGAGGGAACTGTACATGCAGTGCATGCAACAAACTTTCTGCATGCGTCTGACATTACAAATAAGCAAACAAATACCAGATGGTAACATGCAGATGTTTTCGCCCAGTGACTCACACATAATTAAGTGTGTTTACATCATCAAGTCTCTTTACAACCACAAGCAGAGGTTTTAGAACTAAAGTGGAAACTTCAACACTGCATTTTCTAAAACATTTTCTAAAAATGAGAACATTAGGAGTATTTTATTCACCTACAAATACAAACAAAACACTGGGTTTTTGTTTAAAAGCTTTGTTTAAAAGTCACTGGTATGAGCACATCACATTCATAGCCACAATACACGTTGCTTAATGCCTTAAAAACATGTCTTAGCTCATACTGTTGTAGTTTTATATAGAGAATGAGTGAGGTAATATGGTAAACGAAGAGAATATGTGGCTCCAGATTGAAGATAAACAAAAATGGCTTCACAATTCCCTGACTGTGAATTTGAGGAAGCGGATCTTTTAATATCTAGTCTCCCATCTATTCACACACAAACTGAAAAAGCAAACAGTTAAATCCCAGGTTTGAATGTGCTACTGCAAGACGTATGCTACTATTAGTCTGCAAGAGTAACTTTTTCAAACATTCAGTGGACTTTGTACAGCTTCTCTTCATTTAACAATCTATTTCAGTCACTTAGAAATAACATTCCAACAGCTTTAATCCATGTTAACAGGTAGTACCAAATTTAGAACACTCCACCTTGGTTGGCGTATCTGCTAAATCTGAAAAAATCTTTGTTTTGAGAGCATGCAAAGTTGAAATCCTTGAAAATGTCAAAAACAGAAAGAAATGTTTACCTGGGGGATTTCTTCATGGTACTTTTCTTTTGAGTAATAATGAGGAATAGCAGGACTGTGCAAACCAACAGGCAGCAGACAAGTTCCTTGTGTGAGACAACTTAAGCCTTGTTGGGCTATGACTCTATCCAGCCAATAGCAGTGCACTTCCTCCCTCTGAATGACCACCCCTTCCCATATAAACACACCCTCTGTTAATTTAGTGCAGTGCTATGCTGAACTTTGTGGTGGTGGGAGTAACTATCAAAGAGGGCGCTGGCCAGGCAGAAGCAATTGCACAGAGCTTCCCTATGATCCAGCAGGATTATTGACTGCTCAAACATTGTGCAGGTGTCCTGGCATATTGGTTTGTTGAGAGTTAACTCTTTAGCTGCCTAGCTCATACAGACGTTGTGAAATTTGATCAGCTGCCTCTGGTTTATGTTACCAAGAGACAAACCATGGCTTTTTTCCCCACCATGGGACTAAGTAAAATAAAATCAGAACAATGGCTGTAAACATAATTATAATAAGAAACAATTAGTGTAACTGATCTTGTTTTAGCGAAACAACTTGCCCCAGTGTATCCAGGATACATGTTTGAAACAAGTAATTAGTAACAGCTTGTGAGAAGACAGACAAATGTAAGAAGATATGTCAGTATTATAATACTAAAGCCAACAAAGTTAAAAGAGATGATAAAATTACAGTGCTACAGCATATATATTGCTAACATTGATATAAAAAAAATCCTTCTATTTTGATACTACCTTTCTGACATTCAAATGCAATCTTGTTGTCACAGCTATTGTCAAAGAGATGTTTTTGACATTATATGCTCTCCAAAAAGACAGCCCCCACATTTCAATTCATATAATGACAGGATGCATGCACTTGGGTGCATATAGTTCTTATTATAAGAAAAGAAAAATAAAAAGGAAACAAAAATTACTTGCCGCAGGAAATGGGCTGACTGATTACCTGTCTCTTTTGCCACAGGTAGAGCTGCTGGATGAGGTGGTTCTGCTGCGTGTGTCTGCCATCTCTTTCCTGGCTGTGGACAGACGCTCTGTGGACATGCTTTTCCTGACAGATGAGAAGTGAGAACAGGGAGACAAAAGCACTGGCATGGTATTATACACAGCACATATATAATTCATTGGGGTTTGTAAGAGCAGAAAAGAGTATGCAAGAAAGGAAAACACACTGACAATTGAAAAAGGAGGAGGGAGGGGTTAAAGCACTGCAGTCACATTGTATAAAATTACACAACATACAAATATGTATGCTGTCATATAGTATCTGATAGTTCTGACATATTTAGACTTAATCTGATGTGATGATTATGAACTGGAAACAACTTTTTAAAATTGTACTAAATAGATCATTTTGACTGAAAAGAGAGGCTGTTGTATGCTTTATTTGAATAAGAAAATACAGATCCTGCAGGTTGGAGTAAGCATACAGGCCTGTCCAACACATTCAGGTTTTATTGCTCAGTATTGCCACCTTTAGGAGATACTGAAAATCACTGCACTGATGTCATACAACACAAGACCAACAATGATGATGCTGATGACGACTACTACTACTACTACTACTACTTCCACCACCACCACTAATAATAATAGTAATAATAACAATAATCATCATCATCAATCATAGTAATTTATGCAAACAGCCAATTTCTAACAAATCATCAATACTCAGTAACAATGCAAACACACAGTTTGACAATACCAGTCAAAAGTTAGGACACACCTAATCACAGAATCCTCTTTTTCCCTTACATTCATTGTTGCTACGTCACAGCTCTAGGGTACCCAGTTCGATCCCGAGCTCAGGTTACTGTCTGTGTGGAGTTTCACATGTTCTCCTCATGTCTGCGTGGGTTTCTTCTGGGTTCTCAGGTTTCCTCCAGGCTCCCAAAGACATGCCAGTACGTGGACTGGTGACTAAAATTGCCCTTAGATGTGAATGGGTGTGAGAGTGTGTGCGCGCATGGTGCCTTGTGGTGAACTGCTGTCCCATCCATCGTGAATTACTGCCTTGTGCTCAGTGTTCCCAGAATAGGCTCCAGAATCAACACGACTCTGACCAGAATAAAACGGTTACTGATGATGAATGAACGAATAAATAAACACATTGAAGCCATCTTATATTTTAAATTCTTCAAAATAGCCACCTTTTGCCTTGACAGCAGCTTTGTAAACTCTTGCCATTCTCTATACTAGCTTCATAATATAAACCTTACAAACAATAAACCTTCTGACATCTTGAAGGAGTTTCCACATACAGTATACTGAGCACTTGGTGTCCTGCATTTGCTTTACTCTGCAGTTCAGTTGAAGAAAGGATTTAATCAGGTGTGTCCAAAATTTTGATGGTAGTGTATCTGTCAAGTGATACTGAGTATTCTTTTTATAAAAAACAATAATATTGCCCTGCAAATTACATTACATTTTAAAATTATTTTACCTTTTGATAGACATTAGGACCTCCTTTTTAGGAGAGGAAGGTGAGGATGGGTAGCCCCCCATCCTTTTCTGCTCAATATAACCATTGGCTAAAGGCTTGGATGGAAGGGCTTGTAGAATCTGGCGGACTGCAACCAGGAAGCAGCAACAGAGGTAAAGCATGTAAGATAAGCAAATTAACAAACCTGGTGATATAGGTCTGCTTTACATACAACAGTTGTAGATGCAGGTTACAAACACAGCTCTTAATCATGCTAAGAAAAACATTACAGGCAACTAGTCAGGGGTGGAAAAGTAATGAGAAATTATACTTGAGTGAAAATGTAGATAGGGTGAAAATCTTACTCAGTTAAAAGGTTTCTACTTTTAAATGTTTAAGTATTAAAAAGTAAAAAGTAAATGGTTTTAACTTATGAGACTTATTAAAATGTCATGTTTAAAACATATAAACCTTTATAGGTTATAACATTGTTTTCATGTGAAAAGTAATTTTTATTACTTATCTGAAACAGTCGACAATGCAGTCTGGTGGCTTAACCATCGTCAGATGCACATGTTTAGTTATAGAGCTAACTATAATTTGTAGCATGAGAAGGTCACCGCAGATGACAAACTGGCATGATTCTTGACAGTTTTTTCTACATTGGTAAATTTTATTGGATGCTGAATTGTAAACATATGCAGGAGCCCATTTGATTGATACACAGTATAGCATGCAGTTGTGATGAGAAAATAATGAGACCTTTGAGAATTGTAACGAGTATTTTGAAGGTCTAAATAAAAATGTAAGGAGTAAAAAGTATGTTTTTTTCTTGCAAATGTAGTTCAGTAAGAGTACAAGCATTCAATTTCCATAATACCCAAGTAAAGTTTAAATACCCCCAAAATAGTGCTTGAATATAGTAATGAAGTACAATTAATCAAGTATTTTCCACTCCTGCAACTAGTATCAGAAAAATTAAGAAGCGTTCCTTTTGGACTGAGATACATGGTTATTGCTATCATTGTGTCTGGCTGGCAGAGAGGACCGTGCCCCAGACAGGTAAAGGTAAAAGCAAGTGTCGTGATGAGTGCTGACCTTTGGTGGGTGCTCCTTTCCTGCTACTGGCTTGCGTGAGTTCCTCGCAGTAGCCCAGTCTGCGTAGTGCATCAGCAAGAGCGGCCTTCAACAGCTGGATCTCATCCTCCTGCAGCTGCACCCTCTGCTCCAGGTGAGACAGACGGTCATCCATCTCCATCCCACTCCCTGCAGACAGGTTATCATCTAAAGACAGAACAAGAGAGAGAGAGAATATATAAACAGTCAGGTCCATAACTATTTGCATAGTGACACAATTTCTGTACTTTTGCCTCTGTACACCACCACAATGGATTTCAAATGAAGCAATCAAGGTGTGATTGAAGTGTAGACTTTCAGCTTTAATTCAAAGGGGTTGACAAAAATATTGCATTAACCGTTTAGGAATTATAGCCATTTTTTACATAGTCCCTCCATTTTCACAGGCTCAAAAGTAATTGGACAAAATAACATTCATAAATATTAGGATTATTTTTTGATGCAAATCCTTTGACTGCCTGAAGTCTGGAACCCATGGACATATGCACACCAAATGCTGAGTTTCCTCCCTTGAGATGCTTTGCCAGGCCTTTACTGCAGTAATTGAAAAGCATGCTCAATTAGGTTGAGGTCAGGTGAATGACTCGGCCATTTTTCGCGGTACGTCATTATCCATCAGTACTGTGAAGCGATGTCCTATCAGTTTTGCAGCATTTGACTAAATCTGAGCAGAAAGTATAGCTATAGAATTCATCTTGCTACTTCTATCAGCAGTCACATCATCAGTAAACACCAGTGACCAAGTTCCATTGGCACTCATGATCATGAGCCCTTCCTTTCCTTCTCCATACTTTTCCCTTCCTATCATTCTGGTACAATTTAATCTTGCATCAGAACTGATCAGGCTTTTTTTTAAGAGGGTTTTTTTTAAGTAAACTCTGATCTAGCCTTTCTGTTCTTGAGTGTTACCAGTGGTTTGCATCTTGAGGTAAAGCATTTTCATTATATTTTCATTCATTATTTCATTCTTGAAGGCGTCTCTTGATTGTAGACTTTGACAATGATACGCCTACCTCCTCAAGAGTGTTCTTGACTTGGCAAGATGTTGGAAAGGGGTTTTTCTTCACCAAGGAAAGAATTCTGAATTCATCCACTTTAGTTGTCTTCCATGGTCTTCCAGGCCTTTTGGTGTTGCTGAGCTCACCAGTTCTTTCCTTCTTTTTAAGAATCTATGAAATTGTTGATTTGGCCACTCCTAAAGTTTCTGCTATCTCTCTGATAGGTCTGTTCTGTTTTTTTCAGACTAATAATGGCCTCCTTCACTTTCATTGACACCTCTTTGGACCACATAGTGAGAGTTCCCATGAACAGCTACATTAACTCCAGACCATTTATCACCTTAATTTGTCACGAAATAACAGGCCACACCTAGCCATGAAACGGCTTATCAGTCAATTGTCCAATTACTTCTGATCCTGTGAAAATGCAGGGACTCTGTAAAAATGTAATTCCTAAACAATTAATGTAATTTAAATTTAATTTAATTTGTTAAACCCGTTGAATTAAAGCTGAAAGTCTACACTTCAAACACATCTTGATTGCTACATTTGAAATCCTTTGTGGTGGTGTATAGAGGCAAAACTATGAAAATTGTGTCACTGTCCAAATACTTATGGACCTGACTGTAATTGATGTTACTGGGAAGTGGGTGATACATTTTCATGTGTGGATATTTTATCCTACAAATGTAAACAACATAATGATTACTTATTCAAATGTGAGACAAGAAGCAGTGGGCAGCATGTCGGATGTCTATAACAATGGCAAGTGAGAATTACAACAAAGCTGATTTGTCCAACAAAACAAGGGACTGATTGAAAGGAAAATGCAAACAATAAGCAAATAATATTTATAAGAAATCAGTTACTGCAAAATGTAACATTTGTTATGTATAATTGTCATTTCACAATTATGGCAGTTTTCTTAAAACAAAGCAAAAAAAAAACAATAGCAAGCTCTCTATTCTTAGAGAGAAAACAAGGCTTGCTTGTTTGCAAGGAAAATGTAATGATCTGCAGCCTGCATACCTAATAAACCTCTGTTTGGTGCCTGCACCTGCTAACACACAGAGCACACAGCTACAATGTACTTTTAGCATGTGGCAAGCGCATCAACTGCAAGGACACCAGGACAGAGGATACAATGTGATGGAGAGTAGGGGAGGGTCAGAGAAGAGGAAAGAGTAATGCAAGAGAACAAAATAGAACAAGAGGAAACTCAAGGCTCAGTGAGCAAGCTTCTTGAAATATTCATTAAAAGGTGACTGGTCCCCTCCTACCTGCCATTCCAGTCAGGGCTCAATGTGTCAGACAGTCAGTCAGTGGTACAGCCGGTAGTGCTCTAGCTTGCTTTCTCTATGGGCTATCTGGGGGTGTTTGGCAGCAGCTTCTTTCTCCCTCCTTTCCTGTTTCTAGTAGCTGATTCTGTGCCTGGACCTTCCCTGATCCTCGCCCTAACATGCCCACCCTCCTCCCTCCTTCAACCACTTACTGCCTTCTGCAAAGCTGTTTGTAACAGGATACTGCTCTTTGCTGCCATCCCCTATGCAGCAGACTATATAACTGCTCCTGTCTGAAGTGGAGAGGCTTGGAAAAGATCCAGACTTGAATGATGCAGTGACCAGGCACTGCCAGGAAGTGCACTGAGCAGTAGCTTTCATCCCTACATAACATTTTGATTCCAAAAAAAACAGGCTCTGTTTATCAATACTTGGGGACTTTTTTTTGTTTAAAATACTTTTTTAATTTCTGTCCATTTCAATTTAAAGAATGGATGATGTAGCATTTTACGTTTGAAATATAATTAATGTAGGGGATTTGTTATGTAATATTTCCTTGCCAATTATGCAAACAACTGACTGATATAAAGCATCATGTTCTTGCTTGCATTACATTAGTTTCACTTTATAGGCTTACTGTTAATCCAAGCATCCATCTGTCATTCATCCTAACCATCTGTCACAGCAACCAAATACTTAAAAACTGGTCATCGTTTTTAAGTACATGCAGTGGCCAATTTATTAGGTATACCCAGTTTGTAGCTACACTTGTTGTTCATTTTAGTAAAGTAACCTACCAAAATGTGCACTTTATACATAAGCAATCAATGGCTGTAGCCCATCTGCTGCACAATTTGTAAGCAATCCTACCCATCAGTAGAAATGGACCACCACTGATCAAAGATTATTTGTGTGATGGACCACTCTTAGCACAGCAGTGATACTGATACAGTAATGTGTTAGACTCTTTGGCCACTTTCTTGCATACCTACATAGCTTGGTGCCCCTTTTAGCTGTACAGTTAGAGACTATACTGTAGCTCATCTTTTTCTTTGCACAGCTTGTCTTTATCATCCTCTCAATTTCTGACCACAAGATGACCGGTCTTATGGATGTTTCATATTTTTGTGTTTGATGGAGTATTCTCAACCAGTAGTGATTAAAATCCCCAGCAGCACTGCTCCACCTAATAAACCTATACCACTGCCATTTCAGTGTCACTGCTGTGTTAAGAATGGGCCTTCCCAAATAATATCTGATCAGCGGGCAGTGGTTACCCCTTTCTTTCACCCCGATGGAAAAGGTAGTGGCGAGCTGAGAAAACATGCATAGCAACAGTTGGGTTATACTGGAGGTCTATCTGATAAAATGGCCAATGAGTGTAGTCGTAGGAATCAAGAGTAAAAATTAATGAAAATCTATTTCCATATACGTAGATGATACTTTGGTTTGCACATGTCCAGGACAGGTGGTTTGTACATCTAACAAAAGATACGGACCTACTAGAGCTCAGAAGTATGACATTATAATATTGTAACCATGAGTAAATTCTGAGAGAATAACTAGACTACTACTCAGTACTTTTATAACACTGACCTACTCCTTTGTCACAAATAACACAACAACAAACAGATGATTGGGTGTTAAAATCCATTGTTTGAACTTTTTTTTCCCTTTATGCTTTTTTGTATTAAATAATTTATTTTTGTAGATGTTAAGTCAAAATACCAGTCAAGCCATTGTTTTTTTTTTTTTTTTTTTTTTTTTTTTTTTTTTTTTGTGGGAGACTGATTTGCAGCCACTTTGTTAACAAACTCGACTATCATAGTACATCTTGTGTATCATGAAAATGTCTTCAGTTATTATGACACAATATTTTACCATATTGCTCATTCCTTATATTGCCAGACTGGTTTGGGACACACACTGGATTCAGGAATGTGACTTTACAAGGAAAACAACTGAAATCATGCATTCACTGAACATTGTTGATATTATGAAGGAGTTGCTTCAGTTGTCTAAATATTCCAGGGCTACATTCTACATGCATAACATCATACTCAAATATTTCTCAATTACATCAAATCTGAACATAGCAATACAAGAGCTAACCTTTTTTTTTTTATTATTGATTAATTAGGATTTCATTTTGCTGGCTCATGTACTGTATACTGTAAGTGTGCAGGGTGCAGGTGAAATGTGGATGTGGAAAGGGAATTTTGTGTAAAGTGTAAACAAAACAGAGTGGTACTAAGAGCTAAGCAGCTCTTAAGATATTATGTTTCATAAGATATAGGATAACCTCTTGACTTACAGCAGTTACATCATTTTGTCTCATATTACTCATCCCCGTTTTAAAAAATACACATCTGTTATATAAGGCACATAATCACTTCATTTTAAAGCAGTAATCGAAACCTTCATGTTGTAGCAACTGAGCAGGCCAACAACAACCACCATATATCCACAAAGCGATAATATGTAAATATGTACATAATGATTATGTCATTTGCATTTATCCTACGCGCAATAGCAGTCATTTAAACAAATATTTCTATTAATAAATAATCTACCTACTGTTGTATCATGTAGGCACATTCCGAATGGCTCCATATTTCCTATGTATAAGCTAATAAATATATCAGATAGGAAATAATGGCTTATACGCCCTGTGCATGTCGCTTTGTCCAATCAAGGGATTAAACATTAGGGGGGAAAATGCAGTCTCATGCAGGACGCTAAGTGAAACAGTATAACAAAGAACAGTCACTGTGCGCGTGCTATAGTGCTAGCTGAGCACCTTCATTATGAATGCGCGCGCGCGCACACACGCACGCACACACACGCACACACACTCAAGCCAAACTTACCGTTACAATACCGAAGAAGAAGAGAGGTCTTATCGCACAGGTTGCCACACGAAGCTATTCTTTCAGACATTTCTTTCTCTTCTTCTCCCCAAAAACAAACACCGACAAATATCTCCCGCACAGTAAACAATCTCCCAGCCCAATCCCAGCGTCTGTCACTTTCCGCGGGAACCTTCAACACCTTCCCTGGCAACGCTCGCGCCTACCTGCTCCGCGTTGCTATGGCAACTGCCGCACCGCCTGCCCGGATGCGCGTGCGGAAGGAGCGCAGGCACGCGCTTCCTGTTACAGCCTCCAGCTTCCTAATCTGAAAATGTCCTTTAAATATAGATAGAAATAGATATAGTGAAATTATCTGCAGGATTACACCACACATGATAATTTAGCCGTTTGGCACGCATTAGCATATTTGTGCCGGTAGATAATGCTGTTATAGATTATGCATGTGTTGCGTTTAAATTAAAAAATCCATGTTTATAATTTTATAACATGTGCACAGACTGTATGGTTCATCTATAACAGGAGGACAGTAACGGTAAATATCTTCTTTAGGACGCAAACTTGTTTGGTTCTTGCCATCTCTTTGGCTATATCCTTATGCCTACTTGACCTTGAGATGTGTTCAGTGATCTGTCTACTAAAAAATACACCACTCCACTGGCTATAATCCTGCATTCTGTCAGATAAATCACCAGGATTTATGACTGTGAAACTGCAGGGTTTTTTTTTTACAGTGATAAATCCTGAACATTGAGAGAAATCATTTGTCAGCTACAATATAGAGATAAAACATGGTGCAGTAATCTACATTATTTAGATTTTTTTTATTGATTTCAGTAATCTGGCGACTAGCAGATCAGAATATACAAAGAATCTCGCAAGATTTTACAGGAATGCCACAGATTTTACTTGTTAGACTTGTTCACAGCATAACAAACAGGGATTATGTCTGTTCCATTTTCTCTAGCATGAATACAATTGTAATTACAATATAAAATCTGAATTATGTAGGCCTACTGTACATTTCTATATTATAGATGCATCTCTATATTCTATTTTTGATGATAAGATCAATGAAACAGTGGGTAAAATCCGACCTGTTCTAATATCTACAGTTTTTTTTTCTAAATTTCTGATTAGCCTAACATATTGTGCACGTCTTATTATTAAAAAAGGCCATATAAATCGATTATCAGTGAATAACACGTGCAATCTGTATTACTATTAATTCTAATTTTAAATAATTGTGTCTCGTTTTCCAGCTAACGTGCTGAATTAACCTGTAAATGTGTGAAAATCCGGCATTGTTGTGGATTGTCCACTAGGGGGCAGTTCAGAGCAAAACAGAGGAAATGTCTTTAATTGTTAAGGAATTGCTTCACCGCCAAATAAACACTAGGAGGCAGTGTTGTCCTTACTGAAGCTACATGTCTGGGCAACGCTCCCAAAGCATAAATCCTCTCCAATAAGCCACACACATACCCCTCTCTGACAACTGAGTAATCTATGGCATTCTGTATAATAAAGGAAAGTGGTCACGTGACAATGATGTAAACCTTATTCATACGCAGATGCATGTAAATTTAAATAGGGACATTTTTTCAAGGACTACGAAGAACTGATATTAACTTAATGACTCTATAGATAACCAAACAAACAAAAACAAAAAGATCCATTCACAGCATTCCTAATGAAGTCCCAACACATCTACTCCTCTGTGCAATATCTGAATGAATTTTAGATAATAGCAAGTTCACAAAAGGCTTTAGTGCATTACAATAGCACTGGGTGGTAGAGCCATAATCACATTTAATTCTCTGCATTCCAGTGGGCAGAAAGTCCGCTGGTGTGTGACTAAACTGGCTACTCACTAGTGATTTGGTTAATACAAGATAATATAGAAAACAAATTTTGCTCATGCATTCACTAGAGCTTCCCACTTGTGTTTGTTTATCTGCAGTTTTGTCTATTTAATTTGCTTTATTTAATTACTTTTTGCAGGCCTCAAGAGATTTTTTTAATGTCACTGTGTTATTTCTTTCAATATTTCATTTAGCTTGTATCTATTGCAAGAAAATACAAATTGGTTGGAATGTGGCTTCAAATGGAGAGCCCAATCATTTGCATTGTAATTTGAATATGTTTACATTATAAAAGTGTCTTATAATCCCAAATCTGCAGAGACAGACAGAGAGAGAGAGGAGGCTTTATTTTTTATTACATTTATAGTTTATCCTCTTTTATGCTTTTAATATTAAGTTTATCACTACTTAGATGAAGGCTACAGTAATTGATTCTTGTATAACATTTGTTGAGTTAAATATATATTTATCAAAAACAATAAGTAATTAAGTAAATTTTAAAAATAATAATTAATAATAATTTTAAAAAAACTTCAGCTTTCAAGTATAAAACCACATTTCTCTCTAAATAGCATAGTATTGGCCCAGTAGGGTATTCAAAGAACAGTAATAAAAATAACATTTGTGCAATAAAATCTTTTATATGTAAAGCAATTTCAGACTTAAAATTGAAAGTGCTAATATGAATGAATGGATGAATGAATGAATGAATGAAAGCTGTCCTATCTTTGTGTATAATTTGAGTGCTTGTATTATCGACCTGGCCTACGTATTATGTGTGCAGATTTTTATGGTGGGATGGACTGATATGACTAATAGATTGATGGGATATTTATGGCCCTATTGCAGGCAAACGCACCATTAATCTCATGACACTTTCCCAAGCTGACATGCCTGTTGCTTAAAAAGGGAGGGTGGAAGAAAGGAAGACAAAAGAAGAAAGAAGAATGTGTTTGTCTTTATGTGCTAATTTTCACTTCCCCTTGGATTACTTCTTGGTGATACTAAGTTTGGATTACTTCTTAAAACTCTTACACTAAACTGTCAGTGGACTAGAGTGTCAAGCTTTAATTTCAAATTGTTCATTTGTTTACAATGTGGAGTATTCCTTTAAGACTATTTTTATTCAGAATTTACGTAGTAAAGGGGAGAAAGTGCTTCAAGAAATTAGACAGTAATAAAACAAGAAATATAATTCAAGTCTGATGTCTAGAAAAATAAAGAGTGTCACAAATCTGTGGGTTTCCTCTATTCCCTGGAGCGACAGACATTATAAAAGAGTTGTGAGCCATACTTCTAGAGCCACCCTTTCTGATAGTATCAAGTTTCAAAGAAATGTGGCTCTATATTAGTTTCCGCTATTGGAAATAGCTTCTGGTTCCTACTGCCACTAGCTCTCTGAGGTAAGATCATTGTGTATGTGTTAGGGAAACTTTATAAAGCTTACTTTGTTTATATGAGTCTTAACGCGAATTGTGAGCCAGTACTGTACAGAACTGTGAAAAGCAAATACTTATTTTCACTATTTACATTATGATTACAAACATTAAAATCAACACATAAGTAACTGCAATTAAATACAGTTTTATAAAATATAAACCAATTGCTGTACCCTCCAAAATTATTTGGAAAGGCAAGGCCCAATCTTTTGTTTTTGCTATACACTGAAGATATTTGGTTTTGAGAAAAAAAAGATGAAGATGAGATGATAGATCAGAATTTCAGCTTTCATTTCTTGATATTTACATCTAGATGTGTTAAACAACTTAGAACATGGCACCTATTGTTAGAACTTACCCATTTGTTCAAGTGATCAAAAATATTGGAACATGTGACTGACAGGTGTTTCTTGTTGTTCAGGTGTGCCCTGTTAGATTGACTGTTTAAATAATTAACCGCTCTGAATGTCTACTCTTGGTTTGAGCCCAGTGAAGACTGTATTTGTTGTTAAAAAGGATAAACCAACATGAAGACCAGAAAGCTGTCTATGGTAGAGAAGAAAGCTATTTTGAAAAACAAAAACATACCAAAAACATACAAGCTCATCAGTCAAACACAATGGAGGTAGTGTCATGGCTTGAGCTTGCATGGCTGCTTCTGGAACAGGCTCACTAATCTTTATTGATGATGTAACTCATGATGGTAGCAGCAGAATGAATTCAGACGTCTACAGAAACATTCTGTTTGCCAATTTACAGAGAAATGCATCCAATCTAATTGGGAGGAACTTCATCATGCAGCAAGACAATGAGTCAAAGCACACTGCCAACACAGCAAAGGACTTCATCAGGGGAATAACTGGAAGGTTTTAGACTGGCCAAGTCAATCACAAGACCTTAACCCAATTGAGCAAGTATTTCACCTCCTGAAGAGGAGACTGAAGAAAGAAACTCCCCAAAACAAACGACAGAAAGACATACTGAAAGAAGCTGTGGTAAATGTGGTGTTGATGTCAGTGGGTCACTGGCTTGATGCAGTTATTGCAAGCAAGGGACATGCAACCAAATATGAAGTGTTATTTACTTTACGATTCTCTGTTCAAATATTTTGCTTATCTAAAGATGGGGTGGTCTGGCACAAAAGATGCCATGTTCTAAGTTGTTTAACACATCTAGATGTAAATATCAAGAAATGAAAGCTGAAATTCTGATCTATCATCTCATATTTATCTTTTGACCTCAAAACCAAATATCTTCAGTTTATAGCATAAACAAAACTAACTGGCCTTGCCATTCCAATACTTTTGGAGGGAACTGTATCTTTAAAAAAGTAAGAGATAAGCAGAAATATATTTAATTCAGCATTAAAGTAATGGTGCAAGTGAATATAGAGAAAAAGTCCTGAGAAGCATTTTCCTGCAAAGCCACTGTTGCTTCATGCTTAAAATACAAAATGCTTATCTGCTAAATCAATAATATATATTTAATTATTATTAATCCATTAATCAGTAATCTATATTGAAATAATTTTTATTTGTGCCCTAGTAATGGACTGTACTGTTATAATCTATAAAGGTAACTTATACATTTTTTTAAAATTATATTTCAAAGTCTTTACTGCTTAAAATGTCAGTTAGGCTTATCAGACTTGTATTAATGGAAGTTTTGTGGCTTCATGCCAGTACATACTTTAGCCCCTAAGCTGTCAGGACAAATTTAACTTCTACATTTAGTTCTGCTGAAAAAATAGCATTTTATTTGCAATTCAGTGCTCCAGACTATGTGATTTAGTTCACTGGGGTTGCTTTGAAACCTTGACATAAATTAGTATACTACTACATTAGTACACTATAGTAAGTTTCAGTGGAATGTTCTGTGTGTTGATTTTGTTGATGATTTGATGAGTTGATGACCTCTCCACATCTTAGCATACATCTCTCATGAGAATAAAAGACATGTCTGAGTGTGTCCATTTGGGAGATACCATGGCAATGTTTCTGATCATAAAAAATAATAATGTTGCATTGTATTTGAAAATCAAATATGAGAACAATATCATTGTTATGACCCAGTGCAGTGTGTACAGTAGATGCTGGAATGAGATGTAATAAATAGTGTGCGATCCAAGTTCAAAATGGCTGAATGGCTGTATTTAGACATTAGACAGAAGTAAAGTGGCTATCACATAGGAAATGCCTGACTTGTTTCTGAATAAACCCAGAAATGCACAATACTGGGTCATTCATGAGTTATTTCTTACCTTATTAATTTTTCATATAATACAAATCACGTGAGGAAATATAGTAACAGATGCCGCATGAGTGGTGGACAGTGTGTGCAATTCATCTGTGTTAGAGATAGTACTATTCACTTTAAGTCTGTATAAACACCAGAGAACTTAAACATGTTCCTGTGCTTTGAAAAACATTCAAAGAATAACACTAATTTTAGGCCACATTTTGACAGCTATGAAATTTTCCATAGCACCCTGGCTGACACAGCACACACCGTTTCCTTTTTTTCACAGACTGACCCATGAGATGCCTGAATGATTTCTTCGAATTCACGATTATATAGGGGTAATTATAGGCCTTAAACCCTGATCTACTACACATTAATCCCACAGTAATGAGATAACCAGTGTAAGCCTGGTAAACAAATGTTGTTATGAGGTGACCTCCCCCACACTGTCTTCAGATTGTAAGACATTGAAGTGTCATTGATTTTCTCATGTGGGTGTCATAAAGTAGATATTAAGCACTGGGCATGTCAGCCATTCTTTCTCAGCATATAAAATAATAGTCATCCTGGTGCCTTCATTCATGTTATAATCATTTATATGCTTTTATTTGATATATATGCCAGGCATTCAGACTTTTCTTCCTGCAAGTCTGGTAATATTTACATTAATAGAGGACCATCATTACCTGTTAAACAAATATGAGGTTAACTGATAAGCTCCTATTTTCATCCATGTTGGACTGAAGGAACAGTCCGTCTTTTATTAGCTCTTTTTTGTTCTCTTCAAGGAAATCCTTAAGACAGCTGAATGGAGTTAACAAAGTAATTGAAACATAGAGTACAAGTGGCCCGTGGTATTCAGGTGGATTTGCAAAGATTTGTCATCATTAAGCTTATAAAATCCAAAGCAATCAGGTTTGGTCCCAGAGCTGCTCCAGACACAGTCATTTGGACAAAAATTGCTGTTTCATGATGGTCAGACTTGATGAAGAATGACTGATGTCATATTACAAAATACATTTCAGTTACAATCACCCTTCAGAAGAGATATTAAGCCCCAGTGAGAATGTTTCTTAGAGTCAACTTGCAGATACACTAGATAATCTCATCCCACTATCTACTGGATTAAAAATTAGAATAAACATTAGTAAAACAGGGATGCTGTTAAAAATCTGAGAAAACAAGAAAGCACATGGAAGTAAGATGACATTGCTTCCACTACTCTCCTTCAAAACCCCTATCTTATTCAGTCAGTTTTATACATGTATACATTCATCGTTCACAACAACATTAGTTAAGCTGCGTCTGCAGTAAGGAAATACATAATTGATATTTGTTTGTTATTTGATCTTTGCATGTTTTTTATTGTCATATATAATCCATGATCTCACTAGAATTGTGAACCTGTGTTTAAATACAGTGCATTGCTCCTACATAGAAAGCAAGCTGCAAAGGTTTGCTCAGGTTTACATTCCGAAGATTTAGGAAAAGTATTAGTGTGTCAGATATAAAACATTACACATACTTCAGATTATTGTCTTTGGTATAGCATTTTCTAAATTGTGTTGATGTATGTGTGGCAATGTAAATCAAAAATAAAATCAGGAATAAATATGAAATTAAAAACTAACAGTGCACACCTTGTCTTATTTCTACTGTTAAGACAAGAATATATTGTTGTCCTGTTCCACAAAGGTCATATGCTCCAACCCCTGCTGCTATTTACTATTCAATTGCCAGGAGATTTACTATTAAAAATCTTATCAGATAAAGAATCCAATTATTTGCAACAGATTTTCTACCTCTTCTGTGCAGTTATGGTCCACTTTAAATAACTTTGGTCTGAATACCTTTGTAGTTAGTTACACTGGCAGTTTAAGTGGAAACTATTATCGGTGACAGAGGAGTCTTGAACAAAGCCAAACACCTGTCACTGTCCCCTTGCCTGTCCACAACATCAGCAACATCCCTGAAACATCATGGTCTTGACTCACAAATGTACCTAGCCATCATTAATTACAGTGTTAAGAACAATCTATTTTCTTATTAGGAGAAGTACATTGTGTTTACTTACTACATGGACCATACTATTTCAATAGACCAGCTATTTCGCTGGATTGTCATAGGATATGATGCTGAGAGACAGAAATATGCAAATAAAATTTTTGCATGTTCCACCAAATAAATAGATTTTTATGAGCTTTTTTAAAAAGATTTTTCCTATTGCCATATTATAATTTATTATTATTTAACCACTTATTTAACCATATATAACCACGACCTAAGGTACATACATGTTTCTCTTGATTACTAAGAAAGCTCAGAAATTTTCCCTGGAACTTCTAATGCCTCCCCATATTGTTGCCCTATACTGCATCTTCAATAATGTGTTGTTCACTTGCTTAGCAGTTTCTCAATATGACTTTAGCTTAGCAAGTGGTCATAAAGCTCATAAAGCTCTGATGTGATGCACTGGCTGCAGATTTACTCTTGGGTGCCTTTGTTTGGCTCCCATGCTGCTCCTATTACTCATAAATCTAATCATGAAAGAAAATCCCTATAGCTCTTACTAACAGCAGATTTAGCGGGAGTTCTTAAGTGCATTCTACTAATGGCTGCTATTTTGCTTGCATTGGTATGCAAAATATTATTGCTTTGTTACAAATGGTCTTTAGAGAAGATATGAGGACTGAATGAAGTTTTTGAAGAACAGAAAACAGTACCAACGTTAGGTTGCTACAGAGTCAGGCAGCATACAGCATATAACATGTCAAAAAGAGATCACGTTGAATGGTGTCAATAGTAAAGGTAAAATGACTTTGCAAAATGATCTGAAATAAATTAAATATTATGTTGTTACATTTCCAATACAAGTAAAAATGTATTGCACAGCCATTTCAAGCAGATCATTTCTTTTTCAATCATATAGAGAGAAATTAGACATTAATAGGGTTATTTTCACTATTTCAGTTATGCTCATGCTGGAATGCTTTTCTTACTGTGGAGCAAAATTCTGCAGTGTTTAATGCATGTCAGTAATTACACTCAGAAAGGTACAGTCTTGTGAACAGCCCATTTGTTACTTAGGGCTCACCATCTGTGATCCACTCATCTCCTAAAGCTCTGAGCCATATCAGCTTTCTACACATTGCACAAGTTTAGCCCCTAAGGAAAGCCCAGTCTCATTATAATCAGTTTAAATCTACAGCTTTTATTGCCTTGAAAAATTTCTAGATTAGCTGCGTTTTATCAGTGCTCGACAAATACAATTTTTACTGTATTTATTGGTCTAACAGACTCAAATAATGCACTATGATATATTGGTGGATGTCAGCAGAAGACTGACACTAATGTGTATAAAAAACAGAATGATAGTGTAAATGACATGGTTACAAATCATTGTTGTGATTGAAAATTTCTGCATAAGTGCTATGACTGTTATGATTTGGCAGAGACAGAATAAATGAACAATTTTTGCATGGGTCCAAACAGTGTTTTGGAAAGATGTTATGCTTTGTTTTTTAGGGAAAATATATTTATAGTGCAGACAACATAAAATACACTAATGCATACTCACAGTCTAGTATATATATATATATATATATATATATATATATATATACACACACACACACACACACACACACACACACACAGCGATCAGCCGCAATAATGTTTAGGTAGGTGGTACGTGTCAAAGTAACATCCGCAGGACCCTTTCCAGGACCCTTTCCCAGCAGAACATTGCCCAGAACATCACACTGCCTCCACCAGCTTGCCTTCTTCGCATAGTGCATCCTGGTGCCATCTCTTCCACAGGTAAGCAATGCACACACACCCGGCCATGCACATGATGGTCAGAGACAAAGATGCTCAGATTTTTATGCTTGCCCATTTTTCCTGCTTCCAACACATCAGTATCAAGAACTGACTGTTCACTTGCTACCTAATATATCCCACCCCTTGATAGGTGCCATTGTAACGAGATAATCAATACTATTCACTTCACTTGTCAGTGGTATATCTCCATTATAACAATAACATAATTGAGCAAGGCTAAATGGGTTAAGCAATGAATGTAAACAAACAAAGGCAGACGTAGAGCCTGAAATCAAACAGAGAACCAAACAAAAAATTCTGTCACAATAGTCAAACAAGAACAAGAACTAAGATCTAACCTAGAATAAAAAAAGACAGATAATCAAGCATGATAATAATAGGCTTATGAGACCCCAGAGAGATGCCATCCAGTGTTATGATGTGCTGCAATGGCCACCACATACACATTTAGTGTAGAAGGGGACATGCCACTGTCTTGCAGTCCCTCAAGAAAGCAGTCCCTCACGATCATGGGCTGATGAGTTTGCTATTAGTACTCAGCAAGGAAACAAGCAAATGAGAAAACACCACTAGTTCCCTGGGAAACCGTCCCAATCAGTCGCAGAACCACAGTTCTGTCAAGAATGGCAATTGTCAACTGTCTAGAATGACAATTTGTTTGCATTTATTTACAATATTCCTTAAGTGTCAATAATATTGGCACATATTATATATTTTTGAGAGAAAATACTATTAATTTTAAAAAAATAGTTCTAATAAGTATAATTTTTGTTAGAATAAAGATCCTATTGTTTGAGTGGGAAATTTGAATTACTGTCTGTAATGTTTATTTCAATTAGTTTTGTTAATTTTTACAAGGGCAACCAACAGTTATGGAGGACACTGTAACTATGGCAACATGGTGAAATTATGCAGCTCTGATTTTCGCCATTTCATCACTGTGCCATTTACCTTTGTATGATTGTCACATGAGAAGGCTTGACGGAGCTGCAGTAACCGTAGATGTTAGGCGGAAACGGTCCATGACCCACAGAAACTGTTGGCATGTCACTATATTGATATAAGGTGTGAGTAAGATATTCTAGATGTGATATGCCAAAAGCCACAGTATCATTATACCAGGTGTACTCAGGTCTAGTATGAAACAATGTGATATCAATAAGGGCTGTTGAACAAAGAGGAGTGGCAAAAAATATTTACACATATGCCAACCCAGATCATAATCAGCAGTCAGAAGCTGGGCCAAACAGCATTTCCAGAACAAACAAACAAACAAACAAATTTTCCTTGCTAAAGCTGTAAGATTGCCATTACCATTATCATTAACTAAAATGAGATAGTTGTGTTTTTTTCCTCTGTTTCTTCTATTTCAAGCTCCAGCTCACCTGAGTCAACATGCCAATCAGTGAACAAAGACACCACACCTTTGATTAGTTGTAAGGTGAACAATAAGAACCAGAGTTTGTTATGTTTTTCACGTAGGAGATAGAAATACATTTAAAAAGCAAATCTAATTTACTAGCAAAGTCCATATCTTTCTGTGAGAAATGTAATACAACATTTCGAGGACAAATGACCTCTCACTTATTCTGTAAACACAAACCTCTAAAAAAAAAAGCACCTGTTACTTCTTGCCTTGAGCAGAGTTGTATTCTGCACTTCAGTCTATCAACACAAAGCAGGAATGTAGTCATTTTGTGAATGGTTATATAACAACATCTTAAGCTCAAAATTGAGTTGTTTGGGGTATTGCGTTCATTTAAGCGACAATCCATCCATCACAGTCATGCTCCAGGAGCGTGTGTGTGTGTGTTTGTGTGTGTGTGGGTGGGTGGGTGAGTGTGCGCGCGTGCGTGAGCGCGTGCGTGGGTGGGTGCGCGCGCTCTCAAAAAGTGGCGTTTCTAATCAGCTGCTCATAGTGTTGCGTCTCACATTGCACCATGATATCGCACTCAGAATGAAAGGGCTACTAATTTTATATAATGCTAAAGCTTTACCCGACCAGTCTATAACTTCAAGTCACGATTAGGCTGTGTAGCGCTTTAAACACCAGGACATTATGCAGTTCAGGTTATACAGAAGACAGTTTGGCACAAGGAACTGTTAAACCGGTAAGTTGTTGAATTCATGCTCTGTCTCAGGAATGATGGCTATCAATAAGAACTGTTTCCATAATACTTATTTTAGGTGCAGTCTAACCCGTCATTTTTTTCCTCAGACTTGTGCAACAGTCTAATCTCGTCCCAATCCTTTCTGTGTGTGGTTATCGGGTTTTATTTACAGGAACAGCCTATTAATCTAAGAGTCACCTGGAACTCCAAGGAAAACTTTCCATGCGAGTTTCACATGTACTGAGCAGGCTTAGATGGATTAGAAATACACAATGGGAAAGAAGAAAGCTTTATTTCTTTTCTTAATAATATAGCATTATACATGAGTGTGTTAAGTCGGGTTTTATTCCTTACATAAAGTCATCATTCTTTCACATGGATCTGGAATCGCATCGCACTTTAGGTGGAACTTTAGGTGCGCAAAGACGCACAAGAGTAAAGCCTGTGCGCTGTGTATCCACACACAGCTCGCTTTCTCCAGCCAGGGCCAGTCCTCAGTGCTCGCGTTTAGATACAGTGAACACACACGACCGTCAGCTCACCCAAAGAACAAGACACTTTCGCAGGAGATCACCAAAACAATCAAAAGTAGGTTACATCAAATGGATGATTTAATCTACTGATTTAAAGTTCTAACAGTTTTCTAACTTTTGATCAACTCATCAAACGATCAACAAGTCC
The DNA here is from genome assembly GCF_027358585.1 of Pangasianodon hypophthalmus. NCBI lineage: Eukaryota > Metazoa > Chordata > Actinopteri > Siluriformes > Pangasiidae > Pangasianodon > Pangasianodon hypophthalmus. The sequence goes on along the minus strand of NC_069723.1, from coordinate 13,282,826 downwards.
ATCAACTCCATTAAAGGGCAGCAAAGCTATGGTCCGAATCTCAGACATAAGTGTTGAGGATACTGGATACAGGCAACTCTGAATGTTAAGGGTTAATTTAAGGCACTGGTCACCAACTTTCTTGTGCAGTTCAGCTCCAGCCCTAATCTAGCACACCTGATTCACCTGATAGATGATCTGGATAATTTGTGTTCAATCAGGCTTTGAAGTAAAGTGATCTTTTCATGAAGGTACTCTAGATCTCCAGGAGCAGGGTTGGTGACCACTGGTTTAAGAGATGGCAACACTGACAGATGATCTTACCACATATGATAAACACAGTCATGTAAACCATTTTCCAGCAACCACTGTAAGAATGGGTGGTCTTGGGAAATAACAGCAGTGTTGTCAATGTTATCAATGTTAACTTCATGGGGAGAATCAAGGTGCTCTCTTACTTGTTATTGGTTCCCATTCAAAGCACCATTCTTCTTCTTGTTTGTTTTATATATCTGGACCTAATAGTGTTTCTCTGTGCCATTATGTCATTCAGTTTAATGACTTATACACTTTTTCCAAGAGCACTTATGTGGACCACCAGGTGGACGTAATTACACTCTTAATCTTTCCATCGCTGTCCTCTTACTTAAATTTTAATGGAGCCAACCGGTGAGGAAGAGGGACCCACAACTGCAGATTTTTTTGTTGTCCTTCTAGACCTTGTACAAACTCTGCAACCTCATCATGTTGCTTACAGAGTGGGTCAGCAATATTTCCCCTTTTTTAAGCCGTGAGCATATAAATGAGGCGTCAGTTAGATTCTGTCTTTGTCTGTCGTATTCAGTTTTGAGTTAATCTTAGCTCCCAGTGATTGAGCATGTATCTTGTGCTCCGGGATGTGCCACCTACAAGAGTGTGCACATACATTCCTGTATATATATATATATATATATATATATATATATATATATATATGTGTGTGTGTGTGTGTGTGTGTGTTTGTTTGTTTGTTTATTTGGCAGGCGTCTCCCCTGTATTCTTGGTTATAGGGTAGTGTAATGAGTGTCTTATTTTTGTTACACCTCTCCAGAGACCTCTGTAAGAGATTTAACAATTTCGTTACAATCCATCTAACAGCTTACACTAAAGGCGCTGCCAAAACATTTAGTCTCAATTTCGGAGTGCTAAAAGAGTAATTTATTTGTTCCTGTTATTAGCCTTGATACTGAACATACACACTAACACCTAACTGCTGTTATCTCACCAAAATATCCCAAATAAACCTTGTTTCCAAATTGTTGTGGTGCTGTGTTAAAGTAATATACCACAGAATTAAATGATAGAAATTACCACAGCTTGGAACAATCCTGATTCACACCCAGGTATCATGACTGCATTGTTTTTTTTTCTTAATCACTCATACTGGTGCAATTATTTATCAAATGTGTTTGAACAGGAGGTATTATAATATTAGTATTAGCCAGTTTGGGTTTTTTGTTTGTTTGTTTGTGACAAGCGTCCCTACTTGCCCCACACACAACAAGAAGTTTTGGGATTAACAAATGTTGTTTGTTTATGCATACTGGTGATGGATGTGCCAGCCCAAAAGTGTGCTTGTTCATTTGACATTTGCCAGACCTACCTGGTAGACATGATATGATATGCTGGAATTATAAATGATACTTCATCTGATGCAGTTATATAAGCCAATCACTGTCAGGAGTCTGGGGATTTCACTATACCTTTAATATTACATATCAGAGTTTTTCACTGGTAGATAACCTACCTACAGTACTATTATAAATTACTTGCTGCTGAATAAGTCAATTTTATGTGGAAAGTTATTTTCCAAATAATAAAATCTAAAACTCATTTCTGTACAAAAAGCCTGACATAGGATTATCAGAAAGCCACCCTTAGTAGTGTTATTTTATCCACATTCAATGCCCCCTTTCCCTAAATAGACCTGTTGTAGGGTGTCTTATTTGGTGCAGATGTCCAAATCTCATCTTTTTACTTTTGCCTTTCTCATGCGCACGTTAACTTGTATTTGAAGCAAAATGTATTTTATATTCAGTGTGTGATGCATAGGTCACTACAATAAATGGACACTTCTTTCACAAGAAATGAGACGACATCAGCAACCAGCCATGAAGCTACACTGATTTTAAATAATTCCATTTATTCAGTGATGTGTTTCTGACAACAGCATCAGTTGGAAATTTAAATGAGAACAAGGAGACAGTCTGGAACCTCTTCACTGAGTGCCTTCCCTCAAAGATTTCATTACATTCATCTTTCCCCAGAGAGGAGTGGTTTACTGAGTGCACTAGGAAACATCCTTTCAACATTAATTATTGGAGTGGAAATCAACTTTATGTATATAAATGTTACGTAAAGTATATATAGTCTTATAACCATCAAGACTATGGTGGGTAATACTGCTAGAACTCACCTAGAAACAATACTTTAGGATTTAATCAAAGGAGTGTTTAAATGGTAATGCAGTGAAATCAGAGAAGTTGTAACAGGCATTCTACGTGTAAAGGACAGGATTCAGGGGATGTGTGAGAATCCATGAGCAGGTTTAGTTACAAAATCCAAAATGAGAGCAATGGTCATTCACAGAAATTCAGTATTGCAAGGGTCAAAACACAGAAATAGCAATCACAGAATATAAGGATCATAATTTACATGAATGTTAAAGTTGGAAAGTCTTTGCACTGACTGAATGTTTGAACTAGATATATATATATAGTCTGTAAACAAGAAGAGTTTGATCATTGATGAAGCAGGAGTTAGTATTAAGGAGAGGGGGACCACTGCTGGCGTAGAGGTGTAATGTCCTGGGTAGATGTGACAGCTTTGAGGAGTAATAGTCTTTACTTTGGTGTGGCCTTTTTCTTCCGATCAGCCCGAGTAGTATTTTACTGATAGACACAATGAAAGGAGATAGCAGGTGCACAATTTCAATCCATTTTTTTAGTGTGATAAAATTGTATTTTTTTAATTAATATGACAAATTCACCAGTTCCAATTAAAGAAAATTATTAAAACCCATTCATGGGATTGAAATACTATGTGGTAACTGAGACTCCTGGATGATAATGGGCTTCCTCAGGCTGATTACTTCTGAGTACAGGTTGGCATAATTCGTGATGACCAGTATGTATTCATGAAATAGTGACTCGATACACCCTGATTTTCTCAAGGGGACCAAGATCATGGGCAGTATGGAGTGAGTAGTCATTTTTGCAAAGAGATGGCAAGTAAGACACTTCTAACAAGATGGAGATGAAGCCATTAAGGATCCTATCTACAGATGGGTGACAAAGGAAAAAAAATCAATATAAAATGTTTTAGGAAGATGATGGCCACCATGCTTTAATGCCCCTTGGCATAGATTCTACAAGTTTCTGAAACTATACTGGAGGGACACATTTTTTCCAAAAAATATATTCCCTCAGTAGGTGTTTTGATGATGGTAGTGGTGAGTGCTGTCTAAAACTTTGGTCCAAAATCTCCCATAAGTGGACTTCGATCTGGTTACTAAGGAGATCATAGCATGTGATTTACATAATTTTCATTCTTATCAAACCATTCAATGAGTGCCCTGATGACCACACCCATCAGGATAGATATGTTTAGTCAGAATAACATTGTATTGATTTGCAATGGCCTTTCTCTGTAAGGGGACAACTAGACAGAAAACCAAGGCAGCAAAATGCCCCCTTTTCCTACAGCATTACAGGGCCACTGTTCTTTCCTTTAATTTGTCATCCATCTGTATTGTCTTTTTAGCACATCACCTTGCCAGTGTGTGAGTTTGCGCAAGTCCGCTTGATTATTAGGCATATAATGCATGGCCAGTCTATTATACTTTTGCTTAGCCTGAACAAAGCCAATTTTGATTGATGTTCTGAAAGAAATCAGATCAGATAAATTAGACATAATTCTTTCACATTTGGGGTTAGCTTCTTTATTTTTGTGCTTCAGACAAGGAACATTACCTGGGAATATGAATTTCTCCTTGCCAGTTCTAGCTCTGTGGCAACAGTGTCTTGAAGCTCCAGGCAAGCAACAGGAAGACTGGCACATTTGGCTAATCCAAATGTTGTGAGGCAAGATCTTTGCAGGCTCTTTGACTGTGACCCAGGAGGTAGAGAATTTTTTTTACCTGTTATCAGTGCATGAAATAAGTTAAACTTTGAAGTTAGCTCAAGGGTTAATTTACCGCCATGAGTATATTCCCCTGGCAAGCTTTGTCATAACCCTCAGTATCTTCTCCCAATATTCAGTTCAATTCAAGTTTATTTGTATAGTGCTTTTAACAGTGGACATTCTCACAAAGCAGCTTTAAATTCAAATTAAATTAAATCAGAATAAATTGTAAATGTGTGAATTTAACCCTAATGAGCAAGCCAGAGGCAACGGTGGCAAGGAAAAACTCCCTGAGACGATATGAATAAGAAACCTTGAGAGGAACCAGACTCAAAAGGGAACCCATCCTCATCTGAGTGACAACGAATAGTGCAATCATAAATAAATCCCTTCTAATAGTGTTATAGGTCCCCTGTGCAGGCCAGTGTGATAGGGAGCAAGGATGATTACTATTTTCCTCTCTTCTAACAAATAACTGTAACTGTAACATGTCCTCAGTCAGTGCCTGAGAGATACAACTCCTGCTTCACTTCCTACTGCACAGTGTTGCACAGTGGTATAAAGTATACACTCACTCACTCACTCACTTCCAGTAACCTGGCTTTATCCTGCTCAGGGTCACAGTAACACTGTGTAATGAACCATTTCATGTAGTGCCACAGACAGAAGGTCCCACAACACTCAGATAGTCAGTCACTCTGGAGGGGGCTTTATTTATATCCATACGAGGAATGGAAAACTTAGTGTTGTGTAGTTGAGAGACAGAGGGACTGTTAGTGTATGATATACAGTGCACCCCTTGCCCACTGCCTGGTACAGTGTATATAATGTGTCGAAATCTTTGAACTGCCAGTTGTTTTGCTTTATCAAAAGTGAGTGGTTGTTGAAAATAAATTTCTTGTTCTAGCATTTTTGCACGGATGTCCTACATCTAATGTGCTGCCAGTTACAACTCCTAATTGTAGCTTTACTTTGCATAACAAATTTTGCTGCTCATTTCATTATAATATGCATAAAGCTTATGGGTATTTCCTTTGCTGTTTTTTTGTGTTTTGCTCTTGTAGGTGCTGTTTGAGGGCCTCTAGCTGTGAAAAGATGGGCTGCTCAGTCCTGACATGCCTGGACCCTGCCTTGGTACTCTGTTAGTGATGAAGAGCTCCTCTACAATCCTACTCCTCACTCTATCTGTCCTGTGCACAGTTGAGGTGTGTAACCATCTCCAAGACCTAGTTAATAATTCAGACTTTCAGTTAGAATATATAATTACTAGGGGTGTAACAAAATTCAAAATTAAAAATCTGATTCCATACAGTACAGTGATGTCTTAATATGGTGCATTTTTTACAGTAAAAATAAGCATTGCCTGAATATTGTGCCTTAGGTTTTCACTGTCAATTAGCTAAAACATTCAACCTTATAAAATTATAATGACACAGTATAGTTTTATGTGATTCATTCAGAGTCAGCAGCTTGTAATGAAACAAAAGCTGTGCATTGGAAAGTAACAAAATTGAACATGGTTAATTAAACATTAGCTCTCTGGGTAAGCTTTAACTGGTGTGGCTCCCAAAGGTGGCTAAAGCATTTGGCTTTTTACTTCACATTCTGCTGTTAGAAAGTTACACTGTCAAAGTCAGGTAGCTCATGTGTGGTTTTTTCCCTGTTTTGAATCCTGCGTTCTTCAGTAAAGAACAGGGTCTCATATCTGCAGCTATTTCCCAGTCACCACTGTGATTTCTTTTAGTTGATTCAGGCAGGAAATGCTGTGTGTGTGTGTATGTGTGTGTGTCTTTGTGTTTTTTTAGTTGTGGTGATGTCAGTGCAGATACATGAACATACTGTATTTGTGGTATTATGGTACTTTTATATGGCAGATTCAGCATACTGCAATGTTTCAGTCCACCGCTTTTTGTTGTCATTGTTGTAACTTACCAGGAAACTAAAGTGCTCCCATACAGCAGACTTTAAAGATTTGGGGGAATCTTCCAGTTCCTGCTTGCTGATTTCATAGACATTGCTCTTTTTTTGAGCTAATACATTGGTACTCTAGGCACTCACCTAACTTTGTGCTTACGAGAACCTCTGTAGCCTACCCTGATTTGAGATAAAGAAAGGTGGGCTTGAATAAGTTTAAATGTTTAAAATGTGGGCTTGATTATTGTAAATGTTTATTACGCTTCATGAATAAAGGCTACTTTATTATGCAATCTATTGAATGTATTGTTCGACAGCTAGACGTGTCAACAAACGTGTAACTTAACTTACTTTTTGCCAACAGTACAAAATTACATGCCACATTGTTACACCCCTAATACCTATATGTCTATAATTATTGTGTTCCAGCATTATATTCCTAAAACATAGAAGTGTCCAGTTGTTTTTCCTTAAAATGTTAAATATGTAGAATGTCTGAAATATTAAATATGAATTCAACTTTATGCATTAAGTTCAAAACCATAATGTTGAATGTTGAATGATTCAGCCATTACACATTGAGTAAAATGTTTATAGCACATTAACTATATGTTATTGCATAATATGATATGTATTTTAGTGTGTGTTTGGGAGGACAATCGAGCACATGCTGCAGGAATGGGAAAGGTATCGGAATGAATGCATATCGAATATCAGCTCAGAACCAACCCCCTCAGGTACCCTACATCACATCCATTTTCACTACATGGCACATTTGTGAGTGGTGGTATATGTGGCTTTATAAACTTACAGAAAAAAAAACCTGAACTTACCTAATATAAGAGAAAATAAGCATCCTCATATGAGAAGCACCAAATATTTCAGGTTCTGAAGGATTAGAGTTCTAAAATAGTTGGCATTGTGTAATATCAAGATATAATAACCAAGACAATGTGGCCAAGTTCAATAAAATGGCATTTATTGAAACACAGTAAGAAGAAGCATTTGCGCTGAGTTTATGTTAATGTATTACTTTGTGAGATATGTGGCCATTAGAGGAGAGATATGGCAGAGAGTTTAAAGGTACAATGCATGGTGGATGGTAGAAAATATAACAATAGTTCCAAAGTGCAGTAATATTAATTTGAATAATATTACTGGCTTTGGAGCTTATTTATCTCCGTTAAAGAGAAGGTCACTGACTTATTAACTGTGTTAGTGAGGAGGGAGAGAGAGAGAGAGAGAGAAGACAGATACAAGAGAGAGGGATAATAGTCAGGAATCCCGTTGTCTAAATTTAAATACTAGCTGTTTTACCTACTGTTGAAATAAACTTGAAAGGTAAAAATAATGAACGTGTTGTTGTTTAGTGGAATTAGTCCTTGCAACACAGCGCAAATGCAAGACAAACATTTTACACTGATAAGACCACGAGCTTCCATTTCTGTGTGGCCTCACCATGTGACAGTCAGCCAAGAAAGAAAATGAGCAGCGGCTTGATCCTTTTACCGAGATGACATCAGTACATGTCCGGTAGCAGGAGGGACTCTCCTATCTGTTCATGCTTGGTACATACACATAAAAAATATACTCAAAGAAACAGGACATATTGTTTACTGAAGAACTCTCTTGCTTGCAAGTAATGGGTAGAAGCAGTGAAATACCTACAGTTAGTTTTTGACATTCCCATAATGCTATGGTATTATTCTGTTTAATTGCAGCACACTTTATCCTTTCCTCAGGTTTGTTCTGTATGCGCATGTTTGATCAGTTTGCTTGCTGGACAGATGGGCTGCCCAACACCACAGTCAAAGTGCCCTGTCCCTGGTATTTGCCCTGGTATGATCAAGGTACCTGCTATTGGCTAGTGCATTATGGTTTAATATGTTCAGTGTCTTTTTACCAGTAATATAAATAACAGTCTTTACCAGAATAAGACTTGGGTATAATAACTGAGTCATTTTATGTAATACATACATACATAATTCATACAGTGCGCAGTGGGTTTGTCCTAAGGGAATGTGGTCCAGATGGCCAGTGGCACACCAACAAAACAAGCCAAACCTGGAGAGACCACTCACAATGCAATGCAAATAGCAGCAACCACAAAGAACAGGTATTATTTCATTTTATGGTCATTTTACAAATAAAAAAAAATTGGACCAATTGTCAAATATATTTGCACCTTGCAGTCCAATCACAGTAATTCATCTTAAATGTTGCTGAAATATTAAACATGGATTGAACTACATGTGTTAGGACCAAATTAGGACCAGTGTTCCAGAACTTTAAAAGCATCATTACCATGTCATGTTCTTTTTCGCCAGAGGCTGACCATAATAGACATACAAAATGCCACATTACGCTAGTGAAATGGGCTGTGCCTGGCAAGATATGAAGCTGTGACATCAAAACAGTTTGCCCATAGCCTGTAGTCATTTCTTCCTCTTTCTGAATTAACTTCATTTCCCTTTAAACAACAAAAAAATACACATTTATATGTATATACATATACATGTATTTTCTTCCATTACACAATACACACTCTCTCTTCTCAAACTCTGCCAAATAAGATGGAGAATGTTGGTGGACAGTAATTTCCAGGTCATGCCACAGAATTTCAGTTGGATTTAAGTCTGGGCTTTGACTCGGCCATGTCAAAACACAAAGCTGCTTTGTCCATTCCTTTGTAATTTTTGCCCTTTGATTTGACTCATTGTCTTGTTGGAACATATATTCTCACTCTAAATGCAGATGTCTGGCTGACAGGAAAGGTGTTACCTGGGTGTTGGGCTGTATTAGGTTTGTGACAAACATTATGCTTTGGCTTCAGATCCAGTGGTTCAACTTTAGTCTCATCAGACCATAGAATAATTTCTAAAAGCTCTCAGACTTTCTAACATGGCCTTTCTCAGAAGTGGCTTCTTTGTGGCACTTCTCCCATCTGTGAAGAGCTGATGATATTGTTGAGGTCTCACAGGATCTCCTATTTCAGCCAATGAGCTCTATAACTTCTTCAGTGTTGTATCTACTCTCTTGGACAATTCTCTGACAATTACCCTTCATTTGTTATAATGGATTTCACAGTGCTCCTAAGAAGGTTCAAAGCTTTGCAGATCTTTTTTTAACCTTCTCCCACTTTTTCTGCCTAACAACTTCATGGGCAGTTCCTTGGTCTTCATGACAGCAAGGCTGATCTGTTCTGTCATTTTAGCTATGAGACCACACAAAGCCAGTGATCTTTATTGTGAAAGCATACTGGAAATGGGTGGATTTGAAATTAACAAAGGCATACTCTGTTTAACCTGTTTAGTGTGAGCTTGTGAAAATTAATTATGAGGACATCTAAATACTTTATTTTATTTCTGTAGAGGGTCATCTCAAAGGGAGCCAAAATGTATCCCGTTCTAATATACTTACACTTGATATATTTAAATTTTGCAATACAACAAAAAGAGAAATAATCTCTGGGGGCTGAATAATTGCCAAATGAATGCATTTGATAATGAAGCTTTAATAATTTAGATGAACCCTTTACTTAGTTGAATGTCTTTTTTTTTTTTCAGAAAAGACATTTGGCCATTTGAATGCATGCCATTTGAAGACATACTGTTTTTGCTTTTTGCTACAGGAGAAACAGGTACAGGTCCTAGCCTACTACAAGATGATGTACAAAGTTGGCTACTCTTTGTCTTTGGCCAGCCTCACTCTGGCTCTCTTCATATTACTTCTATTTAGGTAAGTCTAAACTGATTAAGTCTAGTCTGCTTAAATCTTATTTATGAAGGAAAGGATTAAGTCATCTTATCTATAACTGGAATGGGGATTGTCTATACAGAACATTTGACCAGCTACATCAGTATAGCTTGCCAATGTGACACTCAACAGTAAATACATAGTTAATCTTCATGTGGGTGTTCTGCATTAATTTGAGAATTAATTATCATTTGCGGTGTGCTAATGCATTAGAATAAATGCTAGTCAATACAACTGACATTGCCATTAGCAGCATGTAGTGCTACATAGTTTTTTTTTGTTTTTTGTTTTTTTTTAACATAAGTTTAGCACATTCTTTTAATGATTCTGCTGTCTTGCTGCTAAAGCCTCCAGCTATGAGGTAATATGTTTTGACCATGTGTAGTCAACCTCAGTGTTGTCATTCACAATGGCCATGGGTGCTAACAATGACATTATCTAATAGGGTCATTTTTGGTTATGGCTACATTCACTAATGGTGTTGTGTTCTTCTATGAAAAACAACCAGTAGCTCCGTGTTCTGTGACTATAAACATAGCTTTAACATACATACATATATATATGTGTATATATATATATATATATATATATATATATATATATATATATATATATATATATATATATATATATATATATATATATACACTGCTCAAAAAAATTAAAGGAACACTTTTTAATCAGAGTATAGCATCAAGTCAATTAAACTCCTGGGATATTGATCTGGTCAGTTAAGTAGCAGAGGGAGTTGTTAATCAGTTTCAGCTGCTTTGGTATTAATGAAATTAACAACAGGTGCACTAGATGGGCAACAATGAGACGACCCCCAAAACAGGAATGGTTTTACAGGTGGAGGCCACTGACATTTTTTTCCCTACTCATCTTTTCTGACTGTTTTTCACTAGTTTTGCATTTGGCTAGGGTGAGTTTCACTACTGGTAGCATGAGGCGATACCTGGACCCTACAGAGGTTGCACAGGCAGTCCAACTCCTACAGGATGGCACATCAGTACGTGCCATTGCCAGAAGGTTTGCTGTGTCTCCCAGCACAGTCTCAAGAGCATGGAGGAGATTCCAGGAGACAGGCAGTTACTCTAGGAGAGCTGGACAGGACCGTAGAAGGTCCTTAACCCATCAGCAGGACCGGTATCTGCTCCTTTGTGCAAGGAGGAACAGGATGAACACTGCCAGAGCCTACAAAATGACCTCCAACAGGCCAGTGGTGTAAATGTCTCTGACCAAACAATCAGAAACAGACTTCATGAGGGTAGCCTGAGGACCCGACGTCCTCTAGTGGGCCCTATGCTCACTGCCTGACACCGTGGAGCTCGATTGGCATTTGCCATTGAACACCAGAATTGGCAGGTCTGCCACTGGCACCCTGTGCTTTTCACAGATGAGAGCAGGTTCACCCTGAGCACATGTGACAGACGAGAAAGGGTCTGGAGAAGCCGTGGAGAACGTTACGCTGCCTGTAACATTGTTCAGCATGACCGGTTTGGTGGTGGGTCAGTGATGGTCTGGGGAGACATATCCATGGAGGGACACACAGATCTCTATAGGCTAGACAATGGCACCCTGACTGCCATTAGGTATCGGGATGAAATCCTTGGACCCATTGTCAGACCCTACGCTGATGCAGTGGGTCCTGGGTTCCTCCTGGTGCACAACAATGCCCGGCCTCATGTGGCTAGAGTATGGAGGCAGTTCCTGGAGGATGAAGGAATTGATACCATTGAATGGCCCCCACGCTCGCCTGACCTAAATCCAATAGAACACCTCTGGGACATTATGTTTCAGTCCATCCGACGCCACCAGGTTGCACCTCAGCCTGTCCAGGAGCTCAGTGATGCCCTGGTCCAGATCTGGGAGGAAACTCCCCAGGACACCATCCGTCATCTCATTAGGAGCATGCCCCGACGTTGTCAGGCATGCATACAAGCACGTGGGGGCCATACAAACTACTGAGTACCATTTTGAGTTGCTGCAATGAAATTTCAACAAAATGGACTAGGCTGGTGCATCATTTTTTTCACTTTGATTTTCGGGGTGTCTTTGAATTCAGCTCTCTGTAGGTTGATAATTTTCATTTCCATCAAACGATGTGGCATCCTTTCGTTCCAACACATTACCTATATATACATTACATATATATATATTAACACAGTAAAAACAGCAATTCAATTCAATTCAATTTTATTTGTATAGCGCTTTTAACAATGGACATTGTCACAAAGCAGCTTTACAGAAATAAATGGATTCACAAAAATATATTGTAAATATTTAAATTTATCACTGTGAATTTATCCCTAATGAGCAAGCCAGTGGCGACGGTGGCAAGGAAAAACTCCCCGAGATGATATGAGGAAGAAACCTTGAGAGGAACCAGGCTCAAAAGGGAACCCATCCTCATCTGGGTGCAACGGATAGTGCAATTATAAATAAATCCCTTCTATTGTGTACTATATGGACAAATAGTGCAATTGTGCAACCAATAAATTCATCACAGTATTTGCAAGAGGTCCGGCTGGTTAAAATCTATCCACTGTCCACTGATGGAGTCCTGAGTACGAAGCTGCTCGTGGCAACTGCAGCCCCAAAGCCACTACAGCAATCGCAGTCCCAAGCCATTACAGTACAGCTCCCCATATGTGATCCCCAAGCCATCTCCACAGCCCCCAGGTGGCACCATCCCCAGCAATCCAAACAGTTCTTCAGGCAGTCCATATGGGGCCACCCCCAGCAGCAGTGAGCGAACTCAACCGATGAGAACTCCAACCAGAAGTAGGGCATCAGGATGGGTCAGGCAGCGAGGAGGAGCAGAAGGGGTCAGGATCACTGGCATCACTGGCATCTCAGAAGTAGCATGTGTAGCTCGACAGAGAGTGAGGAAGAAAGAGAGATGGAGAGAAAGGAAGAGATTGTTAGGTGAGCTTTTGTCCTCTAATGGTTAAGCACGATGTACTTTGCATGCAGAGTGCAAGCAGGGACTCCGGCAAGACTAGCTATGACAGCATAACTGAAAGGGAGAGCCAGAAGCTAACACAGACATGAGGGCACCCTGGGACATAAGGCAGCCAGCCACTCCACCGTCGACAAACCTGAGTGAACGTGTGAGAGTGGGGGGGCGACAGCATCCAAACATCCCATTTCACCACAACACTCTATGCCTGTGAAACCCTCCAGACCTGCCCCTGTACCTAAGAAAACTATTCACAAAAGGCTTGACTAAACAAATATGTTTTCAGCCTAGACTTAAACACTGAGACTGTGTCTGAGCCCCGAACACTAAGTGGAAGGCTGTTCCATAACTGTGGGGCTTTGTATGAGAAAGCTCTACCCCCAGCTGTAGCCCGCATTATTCGAGGTACCAACAAATAGCCTGCATCTTTTGATCTGAGTAGGCGTGACGGATCATAAAAGACCAAAAGTTCGCTCAGGTACTGTGGCGCGAGACCATTTAGTGCTTTATAGGTCAATAGTAGTATTTTATAATCAATACGAAATTTGATTGGGAGCCAATGCAGTGTGGATAAGATAGGGGTGATGTGGTCATATCTTCTGGTTCTAGTAAGGACTCTCGCTGCTGCATTCTGGACTAACTGGAGCTTGTTTATGCATCTACTGGAACATCCAGACAGTAAGGCATTACAATAATCCAACCTAGAGGTAACAAAAGCATGAACTAATTTTTCTGCATCGTGTAGTGACAATATATTTCTTATTTTAGCAATATTTCTGAGATGAAAGAAAGCAATCCTAGTTATATTATCTACATGAGCTTCAAAAGAAAGACTAGAGTCGATAATCACACCAAGGTCTTTTACTGCTGCACATGATGAAACAGAAAGGTCATCCAGAGTTATTATGTAATCAGAAAGCTTACTTCTAGCTGCATGTGGTCCTAGTACAAGTACTTCTGTCTTGTCAGAATTAAGTAAGAGAAAGTTAATAAGCATCCAGTTTCTAATGTCTTTTACACATTCCTCAACTTTATTAAGCTGGTGTCTGTCATCTGGCTTTGCTGAAACATACAACTGTGTGTCATCAGCGTAACAGTGGAAGCTAATACCATGCTTACGAATAATTTTGCCCAGAGGTAGCATATATAAAGAAAAGAGCAGTGGGCCTAAAACAGAGCCTTGCGGAACACCAAACTTTACCTTAGCATGAGAAGAGAAGTCACCATTTACGTATACAAACTGATAACGATCAGTCAAATAAGACCTGAGCCAGGAAAGGGCTGTTCCCTTAATGCCTACTACATTTTCTAGTCTATTGAGGAGAATAGCATGATCAATGGTATCAAAAGCTGCACTAAGGTCAAGCAGCACCAGCAAGGAGACACAACCCTGATCAGAGGCCAGTAGTAAGTCATTTACAACTATTACCAGTGCTGTCTCTGTGCTATGATGAGGCCTAAATCCTGACTGATACATTTCATGAATGTTATTCCTATGTAAGTATGAGCATAGCTGCTGTGCTACAACCTTTTCAAGGACCTTGGAAATAAAGGGGAGGTTTGATATTGGCCTGTAGTTGGACAGTTGACAGGGATTGAGGTCAGGTTTTTTAATCAGGGGCTTGATAACTGCTAATTTAAAAGATTTAGGTACATAGCCAATGCTAAGGGAAGAATTGATTATCTTTAAAAGAGGTTTGATTGTTTCAGGAATTATCTGTTTGAGGAAACAAGTAGGTAAAGGATCTAGCATACAGGTTGATGATTTTGATGATGAAATTAGTGAAATTAGTTCAGTCTCTTCAAGGGGACTAAAGCGTTGTAGTTGTTTATCTAATATTATCATATTATCATCTACAGGGTTAGTTATAGAACTGTCCGGTTTTAAATTAATAGTCTGAATTTCTAGCCTGATATTTTCAATTTTACCATTGAAAAAATTCATGAAGTCATCGCTGCTATATAATGATTGTGTGCGTGTTTCTATTGTGGTCTTATTCCTAGTTAATTTTGCTACAGTATTAAATAAGAATCTAGGATTATTTCTGTTATCTTCAATTAGGGTGGAGAGATACATTGATCTAGCAGCACTAAGAGCTTTCTTATAGCTCAATAGGCTCTCCTTCCATGCTATTTGAAATACTACCAAGTTAGTTTGACGCCATTTACGTTCTAGTTTTCGAGTGGTCTGTTTTAAAGTTCGTGTGTGATCGCTATACCAGGGTGCTAGCTTTTTCTCCCTAATTATTTTTCTTTTAAGTGGAGCTACCTTATCTAGCGAGTTGCAGAACGTTGATTCTAAACATTCAGTTGCCTGGTCAAGTTCTTCGGGATCAGACGGTGATCCAATCATGGTTGATAAATCTGGGAGATTACTGATAAAACTCTGTGCAGTTGTTGACGTGAACGTACGTTTGACACGGTGACGTGGCAAGGTGCATATACTATGATTAATACACATTTTAAATGAGATGAGGTAATGATCTGAGATAGCTTCAGACTGTGGACATGAGACTATATTTTCTATATTTAATCCGAATGTTAGTATTAAATCAAGAGTGTGACCACCACTATGGGTGGGTCCTATTACATTCTGATTAACCCCTACAGAATCTAGAATGGACACAACTGCTGTTCTCAGAGGGTCATCTGGATTATCAAAATGAATATTAAAGTCTCCAACAATTAATGCCTTGTCTAAAGAAACAACCAGGTTAGAGATGAAATCCGCAAATTCACACAGGAATTCAGAATATGGCCCTGGGGGTCTGTAAATAATAATTACTGGAATCACCTGGGTAGACTTATTTTTAGTGGCTACGTATGTTATGTTAGAATAAAGAACTTCAAATGCGTTGAATTTATGACTAGGTTTTTGTGTGACGGCTAGATTATCATTATAAATGACTGCGACGCCTCCTCCTTTGCCAGTTAGACGGGGCTGATGTATGTAACTGTACCCGGGAGGACTAGCTTCATTTAATGCTACAAACTCGTTTGGTTTAATCCACGTTTCTGTTAAACACAGTACATCAAACTCCTGATCAGTAATGGTTTCATTAACAATAAGCGCTTTAGACGTAAGAGATCTAATATTCAACAGTCCTAGCTTCAGATCAACGGTGCTGGCTATGCATTCGGTATGGTTTAATTTTATGTTAATTAGATTACTAAAACAAACTGTCTGAGTATGTCTATAATTTTGTTTAGCTCGGGGAACAGACACAGTCTCAATACGGTGGAACCTAAGTGACGACTCAGTGCAGCTAGCAGACGGTCGGTTTAGCCTGCTTGTCTGCTCCCTGGCCTTGGCCCTGGATTGTCACCGATTAACTAGGCCTGTTCTGAGACTATGTGCTATGCTGCAAGAAATGAAAGCAGCACCTTCCCGAGTGGGATGGACACCGTCCCGCCCTAACAGGCCAGCCTTGCCCTCAAAGTTAGTCCAATTATCTATAAAGCCCACATTGTTTTCGGAGCACCACCTGGACATCCAGCAGTTCAGCGACCATAACCTGCTGTAAGCTACATCGCCATGCCGCATTGGGATGGGGCCAGAGCATATTACAGCATCGGACATCGCCTTCGCTAATTTACACACCTCTACCAAGTTAATCTTAGTAACCTCAGACTGATGAAGGCGTATATCATTAGCTCCTACATGAATAACTATCTTTGAGAACCTGTGCTTGCCTAAGACCCTAAGATTACCTGCTATGTCCGGCGCCCTGGCTCCCGGTATACACCTAACTAAAGCAATAAATTACTAGGATATGCCAGGCAGCTGAGACTGCTGCAGGTAATGCTTTTATTTAAGATGACGATCAGCAAACAGATCCAGTACACACTTAACATAAACATGGTCAAGTACAGGCAGAGGGTCAGGCGATTTGCAAACAAGATATTCAAGGCAAAAACTGAATCACAGCAAAACAGAGAAACAAACCAGATCAGAAACCAGAATCAGGAACATGGGATAAACACTCGGTAGGTCAGATGTGTTAACAGAGCTGAGTGAATACTTCACAATGAGTGAATGTTCAAAGTCTCTGTTTATAGGGTGTATGGATGATTGAAACCGGGTGCGCTGTATCAGTAGTCAGGTTAGAGTGAATTTGTCAAAGTGTGAGGCGGGTGGGTGTTGTTGCCCGCAGTGGCCAACAGTGTGCTCTGGGGAATGGAGTCTGATGCTGATTATGGCACTGACATGACAGGAAACCACTATAACAAGAAAAATGTTGTGAATAATTAAACAAGTCATTATTCCATCCTGTTAATATTTCATTATACAAAATGGGTCCATGAAGCATTAATGAATGTTAAGAGGTTATAATTAATGAATGTTAAGAGGTTATGAATAGATTATTGATTCTTTAGCTATGTAACAGTAGCTTTTGTAGCTATGTAACAGTATAATTGTCATGCACAGAAATGATAGTTGTTTTCTGTTTTGTTACTGTAGTAAATAGAGGTTTAATAAGAGACCCTATCTGACCAAAACTTTAGCCTTATTTTATAATAACTGAAACATGATTATAGATTATAATTCAGTCTTTTTGACTGTAGTGAAATGGTTATTTTTGTGTATGCTCTATCACAGGAAACTCCATTGCACCCGCAACTACATCCACGCCAACCTGTTTGCTTCTTTCATCCTACGTGCCGTGTCCATCTTTGTACGTGATGATCTTCTAGAAAAACACATTCATGACATCCAAGACAGCAGTGACTTGCCCCGTGTTCTCAGTGACCAGGTCTCGGCAAATATGCCCACTGATGGGTGTGCACACATACATGGCCACAAACATATACAATACACAGGAAATTTAAGCTTTTTTTTTTTATTTGAGTGACATAGCCAAAACTAAAGACTTATTCTAAAATTGCAACAAAGACAGTCATACATTTAGTACTAACTGATGGTCCATCTGACCATTAAAGTTTACATATGTATAAAGAATTACCATCAATTTGAAATGGTGCTCAAAGGCCTTTAACACTCATTTGCTAGTTTGAGGTATAAAATTACAATCTACATATTACAGCACTTTAATAGAAGCATGACATATGACTAGCCAGTACACAAAATAATTGTTTAACATCTTTAAGTTAACGGTTTTTATTTGCTAATAATTCATTATTAGCAAAAATCATTTTTAAACTCAGATCAGATCTTTAGACACTATGTGATACCTGCATCCTTCGTTTTCAAATGGTATGTTGTTAATGCCAATGGAGTAATATTTTATGACCATTTGGGGTAATTAACTATCAAGGGGTCAACAGGTTACCTCATATACTATATGGCCAAAAGTATGTGGACATCTGACCATGACATGCACGTGTGCTTGTTCAACATGCTATTCCAAAGGCATGGGATTAATAAGGAATTGCCCATCCCTGTGTTGCTATAACAGCCTCCACTGTTCTGGGAAAGCTTTCCACTAGAATTTGGAATGTTGCTTATGGACTTCTCTTTGTGCTCAGGGGCAGTGTCATGCCAGAACATGTTTGAACTAGGCCCCTTATTTCCAATGAAGGGAACTTGTAATGCTAAAGCATAAAGACATTGTAGACAATGATGTGCCTCTTTATGGCAAAGGTTGGGAAGCCCCACATGTCGGGGTCATGGTTAGGCATCCACATACTTTTGGCCAAATAGTGCACATCCTCATGCTTCATTGACCGTCAAGTGAAATCTTACAGCACCTTGACCCTCAAATCTTTACAACTGTGTTTTGCCTACAGGCACTGTTTGGCTGCCGCATAGCCCAAGTGGTAATGCAATACTGTGTGGGAGCCAACTACTTCTGGTTGCTAGTGGAGGGCCTGTACCTCCATAACCTTCTGGTACTCCTTGTGTTCTCTGAGAACAGCTACTTCTGTGGTTACCTTGCCCTCGGCTGGGGTCAGTACCATTTTGGCTGCAGAGGATTTTGGCAATTGGTATAGATGTGTAGCATTACTCTTACTCCAGTTAGTTACTGATTATTAGTTCAACAATCAACAATTATAAACTCAAATAAATCCTTTAAGAGTTATAAAAGCTATATACAGTCAGGTCCAGACGTATTTGGACAATGACAGAGTTTTTGTGATTTTTGCCTTTATACACCACCACAATGGATTTGAAATAAAACAGTCAAGATGTGATCGAAGTGTAGAATGGGTTTTGTAGAAGGGGTTTTTCTTCACCAAGGAAAGGATTCTGCGATCATCCACTTTAGTTGTCTTCCGTGGTCTTCCAGGCCTTTCGATGTTGTTGAGCTCACCAGCGCTTTCTTTCTTTTTAAGATTGTACCCAACTGTTGATTTGGCCACACCTAAGGTTTTTGCTGTCTCTCTTATAGATTTATGTTGTTTTTTCAGCCTAATGATGGCCTCCTTCACTTGCATTGCGATGTCTTTGGACTTCATATTGGTAGCTCCAGTCGAACAGCTGCCAAATGCCAACTCAATACCTGATATCAACTCCAGACCTTTTATCTGCTTCATTTGTCTTGAAGTAACGAGGGAATGGACTGCACCTGGTCAATTAACTTCTTGTCAGACAATTGTCCAAATACCTTTGAGCCCCTGAAAATGGAAGTACTTTTCTTAAAATGGCTGTAATTCCTCAATGGTAAATGCCATATTTTTGTGGAACCTCTTAAAATAAAGCTGAAAGTCTACACTTTGATCACATCTTATTGGTTTAATTCAGAACCATTGTGGTGGTGTATAAAAACTCTGTCATTGTCCAAATTCTTCTGGAACTGACTGTATATATATATATATATATATATATATATATATATATATATATATATATATATATATATATATATATATATATATATACATACATACACTGATCAGACATTAAACCACCTGCCTAATATTGTGTAGGTCCCCGTTGTGCGATCAAAACAGCTCTGACCCCTTGAGGACTCCACAAGACCTCTGAAGGTGTTCTGTGGTATCTGGCACCAAGACGTTAGCAGCAGATCCTTTAAGTCCTGTAAGTTGTAAGGTGGGGCCTCCATGGATCAGACTTGGTTGTCCAGCACATCCCACAAATGCTCGATAAGATTGAGATCTGGGGAATTTGGAGGCCAAGTCAATACCTTGAACTCTTTGTCATGTTCCTCAAACCATTCCTGAACAATTTTTGCAGTGTGGCAGGGCACATTATCTTGCTGAAAGAGGCCACTGCCATTAGGGAATACTGTTGCCATGAAGCGGGTCTGCAACAATGTTTAGGTAGGTGGTAGGTGTCAAAGTAACATATACATGAATGCCTGGACCCAAGGAAGGAGCATCACACTGCCTCAGCTGGCTTGCCTTCTTCCCATAGCGCATCCTGGTGCCATCTCTTCCCTAGGTAAGTGATGCAAACGCACCCGGCCATCCACATGATGTAAAAGAAAACGTGATTCATCAGACCAGGCCACCTCCTTACATTGCTCCATGGTCCAGTTCTGATGCTCACGTGCCCATTGTAGGCATTTTCAGCGGTGGACAGGGGTCAGCATGGGCACTCTGACAGGTCTGTGGCTACACAGCCCCATACAAAGCAAGCTGCGATGCACTGTGTGTTCTGACACGTTTCTATCATAGCCAGCACTAACTTTTTCAGCAATTTGTGCTACAGTAGCTCTTCTGTGGGATTGGACCAGGCGGGCTAGCCTTCGATCCCCACGTGCATCAGTGAACCTTCGGTGCCCATGATCTTGTTCAACAGTTCACCGGTTGTCCTTCCTCGGACCACTTTTGGTAGGTACTAACCACTGCATACCAGGAACACCCCACAAGACCTGTCATTTTGAAGATGCTCTGACCCACAATTTGGGCCTTGTCAAAGTCGTCAGATCCTTACACTTGCCCATTTTTTATGCTTCTAACACATCAACTTCTAGAACTGACTGTTCACTTGCTGCCTAATATCATAATATATATTCTAATGTACCTAATATATATATTCAGTTTACCTCTCAGTGGTTTTAATGTTATGGCTGATCGGTGTTTGTGTGTGTGTGGGCGTGTGTGTGTGTATATATATACATATTATATATATATATATATATATATATATATATATATATATATATATATATATATATATACGTGTGTGTGTGTATTATATATTAAAGCATTTATTTGGAACCTTGCAGAGTGATATAATTTCTTTCCTCAGTTGCTCCTCTACTTTATGTGGTACCATGGATAGTAATGCGCCACCTGTATGAGAACACACGGTAAGCCTTATCAGCTGTGTTAAAGAAACACTAATGTATACTCTTATATTTTAAAGCCTGCAAACAAATAATATCTTTGTCAAGGTGCTGGGAGATTAATGAAAACATGGTGCATTGGTGGATTATTCAAGCTCCTATCCTCCTGGCTATTTTCGTAAGTGTTTGTTAAATATTCTTTATATTGATGCAGCTTAGTATCATACACACCTTAATCAGACATACTCATATAATAATCTTTGGCCCCAAATCACCTGAAAATGTTATTTTATAAATGTTATTATATAGCAACATTATGATGCCAATCCTCTAATTTGATAGGACAAGCGACATTCCAAGAATGCTGATATTTAGTATGACAGCACTGGTCTATTTCAGTGTTTGTATTACTCCACTGTGTTCAAGACATAAAAAAATCCAATTTTAGCAATAGTTTATTACATTGAAACAGTTACTGCACTTACTACTGGCTGTCAGTCAGTCTGTAGACACAACACCCTATCCTATGGATGGAGCAAAAATAAACAAACTCTTTGGCCATATTATGACATACTCAATATTAATTACTTGTTTATAGAACTGTTGCATAAAAGCATATAAAAATATATAGTATTATAATATATACATATATAAAAGCATATAAGCTGAATATCAGTATGACTGATTACCTGTGGCACTTGGCCTGCAGCCTTGTGCCTGTGGCTGAATCACGACCGCGCTGATATTCACTACAGCACTTGTGCTCGTGCAATATTGCTTAATTGTTTTAAGTAAATAATGATGTTCCTTTAGATATCTTTCTTGTATAGCTTTTCTGGGCTTAGTACCAAATTATATCAACTTAATATATTATAACGTAGTATAACGTAAGTGAGTTAGTAGCCTGGTACTAATAGTTAGCTTCTACTTTATACTGTACCTACACTACGGTTAATACGATACAATTTTGAAGATCTTACTTTCCTTGTGCATTCTGATAAATGTGATATATTGCAGGTAAACTTTTTCGTTTTCATAAGGATCATACAGATGCTTGTCTCCAAATTAAAAGCACACCAGATGAGATATACAGACTATAAATTCAGGTAAGACCACATGCATTATGGAATTTATATTTATAACTACACTTCTTGATTCTACATATTGAAGGTTATGTTCTTAATTAGTAAACATAGGCTGCTTTCTTGCTTAATCTTGTACGTGTAAAAATCATATCATCAGTAGTACAAGTTGGTATACTTAACATCTCTCCTGCTTCATAAATAATAAAGATACTGTTTATCATGTTGCTGTAATCATGCTGCTCTTATTAGTTTTCTATTCAACCTTGTGCAGAATCTTTAATAAAATAAACTTTTGACTAGGAATCTCTGTAAACCTGTAACGGTTACTTGGTATTAAATTGTAATTAATTAAAATCTAAGTAACATTCACTTAACAGCTTCATTCTTTAGAACAAGAATCAAAAGGTATTTGGTACTTGATTCACCTTTGGTTTTAAAAAATTGTTTAAAACATTTCCATTTGTGTCTAAAATTATAATAAATATGTTTATTGTTGAACATAATTATGAATGCATGAATGAATGAATGAATGAATGAATGAATGAATATGTATCATTTTAAGGCAGTCATTTGCTCTTATCCTAAGGGGCAACAGTACAATAGGAATAGAAATTGGACTAGACTAAAAAATGTGTTTGGGTCTTTAGATTGGCCAAGTCTACCCTGACCCTCATACCCCTACTGGGAATTCATAAGGTGGTGTTTTCTGTGGTAACATTGGAACCAAATGATGATCTACTACATAACATCTGGCTCTTCTTCGAGCTCTTCTTCAACTCATTTCAGGTACAGCTGAGGCTTGTATTTACAGTACATGGTCTAGTATATGATATGCTTTTGCTGAAAGAAATGATGGACACCTGACACGTTTAAGTGGTTGCTCTGTTCTTTGATCCTCTGCAGGGTTTTCTGGTGGCCATTTTATACTGTTTTGTGAATAAAGAGGTAAGAAACAACAGACACACAAAGATGTATGTAGAGTCCTAAAAGGATTAAAAGGGTTAGCCATTACACATTTTCCTCGGTGCTCAGAAGGTTGAATGGGATTGATATTAAAATATACACTGGGGTCCAAAAGTCTGAGACCAGTAGGGAAAATGCTTCTGTTTTGCATTCTTTTCTAATTTAATACAACAATTTTCATTACAAATTATACTATCAACAACAACGTGAGTGAAAAGTAGAATCTTTGGAATATTTACATGAATTTTGGAGTTTCTTTGTATTTGGTATGTCCCCTTTGGCATGGACTCCATGAGTTTCTGCAAAACCTTAAGATCCATTTTAGATTAAATCCAGTGGACTGTCATCTGAACACAAGCTACCTTTTGTACACTGCAGTTAACATGGGCAATATCACAAATTTGTTTAAATTTACATAGTGAGCTAGAAATAGTGCAGAATCCCAGATTTTCAGTGTGGTCTCAGAGTTTTGGACTATTCGTATAATTAATTCATATATTAATGAAAGACTCATCCGTCCTTTCTGTGAGCCCTCATGCCCTGTGGATGGGGTGCATTGTCATGCTGGCAGAGACCAATCCCATCAGGATGGATATAAATGTTTCCTCATAGGATAAATGTAATCAATCAGAGTATCTTTGTATTGATTTGCTGTGACAGATGGACCCAACCCAAGCCAGCAAATGCCTCCCAAAGCACACCAGAGCCACTGGTTTTCTTTTAAATTGTCAGCCATCCATATACGAATACTATACTACAAACACTATGAATAATATTATTACATCAATTTTTCTGTCCCACAACCTATTGTTTTTGTCCTGTATTTAAGTAGGCTTAAAAACAAGATTAAAATAGAGAAGTACAAGTAATCTTTCTATAGTTCAACCCTCCCTCTCCATCCTTTTTCTAATCCCAGGTGCAGTCAGAAATTAAGAAAAAGTGGCATCGTTGGAAGCTAGGAATTAGCACCATGGATGAACAACGTACCAGCAGCACCCACATACTACAGGGGGCTACTGGACTTCAAGACCTCAAAGATCACCCGGGCCAGCTGGACTGTGCTGAGGAGAGTAGCATCCACCTGAGCATGGACCCTCTTCCGGCCTCCACACATATTCCCCTCCATCGGCATCATCACCCGGGAGCAAAGAAGGGCAAGGCATATTGTTATATTTCAGCCCATAAGCAAGTGCTGAATGGATTAGACACACCAGCACTGGGCCATTGTGAACTTGATGGAGTCAATGGATATACTGATAGCTACTGCTAAGGCTTAGGACCATGCGGAAATAGATATCTTCATGATGTCTATAAAGACTTTCAGAGGCATACAAAATTGAAGCTGAATGTAACTTAAATTTTGTAAAGAGGGCTTTTAAATCATTGTCATTTACTGAATGAACCTCTACGGTGTGCTATTTTTAGATGAACTTTTATCTGAACACCAGCAACCTGGAGGACCAACGGAGCAGTGTGAAATCTTCAACTTTTTCTAGTTTAAAAAGACTCAAAAATAGGACGGTCTAAATTAAAATATACCAAATCGATTGATGTGACTGTTAGTCCCCTTGTGTTTTGTTATTTTCTACCTCTTTACGGTTTTGGACAACAGTGATATTACCTGTTCTGTGGTAATGTGGACCATCTCTCTGGACACAACAGTGATGTCTAATAAAAGATCACAATTTTCATAGAAATGATTTGTTCCAGAAAAAGAAAAAAAGATTGTAATATGTGAAGTGTACACAGGTAAAAGACATATAAGCTGTTTATGATGATAAATAGTTCACCACAAGTCATAAAATGTTCACCATGTTTACACAGTTTAGTTTATAAAAATGGGCTAGTAGTTCTAAATGTTATATGTCATCAGGACTCCCTGACAGTTAAATATGCTAAATATGGTACCACCAAGTCATTACATTCATTTTATTGCTAATATTGTTTAATGAATAATGCAAGTTATTACATAAATATTATTATAACAGCTTTGGCAGGAGGTGTGATCAGTGAGATTTTATACCTATAACATGTAATATAAACATTTATCTACAGTCTTAACTGCACATATACAACTTACAGAAGTGCTTTGTAGTCTCCATCAAAAAGACATCCTATTTATTATACCACAGCTTTTCAAGCAGTTTAGCAGCACTACTGGGCTGAGCCATTAATAATATATTTCACCAAAAAAGAGACAGGAAGTATATTTTGGACTGGGATGCTGACTGCAATTAACCAAAATGGAAGTGACACTGTTTGTAGAACACAATTGTTGTGCTATATCACGGATTCTACTTTTTTTAAAGTATCACTAAACAAATTCACAGAGAAATTAATCTAATTAAAATAAAAAATTGTGACCGGTATGACAAAACCATTAATGTTCGTCCAAAACCTTTCATTTCTGAGACATTTGTACTTTTATTTGCCTCATTATTAAATAAGGTTAACTGCCTGACCCTAAATATTGTGATGCCTTCATGTTTTTGATTAGAGAATGGCATCTGAATGTTTTATTTATTAACCACCCATTGTAGGTTTATTGAATGTTATGCTGATTCTGAATTTTCTACATAAAGTATGTAATGAGGATACAGCACACACCAGTCATGGGAAGGAAATCAACTGTGTTACACATCTTTAGTACAATGTCACTTGAGATTCTGTTCATTTCAGAACAAATGTCTTCATGGAAAATTGTCAAAAAAGATAAAATAAAGGTTGGTGTTGTCAATCTTGTGCTTATACAGTATAATAGATGTGTCAGATGTGTGTATTCGAATCCATTATTGGTACCCAAGCTTTTGCTGTTGAGACTTATTACGTTCATCAAAATATAAATTAATATTAACTAGAATATAAACATAAATGATGTACTTATGACTCTAAATATGGATGTGCGTATTAACAGAATGCTGTTTTAGAAACGCCAACAAATATCTGCGGTTTTAATATACTTAATTTGATTAACAAATTAATCAAGTTGAATGATGGATTATGTAAGGACTTTTCATGAGAAAGTTCTCAGGTTTGTTTCTGAGCCCAAGTTTGCAAACTGTCACATACTTGTATGTGACTGTAACTGTTATAAATGTAAGAAATACAAGTGCAACAGAGTACAATTTCATTATCTATAATCTATAAAATACTCACAATTAAAATGAGATCATACATCATACAAGTACATACATATGCAGAATATCTATAATCATAATGAATCAAAAGGTTCATAATTTTTACTTGAAAATGAAACGAGACTTAGTACCCTGAACTGTGAATCAGTTTCGGCACTTTATACAGAATACCTTATACTATTTGTCTCGGGTTAATGGCCTCATTACACCTAAAAACAGGAGCAAACAGCTTAGGCTGGCATCTTCTGTAACGCTTGATGAGATTGGAGAATATAGACCAAGGAATCTCCTGAATATACAATCTCTATAGAGCCTCAGGGTTCCTAGGTCCTCCTTTTCAGCTCACCCCATAGTTCAATTCAAGATTCAAGATTCAAAGAACTTTATTAATCCCAGGGGGAGATTGCTTTGCCATGTTACAATTGCTCTCAAGAAAGAAAGAAAGAAAGAAGGAAAGAAGGAAAGAAAGAAAGAAAGAAATATATACCTATACAGTATATATATACAAAAATGAAAAAAGTAAATCAATAAATTAAAAATGAATAAGTAAACATATAAATAATGATGTAGAACTGTACCAGTGAAGACGATAGTTTAGATCAGGTGTGAAGTTAATTGAAGTGCAATGGAATGACAAATGTTGAGTATGATAAGTCCAGTGTGGTAACGGTAATTAAGTACAGTAGTTATATAGTATGTATTGCACACTAATCTTAGTATTAATAATAGGCAGTAATAATAAGTTTGTACTGCACATGAAAGTCCCTTATTGCACATGAATTGAACATGTATTGCATATGCATTACACATGAAAGTCCCAGCACTTATAGAGAGGAGTTGTACAGCTTGATGGCCACAGGGATAAAGGATCTTCTGAAGCGCTCAGTGGAACACTTGGCAGTGATCAGTCTCTGGCTGAACGTGCTCCTCTGGTCGACCAGCACACTGTGTAGTGGGTGTCAACCTTATTGACATTTTAATTGAGCAGGCACAGAGAGAAGCAGAGGAGCGTGAGCGGCTGCTTATACAGGAGGCAGAGGCACGGCGTCAGCAGGCATATTTTATGGAGGGCCTTCTGGCCACAATGAACAAGCTGGTGGCAGGTGCACAGCGCCCACGTGAACCTACTCTGGACTAGCCCTAGAAATGTTTTACCACTTTCTTTTTTTTTACATTTGCACATTGTTGTTTTTTTGGGTTTTTTTGCATTTTTTTTTGCTCTGTTTGTATATATGTGTTAGATTGTCTATTCAAAGAGAGACCATATTTCTATTTGACATTTGTTTATAAAGGTAAAGTGTGAAAAAAGATGTTTCACTTTATAATTCGCACATTGTTGTTTAAGTTTTTTTTAACTGTTTGTACATATATTTGTTATAGTTTGTCTATTTAAAAAGAGACACTATTTCTATTTGACATTTGTTTATAAAAATAAAGTGTGTAAAAAAGATATGTGTGCTTGCTGTACCTATTTGTGCTTGTAATCACCTTGTCTCAGAACATAATGATGAAACAGCAGCTGTTAAAAAATTGTGATGTCTTTTATCCCAAAAAGGTATTTTTATCCAAAAAAAAAGGGGGAGATGGCTGTTAGTATATAAGTTATTAATATAGTATATATGGCACGTGAAGTCATGAAAAAACATGGACAGACAAAGACAGTGTACCAATTAAAATGATTTATTGAACATACCACATACACTACTACTTTGCATTCAGAAATGAGTCTCCTGAGCTGTCACAATTCACAATTTTTACAGTTAGGTTTGTAATAATTCTAACTGGGACATTTTAGCTGGCACCAAAATGGTTTAGATGCTGCATCAAGGCAACAGGAACTCCAGCCCCTTCAGTCTCTGCAACAGGTGCCTGGTGTGTAACATCTGGCTGGGGGAAAGTAACAGGTGCGCACCACTCCTCTCTATACTCCTCGCCATGGGTCTCACAGAGGTTGTGTAGTACACAGCAGGTGAGCACCATGGACTTCACCCTTTCTAGATTGCAGTCATTGCGTTTCAGCAGGCATCTCCATCTTCCTTTCAATTGGCCAAATGTATTCTCATCTGAAACACATTCCACACATTGTTAGTGAGCTACATTGTCTGTCATATATAAGGTAACATCTTAAAACACAGCTCCATTGCCAGTGAATAACTACACAAAATCATATGAGTAAATTATATGATCCAAAATATGATCATATGAGTAATGAATACTCAATAATCATGAGTAATTATATGATCCAATTACATTAAGTATTCGTTCCTGTGTATAAATTGTAAATGCACCATTTGATATTTTTATACTTCTAAGCATTACATGCGAAAGAACATACTGAGAGCTTTTATAAACGGCATTTACCTGCAGACTTCGTCTATGGCGTTCTGTGCTTCTGTCAGCCTCAATGAAATTCAAGATTCAAAGCGTTTATTGTCATGTACACAGTGAGGAAACCAAGTTTCCCTGTACAAAGAAATTCTTTCTTTGCTGTCCACATTGAATGCCAAGATAAACACAACCTATGTAGAAAATAAAAACAGACATACACATACATGCAAACAAACATAATAAAGTGTAGCTATGTTGCAGAAGTGGAAATATAGATTATGTATATAGAAATATAGACTATGTACATCTGTATGTGTGACTGTGCAATGTTGACTTGTGCAAAACAATAGTACAGTAACATGTGCAATATTGACTTGTGCAAAACAATATTACAGTACATGTAGTAACAGTAATGTGTTCACATGTAGCAGTACATGTGAAATGTAGCATTGCCAGTTGTCGTTGGAGATTCTTGGTCCTCCTTTCCGTTCTTTTAATCGCTTTACGTATACGTCCATTCCATGTCCATTATCGTGAAACCCATGAGACACAACAAAAACACAGCTCCGATCAAAGTGGTAGCTCAGCGGTTAAGATGTTGGACTTCTGATCAGATGGTTGAGAGTTCAAATCCCAGCACCACCAAGCTGTCACTACTGGGCCCTTGAGCAAGGCCCTTAACCCTCAGCTGCTCAGTTGTATAAATGAGATAATTGTAAGTCGCTCTGGATAAGGGCGTCTGCCAAATGCCATAAATGTAAATCACGGTGTCCTCCATCCTCTGGTTGTTTACGTTGTTGTTCTTTGTTTCCATTGTTGAACGCCGTGCACAAATGATGTCACTGTCAATCGGCTTACGTCACTTCCTAGTGCCCACTGTCGGTGCGAATGCAACCATTTAATTGGTACTGGGAAGTAGTTCGCGCAAAATCGCCCAGTACTTTAGTACTGTAAATTTAGTTCTGGAACTAAAGTGGTGCGAAAGGCCCTATTGAAAGACCTGAGCCTCCTCAGAAAATACAGCCTGCTCTGGCCTTTCTTGAAGAGTGCTGTTGAGTTTGATGTCCAGTCCAGTTTGTTGTCTATATGGACTCCCAGGTATTTGTAATCTGCAACAATCTCACCATGGACACTACAAGTTCCTTTGTTTTCCTGACATTGAGCTGTAGGTGATTGAGCTCACACCAGGTAACAGAGTTGTCCACTACCGTCTGATATTCTGAGGTGTCACCACCCTGAATACATCCAACAACCACAGAACCACAGTGGCAGGATTCAGAGTTGTAACTAAAATCAGATGTATACAGGGTAAAGAGGAAGGGAGAAAGAACTGTCCCCTGAGGAGCACTGGTGCTGCAGATCACAGTGTCAGACACACAGTTCTGTATGCGGACGTACTGAAGGCGGCCAGTGAGGTAGACCATAATCCAAGAGACCAGAGGAGTGTACAAATGCATGTTCTTCAACTTCTCCAGTAGGGTGGGCCTGATGGTGTTAAAGGCACTAAAGAAGTCAAAAAACATAAACCTCACAGAGCTCCCCGGTTTCTCTAGGTGAGTATAGGTTTGATGGAGCAGGTGGACGATGGCATCATCCACTCCAAGTTGAGGCTGGTAGGCAAACTGTAACGGATCAAGGGAGGGTTTGACAAGGTGCCGAATGGATCTGAGGATCAGTGTCTCGAAAGCTTTCATTAGGTGAGAGGTCAGCGCTACTGGCCTGTAGTTATTGGGGACACAGGGCCGTGCTACTTTTGGTACCGGCACTAAGCAAGATGTTTTCCATAGCACCGGGACCCTCTCCAGATGTAGGCTCAGGTTAAAGATGTATTGTAGTACAAAACAAAGTTGTGGGGCACAGGCTTTCAGTATTCTTGGGCTGATTCCATCAGGGCCCGCAGCCTTTGTGGGGCTAAGCCTGCTCAATTCCCTTCTTACTTGATCCTCTGAGATGGTGATGGTTCCAGAGGAATCTGGCGTAGTGGCCACTACATGAGAGGGCTGGACTGGTGAATGTGTAGTGAAGCTGTAGGAAGGGTGCATTTGAGGCTTCACATCAAATCTATTGAAGAAAAGATTAAGCTCATTAGCATGGTCTGTATTGCCCTCCAACACCTGGCTACCGGTCTTGTAGCCAGTGATGGTCCTCATGCCTCTCCACACCTCCCTCGAAGTTATTTTGTTGCAGGCTATTTTCCAATTTCCTCCTGTACTTCTCCTTTCCCTCCCTTATCTTGACAGACAGCAGTCTTTGAGCCCTCTTAGCTTCCTCCCTATCACCAGTCCTAAAAGCCCTCTTTTTATCATTGAGAGCAGCTTTAATGTACTTGGTGACCCAGGGTTTATTGTTAGGGAAGCAATGGATAGTTTTCAGGGGCATGCAGATGTCAACACAGAAATTGATATATTCTGTGATGCAGTCAGTCAGTTGGTCAATGTCCTCACCCTGTGGCTCACAGAGCACCTCCCAGTTTGTAGACTCAAAGCACTCCTGCAGGGCAGCATTGGCTTCTTCAGACCATTTCCTCACCTTCCTGACAGTAGCAGGTTGCCTCTGAACCAGGGGTTTGTATGTTGGAAGGAGATGGATCAGGTTGTGATCTGACCTGCCTAGCAGGGGGAGGGCTGAAGAGCTGTAGGCCCCTTTAACATTTGAATAGATCAAGTTGAGGGTCCTGACACCTCTGGTGTGACGATCCACATACTGAGTGAAGGTGGGAAGTGTTTTCATGAGCGACGCTTGATTGAAGTCGCCGGAGATGAGGTACAAGGCATCGGGGTGGCGGGTCTGAAGTTTAGCAGTGACTGAGTATATGAGATCACATGCGCCCACAGCATTAGCGGATGGAGGAATATAGACGGCGATTAGTTCTTCAGTGGAGTTGGTCAGACTTTCAGTGAAATGGTAAGGGGACAGTCACTGCCATGTGAAATGCTTCACTCTGTGGTCACTGAACTATTTTTGTATGGATTTGGACATTTGGACCTTTGGACGTTTTGGATCCAACCTTGGCCCTGAACAAAGCTTATTGGTAGAGGTGGCCAGATTTTCATTTATTTTGTGGAAGCCATTATTCCATGTATCCTATCATGTTTCCTTTGGAGGAAAAACACATCTCACATCATTACAAATTCTCTACCATGAGTGTTGCCAAAAGCTTGTCTGACCATAGAACCTGGTTCTGGTCAAATTTTCAGTAGCATCTACAGAATTTCAGGCACTTATATTTGCGGTTAGATAAAAGAAAAGCTTTTTCTGCCAATCCTTCCAAATATTTTGTTGCCAGGGAGGTGGCATCTTACTGTAGATTTGGAGACATTTGTGAACCCAAAATGCTACCATCTTCTTCAAATCTCCAGCTGTGCTTTTCTAATTATTCTCCTCACTGTACATGGGGGCAAAATACGCTAGGGGCATTAGCTTTTCGTTACAACTCGTTTTAAATGATGGCATCTGTGTCACCTCATATTTAAACCCCAGTGAAACAGAAAGTCAGGGATGACTGCTTAAGAGTTTCTAAACACTGAAGTAAACTTAGTAAAATGTAAATACTATGTGATTTTGTGGTTTTAGTAAGGATTTTTTTTTCTTAGACAAAATTTGCCTCAGATTGCCTTCGATTTCTTTCATAAATTCAATGCAAAATCAGTTAAACACTGCTTGAAATTGTAGATTAATGTAGGTATAAACTTTTTTGATAAAGTCCACTTATATGTAATTATACTGATTAATACCCTCTGAGTAAAATATGGGAATATTAAACCATGTTACTCACTTTGTAACTGGGTTCCAGGGTTGAACATTCAGGCAGTGTTGCCAACTTAGTGACTTTGTTGCTAGAGTAACAAATCTAGTACCTTTTTGAGCAGATGTTACACAAGTTGAGAGAGCTGGTTCAACTTAGTGCATAAATCATACCAGTGTGTTGAGCTTGTGTGAGATGATGAGCCTAATAATAATGATCACCATTGTTTCCTAGTGACCAATCATTGATCACAATTGTCCCACCTGCACACTTTGTTTTAAACTCTATTTGTAAATATAATGTCTCTTCTTGGGTTTTTTTTTTCTTTTCTTTTCTTTTTTATAATTATGAAACAGTTAGTTCCAGTCAGCTAATCTGATTGGACAAGCAGCATTCCAAGGGTGCTGATATTTAGTAACTGGGACATTTCACTATTTGTATCACCACATTAAATTCCAATACTAGCAATAGTTCAACACTCTATCCAGCTGTCATCAAATCAAATCATTTGATTTTCCATAAGAAAAAAGATGTCATCTATAATTATTTAACTATAAGCAAGTGCTTTCTATGTAACACTATGGGTTTATGTCCAGTATATAGGAAGTGACAGCTTGAATTTGAATGAAAACTCTTAAATCTAAATCATCGAACTTGAATAAGTTGTTCATGAGACTGGGCCTCACAAGAGTTATTTAAGGATTTTTTTTATATTCATGTCTGTTGCCAATGATACCTGTATCTTAGCAATGCTTTGCTGTTTTGACACCAAACTTGGTAGGTGGGTTTAGCACAATGATCTAAAGATAAGTGCAATGTCATTCCAACACTAAGTGGCTCTCTAACTAAAGTAAGATGTAAACTGCTCATGAAACTATCTCCTTCACAAAATGAAAAGTGAAATATTACAGTGTAAATGACATATATATAAAAGATCTTATGGTTATATAGTCATGATTGGTTAGAGGTGTGTTTAACAAAATATGCTCTATTATTACAATATCTCTCTTTTGATTAGCCACCCACAGCAGGCAGCACTATGCCTGACGAGTTTAGTATGCTTCAGAGTGCAAACCATTCCAACTGTAGAATAAAGTACACATCACATAGGACCTAGGAAGGGTAGCATTCAAACAATCCTGCAATCTAGTTATAGGGCTAGTTGTAGGCTTTATTTACAACCACTAGGTGGCATCATTGTGCCATTTGGGGCTTAATAGTTGCATTAATGACTGGTTAGTTTACTTTTTTTTTTTTTTACTTGCCTGCTTCTTGCTTCTTGATTCCTTGAGCGTTTAATCCAAATTTGGGTGTTGTGCCTTCCATATACTCATAATATCATTATTCACTGCATGAATCTGTGAGTAGTCTAATGGCTATTTAGTTTGATTGCAATAGACATGAACTTCAACATGGACATACTGTATATTGTAATATTTTTGTCACTGATTTTTTAAAAATTCTGTCACACAAGTAGAAATTTGTCCTAGCTAGACAAAAATAATAGCCACTAATCAGGTATTCTGCTTCTGGAAGAGTTTGGAGTTCTGGAAGTTCAGTGTTGCAGGCAAAATCTTTAAATTTGGTTGTTGTTGGTGTTTGTGCACCAAAATGCAGATCTCCTACCTAATGTTTGCCATAAAGCAAAAAAGTGATAAGAAAAAAAGTTATATTTCTGTATACGTCAAGGACATTGTGTCATTTTAGAGGCCCTCCAGAAAAACAGCTGCATGGGCAAAGCCTGGAATGTGCTCAATTGTAATTTTAGGTTTAAAAGTTTATATTTTAGTTAGCTACATTAGTGTGTGGAATATTACATTTTACAGTAAACAGCTGCCACTGATTTAACTTGATTCGGCATGTAAAATTCCAACCCTTGCAACAGCTGAGATCGTTTCTACAGTAGAGTTAGCAAAATCAGATATGGCAAATGATAATATGACTTGAATGAATGAATATAACTTTTCACTTAAAATATGAGCGCTTGTCAAATGAAGAAGAAAAAGAAGACGTGAAGCCAATTTCACCTTTAATGGGAATGTACAAATCAACATGGGACCAATGAGCAGCAAGCTAGCCAGGCACTGACGGGCTATCAGTGAGTATGATTTGTTTGGGATCTACTTCCATCAGCGGTGCAAAAACAAACAAAACATTTGGCCATTTTGTGTCCGAAATGTCAGTTACTCACTATTCATTTCTTGTTTATAGAACTGTTATATAAAAGCAATATCACGCTTGCAATCATGCTGTTATACTGAACATCACTATGACTGTAAATAGCTATGGCCAAATCACAGCTGTGCCAATATTCATTATAACCACACTCTTGCTCGTGCAATACTGCTTAGTTAGAACTTTTTTTAAAGCAAACACTCTTTTTGAAAAGGAACGTTTCAACAGAGATAAATGAAGAATCCTTGAGGGCTCTAAATTTTCTAAAAGTCTAGTTTATCCAGTACTGCTACAGTCACAATGAAAAAACAAGTACCTGTTTATTT
The DNA here is from genome assembly GCF_027358585.1 of Pangasianodon hypophthalmus. Taxonomy (NCBI): domain Eukaryota; kingdom Metazoa; phylum Chordata; class Actinopteri; order Siluriformes; family Pangasiidae; genus Pangasianodon; species Pangasianodon hypophthalmus. Next base: position 13,248,082 of record NC_069723.1, on the reverse strand, counting down.
CAGTTTATTTTTTATTTTTATTATGTTTGTATAAACAAAACAGATGGTCTCAGAATATGCCTTATCAGAAATAATTTATATGGTAATTATTAGAAGAAATAATAAATCTTATATAAAGGTAACAGTGTCAGATTATTACTGGAGATGATTGTAGGGAGGCAGCAAAGCAATAGTGAATTCCATACTGCTCTAATGTAATTCAGTAAATGACTTAATTTAAGTCAATGAATTGAAGTTACTTGTAATTACAGTAAGGTTATGCAACTGCTTAAGCTGATTTTTATAGGTGGCCCTTTGAGATTAACAGTAACAGTAACAGTATTTGCTTGTAGGGATATTGGAAAGTTTAAACATTAAAAAACAAAAATTAAAAAGACTAATACAATGATATACGAATGGGAAGATGGCAAGCGTTCAAACATAAATCTATTTCTGTAGAAGTCTAGTATATTGCCAATATATTGCTGCATGAATATTCCTAGTTGCAAATATCACATTAATCACCACAAATTTGGTTCGGTTTTACATATTTTCCACCCTCATCATTCAGCAGGTTATAAAACAGCACTTGAATAATAGTCTGAGTCACCCTGAAGTCCATACATATGTCAGAGTGTGCAATTTCACTATTAACTCATCTCTGTGCAAGTTTGCTTTGAATATTGCAATTATTGCACACTTTCAAAAACAGATACAGTTAGGACTGACAACATTGTTCAAAAGAAACTGTATCAAAGATGGTTATTTTGTTATAGATTCTCATTATGACAAATTGTCATTATGTCATGAAATACAAGAATGCAATGTCCATGGATGAAACAGCATTATATATTTTTGTGAAAGATCTCTATTAATCTCTCTCTATTTTTATATTCCTGCAACTGTATAATAGAAAAAATGAATAATCAAGATACCAGCTGTTTATTTCCTATGCACAGCATAGCACTCATAGAAACGAGGTATACGGCCAAAGCTGCAAGAGGCAGGAGTGGTGTCAATCTCTTCCAGCGGCTGAGTGCCCCTGAAGGTGAAGCGCTGGAGGAGGGAGGTGAACATAATAAAGAGTTCCACTCGGGCCAGAGCTTCACCCAAACAGGCCCGCTTACCTATGCACAACAGATAGAATAGAGGCATTAATGTTAGAAAGAACAAACTTTTTCTCCATGGTGATGTTTGACTTGAACATTAACTGAACCTCTTGACCTGTATCTGCATGATTTTATGCATTGCACTGCTGCCATGTGACTAGCTAATTCGAATAATTGCATGAATGAAAATAAATCCTACATTAAGTGCTGTATTTATTTTTCTGTCAGTATATTTTTTGAATGAAACCAGATATAAATACCATAGAATAGCAGTGTCAGTCAGGATCATTTCTAGGGGGAGCCCCTGCTCTGCATCTTGTGTTTATCTGGGTTGTCTTGGTCTGGGTCTAATATGACTTCTTATCAAAAGGTAAACTTACACTACTACTTTACACAAGTGATTTTCAGTTATTTCTTTTTAAAGGCCAATTAAAGTCCATATTTACATTTCTAAAAAAAAAAAAAAAAAAAAAAACCATGAACAGCACTAGATACACAGGTATGCTCAGAACATTAATTGTAAATGAGGGTGCAGAGTTAAAAAAAAAAAAAAAGTAAATTCATAATGCACATCCCAGGTTTGAACTCACCCATTCCAAACACAACAAATGCATCATTTCTTTTGAATTGTCCCTTTTCATCCAGGAAGTTCTCTGGGTCAAAATTGTCAGGGTTCTTCCATAGCTCAGGGTCAGAAAGCACCGAAGTCAGCAAAGGAAGAATAATGGTTCCCTGAAGTAAAAACACAGAACTATCAGCAAAGAAAGTGGGCAAAATTTTTAAAAACACTTGAAATTATTGTGCAATAAAATATGCACATAAAGCTCTGAAAATCACAGTGTGCATAAGTCAAGGTACCTTGGGTATGAGATAGTTCTTCAACTCTGTGTCATAGAACATTTTATGTGGAACAGCGGTAGGAGCAATATCCGTGTTGCGCTGAATTTCATGAAGGACTGCATCTGTATATGGCATGTTCTGTCTGTCATCGATGGAAGGGCACCGCTCTCGCCCCACCACCTCATCAATCTCCTTCTGGACTCGTGCTATTCAAGATGGCGGGCATAACACAGCATGACACGTGTATCAGATACCTTTATAGACATCACTGTAATATCATACTGTATGACAATGCATCCTACAGCCAATACTGACTGCTCCTCCAGTAATGCTTTACACTACTAGTAATCCATCCATCCATTCTCTGTACCGCTTATCCTACACAGGGTCGTAGGAGAGTCTGGAGCCTATCCCAGGGGACTCGGGGCACAAGGTGAGGGACACCCTGGACGGGCGCCAACACATCACAGGGCACAATTGCACACACGCTCAGACACCCATTCACACACTACGGACAATTTGGAAATGCCAGTCAGCCTACAACACGTCTTTGGACTGGAGGAGGAAACCCCCAAAGCATTGCGAGAACGTGAAAACTCCAGATAATATATCTTCAATGTATACAACAAACATACAATGTGATACAATTCTTACCTTGGACATCTGGGTACTTCATCATTAGCAGCAGGCTCTGTCTGATTGTAGAAGTGGTAGTCTCAATGCCAGCACTAAGCATGCCCCATGTTGTGCCCACTAAGTTATTTAAATGAAATTCTGTATTAGGGTTATGTTTCCCCTGCAAAAGAGACCTATTTTTAGTTATCTTTATCTGCTTACTGAGACAGAAACATGCTGCCTTCTGGAATATGTCTGTGTACCGTGCAAAAACAGAGGTAAAATGATCAATCTGAGAGTCTTTCTATTCTTATTTCAGTAGCTTATAATGTTCCTCTTTTGGCTGCTCCCATTAGGGGTCACCACTCATTGATTCCTGTATTTGATTTGGCATAGTTTTTATGCCAGATGCCCTTCCTTATGCAACGCTCTACAATTTTATTTTTATCTTGGCTTGGGACCAGCACTGAGAGCACACTGCTCCACACAACCCCAGTGGCTGGGGTTGGTTCCCTGGTCAGGAATTGAACCCAGGCCACAGCTGTGAGAGTGCTGTGGCCTAACCACTAGTCCTTCAGTAGCTTTTAATGATATACCAAAATGTAGTGTTTTTTGCCAACCACAGGATAGCCCGTGCTGAACAGAGTTATTATGGCTATTTGACAACATATACTACGACAACATAAATACTATGCAAAGAATGATTTTACCTGTTCCATTTGTAAAAGGAAAGCCTCAATGAAATCTTTAGGGGGTGAAGAAGGGTCCAATGTCTTCATCCGTGCCTCTGCTTCAAGCTTAAATACATTTTTGGCCTCTTCCACTTTTGAAAACATGTCATGGAGTTGTCCAGGGAAAAGGCCCACAATTTTGGGAAAAATATTATAGGCCTGTAAGGGAAAAAACAGTATTAAAAAGAAAGAGGTGGATAGATATGTTATATAAACTGTGCAATAAATTCAGTCCTCCTGGGGCATGGAGTCACATGGAGTCACAGATCACTATCAGCAGACATTCCGGCTGAACTGGCAGATGAACACTCCAGAACTCCCTGGCTACTAATCATCATCTGTAATGATCACAAAGTCTTGTAACTTTCATGCCTTTTTCCTTATGTCAATCACTCTTAGAAATGCTGTACATTTGTTATGCTTAGATAAGCCTTGCTTTGTCTAACCTTGCCTCACTTTTCTAGTAATTTATGCATAATTTTTAGCATTAGCAGCATGTTTATGTCAGTCTTGTTACTTCTGGGTTTGTCCAGTTTATATTATATTCCTCGTTATGTCTCCAATTCTTGGCTTCATTAGATTCTCTAGTTTTTACCTTACACCGATCAGCCATAACATTAAAACCACTGACAGCTGAAGTGAATAACATTTATTATCTCATTACAGTGGCACCTGATTAGGGGTGGGATATATTAGGCAGCAAGATGTGTTAGAAGCAGGAAAAATGGGCAAGCGTAAAGATCTGTGCAACTTTGACAAGGGTCAGAGCATCTCCAAAACGGCAGGTCTTGTGGGGTGTTCCCGGTATGCAGTGGTTAGTACCTACCAAAAGTGGTCCAAAGAAAGACAACCAGTGAACTGGCAACAGGGTCATGGGCGCCCAATGCTCACTGACGCGCTTGGGGAGTGAAGGCTAGAACGTCTGGTCCGATCCCACAGAGGAGCTACTGTAGCACAAACTGCTGAAAAAGTTAATGCTGGCTATGATAGAAAAGCGACAGAACACACAGTACATCACAGCTTGCTGTGTATAGGGCTGCCCATGCTAACCCCTGTCTACCGCTGAAAGCACCTACAATGGGCACCATCATCAGAACTGGACCATGAAGCAATGGAAGAAGGTGGCCTGGGAGATGGCACCAGGATGCACTATGGGAAGAAGGTAAGCTGGCGGAGGCAGTGTGATGCTCTGGGCAATGTTCTGCTGGGAAAACTTGGGTCCAGGCATTCATGTGGATGTTCATGTACCACCTACCTAAACACTGTTGCAGACCTGGTGCCAGATACCACAGCACACCTTCAGAGGTCTTGTGGAGTCCATGCCTCAATGGCTCACAGCTGTTTTGGTGGCACAAGGGGGACCTTAGCAATATTAGGCAGGTGGTTTTAATGTTATGGCTGATCGGTATATAGTTTATAATATAATTCTGATTACATTAAAGTTTACTTTAATATAAAATTTGCTGTTATTCTTGGAAACTTGGAATTGCTGGTTTTTCTTAGTTTGGTTTTGTGTTTAACCTGTGTTGTAGTCTATTCTCTAACTATTCTTACTATTGTGCACCAGTGTCCACACAGGTCTTGGTATGATCCTTGTCCCACAAGCTGTTTTTTTTTTTTTTTTTTAATTTCCTAGAATAAATGTACTTCAGTTAAAGTTTAGATTTGCTGTCATAGACTGGAATCCCAACAGGGTAGACAGGGTAAAGTCCCACCTAACATCCAATGCTCCCCAGAAACAGGCTCAAGATCTGCCACAACCCTGAATAAGATAAAGCAGCTAATGTATAAAATGAATGAATGAAAAAAAAGGTTAGATTTTCTTACCCATCTTTACAGGTTCCCTATAATTCTGGAGCTGACTGTATGTCATTTTACACCATTAAAAATCTTTGTTGAATCATAAATTGCTCAATGTTTCCTTAATATGGCCAACAAACTGGTAAAATGGTCTTGGGCATGATGGATCCAAAGGTATATATTAGAATGAAAATCTAAAATGCCCTCAGGCACCTGAGACAGCTGCAGGTGATATTTTTATTAAAGATGGCAATCAGCAAACAGTTCCAAAACTCACTTAGCAAAAGCGTAGTCAAGAACAGGCAGAAGTTCAGGTGATTTATACACAGGATATCCAAGGCAAAGCCAGATTCACAAAAACCAGAAAGAGAAGCCAGACCAAAAACCAGAATCATCAACACTGAAGCAAAGGTGTAGTACATCATATGAATAAGACAGAGCTGTGCCGATACTTTGCATTTCTGAAATAGTCAAGCCAGCCCCTCTGGCAACAACAGTCATGTCATGGTTAAAGTCACAGAGTACACATTTTTTCTTCATACTAATGTTTGTTGTGAACATTAACTGAAGCTCTTGACCTGTATCTGCATGATTTTATGCATTACGCTGCTGCCACATGATTGGCTGAATGGTTAAGTGAGTGCATAAATGAGCAGGTGTATAAGTGTTCCTATTAAAGCAGACTGTGAGTGAATATCTCATGATCTACATTTACATCATATATATTTATTTCAGCACCTTATCTGCTCATGTTGTGTAACATGTATTTAAAGAATGAATAGTAACAATACAGTACCTGTCCAAGTGGACTACTTAGAACTTTGAAGTAGTTATCTACAGCGTCGATGAGAAGTTTTAATCGTGAGTCATCAGATTCAAATCTCTGGCCAAATATGATTGAGCAGATCACATTGCACACTGCTTTAAATATCAAGTATTTTGGATTGAAAGCAGAATCTGTAAGAGAAAAAAAGTTGGCCTCAGTTAATGGTTTGCAGCAATTAGACTCTTATCCATGTTTATGTACTTGGTGAATTGGTATGAGAATTAACCATTTGAACCATTTGTATATTCTAGATAATTATGGCTGTATTTAGAGTTGAGTTAAAGCTTGCTTTATGGAGTTATCGAAAAATAAGGAAATTGTGCATATTACAAATAGTCCCAAGAATTAACTATAGACTTAACTGCAGCTTAAACAGGTATACTGTATGCTACTTGTGCATGAGCAGCAGAGTTCGACCAAGACACAGGTGCGTCTCAAATATGCATGCTTATTTGCTCAAGTAGCAGCCACTGTCCAAACACACTGTCAGACAAGTTCACTGATTTTCATATGGCACCATATACATTAGAATAAAATACCACTTACTTAAAGTAAGCTGTAACAGTAGCAGATGACTGCATGTGGTATGCAGTAACAAAGTTTACTCTTTAGTGTACCTTATGGTCCCAGGTTCAATGCTGAGCTTGAGTTACTGTCTGCGTGGGGTTTCTGTGCATGTTCTCCCTGTGTCCTCATGAGTTTCACCTCCCAGAAACATGCCAGTAGCTTGACTAGCTAAGATAATTTGTCCCTAGGTGTGAATGAGTGTGTTAATGGGTGTGCATTAATGCCCATCCAGGGCATGACCCATTCCTGCCTCAAGCCCAGTGCTCCTGGGATATGCTCATCACGATCCTGACCAGCTTAAAGCAGTTATGAGTTTATTTCCCAGTTTTACTGGTGCAGCCCTAAACATTAATGTTCAAGAAGAGTACGATGTGTAGATTTATTCATTAATTCGTTCATCCTCAGTAACCAGTCCTGGTCAGAGTTTTGGAGGACCTGAAGCCTATCCCACGAAAATTGGGCACAAGGCAGAAATACACCATGCTCACAGACACTCACATACTCATTCACACCTAGGGACACTTCAGATATTCAATCCAACCACAATCACGTTTCTGGGAAGTGAGACAAAACCCACACAGAAGATAACCGGAGCTACCTATTGCACCACTGTGCAGCTGTAAAATTACTCTTTTTAGATAATATTTTTAGATAATTATAAATAAAACAGTTATTGCCTTGCCATTAGACAGGCATTTGCAGAGGTTACTTTGCTAAGGTTACTTTGTTTTTCCCAGTATATTCTCTTAAACTGATTGTGACACAGATTTATAGTCCTATTGGTCAAGCCTATTTGTTCATTCCAAAATTGAATGTAATAATAATACAGCAACATATTAGTTAAATTTTTACAAATAAATGTAGAGGTTAAACCTTTGCACACAAGACAGTGCACAAACAATTTGCAGCATGACTGATTAATTTAAAAATACATCACTACAGAAGTCTTAGGCACATAATTTTTAGTACAAATTTCTTCATTTTATATTTCCAAACATTATTCCAACATTTTGTATGTCAGTAATAAAGCAACATATTGCAAATAGTACAAATTCAGTTTTGCAGTAAATGTGACTGCAGGGCTCAGAGATTTCTGCTAAAAAAAAAAGTCAGATGAGGTTCTGCATAAATCTGACAGCAATAAGGCAATACCTCCAAATGTACTAAAACTTTGCACAAGACAGCTGGCTTCCTCCTTCACCTTGTCCTCGATGGTCTGCCGACCCATCCCAAAGCTCTTCAGGGTTGACAGAGTGAACCGCCGAAGCTGCTTCCATCTTTCCCCACTGCTCACCACAACTCCTGCAGTGCAAGGAAAATATGTACACAACTACTCTGACCACAGCGTATGACTGTAAAAATTTAAACAAATAATGTTCTTTGAGCATTATGTGCACTCATATTGTTTCTCTTTAGTAACTTAATCTGGTTTTCTGTTTAACTAGTAGATTCATTGATGTAAATGAACTTACCATATCCCTTAGTGACCTTCATTATGAGGGGGTAGTTTGCCCTGCCACTAAACTCATTACCCATGCCAATCATGGTGTCTTTCAGGGCTTGGTATCCAGAGATCACCACAACAGGTGTGTTGGCAAACCACAGGGTGAAAACAGAGCCATGCTTTTTACTGAGCTGATTGAGAGAAATTTAAGAAATTTAAGATTACAGATGTTAAAGTATTCCACCATCTGGGAACTGTTAATGATTAATCTTTTGTTTAATCAGTCCCCAGACTTCTGAGAGCCTCCCAATTATCAAACTCTATACTTGTGGCCATCACAACGAAGACATTCCTCTAACTAATTCTGAGACAGCTTTAGTTATCACGTTAGACAGGCATGGCTCACCGACTAGACAATAGGAGGAGTACGCACCTTTATTACCTGTTATATACTAATTTATGGTCATGGTAGCCTCATCAGCCTGCACCTGTTATAATCTTAATAGTATCAGGTTTTAATATTCAAAGTTAATTTGAAGATCTTTCAGAGCTGTACAGCACAGGTTTTTTTTAAAGTTTAATGTCCATCACAAATATTTAAATATTAAAATCATTAAAATATGAGGATTCCTCCCAAAGGTTTCTTGAAATTTTAGTTGTTACAGTCATCGTGTCCATTGTAGTGATTTGGCACATGATTTGGCACAAACCTTTTTTTAGACTCATTTCTACACTGGAGAATAGTAAATATCAAGTGGGTAAAAAAACTTTTGCTCAGTGGAAAAAAAAAATCAGATCTGCAGGGGCTAAGATAACAGCAGACTGAAAAGTATAGTTCCTTTTCACGGTGTTGGTTATACCCCGTGTCCAATCAGAAACGAGCATGTGATGTTCGATAAGGGCCTACCCTTTCCATTTTGAGTTAATGTTTTGTTTTCTGGTTTTGCTGTTGTGCATTTGGTTTTGCTGTTGCATTTTTTAATTTTGCATATTTGGTTTGTTAAAGTGTTAGCACTTTAAATGGGATGTTGAAAAAGCACATATGGATGTGATGGTCAGATGTCCACAAACTTTTCAAGTGTATCTGTCTGCATTTTGCAGGATTATAAAGCATGCTTCTTACAAGATACACCCACTTTTACAAGTTATACCCACAACCATATATAAACATCCATCAGGATTACAAACCATGCCCCTTACAAGGTATGTCCACTATTAATTTTTTATTTTATTTATCCTTTATTTAACCAGGAAAGTACCATTGATTCCATGCCCAAGGAGCATAAAAAGGGAAAGCAGTTTTACCGAGTTCTAAATGCACTCTGGGAACATTTAAATGAAATGGGGCAGTAGATCTAGTACTATAATTGCTAATATGATAGGATAAAAGATTGGAAATATCAATATGTAATTTGCCTAACAATGTCCTGGCAATAAATAGTAATGTGTGTTTTTCTCCTTTGGTATAAAGAGGACCATCCTAGAGATTCATATATAATACAGTTGTGAGTACGTGAACCCGCACTTGTTACAAAGCATAATGCAGCATGATATACAGAATCCAATTTTAGTAAAGTAAAGGTGAAGTTGCATGCATGTATTTCACCATATTCTAATACGGATAAAAATGCACAATTTTCTTTCTGGCATCAAATGGAAAACATTTCTTAAACCAAAAATAAAAGCCCAGTTTTGGCCTGAGCTTTTTCAATAAATTATCAATATGCATATTAAAAGCCAGCTTTTCATTAAGCCATATGCTTAGGTATTTGTAAGAAGTGACTCTTGACAAATTAGATCAGCTGCCTTAGAGCAAGAACGAGTGAATTTAGGATCAATTTTAATTGTGTTAAGCTCTTAAGCTCTAAGGCTTAATTCAAAGAGGGTACCACTGTATAAATGATTTATCCCAAATCATTTATGAAGATGGGTGCTAAAATAGACCCTTGCAGGTCACCTTTATTTATTGTAAGTAAGGCTGAGGTATAATTTTCCAGCAAGACAGACTAAGTTCTTTCGCATAAATAATTCTTAAACCAATTCAGAGCCAGTTCACTAAGGCCTACAGCTACAGCTAAGTCTCTGTAGCAAGAGTTCATAATCTACAGAATCAGATGCTTTAGACAGATCAACAAGCAGAGCTGCACAATGCTGCTTACTGTCTAAAGATTTTATAATATCATTATAGTATCTAGCATAGCTGCTGTTGTAGTACTGTGACCTGATCTAAAACCTGACTGAAATTCACTAAGAATATTATTAGCAGATAAAATACTGTTTTAAGATAGTTTACCAAAGATTCAAATCGCCATAACAGACAGTCTGGTAATATGACGATCATTGTATAAGTCAGTAGGTTCTGCACCCTTTAATAGGGGAGAACCATAGCTGATTTCCAGATACTGGGTATAACATTAGAATATAAACTCAAATTAAAAACAGAAACATTAGGCTCTGCAATAATATCTGCAATTTAAAAAAAATAATAATAAAATTAGGGAAATTCATTTTGGCCACAGTGTATATAGTGTAGCTCGTGGCATTCAACTAATTCCCTATTTATTTTATTAATGAACTGAATTATTAAGTTAGTAGAATAGTAAGCATATAAAAGCACCGTTTTTTTTTATTGGAAGTCGTGTTCTGACATAAGAGCAACGAAAAAATGTAAAGTTATTTAAGTGATGAGTTACTAACCTCAAGGTAATACTTGTACGGCTCCTTTACATGAACCTGAAAGAAATTCCCAACCAGGGGTGCAGGAGCAGGACCTGGAGGCAGCCTTCCATACCTGCGCTGCTCTTCTTTACCGCGGATCTTCCACAGAAAAAAGAAAACAGCAGTGGCAATAAAGACAGGCCACAAGCTTGACTGTAAAGCAAACAACATATTCATGAAACAGGGTGACAAACGCAGCGGAGCAGAGCTGTGTTTCCTGCAGGACAAAGCCGAGCAGTCGGTAAGGCAGTGAGTGTGGAGATGTGACACTGGAGCTGGTTTTATTTCCCACTGGGGCGGGGCGCTGAGCTCTGTACACAACAGCCATGGTGCTAAACAGACAATACACATCCCTCCTGGGTTTTTTTAGATAGTTTCCTGTTTAGGTCATTTCCTGCTCCAAAGCAAAGGAGACATCGCAGCTGTTGCTTCAGCAATCAGCACGCAAGAAAAATAACCGTGCACAGGGGAACTGCCCTTACTGAAGTGTCCTATCTTATTTAACTTCTTATGCAATAATAAAACTATTGCTATATTAAGGATATCTCGATTACAGAATAGCACAAGGGAGGACTAAAAGCCCTGCACCTCGAGCCCTTGTTTAGTCCTTTTTTTTCCTTTGGAGTTGAAAGCTTTGATTTTATGTTGAAATATGATTTTGAAATGGCAAAAATTCCACAAGCACATTTTTATATAGCAAAACCCTTCTCCACATAACCACTGGTCTAGTCCGTACAGGCGCCGCCCGCGCGCGCAGCTTTCACACACGCTTTCAGGTCTTTACAGTTCACGTGACGCAGTCTGACAGGTTGGCACTCGCGCTCTGTCTCGCGCGCCACACTCACCGAAAATGAACTGTTCAGCGGCTCCTTGTGGTCGCCTGCACCTCCCCTTTCTGCCGCCTCGCGCAGCTCTGCTGCTGCCTCTGCTCGTGAAAAGTCACCTGACAGAAGCCTCAGACAGGGCAGGGATAATATTTTAATAACGCAATACTACAAGTGATTATGCTGTGTTTGTCATCTCATACGACTTTTTGCAGTAACTTTATTAATGTGTACTTTTGCAGTACTTTAGTTATGCTAACACCATAATAGTCAGCAACAGGGATAAGACCAAATGGCATAACAGGTTGGACTGTGCATTATTTTTAATATCCATTTTTAAATATCTTTTTAGTCTCTTTTAAATTATCTTTAATATCTTTAATATCTTTAATAAATATCGTTAATATATTTAACATTTTTTTTATTTTTAATCCAATTTTAATATATTTTTAATATAATATTTAATATGCATTTTTAATATCCAAAATTGCAGAATAAGTACCTGCAATATTATTTATTATATATAATTTTATTGAATTATTATTTATTGTATATAGTTTTTTTGAATTATTATTTATTATTAGCAGGGGCATTACTCGGACTAATATTCTGGATTGGTCCTTTCAGTTGCATAACACATTCAATAATAGGTTTAAACTAACAGGAAATATAAAATTGCAATGCTATTCCTTTTCCTCTTATTCCTCTTGTTCTTATTCACAAAATATAATATTAATATTAGTTCCAAAAGTTATAAATAGCAAGGTTTCTTATCATGTAAATATACAGGTAGAGGCCATAACAGGGATGATGTAGTATTTAAAAAAGCCCTCTGTTGTTAGGTGTGTATTACATTTAGAAACACACTAAGACATTAATATAATGTCCTTTAAATGCCTTCTTAAAGAGGTTCAGCTTTAACATGGATCTCTATACATTCTGTTTTGAGGATACAATTTTATTTTATTTTATTTTTTTTTTGTATTCTGTATTTTGATGGTTTTATTTACATGGCAGATATTGTAATCAAGAACAATTTTGTTATAATTATGGATAATGTCATTTGTGTCCATCCTCTTGTCTTTTAAGGAATGAATTTACTTAATACTTCAAATTAAATCCTACTCATGGTATTGTGGCATTGATTCACCACACTGTCAGTCTGAGCTCCTTGTTCACATTATCTGCTCCATATAAGTACTGGCTGTATACACCACCTTTGGTGGTGACAGATAAACACTGCTTGACATGTTGACAGGTTTGACAAGTTTCAGCAAAATTTCCATCCCAACTACATCTCAAACCCACACAAAAGACCTGAAACTAGCCCAAAATATTCAGGCATGGGAAAAGGTAGACATATTTTTCGTCTTTTTTTCACAGTCCTTGCAGGAAAACAAGGTTACCATGGTGCATATACATTTCTGATGTACAGACATTATCCTCTCCATAATCCCCTTTCCCTCTCCCACTCTTTGCAATATAACTTCTAATAGATATGGTTCTGTACATTATAGACACACTGTCTGCACTTTATTAGATTTAATTCTGACTATATGCTATAATAAAAGATCTTGGTGACCACAGAGTTTGTTTAAACTCTGCAACCTTGTCACTAACTGTTCTGTCCACTGCTCCTCTCCCCACAATGCCCCCATCCCCCACCAAGCATGGGGCAGTGTGATTCCTACCCCAATGGACCTCTATTAGCACTTGTTGCAATTCCTATTTTTGACCAATAGGTGCAAAAATAATTATACTGACACTAAGCAGAGAAGTGGCCCCACCTGCCCCTAAGGAGTAGCTGCCTCTGCATTCAGATCCACACTCGGGCCTACCTGTAATGCGTATAACATTGTAACTCCTAAAGGACGCTGTTTTAAATACCATCCCTTCCATTACCCAAGGACACTTTTAGTTTATCTGTTACAGTTCTACTCCCTTATGTTCAAGACCACCATGCAGATGGCCTTTGGAACAAATAGCAAAGTACCAATAGCAAAGTCATCACTTTGTGACCATGACCCCATGTCCGCTAGGACCGCTTGTCCTATTTCCCATTCTCATCTTGTTGACGAGCTGAGGAAGTGGATTCAAGATGTTAAGAATAACATGCTAATAATTTGTTTCTTGCTAATTTTTATTGTTAAATCTAGAAAGAAAAATGTAAGTTCTTTTGTTGAGTTGGTACAGCAGGATCAGAATTGGGAAGAAAAGGTTCCAGATCTTTTGAAAAGGAAGACTGAACCTTTACAATGTTGGAATGAAGAAGAGTTGGCAGTGGGTATGAGACTGTGACAGAGGGCTCTGTCACTTGTTCACGATAAGCACGCCCATGTACACACAAGCCATTTTCAGCACACAAAGACATCTTACCTATGTATATTGCAGCTACGTGGTAGGCTAGTTAGCCACAAGTTAGTCACTGTCAGCTACTTAGTATGCTAGTGTCTGTGTTCATGTGTGTGTATGAGAAGCATCTGCAGCTTTATGTGTGTGCATTCACTTTACCCATAATCAGTGCTGGGTTTGTGCTAGTTATTGGGTTGACACTGTAACTATTATACATACAAGGTTTCTCCATTTGTGGTTACTCTTAAATGTCTAAGTCAGGGATATCATAGTGTAAATAAATAAACACGAATACTACCACTGATAAAAGACTGTGCAGTTTTGGACACTGGTGGGCAATGTGATTCTACTGTTAAATGTATTGTAGTTGAATGTAAATAAAATGACTTTTGTGTTTTGTGAATTGGCATTTATTTGGTAATGGAATGGAACTGTCCTGTTAAGGAGGAGCTGACAGAATAAAATGGGGTCTTATGAGATTTTTTTATTTTTTTTTTGTGAAGTCTATGATGCAGATTGCAGGTGCCCAACTACAGTCTTATTTTTAATTGATATCTGCCTGTTTTCTGTTGTCCCTGTCAACTGGAAAAATACTCTTTGCTCTTATTTTTGCAGTTTCCAGGATTCAGTAAATACCTTTGCATTAACATGCTACTTCTGGCTGCACATCTTTGATTTTCAAGGACTGTTTCAAAGACTGGTTAGGCCACAGACCCACACCCAGTGTAGGGTGTAACAGAGACAAATGCAGGAGCTGTTAGCGGCAGTGCCACCCATGTAAACTAATTAATTCCAAATTGTGTAGTCTGTGAGTGAAAAAGTAAATAGCCATATTTTTATTCCAAAATATAGTTAACCTGTGCTGTAATAATGTACTCATCTGTTTTCCAAACTGTGTCTAGGAAAAAGACAATGTCATCAACCTGATTAAATACAACAAACTCAAGTAAATGTACAGTATAATGCAGATTCCATTAAGATTTTCAATACAGTTGTATACCCTTGTATAATTTTGTTGGCTTAATCTCATATATATATATATATATATATATATATATATATATATATATATATATATATATATATATATATATATATAAATGTGTGTGTGTGTGTGTGTGTATATAGGCTTATTCATAGATTAAATAAATATATCCTTTTCTTAAACAAAAACATAATTGTTACAAAATTATGATACATTATGGAATTGTTCCCACAGCACAGTGGAGGAACTTGAGAAGTTATTGTTGCAATGCTCTGCTTCAACCTGCTTTATTTTGGTGGTACTGTAATCAATATTATTTAGAAACAATTTTGTCATAAATCACAAATATCCTAGTTAACAAATGGCCATTAGTTAATAAACTAAAATAGTGTCACATTGTCCTGAATCTCAAACCCATAATTCATACATTTTAAATAACTTCCATTTCTATCCCTCTTACAGAATTATTCATTGAGGCTCACTCTGGACTCACTTGGAAATAATTATAGGCTGATTTGAATTTACAGAATGAGATTCTACTGTACACTCAACGACTGAGAAGACAGTAAAGATTTCAGAGTAAATTATGCACTGTGGTTCTTAATGGGTGTTGTTCATATTTGTAGTATCTGTCATGAATAAACTCCTTAAGACAAAACTAGTCACAATACTTTGACAGGATTTTTCTGAAGAACAGTGGGCAGTTTAACTGCTCAGGACAAATAAGGGAACAACTATCATAAATAACTATCACAAAACATACAAATAGTCGCTGATCATCAGGTAACAACACAGTATTAAGAATCAAGCGTATGTAAACATTTGAACAGGCTCATTTGTTGTTTGTCATCTGTTATGTGAAATAACTTATTCAGGGCAGTACTAAATGAAAAAAAAAAAACTTACAATTTTTTTTTTTTTAAATTTAAAAAAAAAGATTAACATTTTGCAGATACTGCAAGGCTTATGTAAACTCATGACCCCAACTGTATATATTTTCATTTGTCACATTAGCATAGTTTTTTTTTTTTTTTTTTTTTAATGTGTGTCAGATTAGAAAGCAACGTTTCATTTTCAGCTGAGGATACATTATTTTGGCCTACTTTAATTTTCCAACTGTACTGAGAATAAATATAATGGAGTGAATATTACTGCTGTGTCTATTAAAGTGAGTTGAGTACAATCATAAGTGACTAAATAAACGGAATTTGACTTTACCCCATTACCCCACAGAAATCCTTCCTGCATGTGATATGTCTATCTACTGTGTATAACATTAAATGCAAATGGCATCCGGGTGTGTGAGTGAGGTTTCTAGAAGCAGCATCATGCTTGGTTGTTTGCGGGGCTGTGATTGGCTCTCCGTGTGGTCCAGGCATGAGTCATATCAGTGACGCAAGCAGAGAGAAGGGCAACGCAACAGCAGCATCCACATCGAGTCACCATCCATCCATCTCTCCATCTCTCTATCTGTCTGTTCTTCTGTCTGAGCCACAGCTGAAAACAGCGGGTTAATAAAGAGAGGCTGGGGTTTTTGCGGCTTGTTATCAGGTATGTCAGATTCCTGCACACTGAGCCAGTGTTTGTGATGCAGAGGGGAAGCGGGTTGGACGCTGTTTTCTCCGTCATGGAGCATCCATGTTCTGTTGTTGACACGGAGGAAGAAAGGTGGGATGTACACGATATCAGAACGCAGAGGTTCACCTGCGACTCGGTTGAAATAGGAATCTTTTTCATGCGAAGCTCGGTGTTGTATTTGGTGAGGTTGCACATGAAACCCAGCTGCTTGCTCTTCTACGCAGTAGATGGGGCGTTTCTCTTTTCTGATTACTGACTGGTTTATTTCCTGTGTGCTGTGGTGATTGATAACTCAGTTATACTGACAAACATTAGCAGGTATATTAACAGTAATATTAACAAGGTTACATTTTATTTTTAATTCTGGTAAATATTTATTTAGCTTAAATTACATGTACTCCACACCACAATGACAAAGTAATGGGTCATTTTGGGGTTAATGCAGCTATTATTAATATTATTATTATTATTATTGTTATTATTGTTGTTGTTGTTGTTGTTGTTGTCGTTGTTGTTATTATTATCTCCTAAAGAAAGTAAAACCAGTATAATGAGTGCTATATTATTATTATAGTTTTTGTTGTTGTTGTTATTGTTGTTTGCTTAACAAACAGCTGTTTACCTGCATAATGCATTCCAACTGTAGTGAACAAACCAGAAGACCAGCTTTATCTGCACCAGACCGGTGCTTAGCAGCTGGAGCTGCATGGAATAAATTATTAGGTTTTTTTTTTTTGGTTTTTTTGGGTTTTTTTCGACATTGGTTGTTATGCATGTGTTGGTGGGGGTGTGGTGGCTTAGTGGTTAGCATTGTTGCCCCGCACCTCCAAGTTTGGGGTTCGAATCCCCCCTCTCCCCTCCGCCCTGTGTGCATGAGGTTTGCAAATTTGCCCCATGCCTTGGGGGTTTCCTCCAGGTACTCCGGTTTCCTCCCTCAGTCCAAAGACGTGTTGTAGGCTGATTGGCATTTCCAGATTGTCCATAGTGTGTGAATGGGTGTGTGAGTGTGTGTGTGTGATTGTGGCCTGTGATGGGTTGGCACCCTGTCCAGGGTGTCCCCTGCCTTGTGCCCTGAGTCTCCTGGGACTGGTACAGAGAATGTGTTGGTAATGGGATCATGTTGTTGCTGCTCATGCAGTATGTCTAAAAAGTAGTAAATGTAACTATTGTTATAATATGTTATATTATCAATATGTAGTAAATATAACTATTGTTATGAACATAATGCTAAAGCTAGGTAACGATATACTGAAAAGGGGACAGGCAGGGGCTATTTATCAAGGATGAAATGGTGAACTGTCCTGAGTAAAGTCAGACTGGAAAATAAGAAGCTTATTTATTAACCCATATAACTGCTTTGCAGAATCTAGTGTTAATATATAACTATTTTCTTTGTTCAGAGGTTTTTAGATCTTATGTAACTCAGGTGCTGTTTGATTTAGTTACAGTTTAGACAAAAATATAACAACAAACTTAATTATTTAAGATGTTCTCTGAAGCAGATGTACTGGATTATGTGTTGCGGAACACAGGTCAGTCATTAATAACAGATACCCCACTGTCTTACTGTTGAATTCTGTACAGTATTACTGACCAGAGTTCTCTAACATGTTCACCATAATCCAGTACATGCGATTACAGTATTACTATGAATTTGATCATGTACTTTAAAGGTCTTGGGAAATCTGATGTGGTGTGGAATCATATGTGTTGAATATCATTCCTAGAATCATGTTCTCTTATTTTGCAATTCATTACTGACTGGGATAGACTTAGTCAGAATTAGTAGACACTTGTAGTTGTTATTTAAATATACATCACATTGTTGTACAGGTTATGTGTTACTGAAGAAATGTTTAATTTAGTGTAGCATGGCTCTCATGGCTCTCATTTCCTGAAATAATTACTGAGCATTAACAGACAGGGAACCCAACAATCAGCATTTCAGTTTTTTAAAATGGTCGAATGGCTTCTTGTAAGCATTGTAGCTGATAATTCAGTGATCAGTGACTCATTCCATGTTTCCCAGACTCCAGACTGCAGGCTCTACTTACTTTTGCAGGGTAGACACTAGTCACAGCTTCCACTACCCTGGGAATTCAGTATTCATACTGCCTATTATCTGAGGCAGGTAACAAACTCTGACAATAATATAGGTCAGGACTGTTTAAAAAAAGCACCAGAAACCTCAACAGACATCTGGGTTTTTGGCTTTTATTAATAATGTAAATACCACATGAACATGTCTTTACAGTTGGATTTCAACAAACAGCCAGGCAAGTCTCATGATTAATAAGACAGGATATTATTTGTGGAGACCAGTCAAGGAATTGTTAAAAAAAAAAAGTTTTTAAATACATTTAAAAACATTTACATTTACATACAAGTATGTGTTTTCACAACAAAAGAAGGAATTTGGTCATTGTCCAGTCCACTTGTATGAGTTAGTCGAGGGTCATATAATCATATACATTTTTTTTTTTTTTTTTTTAGTAATTTGTGCTTATAGCAAAAAGCTAAAATAGTCAGGTGCTGATTATTTGAACTGAAAAGTTGTATGTTTTTATATTTATTAATGGAACTATGGTAACATAAATTTCAAAAGGTCAAGCCAAATGGTCTTCAATCACTTCTGTACCACTCGGGCTGACACTTGTGGTGATGTGCCTCTGTGCGAAACCTTTGAGACAACTAAATGTATTTTCTTTTTAACCACCAACATCAGAAAACAAACTGTGAGAGGTATATGCGTGGTATCACCACTCGCTGAATTATTAAAGTGGTTACACCATGCTGCTGTCTGATTCTCTGTATGTTCTATTTCCAGGCCACAGTCATATCTGAAAAAAATGACTAAAGAGGATACTGCCGATGTAGAGGAGGCCCAGCCTACCTCTGAGTGTACCAGTCCAAAACATGAATCTCGCAAGAAACCCATAGTCCACCCCTCTGCTCAAGCCCCACTCCCCAAAGACTATGGTGCGTGTCTGGACATGTTTTATCCTTACAGGTGTAATGAAAGGAAATGTGTACGCTTTTATAAGAGTAATGATGCAAATCTAGGAAATTACATTAGAATTAGTTGACTGTGTTTCAGTTAAATGTTGTCACTCAATTGAAAAAACGTACTCAGTAAAAATTCCACTTATACTTCATTGCTGTTTCAGCCTTCACGTTCTTTGATCCGAATGACCCAGCCTGTTTGGAGATTCTGATGGATCCCTGCACCACCATTCCTGAGCTGTTTGCTATCATCCGTCAGTGGGTTCCACAAGTGCAGCACAAGATTGACATAATCGGCGAAGAGGTGAGAGACAGTCCCTGTGTTTTGCACACCAATATAACAATAAAACTACAGGTCAAAATACATTAAAATGCAAGTATGCAGGCGAACTTTACAAACAATCTGTTATGGTCTAAAACATGCCCGTGCATGCAGTGTAAGCAACATCTTTTCTATTCTATTCAAAATAATACTTGTCAGGTTTAAAGGGGATTAAATTGCCATGTATTTTCTAATTATATGGTTTCACCTAGACACAGTGCCAACTACATTTTTTCATACCGCTTGCATCAGGTGCAGTTTGCCATGTACTTTATCAAATTGCATGCGTCGTTGGCTTTGTATTACAGGGAACAGAGGACCAATTTAGGTTTATAGGTGTGCAATAAGTGTGATACAACCAATTCATCAGAATTTTGTCTTCACATTGTTTATATTTGCAGAGATTTGAAGTCTTTTTAAAATTTAAGCTTCACTCATTTACTTATTGACAGAGATTGTGGACTTTTGTCTTTATCTTTAATAGTGTGTTTTTGTAGAGTTGAGGTTGTTGCCCTTTTGGACAGAAGGATCGATGTATTTATCTGGCTGCTACGAGGAGTCGGGTTTCTGATGCTGTGTAGAAAGTGGTTTGTAGAGTCATGCTGCGTTCCTGTGCCATTGAGCACTGCTCGCCCATGCATATATATTAGGTAAGGAGTCTTTAGAGACTACAGGGGTCAATTACAATATTTGATGACCAGGAAAACCAACTTAAAATGTGGTGTTATTTTTCTGCTTTTACGACTTCTATCCATGGCTCATCAACAGTTAAACTGCAGTTTACTGAATAAACTTTAACCCATAGCACAACAGATCGACTACAGACATTCAGTTTAATTGATTAGCAGGATGAGTTCTGTTGGGTTTGGGATGGAAATGAATTCTATAGTGAGTCAGATATCAAGTAACAGCGTTGCTAACAACTGCAATGACATATTTTAGCATAATTTGATAATATATGAAGAGGTTGAAATACAAGTGCTTACTTGTTCAGTGCAGGGGATTCATAACTGTTGTGCCTCAACATGTTCATTAAGTGATGTGGATTGTGATGCATGTTGTTCAAATATGTATTTTGTTTTCCATTTTGGGATGTGGGGATCAATTTTTTTGTTGATTCCTAATTCTGTGTATTAGTTTTCAATATTATTAATTGAAAATGCCTCATTTGTAATGTGTGGATCTTGATCTCTCTATACCACTAACATACACAATGATTTCGATATTATGAGGATCGATAAAGGTGTATGGTGTTGCCTGTATCTCTTGAGACTACCGCTAGAGTAGCTGGTGCAGAGATTGATGGCTAAGATGATAAGCCTACTCCATTAGCCTGTCCTCCAAATTGAGTCTTGCTCTAAATCACTCCTTTGGACAGATCTGTGAGAGGAGCTACTCTTTTACAGTGCCTAGGAATTGGCCCAGTGGGTGCTATTGACCAAAAAGCAAAGAGGACCCAGTGTTGAGATAGTACTCAAAAAAGTAATCCATTACAAATTACTAATTATTTCTTTCAAAATGTAATGGGATTAAGTTACTCTTTGCTTCTTGGAAAAAAAAGTAATCCTGTTACTCATTACTTTACATCTAATTTACCCAAAAAACCCATACAAACCTTTACCAGCATGTACAGCGAGTAGTCCTTTCAATGCTTTTTTTTTTTTAAAGAAAAACAGAAGTACTAGTAACAGTAACCATGCTTTAAATGAATTGTCACTGTCCCTGCATTTGCTTTGAACAGAATCAGTTTAGCCAGTTATACTTCCTTAAAATTTAACCAGTAGCAACCTATAGTCTGAAAAGAGCTGCCCTTGAAATAAAAAAGCTATGAAAAAGCTGGTTAAATTTTAAGGAAATATAACTGGCTAAAACTGATTCTGTTCAAAGCAAATGCAGGGATAAAGCATTGAATAAAGCATTGAAAGGACTACTGGCTGTACATTCTGGTACAGGTTTGTTTTGAATTTTTGGGTAAATTAGATGTAGTCCAACAAAACATGACTACATATTATTTTATGTCTGTGCCATTTTTTTATGTCACAGGTATCTTGTTCGAAATGAAATCATCTCTCCCTTATCTCTCCCTGAGATACCTTCACTCCCCATGCTGAATAAAATGCAGTTTAACCTATTTGGTGAGGTTGGGGCACTGTCTCATTAGGCATAGGGGTCTTTATTTAGTTTTGTTTTAGCATACACCCTGATTATTCATTCTGTCAAATTTGCACCAGCTGAAACTTGTCTTTGGCATGGACATAACTTACAATTAGCTCAGCTGTTGCAGGTGTGGACAGTAAACAGCTAATATATAGAGAAAATTAGTTTTAAATGCTGCAGGCATGTTTTTTCAGGAAATATGAACATATCTATGGGGCAATAAAACTGAAAACTTTACAGCTCCGAAATAGGCAGCCACATGTGTTTATCTGGTTTCTCGGGGTCAAGGGGGTCAGTCATCAAAAATTGCTAGAGGGTGCAATTGTATGATCATACAGTTTATATTTCACATGATGTTGCAAGCCTATTTAGCGCTGCCATCCTCTCAAACACCATCCTCCATGTACCCACACTCACATCCTTATACAAAATGGCTGCCCGTTCTAAGTGATCTCTGAGAGTCTGGTGGAAAGTGAAACTGATACAGCTGTGTGAATGACTCAGCAGAACTGTATTCCTGTTTCATCCATCACACCTGCTAATTCATCACATCCTTCATTATTGTGTAAAGAGCTAATCCTGTTAATGGCCACTCAAGAGTTTTTCCAGTGTATAGTCATGAGCAGATGTTGTTCTTTTCCTCTCCCATCACTCAGCACTGACACAGCAGTGGTTAAGATGTTGGACTAATCATTGGAAGGTCATGAGTTCATGTCCCAGCACTGTCAAGCTACAGGGCCCTTGAGCAAGGCACTTCTGCTCTCAACTGCTCAATTGTATAAATGAGATAAATGTATGTCGCTCTGGGTAAGGGTGTCTGCCAAATGCCATAAACGTAAACCTGAGCTCTTGCCTTCCAGATTTTAAAGCGTG
Source organism: Pangasianodon hypophthalmus (assembly GCF_027358585.1). Taxonomy (NCBI): domain Eukaryota; kingdom Metazoa; phylum Chordata; class Actinopteri; order Siluriformes; family Pangasiidae; genus Pangasianodon; species Pangasianodon hypophthalmus. The sequence continues at coordinate 13,225,359 of NC_069723.1, read as the reverse complement.
GATGTCATGTTAATGACCGCGATGGACTGACGGACATGACCCTGCTGCACTACAGCTGCAAAGCAGGGGCTCATGGAGTGGGTGAGTGACTGGCCATGGTCTCAGGCTCTAGGTCCTCTCATATCAAGGTCTTTTCATCAGACCAAGTTCTTAATTTTGCTGTGTGTGTTTTAGTTATTGCTTGTTTAATAGTCTTATTAAAAGAAGATAAGCTTAAAATCCAAGCACTACTTTGGCACATGGATACAACTGCTATTGGGTGCCATATAGGACAGTAGATACTGCAGTATCCCTTGTGGACGCTTGTGCATGAGGAATTATTTACAGTGTAAAGAAAGAGATAACAAGACAAACTAACAATGAATGAAAGTAGACTGGCTGCAAGCATGGAAGTGTGAAGGAGTACAAAAACTAAATGAACACAAAGCAGCCAGACAGTAAAGTAACACAAGCATGAAATAACTAAAAGCTAAGGAGATACATAATTTAAGTACAAGAATAACAGCAGTCTTTTCCAAACTTAAAACAGAAGCAAACATTCAGGTTATCGTGAAGTTAGGACATTTTTAGAGAATTTGGAGAGTTAGGCAGATTCTGTAAGCCTCTTTTTCTGTTTGGACTTAAGAAAAAACAGTTATTCTGTAATCACTATCGTCCTAAATGAGATCCTAAGTGTAGTACTCATGGTTACCAAACAGACAACATATTTACAGTTAGGGTGTTTCTGTAATACTGTCCCTATGGCCAGATTGAACAGTCTTTACTGTAAGGATTTGCTAAAGTCTGTAAGAAGGTTCTTTTGTACATAGCTGTTAAACGGCATGTGAATGAGAAGCAGGTGCTAGTACTCAGAAGAAGCCGAACATTGATTTTGACACCCATGCTGTGAAGGTTGTTTGTTATGGACTAAATCATTCTGGACAGATTTGGCATATCACTGTAATTTTTTGGAAAGAATTGTATTTTGTACTAACTTTGTATACAATTGTATTTCATTATTGATTGTCAGGAGACCCTGAGGCAGCTCTCAGGCTGACCAATCAGCTGATAGCTCTGGGTGCAGATGTCAGCCTCCGCAGTCGTTGGACCAACATGAATGCACTCCACTATGCTGCTTACTTTGATGTTCCTGAGCTGATCCGGGTTCTGCTTAAAGCTTCTAAACCTAAAGGTCAGGTTATACACATACACATCATTTAAACCCTGTTTATCTTGGCATCGCTCTGTTAGAGATGTTCCAAACTGTCGCTTTGACCAGGTCTGCATGTCTGAACACATTACCAGGTAATGTGTACAATAAAGAATCCACATGAACTATACGCTGAAGCAATAAGAACAGGTCAACTCCACGCTTATGCAGCTTCTTTATTGTATTTAACTGGTAATGTGTTTAGATATGTATGATCTCTCTCTCTCTCTCTCTCTCTCTCTCTCGCTGTGCATGGCTTCAGTGCAGAATGCGTCATTACTTTTTTCAGAATGTAGTTTTCATGGCTCTGAGCATGATCAGGAGGTACTACAGGAAAATATAGCCCTTACGCTGTACTTATAGGTCCCTGTTTATATATTGATGTTTACTTTCAAAGAAAATACAATATAATCATACCGTTTAAGTCTCAACATATAAGGTCATAATTTAATTGGAAATGTCATGCATTCCATGAAAAGCCGATAATAAAGCAACTAATGAGCATTTAAAGCTGCGGGGCAGCTCATTAGTTTGATAACATGCCTGCTCGTCTGTTTTCTCTGCAGTACTCAACTCTACCTGCAGTGACTTCTACTATGGCACTGCCCTGCACATTGCGGCCTCCAACCTCTGCCTGGGAGCTGTCAAGTGTCTTCTGGAGCATGGAGCCAACCCTACTGTCAGAGTATGAGTCATGAGTCTGTTTAGTTCTCTTCAAAAGTCTGTTTAGCTCTCATCAGTCTGTTTAGCTCTCTTCAGTCAGCTAATGTTTTTTTTTTTTTTTTTTACACCAAATCATTCCACTAACTTCACCAGAATGATAAGGGCCAAGTCCCTGCTGATGTGGTTCCTGATCCCATGGACATGAGTCTGGATAAAGCAGAAGCAGCCATGGTGGCTAAAGAGCTAAAGCAGCTACTGTTAGATGCTGTGCCCCTCAGCTGTAACCTTCCCCGTGTCACCTTGCCCAACTATGACAACATTCCTGGCAACCTCATGCTGTCTTCTCTCGGCCTGAAGTTGGGTGACCGAGTGGTTCTGGATGACATGAAGGTGAGTGGGAAACACAAACACAGAAGAATAAAAATTAAAAGGACAAAAACTAAAATAGAGGGATGAAAAAGGACCAGTGAAGACCACTACAGCATAGTTACTGGGCACCGAGCAGGTTAAGTTTCCTTTTTTTGAAGGACAAAAATCTACGTCAGTGTTAATTGAATTCCATCTGGCTCTATTAGCTGTTAGTATTGTTCATTATACAGTAGAAATTACAGTTCTTACTGTATACAGTTACTAGTATTGTTCATACAGTAGGAAGTAGTATATAACTGACTGACTTTACACTGTTGAAATGTTCAAGTGCGGGAGTCACATGACACCTGTACAGTAAGTGATGCACCCAAATTGTGGGTCAACAGTCTGTCAGTAAACTCTAGTATGAGTAATGCTATCAGGGCAAATTTCAGTCTATCTAGCTAGCATTTAGCTAGCTAACTATCTATTGACAGCAAGAGCAATAATAGATAGCTGCAGTAGCATGATAGGTTGTGAAGATAAGTTATGCAGTGCAAAATTGGTTGGTAAGTGATTCCAAGCATCTGTTCTTCTGGAGATGCTATCATTCATACTTGCTTCTGTTTCTGCAAATAATACCAAACAGCTTCCATTAGGTTTTATCTAAAAAGCTGTAAATTGCTTACTGTGTTACTTTCTTAAAAGACATACAAACATTTCTCTGTAACAATTAGAAGATGGATGCTTGGAAGCCTAGAATTTATAAATTAATATTTTTAAAAAGTAGCAGTGGATAGTGGGGTTTGATCCTGAGCTCAGGTAACTGTCTGTGTGGAGTTTCGCATGTTCTCTCAGTCTCCGCATAGGTTTCCTCAGTGTTCTCTGCTTTCCTTGTACCTCCCAAAAACCTTCTGGTAGGTGCATTGGCTAGTCTTAACTCCCATAGATGTTAATGAATATATGAATGTGTGTGCATGGTGCCCTGAGATGGACTGGCATCAAAATCCTGGTGTATTCCTGCCTCACACCCGGTGTTCCAGGGATACACTCCAAATCCACTGTAACCCTGACCAGGAAAAAAGTAGTTGCATAAATGTGTGTGTGTGTATGTATGTGTGTGTACTAGGGGTGTAACGATGCACTCTGGTCACGATTTGGTTCAATTCGATTCATGATACCGGCTTCACAATTTAATTAAATTTGATTCTCAGAATATTTTAAACAAAATTTGAATGAAGAAAAAAAATAACAGAGGATTAATATTGTAAATAAAGTGTACTACAGGTTCACCATATCTTAAAAATAAATAAATAATTTAAAATTCTCCTGAAAATTTGATTGAATAAACAAAGTCTGAAAGTGATTGAGACATAATGAGCTCTGTAACAGTGCCTGAGGCATCATTTTTGGAAATAGAGCTCCAAAGTCAGCTAAAATGTCCAGGTTCCGCAACCTCTTTCTCGTGCACTGTAGATGGAAGTGGCACGGGGCTGGTGTTGTTTGAAAGTTGCTGAAGCGCTCTTTTTAACTCTCATAACATGGTGGTGTTACTGTATAACATGTAATGCATGTTGGTCATTGTAATCTGGTCACGGACTGGGACGTCTGGTTTTCAGAGAGTGCAATTGCATTAGATGCATAATTAATAGAATGCTAATTTCCACAGTGTGAATTGTGCGTTTCCACAGTGCACAAATTTTTGCATCGTGATGCATCTTGCTATGATGCATCTTTACATCACCTGTGTGCATGCATGCACAGTATATATACCAAGTTTAATTCTAGGTACACCGCTTCCAGACTCTACATTAAAAGCTTGTGTTCTTTAAGAGTAAAATGATGCATGGCACATGATATCACATTTCATGCCACAGCACCTCTTTTGAAACAGGCAGGTTTCTCAGGAGTAAGACAATATATGTCTCTCTCTGACTCTCAATAAAGAGGGTGTGAGAACCTACGTGACTGGCTGCCTCCCCATTGTTAAAGTGCATTTACAAAAGCACAGCGTATACTCATATTTCAGCAGGCATTTCTCCGGTTCTTCCCATGTCCACAAATGTTTTCCTCCCACCTCACAAAAACATGCTGAAAGGTGGATTGAGAGAGAGGGAGAAAGAGATGCTCAGCAATAGCCTGGTATTCCATTCCACCCAATGTGCATTCCCTAGTTTACCCATATACTGTTTTGCATCTGCTTAAATATGATTCACGTAATCCTGCATAATCCTGCAGATATTTCTTTAGTAGGTTCATGGGTTTCATGTCACTGACCTTTTTATTTGTTCTCAATTTGTATCTTACTAGGTACAGGAGTGCAAGGACACAATACTAGTACAGAGTACATCTGTTCCAGTTACAAACAAAGTACAACACAAAGTACAAAGTGCCACCTAGCATGTCCAAAGCATGTTTAGTCACTGAACCTGGTTAAATCAGCAACTGAACTTAGTTGAACATTGTTAATTAATAATTGTTATTAATTTCACTGATTTGACAATTGCATTGGCATATCACTATGGCACCAGAGAAATAAAATGTAGTGGGGTGTGCTGTTATAGGAAAATAATCAACTTTGAGGTGGTAACACACCACCCCATTGTTGATGATTTTCCTAAAACAGTACACCCTGTTCTTATTTCTTGGATATTAAATTGTCATGTTAATATTACTGAGTACCAGAATGCCGAAAGCATTTTTTTTCTAAAAACAAAATAAATGTGTTCTTACTCATCTGTGTTGTAAAGGAAACCCTAATAAGGGTCCTTGGCCCTCTCATCTGAACACTGTAACACAGACAGAGCAACACATAATAACATACTCTATTCACCACAGTGCTGTAACATTTATCTGTCTGTATTGCATCAATTGTCTAATTAGGCATTCCTGTAAATCAATAAGGTTTATATATGTATATATGTGTGTATGTATGTATGTATATATAGATCACTGCAGATTTTATATAAAAAGTAATTTAACAAGACAGCTTGTACCTTAGTACATTTTATACCTTAGTTAAAATTTAAAAGAAAATGTTAAACCAGAGTTCCAGAGTTAAAGATTTTTTTTCATGCAGGCTCATTTCTCTGGCCTAATATATAGCCTGTTTTCTTCCTCAGACGGGCACTCTTCGTTTCTGTGGAACCACTGAGTTTGCTAGTGGTCAGTGGGTGGGCATTGAGCTGGATGAGCCAGAGGGCAAGAATGATGGGAGTGTGGGTGGAGTCCGCTACTTCATCTGCCCTCCCAAACTGGGTACGCACATCTTCATCCTTTAATATTGGTCTAGAAATTTTCATTAAATACTAATTACTGATTTTTACCTTTATTTTTCCACAACTCATGTCATGGATTTTGTAAAGTGACCTTAAGTTAGAGAAAGACACTGTTTAATAAAAATTATTATTATAAATTCTAATAAAAGAATAAAACATTTATTATTATTATTATTATTATTATTATTATTATTATTATGTTGCAGGAATCTTTGCCCCTGTGTCCAAAATCAAAAAAGCTGTGGATCAAACTCCTTCCTCAGTCACCTCCACTCCCAAAACCCCCCGCATGGACTTCTCCCGTGTCACTGGCAAAATCAAGAAAGAGAAGAAAGAGAAAGATCGTGAGAAGTGTGAGTAAAATATGAAAATGTCAAAATATATGTTACCATATTTTCTGTTATGCAACAGTTAATTCAAATCCACTAATTTGACTGGACAAACGGCGTTCAAAGAATGCTGGTATTTAGTATAACAGCACTGGTACGTTTCACCATGCATATCACAGTGCTTGTCTGTCATCACTACATAAATTTCCAATTCCAATTACCATTACTTACTACAGGCTGTCAGTGAGTCTGTGTGCATGGCAGCACACAACACTATCCAGCTGTGGCTTCTTTATGAAATATTTTCATTGATGGAGCAAAAATTAAAAAAAAATAAATTTGGCCATATTGTGTCAGTTACTCTGTATTAATTTCTTGTGTATAGAACTGTTGTATAAAAGCAATATCACACTCACAATGTGTGATTAACTACAGCCAAATCACAGCCTCATGCTTGTGCGATATTACATAAAAGATATCTATTATTACTATTATAATTATTAGTAGTTAAATAACTATATTCTAGTACTATAATGATCTAGTAAATTTGTCTATTTTACTGCTAATCACTGTAATTAAAGCAACTAATTATTGTACTGGAGAGCTAGAACCTTAGACTCATCGGATAATTAAAATTATGAGAGAAAGGCTTTGGATGGTAAAACACAGTTTTCCCCAAACCATGCTCACATTTTCCCTCTAGCTTTGAGGAGGAAATCTCTGTCAGTGGCCAGTCTGGATCCTGATGGAGTGAAGATTGAAGTGGGAGACCAGGTTCTAGTGGCTGGACAGAAGCAAGGAATTGTGCGTTTTTATGGCAAAACAGACTTTGCACCAGGTATGTCAATTCTTGAAACATTTACAAGCTATTTCTTGGAATCAGAGACAATATTTTGGTATTCGCCTCAGCTGCCACTTTAGAAACCCAAAGTTTCATCTTTTTTGGCTGTTTGCCAGAATTCAGCCACATCTAATGGGTTTTCCCAGACCATGCGTGATTTTTGTTAACTTCTTAGCTATAATCCCACTCAGATAGCATTATCATTTATATATCACCAAACAGATAATCTTTTATGGAATGGGAATTCATATCTAATACTGGCCTATTCAGTTTAGGCTTTAGCTATATTTGTGCTTTGAAGGCCTCTGTTGTCCTCCTTCCTAATTTCCTCCTGCTCTAGCTCCTGCGTGAACACCCTGAGCAGCGAAAGGTCTTAATTACAGTTTCCTAGTGCCAGTCTTAGTTTCACATTAGTTTCAGCTGATTGTGGCACTGACCTTAGCTTTGGTTATGAGGATCGATTAAATAACTGTGGATTGTGACCATATTCATTGGAAATACTTGAATAAACAAGTCTTGCCTTAAACTGTAAATATTTAGAAGCCATTTTTTATAAATGCATTTATAAATATACATTAAGAACATCAAACTAAAATCCTTTGAGCAAAACCAGGTCAAAAAAATCAACCTGTGCACATAAATATTTGAATTACAACAAATAGATTAAAAAATTCTGGCAGTCTGTATTATGTGCAATTATAAATACAGTGCATGTCATAAGGATCACGCTGATCACGATATCTGTGTTTGTCTGGGATTCTCCCTAGGCTTTTGGTTTGGTGTGGAATTGGAGCAGCCCACTGGGAAACATGATGGCTCTGTGTTTGGAGTTCGCTACTTCAGCTGCCTGCCCAAATATGGAGTGTTTGCACCACCTTCACGCGTTCAGAGGTAAAATATTGTCAGTTATTAGTAGCATTTTTTATACATCTGAGCAGTTGAGGGCTAAGGGCCCAGCAGTGGCAGCTTGGCAGTGCTGGGATTTGAACTCCAACATTTTAAACACTGAGCTACCACTGCCCACCAGTGAGATTTTAAAAGATTCAGTGGCACTGGTAAATGGCTCTGCTCTGTTTTAAGACGTATGATTGTAAAGCATCACTGAACTTTTGTAATCTGCAGAATTGGAGGACCGAAAGAATCCCAGGGTGATGGGAAGCTGGTGAAGAAAGTTCACCAGGTGACTAGTAAGTATAAGGAGCATGCTCATCTTTTGCTGTCTATCTACTAAAATATTTCATTCAGTTCATATGTCTTCTCTGTGTATGAGGTATTTTTAGACCAGCATGCAAATTTCAACATACTGTATATGCATTATATGTAACACTGTTTCTTATACAAATATGGCACATTTACTTCTCATTTGCTTTGGAGATATGCATAGACCGTATATTCTATTTTTATGTATACATTTTTTGTATTTAACCCCACCTGTTGGCTATAGAATATAACAGATATTGTAATGATTCTGCTGATTCGACTGTCAGAATATAGTATATAGGAAATTCAGATGTCTCTCATAGACCACTGCATGTGGACTTGTTATACTTTCATAAACATTAAATAATTTTTATTAGTAATGATATTATGATGACAATCCTCTCTTGTGAATTCCCCAGTGTCCCAGCCAAAGCGTAACTTCAGTGCGGTGAGGTCTCCCAAAGACATCACATCCGAGAACTCCATATCCAGGTATGCTGGCCTGCCATGTGTTCCAGTAATATATATTTCCAGAAACTCTAAAAACCCTGAAGTAATATAACACCAGGACCTCACCTGTGACCTTTTTACCCTGTTTCAGCAGGTTGCTGTTCTGCTGCTGGTTCCCCTGGATGCTACGTGCAGAAATGCAATCCTAAACTCACTACTTATTACTCCTCCCACCCCATCTTTCTGTTCCTTCCCAAATGATACAGTTCCCCTCTCACTGTCCATCCATTTATTCATTTGGCAGACGCTTTTTTCAAAGCGACCTACAAATGAGATACAGTATAATCCCAACATGGAGCTGAGGATTAAAGGTTTTGCTCAAGGGTTCGTCAGTTCTCTGGCAGTTAAACTCCCAATCTTCTTATAACTAGCTCAAAACCTTAAAGCACTGAGCTAGCACTGCCTGAGCAGCCGTCCATCCTTAACCTGGGCTTTTCTCTAAGAATCATGCAGACTGTCAGAGGCACAAATGTGCAAGGTCCCTCTCCCAGCCTCCCCTTTGACTGCAGTTCAATAGCAAAAACTAGTGCCTTGTAAAGAAACAGTGTCCTGCATTCCATTTGTTAAATGATCAGTAAAAGAACAAGGTATCTTGAATTCTGAATTAGGGAAAGGTAACCCTAAAAAAAGCCATTCATTAGTACAAAAAATGTAGATAATTTTATGTTGCCAAAAATCACCCTAAAATGAAGGCCACAAAAACATAAAGGCAGATGTCTTTGTGGGCTTTGGTTGTGTCTTTTTATTTTAAGAAGCAGCTTTATTCAGTTTACCCACATGCCCTGGCCTAAAATTGATTGTGGGTGCTGTTGATTCATTGTGCACTGTTATAATTTCAGTGTTCAGTAGAAAACCAAGCTTTTAAATGCCTTTTCATTAGTTAGTTCAGTAGTTGTTGTTTGTATATGGATAATTAATGTCATTATAAGAGATGTTAAATTTGCACATGCAATGACATAAAGTAACGACACATTATCTAAAGCTACAGGAGACAGGATTTATTGTTATTATAATTGCTGTTCACAATGGAAGTGTGCATTATATTCATATTGTTGTGCTCTGCATGACAATGGGCAGACATGGGTATACAGGGCAATTAATAATCCTGTAATTAATAATAATACATACTACCACAGTACACTACATACGCTAAAGGGTTAATTAATAAACTCATATAATTCTGTAATTTTCTATGTAAACCAAAAAATAGGACAAATACTATCCTAGTATAATCACCTGTGTAAAGAATAAGTATGTTCAGTTAATTAACTAATCAGTCAAATTATATAATGGAGTGACACTGAAACAGATTTTTTTTGGAAAGTAATTTTAAAAAGGTATCATTTCATGAGTTAACGATCCAATAATACTTAATTAATCTACAATAAATTGTTGTACATAATTTTCTGAAACGTCTCTATATATAGATCTCATTTCAGTTTTAAAAGGTCTTATTAATGCTCCACTTCAACACTTCTAGCAGTCAGAAAAGTGTGTAAATATTTGTCAGCAAGTGCTTAGATAAATAAACAGCAATATTTAACCTACGTCAACTTGCTCTTTGAATACGGCTGACATATTAGTGTACGTAAGCACAGCATGACAGAGAGTTCCAGTCTCTCAATTTTCTGCCCTTATCTAATTTAACTGCTTTGGGTCATGTCATTTACCTTCATCACAAGCAGCATTAAGAGGAATTGGGACTCATCATTGGTCTACAGCTATTGGCAATCTGTGAGGGGGAAAAAGACAAAATTGGCTTGTGCACCTTTTCTATGAGCAACTTGATCAACAGAACTGCAAAAAAAAGTCAAAAGCAACACTGCTTTAACAGATCTAGATATATTTTTTTTCCATAGTGTTATCATACTGCAACTTATTCATGTATTATTGACTTTGTGTAGTGCAAACATTGTCTCTGTAGTGGTATGAGACTAGTGAAAGGCATTTAAGATTGAGTGCGAAATGTCCTACAGTATAACCAGTAGTGAACACAATCACTGAAATGTGGCAATTTGTGACAAGTGTATTGTTTTAGGGTGACTTTTTAAACTATACATATTTCAGTAAAATATACTATACATGTTCCATCAAAATCCTGTGACTTCAGTTTCGAAACATGTTTCATTTCATTCATTTGCAAAAGAAATTGTTGGTAGATACTTTAACTGCGGTTTAGAGCGTATGAAATATCTCTCCGTTTCATTCCTTACAGATCAAGAGATGGAAAAAAATTTAAGTAGTTAATGCATTTTGTTAATCCACACAGTCATGTAGGCTACTTGATATTATTGATTTGTAAACCTTTATTTGTCCAAGAAGATATATTTTGATAATTTCACTATGTATTTTTTAATGTGCATCAGTTGGACAACCTGGTGACAATATCCATGTTTATGTGTTCATGTGAACTATCTACTACAAGAAATATTTGTGATGATTGTTATGCTTGGAGTCAGTTCTGGGTTTGCTAACTAGGCTAATGCATGCTGTTATTATGAATTTGTGCTTTCTTATTTTTCAGCAGTGTATTAGCATGTTAATAACATAAAGTGGGAATTCTCCCCTTATGGATATACCATTAATAGATATACCATTAATAAACATTTGGTGTTTCGTACACGGTTTCCTGTTGTGATTTGTAGAAAACTTAATCATACATGAATGTACCTGTTGGTTAAAAAAAAGTACAAAACAACAATGCAGTTTATGTGAAACATCAAGCTTTATTTTGTTTAAAACAAGTGTTCTGCTCTAAATAAAAAAATAATAAGATAAGTTGTTTAAGGTTCTGTTGAGTCACTTGTGGTTTTCTGCCTCTTGCGTCGAGCCCGGCGGTTTTTGAACCATACCTATAAGAAAGAGAGAAAAAAAAGAATATTCAGTATTACATTCAAACAAGGAAACTTAAGAAATCACATCAAGCACAGTGCTACATACAGTTCATACTATCAAGAAATAAAGTAAGGATTCATTTCATTTGCAGGTTTTCTGGAGAAAATCACATATTTCCCTGCTGGAAAAGAAAAACAATAGAAACCATCCCATTCTAAAGAAATTTTAATGGTTTCCACTATAAATACCATTACAAACTATCAGCTAACCATTAAAACCATTACCATTATCATTATTGGTCCTTAATGGTATCCACTAGATATAACATGCCACCAATAGAGGGTAAGATATTACCAGTAGAGACCCACAGGGACCATTACAGTTTCCATTAAAACCAATACAATTCCCATTATAACCATGAAAATCATTACAAATTCTGTGAGGGTTTCTACTGTTTTTTTCTGCAGGGTGGTTAATAAGTTGGCCGTCTTGCTGCGTTTACAAGAGTATTGTCAATTGTACGTTGGTATATTAGCGCCCTCTGCTGTCTATGTGGCAAATTGCAACTACAATGCAGCTAAAACTCTAGCAAGCCTTCCTTCTCCTTGTGAATGTTTCATGTTTTGCCGCATGTTTACAGAAACCTGTGTTATAATGCTACTGCAGATAAATTAAGACATTTGATTTAAAATAAACTGCGATCAAATACCCCAGAGCTGAGGTGTGAATGGCCCTGAAGGCAGTTGTCTTACCCGGACTGTCTCTTCGCTCAGGCCCGTGCTCCTCGCCAGCTGTGCGCGCGCTTCCGCAGTGGGGTAGTCGGTGATGCTGAAGAGCTGATCGAGCTGCTTCACCTGGCTCTCGGTGAACACTGTCCTAATGCGGTTTCGCTGCCTGTGCTGCGGACTCTGATGACTTTCCTCTTTGTCGTAATCTGTATTAATAGAAATTTGTAAATGAATCACTTGACCCAATAGATTTAACATATGCGTAGCAGAGTGATGTAGGCTGATTGCTCTGATTATTATCCATAACTTAGTTTATGTCAAAGAAACAGAATGGTAGGCTATATTCAATATTATATCTTAATATTTAAAATAAAATTCCAGCGACATGCAGAATATAGAATGTATAGAATAGAATGTATGGAATAGAATGTATGGAATGGAATGTATAGAATAGAATGTATGGAATAGAATGTATAGAATTTATAGAATATGCAGAATATAGGACTTTGTATGAGCAGAGATGCACTTTTTTTTTTTTTAATCAAATGCATGTAAACATATTAGTTCCTATTAGAAGTATAAGCCTTACCTGGCTGGCCATGAATCCAGTGCTCCCCGCCGCAGTAACCCATGTTAAAGTTGGTCTGATAGTAAGTGACAGGTCCACAGCAGTGGAAAGTGTTATAACAAGCTGCTGTATCGTAGATGCCCGGGCAGGGCGCAGGGAAACCCATCACTGGCACCCCGCTAGCCTGAGCATTAAACCCACTCACTGAAGGCAGGCTCACTTTGCTGAACTCTTCCTGAAAGTTCTGCGATGCTGATGAGAGGTCTGCATGTGTGTGAGGTCCTGTTCTTTCCCCCAGAATGTAATCAATAGTGAAATTGGAGAACTTCGATGCATCCATGTTCGTTTCTCAGTTATCTTCTAATCATGAAATCGTGGTTCTGGTAACTCTCAGGCTGTTCTGTCTCAGTCTGAAGTAAGGTTGATATTTATTCTCTCCACCATCTTAAGCCCAAGGTTAGGATTAATAACTCCATTATTGGGCAATTATCACCTCTGTATTCATAGTGGAAGTACAAAGGTTCTTCAAAGGTCCACTACAAGGCAATTATCTTTTGATATGCCACTTAAAGGAGCTTGAGATCCTTTGTACTTCCTCTGTAAGTTTTGATTACTTTGACACTTTTCTGTTCAAGAGAAAAGTTAAAACTAAAAACACTTAACTATAGTAAGCCTATATGTAGGCCTAATTAAAGATCTCGAGATCTGAAATGTTAAATACAATACATGGACAATAATAAGAGGAAATGTACTTTAAGTTGTAATACTAGTTTATCTGATATATTCTAGTATGTTTGCATAATCAAAATAATTATGGTTTATATGCTATAATCGATTACATGTAGCCAATCCTGTATTAAAACCAGTGCAGTTACTGTTTACAGTTTCCCCTGGTTTGGCTGTTCATGGGTGACACATGTCAGGCATTATTACATAAGGAATCATTCAAATAATGCAATAACCTAAGTTATTTCTCACTATGCGACGATATGATAGTAATAATCAAATAATATAGCTAATATATAATTCTGATACATTGTAGGAGCTAAATAATTAAATAAACCAAATAAAACGTCTTTTAAAAAATAATAGTGTGTCAATAATTTAATGCAATTTAAAGTTTCATCCAATTTTCACTTTATTAACCGTGTGGAACATCAGATAGGTCTGCATTAAATCATACATGTGACCTCAGACTCTGATGGGCTTTGGAGTGATGACGTCACGCATTGATGTTAGGAGTTCAAAGCGCAAACGCGAATGAAGAGCAGCAAATTTCTCTGAAGTTTATTAGATGAAAGTCGACTTGCTGTATAGACGAAAGTCTTGTGATCAGCTTGAATAAATGGGGTCTGGACTTGTTCTTTTTTATCAGTTTTATTCTGTAAAGGGTGTTCGTACAGGTTAAAACATACTAATTGCTGCTTATTTCATTAATTGAAAGAATTAGAGCACTCAGTGGCTCTGAAGTACAGTCTCTTCCCCTGGTGGAATATAGTGAGTGACAATGTCGCCATCTTTTTGTTTCACATAGGGTGCAATTATTTAAAGCGTTAACAGCTCGAGTTTTTGTTTTATTTTGTTTTGTTTTTCAAAATTAGTTTAAAATGAAATCATATGCATAATTAAACAATATTAGGCTATAGAGTAAATTCTAAATAATTTTAACTTATACCACTTAGTTATATGTTTATACTGTATCTCTGACTGACAGTGCTGTTTTGAATAGAAATTGAGAAGTCTATCCAATTTAAAGACAATTATTGTGGATCTCATCCATTTTCCTCTAAAACATGCTAATAAACTGAGATTAACTTAAAAGTAATAGATGAAAAATAATGTTGAAACCACAGGTCTTTCCTGTGAAAGTTTCCATGTTGATAACCACATGGACTTTATTCCTGTGCATAAAAAATATTACATTAACAATACACACTGACATTATCAGCTGAGTCTCAGTAGTTTTTTAAAAGCTATTGAATGTTTAGAAAAGATGGAAATATTTGTGATCATGACACAGCCCTTTCACTGGCTATAATTTTGGAGTGCTTTATACCACTAAATTATAGATCTGTAGAACAGATTAAGAATGCAATATTATCCAATAGGTAGTAGTAAAAGATGAAAGCAGCAGCTCAGGCATTAAAAACATCAACATCCATCAAAGCAGCACTGGCTAACAATGAAAATAGCACAGCACCACATGGTGCAGACTAAAAGAAAATCTCTCTGAGCATAACATTGAATTATGAATTGATGTGACCCATTTTCAGGTTTCTGATACACATTTCTGTGAGTAGCAGGCACACATGAGCATGATCATCCACCACTGCAGTCAGGATTCGATTCGGGCCAACAGGCAATTAGCAAAGGCATAACCTCTTTCAAGCAGAAATGCACGCCTTTAGTGAGGGCTCCCAGCAGTGGCTCTGATCTGAGCATGCAACATAGGGTTCACTGAACCTGACATGAATCCAAAAATGGCAAAAAATAGATTCAACTGTGCAACATCTAAACAAGTTTAAGACAAATGTAGAAAAACTGGGAAAGAGAAGAGTGTTATCTTTAGTCTTTGGTATAAAAAACAGAAACAGGTTCATATTTACTGAAAGATAAAGCTCCTATTTAGAGCATATTCAGTCCAAGAGTGTGAGCCAGAACCAAAGGCCAAATAGTATGATGCAAAGGGGAGTAAAAATATTGAGGAATGTATATGACAATGTCTGCTACCACCATGCATCACGTGTCACACATTAGTGTTTAGGAAACTGCAACTGTTCACAACATATAACATCTTATTTTGTACATAATACTCTCTACATTCCAATAGTTTAGCCTAGATAAAGCAAATATATTAAAGATCAAATGTTTCCTTGATTTGCCCTGCTGTCTGCAGAAGGTTTTATGATTTATCCCCTTTTTTTTCTTTTTGTTTTTAAAGGCAAGTACATTACATTTAAACATAGTTCAGTCAAAGTCTGAGGGTCAGGTTGCCAGACTTAGTCCCATGAAAGTGTCCTCTCATATAGATAGAAAAAAAAGAGTGCTTCTAAGTAAAGGTACAACAACAAATTTTTGTGTTAAGGGTCAACCTATTACAGTGTTAACTGATTATTTGTTTTGGTTTGCATTTTATAGTTTTGAATGATATACATATGGATTTTCCTTAGGCAAGAGAAACAAGCAATTTCAGAATTATGCTAAAATATTTTCTATGACTGGGAAAGACAACTGCTGTCCTGTTGTCTCAAGCCATCATAGACTGCAGGGTGTTGATCACCAATCATCTGTCCTGACAAAGCATTCATTACCCCTCTAAAAAAACTGCAGAATAAGACATCATCAGTTAATGCATCCATTTAACATTTGAGCTCATTGCAAACATGAAAAGTAGTTGTTGTGAGGACATGACATCAAAGCCTGTGTGATAGGTGTCTTGCAGTACAGAGCACTGCCAGAAGAGGGAGCTCTTATATCAAAAAATAATCCCTTAAAGGAGAACCATTACGAAATTACAATGAAAACACTGAATGACTCATTGTAAGAGTGGGGCTTTTTGAATAGGTATGTACAGAACCCTGCTCATGAATTAGGCTTATTTATTTATTTGTTTATTTATTTATTGGGGCCACGTTTGGGTTAATTTATGCTTTGCTTAAAGATGACGTGCACATGATTTAATCTGTTGGGTAAGCGACCAGGCTGATTCTTTAATTAAAGTCTGCCTTTCCCTGAGATGCGTTATGGAGACATATTGAGAGCACGTGCCTCCCATTTCATTATTGCGAGCAAGAGGAAGCTAACGAGGATATTAAGCGCGCGTGAGCTTCCCCGCCGTCCATGCGCTGATTTAGACCAAGTCTTGGAATTGTTTATCAGTTGCAAAGCAACGGAAGGTTGCACAACTATAGACAGATGCACGCGAACAGTCCACTAAGCCAAAATGGGCACAATTCTCGAAATACAAAAAACTGAAGTCAGTCGTGCACAAGAAACAAATAAAAAGATATTTTGTCGTGGCGTCTCCAAAGGTCTATAAGCTGAGAGTCATTTTGTTGGAGAATGTGGTTTTTTTTTTTCATGAACAGAAAGAGAATCAGTGCACCTGTGTTATAGCTGAAGGGCTCCCAAACACACCAGTCCTCAAACACAAACATTTGTGTACACACATGCACTTTTACAAACATTACACAAACCGATCTACCCATACATATAGTAATGTATGTGTAGGTTTTTCATGTCAACTCCATCATCCAGGGCATGTGTCTCTGAACCAGATCAGTAATCAGAAGAAGCAGCCTTTATTTGTCACATGTACATTACAGCACAGTGAAATGCTTTTCTTTGCATATCCCATATTCGCTTGTTAGGAAGCTGGGGTCAGAGCACAGGGTCAGCCATGATACAGCACCCCTGGAGCAGAGCGGGTTAAGGGCCTTGCTCAAGGGCCCAACAGTGGCAGCTTGAACCCCCAACCTTCTGATCAGTAACTCAGAGCCTTACCCACTGAGCCACCACTGCACTGAGGCAGCCAATGTGGATGTGATTGCAATAAACATTTACATATCATTAATTATAGTGTTGATCAGCGATGTAACTACACCATTGGTTTTTATATGACATTGAGAGAGTATAAACTTCACCTTTGGCTCCATTCTGTAATGAAGCCTGTGACCTCCCGACCTTTACACCTCATTGGCCACATGTGCTATTGCTTTTCTGAATGGGCCATTTTTGGGAGCTCGTCTTGCCTTCATAATTAAAGTGTGGGTACAGCAAATAAATCCAGTCCATTGCATAATTACAGTGTGTTTTGTTCATAATGAGCAGAGTGAGTAATCCTTTCAGACGGATGCAGTGAATTATCACAGAAGGATCCCTACCCATGCAGCGAATGAGTGAGAGCTATACCACTTTCTGGGCTTACTGGCTGAGTAAGGAGGAAGATTAATAGAGGCTATCTGTGTGAGTGGTGCATGAGTGAAGGTTGTCTGGCAGATCTCAGAGACGCTGGTGTATTGGCACACTCTCCTCTTCACTTCTGATCAAAGGAGCTAAATGGTGTCACTCTGTCTTGCCATGTTTGGGGCCAGTGCTTGTCACAGAGTAGTGCAAGCCCCTGAGGGTTTCTCCTTTGTTCCTCTCTAATCAGCAAAACAAAGCTTCTTGGAGGGTTGTCTACTAATACACAGTTATCCAGCACTCCAGAAAAAAACCTGCTAAACACACACAGTTGTTAAGTGGTTAACATTAAAGAAGAATTAAGTGCACAGCGACCATGTGTTGTTGTTTTTTTTTCTTTTAATTTATTGAAATGCGGTCTGTCTATTTTTCACAACCACTTATCCTTCCTAGTCCCTATAGATAATCTGTAAATAATTTCATTCTTTATGTTCAAATGTCAGGTTGTAACACAGAGAAGTTATTCTATGATTCACTGAAATTTCCTTGGAATAGTAGGCTACTATTATAAGTCATATAATTATACAGGCCTAAATATTTTTGTTTCAATTACGCAGAAGGAAAATCATACCATACTTTTTAATTTAAGCCAATAAAACAACAGGGTCAGCGAGTAAATTTTATGTTTACTGGTTAATAAATTTATTATGGAAATACTACTGACTTTAACTCTCTGTCTGAACTGGGAATTTAAAAAAAACACTAAAACAACAACACAAAAAAAAAGATAACAAGCAAATCACGTGAGCTGGGGGCGTGGTTTCAGACTACCTGTGTCAGGTGATATCTCAACTTACCTGTAACTCCCATTAGTTTGCTTCCTTATCTGTGCTTGTAAGGTATGGTTTGAGTGCTCTGTCTTAAGACAAGTTGGAGTTTATATACATTGTGTTGTCAATAATTCAAAGACCAAGATCTGTAACATCTAATTTAGCTTTGAGGACTGAATTTATGTTCGGTATCAAGTCATACGGAACTTAATTAGCTTCTTCAGGAAGTCGGGAGCATCTACAAGTAAGTGCAGTGTTTACTCCCGACTGTTATTCTTAGAGATAATATCAGAAATATTTACAACATGAAGCAGACACATTAGTTCCCTGTTGAGACAGGCTGCAGAGTTCACTTAAATATTCACAGACGACACGAACATGTTGTCCCAAAAGTATCTGAAGGACGGTTTTTGTTCTATCTTCATTAGCCTTCATTTCACATGGCGTTCTTATGTGATGTATTCTCTAAATAACTGCTGATGTTAGAGCTTGTTGTTCGACCTGCTCTTGCTTTTTATCGGTTCTTATTGTTTAAGGCTATACATATGTTTACAAATAACAGCCTCCCTGTGGCAAAGCAGGTATGACATCCTTGGTGTATGTCCAGCCATCCTGTTAGTTGCCTGCTGGGTGTCTGTTAGCCTATTCATTCTTACTAGCTTGTGAAATGTGATGCTGAAAGCCCTTTTGTGTGATCAGTGAAGGGCCATATAGTGCACTGTATTCCGTGAGACTTGGACTTTACCGACGTTTTCATGTATATCTTTTGATGTATCACCTATTAATATTTCAAAAAAGACTATTAAAAATGTCCTTTAGATTGCATTACATTAAATATCATTAATTGCATGTATTCTTATCCAGTATTCAGGCTTTTCTTTTCACTGTTTCAGGCAGCACACTTTTCACCTTTGCTAACACATCTTGCTTCTACTTTGTTCAACACTTCAGGCTCTTTGAAATGAGACTATTTGCATTATTGGGAGCTTTGATAATTTTCAGTGCATACATTTTCTCTACCTAAGCAATCTTAATGCAGTTAAAAGAGGCATTACAATTTTACAATGCTTGTACTGTATATGCTTCAGTTGTCACATCTTGCTGTTTCATCAGCATAAAAAGCTTCCTGCACTGATCTCTCAGTGCTCTCAGCATTTAAGAGAGTAGATACAGTTTACCAAACTGAGTTGACTTTATGGAACATATAGTGTGGGCAGTTTCTAAGATCATTTTGAACAGAAGGCCCTAAAATTATGATGCAGATGTACTTGGCTGAGGGTCAGAACGACAGGCCACAGTCTGTTTATCCTTTCAGTGGGTCGGTTTGCTCTTAAAACACTATTTCAATTTTCAATAATTCAGTTCAAATGGCTGAATAATCTTGTACTCCCAAAGTTCAGTTTTTGTGCTCTCTACAGTTTATAGCTAATGCAGGCTCAAGAGGATAGTGCCATTTACCTGCTTTTGCCTAAATCCATCAAATTTGCTTTATCCAGTCTCTAGGAAGCAGTGGTATGTCAGAGTCTATTCCATCCAATTTCCACTTCTATAATTGGTTTGATTAAATATTTACAATTGCTACGGTTCATGCTTCTGATTTAAATCTATTGAAGGAATTACAGAGTGCTTATTAGGCCTTGGTAAGTAAAGCTTTTCTAATGAGCACCTTAAGCGTAAGAGTTTGTAGTTAACATGGGGTTGTTGTATAAAATATGAAAACATGGTAATAATGACCATATGAATAATAGAATACAGTGGTACATTATTTTGCATTTAACCCTGGATTCCATAGACTGCCCTCCTCTTTTTAGAGAGACCCCTCCTCCAACTCTCTTCATGAATGTTGTCCTAGACCAGAACTAATTGGCCTTTCAGTTTCATGTTCATGCTCTTTGGTTCTATTGACATCCAATAGAGCCCTAATGAGCACCCACTTCATTGTGATTATTGGCCAGTTTCAGGCCTGCTGTATGAAACTCCCAGGCCTCCTTGGCAAAAGAAAACCTGCTCTCAGATTTCACCAACATAACACTATGGTGGCTGTACACATATCTCCCTTCAGTGATGAATAGTGGTTTGATTCAGCTCTGCCTGCAGGCTTTAATGGTAGTGTGATTTGAGCAATTTAGGACTCTGTTATTAATGCAAATTAGTTTTATTTAACTAAATTGATTTGAGAAGCACACACCCACACACTTGATCTTTAACTCTTTCTCTGTCTGTCTGTCTGTCTGCCTGCCTCTCTCTCTCTCTCTCTCTCTCTCTCTCCAGAGAGAATGCCCTTGCTTCAGGGTATGACGGTGCTACGTCACAGACAGACACACTCTGCACAGAGAAACGTGCTGTCTGTCCTTGAGTGAATCCTTAGCCATCAGGTGAATGAGGCTCAGTTATTCTCCCTCAGCTCTACACCTGCTATGAGCCTGTTGTCAATAGAAGCAGAGCTGAAATAACCACAACTCCAGTGATTCCACATGTGAAATGACAGAAAAAGGAAAAAGATTTCTAGATCTGTTGCTTCTCTGGTCCATATTTTTATTTTAGTAATTTGGAAATGACCCTGTGGGAGTCATGTGACTCGATTTTGCATACAGTTAACCTAAAACTTGAAATCTGAATTTGTGAAATCTGTGACTATACAGTAAATCTCATTTTACGAAGTTCCGTGCAAACAGGGAATGCTTGTGAATGAGTTAATTGAAGAAATATAAACCTATGTTTTTGCTATCATAATGCTTCATTACACCTGGATTTACAGGTTTGGCTGGACTTACAGTTTTAGGTTTGGTTAATGTATAATTCTAGGTTGGTGATTGTCTGATTTGCTTCTGGTCTTCATCCAATTGCTAATCTCTATGTATGCTGCACATATCAGGTAACCAAGTAATTCCTCCAGCAAAATCCAAAGCATTGTATTAAGACTATGTGCTGATAATAAATACTGTAAGTAGATATTCAATCCTATACTTCAGACTCAGGCTGTGCATTTAGACCAGATAAGTGTATAGAGGGTCTGTGTTAACAGTGTAGGACCTACATTTTCTGTAAAGGGACAATGATGTATTTTAAGTAGGTCCCATGAGGCAGGAGCAGTTGAAATGAGTTTGCTCTACTTGTTGCTCTCCCCAATGTATCTTCTCCTGCATAGCTTGGTCTCCATGGGAATCAGGGGGGAGGGGGAGATCAGGTGTCCTGGCACCAACCTCGTCTCCCTGTCCGGACACTGAGAAAGGCCTGTTTGTTCCCCATTTGGGCTTGTGGCAGTGAAGAGACAATGAGTGCAGTCTCTGAGAGGATGAGAAGGGAGGACAGAGGTGTGGGCAAGAAGGGAGGTGGATGGATGTGGAGGAAGAGTGAGCCATGGGTTCCCAACTCCGCCACCTCTCAGAGCCTGTCCCCAGAAATGCAGATTGGTCCCCTTTAAGCTGCCTCTGCCTTTCTTCCCATTAGCACAGAGAGGAGTATGTGGTACTCTGTCACCTCACAAAGTGTATATAAGTACATCTCACATTAAAATACTTCTTCAAAGTTTACATGGCTTTATATTGTCCAGTGGGTATGAATATAGTACATCCATCTAATCTATATTAATCCACGGGTCTCTGCATGATTGCTCTGTTCAGCAATTAATAAGGTACACTATATGGCCAAAAGTATGTGGACACCCCTCCTAATTATTGAGTTTAGGTGTTTCAGCCACACCAACTGCTAACAGGTTCATAAAATCAACCACATAGCCACACACTCCCCATAGACAAACACTGGCAGTAGAATGGGTCATATTGAAGAGCTCAGTGACTCAGCACTGTCCTAGTATGCCACCTTTGCTACTAGTCAGTTTCAAATTTCTGCCCTGATAGATCTGCCCTTGTCAATTGTAAGTGCTATTATTGTGAAATGGAAGCATCTAGGAGCAACAACAGCTCAGCCACAAAGCAGTAGGCCATGCAAACTTAGAGTGGGGCTGCCGAGTGCACGTAAAAATTGCCTATCCTCTGTTGCATCGCTCATTAAAGAGTTCCAAACCACCTCTGGAAGCAACACCAGCACAAGAATTATTTGTCGGGAGCTTCATGAAACGGGTTTCTATAGCCGAGCAGCTGCACACAAACCTAAGATTACTATGCTCAATGCCAAGTGTAGTGAACCAACTGGAGTGGTGTAGCAGCACTCTGCTATTGGACTCTGAAGCAGTGGCAATGTGTTCTCTGGAGTGATGAATCGTGCTTCACTATCTGGTATTGTTATATGTAGAAATGCTAACAAAAAGCTCTAACACACAAACTGATCAATAAAATGAAAACAGAAACCTTAGCATATATGGATATATGTGGATGCTGTGATGCCCTTGGATTGTCATGCAGTTAAGGATATGCTTATTGGAAGTATGAAGTATGACCACCAGCATTAATTAAATAGCTCTATCAGTCAGCTCTATGCTTTTGCTAGTTTTTTTTTTTTTTTTTTCAAGTTTTAAGCTACTTGCTAAATATAAAATAGCGGCTAATGCTATCATTAATGAATCTTTGGCTTCTGAACAGTCACATTAAGCTCATGTGTTAAGAGGTTGTTTCAAAGTCAGAGTAATTAGGTCATTTTTATATGCAATAGTGAGAAGCAATAGTGATATTCCCTGTTAGAGATTCTCATTGACTGTGTGTATATATGTGTGTTCTGCACCAGTGAAGAGTCATCTGCAAAGTTAGCTTGGTGCCAAACCATAAAACCAAAAAAAGAGTCATGGAGTGATTTGGACTTTATTGATGCACTGAGCCCATCATTAGTTTTTATTTGTCTCGCAGACCGGAGTTGAGTCATCGCCGCCTCACCTTTTGTCCAAGGCTAGATCCCCAGCAGTGTGAGTGTTTATTCATCTGAGGCTCATTCAAATGCAGGCTGTGTTATGGAAAAGTACCCAGATGCACCTGCTTTGCTTAAGCAAAGCCAACCCCTGGACATTGTCTAAATGAAAGATAAGGTATCCATAATGTTTGACTATTGCATACTCTACAGTGGTCCAATATTTGTCTTTATTGTTAGCTTAATTTATGTCTGTACTGGCGCAAGAGGCCAATTGTCAAAGCAAGTGCAGGATGTTTTCCAGAAAGACAAGTTTTAACCAGTCCTCATGTCACTGAATGGGTTGACTGCGGTATAGGTGTGTCATAGTGTGTGCTTTGCTCACTGATTTGTGGTGGTACATATGAGAACATGCAGCACCTTTATCCTGGACATTAGACCAGTACAAACATTTCCAGGGATGGAATTTATATGTGTATGTCAGAAGAATCTTGACTGAAACATAAGATGGACCTGTATGAGCGTGGGAAAGAAGGACTGATTTTTGCCTCATCCTGCCATCATTATGCATACCTTTTGGCATTAGTAAGGTGGGTTCACATCCCTGTTCCACAAAGGAATGGTTAGAAAAACTACTGCAGTTCAACATCTGTCTTGTACCTGCTGGTGAGGTTAGGAGTGACATGTAGACAATGTTCATAATAGCACTCAATATTTCTCTTAGGCTTGACCACGACTCTTCACACGTTGTGAAAAAAACAATACCACAGACTTCGATTTTCAACTCCAGCACCTCAAGACTCGCTCCAGTGGCCTAATGGGTTCCACTGTGGAATGCTTGCTGCATAGCTGTACTTTAAAATCCTGAGAAATGAAAGTCATTTCAACAGAGCCAGAAGTCTGAGTATACCTGAGGTGTGGGTGAGTGAGGTGAAAAGCAAGATTACAGATAAATGATGGCTTCATGTTATTGACTGATGGGAGCTGAAGGCTTGAAGAGACCAAGTTATGATAGAAGACAAGTCTGTTTATAAACCCAGACATAGTCTGTGCTATTATTCCTGCATGGGGTGTGACTGAGAGAGGGGATTAGCCTTGTGCACAGTCTGAGACACTCTAAACTCTCCTGTGTGCTGAAAAATAGGCTGTGACTTTAGCCATAGACACTTGAGTGCAGCACTTTTGATTGACAGAGGCCATGACCCTGTGTGGCCCATCTTGCTCTGTCTGGCATATTTTGGAGGTATGAAAGCGAGGAAAATCTATTTGGTGCTCTCCCCGTCCAGGGTTGAGGTGGCAGCCTCGTAACTCTTTTGGGTAATGGGTATAAGGCTGATTTATTAGCATTGATGGTTGAAGTTCAGTATCCCAAAGTCCAGAAGCATTTTTTCATCTGAGGCGTCTGAGCTTTTGCACCAGGCTCATCATGCAAAGACTAAATTGTTATCTGCTCATACAATGATTTTGTGGGTAGAAGGTTAAACATTCAAACCAGCTTCAACTAAAGAATACTTTTGTAAATATAATAATCTGCTAATTTGTAGGTGCTGTGAGGTGTCAACTGTGTAGTGTTGCAATGTATCCATTTATCTTAAAAGGTAATGCTGGTGTGCATGGTATGTTTTTTACCAAAAAACTCTCTTTTAAGTCGCTAAGTTGATAGTAACATTTTAACTCCCAGGGTCCTGCTTTTATTCTGTTTACTAGTGAGATTTATAAATTTTCTTCAATCCCTATGCAGGAGGGTGAGAAGAGGGAAGAGGTTATTAAGTTATTAGTGCACTTGGCCTTAATGCTTTGTAGCCCTTGCTGGCCTTGCTTGGCCTTAGTTGTCCTAGGTTATGTAATGAGCTAAAGACTAAAGATATCTTCTTAACTAACATTTTATGATAAAGTTAACATGAAAAATTGATTTTCCACCTTGCATAACCTAACATAAGAAACCTGATGCTTTCATACTGTGAAGTGAAGGAGAACTTGATTTAAGGATCTCCTCCCAGCTCCCTTTTAATGCCTCTAGGCCAGAATAGTCTCTTTGACCTCTGGGTAACCAAATCCAACAGTTAAATATAGTTTAGTAGGATTTTTTTTAGATAGCGTTAGTAGTCTTAACGTAGCTCCCATTTCTTCTAGGGAGCTCAGACCTTAAGACAACCTAGAAACCCAAACTTGCTTGCGTCATTGTTTTGTTATTCTCTGACAGAACAGAACCAAGCCTTTATCCCTACAGAGAACATTGCTCCATATTCATCAAATTTGCGTAGAAACAAGTGCAGAATTAAGCACGTAGAGAGTTTGATCATAGAGACACTTTAAAGATAAAATTAATGAATAAGGAATCTGTCGGTGGAAATGCACACAGATTGACATTGATAAGAGCTGAAGAGAACTTCCTTAGTGATAAGATTAAGTCATTGAAAACTTGTATCTTGACATTGACAATTAAGACAACTTTATTTAAAGGGGATGCAGAGATTTGGTATGTGTATACACTTAAAATGTTTCTTACTTGTAATTACTCTGTTTTTATTGCAAGTGACCCAGATAAAAGAAAGGCGGAGTGCAGATCACATTTGTAATTTTCAGGCCTATCACAGAAATTTGTATATTGCTCTGAGTTTCCTCTTATTGATCGCACATCCTGCTCTTTCTTGCCAACAGGTGACGCTGGGTGATGCCAAGGAAAACGGTGCTCAAAGCCACTCAGATTTTGCTTACAGAAAATGATAAAGGGAATAATGAGAAGCAGAAGCACATTGGCAGCATGACAACTCAAAAGGCTTTAGGTCGGTACACCGAAGCATTTGCCTTGGTTAAAGACCACCCAGAACATGACGATCTACAGGACTGGTTGTCACTAGCAGACTTAAGCCAAGATGACACATTCTCCTTTGAAGGCTGTGTGCAGTAAGTAACTTGTGTCTAGAGAAATAAGCATGCTATGTATTGACCATTGATCATGTATAGTACATGATCTGTGTGTACATTGCTTCAAATATGGTGAAAAGTAAGCAGTTGTGTCAATCTGTTTGTATTATTCATCTGTCCATATCTAGTAGTTTGTGTCTCATTGGTCTATGTACCTGTGCATCAGATTGGAGAGGAGGTGGATGCTCTGGCACAAGTTTATGAAAGAATACTCTTGTTTGGATGACTGGTTGCGATTGGCAGAGAAATCAGCTGCCTCCCCAAACACTAGCCATGTGCTACACACCACAGCAAAAGAGGAGCTGCAGAAGTTTGAGGTGAAATAGCCACCACACTAATACTAATCCAACATTTTTACCTGAGGATACCTGACCACAGAAATAAAAAGCTCAGTGTCAGTTTTCTGGGTGAGAGAATCTTGGCAAACATTTTGACATAGTCTGCAGTGAAGGCAGATATCCTAACACATGCAAACATTACTTAATACTATAAAAGCCTAAAAATCTAGAATCAGTTGCGGTAAAACTAAATGATCCCAAATCGTAATCATGGCACACGTATCATGCAGTGTTGAGCAGTGGTGAGTGCAAGAGCTCATTGACATCCATGCTCACCCGCATGATTCTCCCCAAATTCATATGCAAAAATACCCTTATTTGCTGGTCCTAGGTGGGTTTTCCATTCATATTGTGTTTTTATTCAGAGTCTGCGCACTGAGGCTAGGCTGCGCTTGGCCCAGGTGGACAGCCTGAGCCAGACAAGCAGCATCCTGTTGGGGTTGTTCAGGGGATCTATGAAAACCAGGCTGATAGATATGACCAAAGAATGCAGTCAGCGCTGGGACCGGCTCAGCACCACTTTGGACACTGTGTGCCGTCGGTTGAAGGTACATAGGACTCCAGTACCTCTTCTTAGAGATGAATGTAAAATGATACATGTACCTCTAAATGCCTGATTAAATCCACTACTTAAGAACAGGTTAACCCCATTTTAATCTCATTAACTTTCTACTATGTCTATCTTTTACTACACATTTCTGTTTGACATTTTAGCCTCTGTCTCCTCTGAATGCTGTTAGCCTAATCTCTGTCTAACCGTGTCAGATTCATACATTTCCGTAAAGATAAGAATTCCTTTTTTCCCTCAGGTGTAATACATTGATTGTACTACATAAAATAGTATGTGGACAGTCAGAGTCCTGCAGTACTGACTATGTGCCTGTGTTTCCTATAGCACTTTGTGGTCCAGTGGGAGGACTTTGAGAGGCAGCGAGAAGAAATGGCCATCTGGCTGGCTGACTTGGATCTGAAGCTGACTGAGGTGGAGCATTTTTCTGAAATGAGTACCTGTGCCAAAATGCGACAACTTCAGGTACACCCAATTTTTTTCACCAAATGGCCCTTATTTACCAAAGTTTAATAGAAACAAGCACATATTTAAGCACACTGAAACGCAGTGTTTGAGCAAACCTATGCCTGAGTCATGAAACAACAAAACGAGTGGTGATTTGAGCACAATTGATGAATGAACTTCAGCTGCATGAATACAAGCTCCCACTTATGAGTCCCTATTTGAACGCAATATGCATACAACACACCCCAATTTACCATCATGTACATCTAAGTTATATGAAACATGCCCTAATTTATGCACATTTTGTGAGAGACAACAAAAGGAACGCATTCAGCAAGCTACAGCTACAGTTTCGAGGAGGAAGGGGAAAATACAACATTTCAGTGAAGCTGAGTTAGAGCTGCTTGTATCTCAGGTTGCTGAAAGTGCAGATGTTATCCTCAAAAATGGCATAAACTGTGAGAAGAAAATGAAAATTTGACATAAAACAAAATCAATTGTTTACACAGTTTCAGTGTAGGAAAGATTGATGCAAGAAGTTTGTCTTTAGTGAGCCTTTGTTTTAGTAATAATATACACAATGGATTTCATTTATCAGGCTGGATGCAAACAGATTTATTTGTAAATTGTTTGTACGAGCAATTACACAAGAATTTGGTATTCATGAAAATCTCGCAAGTTCTGAAAAACTTTCATATCCTGCTCAGGCTCTCGAGTGTGTGTAAATGTACGAATAAGAAGACTAACTAATATAAACTTCAACTTGATCAACTTCAAATCATATAATTTGCATAAATTACTGCACTTTTATACATGGAATATGCTGTCATAGTTAAATTACTTATTTTTTTATTACGTTTACAGCATTTAACAGACACCCTTCTTCAGAACAACTTATAGAATTGCTTTGAAGTGTCTATTAAAAACACATCCTCATGCTAGTTCACTAGGTCAGGTGCTAAGAGTATCACTGGGGGGAAAAAATTATGAAAACCAGTCATTTTGAATTATTGGCATTAATTAAAGAAGATGAAAAGTAAAGAAGGTGAGCCAACACAAACCCATAAATTAATTCATTCAGTTATGACAAAAGAAATGCCACCATATAAAAGGCAGATGGGCCGGTCTGTCTGTGCATAGCGGTCTGTCTGTTTTCAGCCTTTACATTGTTCATTTTGTGCTCCCAGGTGTCTGTGCACTAGAACTTTCATGGAGTTTTGGGAGTTTTGGGGGTGTCACTACATGCTAATTCACTTTACAGGTGATCGACATATACACATAAATATATATATACAGTACTGTGCCAAAGTCTTAGGCACATGAAAAGAAATGCTGTAGAGCAAAGATGCCTTCAAAAATAATGAAACTAAATGTTTCTACATTTAAAAAATGCTATAAAGAGCAGTAAACAGTAATAAATGAAACAAAGTCAATATTTGGTGTGACGATCTTTCACTTAAAAAAAAAAAGAAAAAAAGAAAAAGTAGTCTCAGGTACAATTTGTGCAGTTTTATAAGGAAATCAGCTGTAAGTGTTACTGAACATCTTGCTGAAACAGCCACAGTTCTTCTGGAGACTTTGACTGTCACACTTGCTTCTTATTTTTGCAGCAAAACCCAGCAGCCTTCATTATGATTTTTTTATCTGAAAAGTGTCTCTTATGTAATCTGCTGCTTTCTTTACTGGGATACAAACATTTTTCGGTAAGATTAGTTTTCCAGCACAAAATTAAATGTTTGGAATTCTAAAATGTTTTTGTACTGAATCAATAATGTAGAAGTAATAAAATAAAAATATATAATATATATATATATATATATATATATATATATATATATATATATATATATATATATATATATATATAATATATACACACACACAGAAAATACCTGCAGGAGTTGAAACATAGGAGTGTTAAACTGGGGAACACTGGAGCACACTTCTATAATTGTTTATGTACGGTATGTCTATATACAGTATATAAAGTAATTTGCAGAAGTCTTAGGCACCCTATATTTTGTTTAGTACAAATTTTATTATTGATATTTATTTTATGAATTTTGCATTATTGAGTCAGTAAAAACATTTTAGATTTCCAAACATTACTTTACCAAAAAAAAATAGTTACAGAAAATTGTTTGTATGTCAGTAAAGAAAGCAACATATTACCAAACACAAAAAAAGAGACCACTTTTCAGACAAAAAGAAAACCATAATGAAGGCTGCCAGGTTTTGCATGCAAAAAAAGAAGCAAGTGCCACAGTCAAAGTCTCCAGAAGAACTGTGGCTGATTCTGCAAGATGCTCAGTAAAACTTACCAACTAATTTCTTTATAAAACTGCACCAATTGTACCTGGGACTACTATTTAAGAAGAAGGAAGAAAAAAGAAAAAAAAAACGCAAATGGTCATCACACCAAATATTGACTTTTATGCAGAAACATTTTATTTAATTATTTTTGAAGGCATTACAACCTCTCTTACATAAAAGAATTGTTGTAATGCCTTCAAAAATAATAAGTGTGTGTGTGTGTGTGTGTGTGTGTATGTATATATATATATATATATATATATATATATATATATATATATATATATATATATATATATATATATATATATATATATATATATATATATTACACATTACACATACAAGTAATGTAATGTAGACTAGGCATACCGTATATAGACAATTATAGTAGTGTGCTCAGTGTTTTGTTTTTTTTCCTGTTTAAAACTGAAATCAGAGAGATTTCAGCTTCCAACTTCACCTGCAGGTGTAGTTATATGAACTCCACTGAAGGCTAGATTTTGATTTATGTTAAAACTCGAGCAACAAATATAAATAAATATAAATATAGACAAGTTCCCATCCTGAACCCCCAGAGGCTGCATCATGTTTCAAGGTGCTAGACATAGTGATAAGCCTTACAAAAGTTTTGAATGAGGAGGTGCTTCAAGGAATATGCTGAAATGATATAACAGAAGAACAAATAAGAAAATACAAAAATGGAATCAATCCAGCACTGGAGTATTAAAGCTGAGTACCAAAATGAATAAAAAGGTGTCTGCCATGTTTGTGCTAATATGAATTATGTATGGTTTTATAGTATAAGGTATTATGTCTGAAGATTCTGACTAAAATTCACAAATTACATATTGACACCAAAGTAACTTACATATATTTTAATATGATGGGTGCATGGGTGTTATGGTTATTAATATTTGTTGTTTTTCTTATTAGTCTGCCAGGCCTATTACTGTACTTGCAATAAATATTTATGCTGCTGATATTGATTTCACTTATTTAACTAAGAATACACAAACATTTTTCAGGTTAAAATGTTATGCTCACATATTGCACACACACCAGCCAGACATGAGTTTAATCTTACAAATACACCAAAGATTAACTTAAGGAACAAAGAAACTGTCAGTGGAATTTGCATATGCTTGTTTTGTGATCAGATTTGACCTTTGACATATAAGGGCTAATATGTGGGATACCTTCACATCACTATATGAACTATATGTGCGTGCATCTGTTTGTTTATCAGGGCTTCCAGGAGGCAGTGGCTGAAAGTGCAGGTCAGCTAAACGCACTGCTCCAGCAAGGGGAAGAGCTGATCCAAAGAAGTGAGCCAGCTGATGCCCAGGTCATTGAGAGCGAACTACAGGATCTGCTCCTGTACTGTGCTCGCGTCTTCCAGGGCCTAGGTCGTCTTCACACACGCCTTCTTAGCATGAGGCTGGTGAGCAATACCACACTGCTTTCACAAATGCACACATTTACAAAATTATTTGGCTCAAGAGTCAAACTGAAATTTCAAGTGCAGGGTAATGGCTAGTATCATGAACAGTTGATGTAAACATGAAATAATGTTTGGATCTTTAAGATGCTAGAGATATTTTTATATGCTGCCCTGTGTTGTATATTACAACTAATTTTATTGTCTCTATTTTAATATATAAAAAATGTATAGGTTCTGGGAAAGTTTGATCGAATTCATTTCCAAATTTGTAATTGTGCTCTATCAAGTTGTCCTGTAATTTTTGCAAATACACCACAATTATATAACAATAAAGATTCATAATGTCACATGTCCTAATACACTCAGGGTAAAAATTCATGAATGCATCCATGAATAGTTCAAATAGCTGCCTTGTAGCCAAGCATGCCTTGTACAATGCATGTACTGTCTATGTGAATAAGTTTTCTGTGTAGGCCATTGTCTGTGTAGGCTGAGGCAGATCATGCTAAAAATGTACTGCACTGATGCTCACTTTACAGCAGGCATGTAAAGGTTATGGTGTCACACACCGGACATCCAGTAATGAATTGGTAGTGTGTGTTTCCCACAGCTTTCCAGCTTTTTCGTGAGAGATTTTGTCTGCTAAATACTGGAGCAGTGTTTGGATGGGTGGTTATTTGAATACTTGAGTGAAACCATGCATCATAGCTATTCGTTTTAAAACGTAACTTTGGAAGAAAAAAAACATTGTCGGCATGATTAAAGAGGGTTTTAACTTCTGAATAATGTAATCAGTCTTATATGGTTAAATTATTCACCCTTACCATGTTCTCTCACAATTTGTAATGTGGGCTGTCAGATCCATTCAACTCTTGTTCTATAAAGAGCTTAATATGGTAACATTTCTTAAAACAAAGGAAGTGCCTAAATATTACTATACCAAAGAACAAAAGTTGGAGTGCTGGAATTCTTCTGCTTTGTACTAGAAGACAGAGAGAGGGAAGAGGGCTGGTGCGAAGATAGTGGATATATCTGTGTATATCAGGGAGAACAAAAAGTGAATTTGAGGATTATGTATATATTGTACATGTAGTATAGGTTGTTAGTTAGCGGGGGAATAATTTCAGTCATTCTCAAATGTGGTGCTTATTCATATACCTAAGGCAAACCATAGGTTTCTTAAGAAGAATTTCTGACCTCAAATGGTGAATCACAAGTGCTGTTGAGGCAGGAAGTGTGGGTGTTAAGTCTCTCTCCTTTTGTAGGTGTTTGAGGAGGACTGGGTTCTGTGTCCAGACTCTGGCTGTCCGTCTGAGACATTGCTGGATGAAGAAAGTGTTAAGGACCACAGCCTTGCACCACCAGTTCAGGGTAACCCCTCTCAGATTTGCCCAGAGCAGCTGGTCCTGGAGTGGGACCCCTCAGTGGACATTGGAGGCTCCATGTCCCCTAATGATGCGGATTCTTCCTACCTCAGTGCTGGTGCAGGTGGATATTGGGAGCAATGCCCAAAATGAATCTAAAATTACGTTTCAGATTGCTCTGTCAGTCTGATTTTTATGTTGTGTTGCACCATAATCTCTTTAATAATCTATTTTCATGTTTTGTAGGCCCATTGCATAATATAATCCCCCATACAGGATTTATTGTTTATAATTATATGAATCAAGAGGCATATCTTTGTTGAAGCATTAGGGACATTAAAGATTATCTTTCATTCCTAGGGGTTTACAGCACAGAGGCGCTCCTTACCAAGGATCCTTGGAGGAGGAGGATTGCTTACCTGAGATCTGCAGAGTCGCATCCAGCTGCTACTGAGAAATGTATTCAACAGACGGTGAGCCTCCTGTACTTGGTGACCGCTGTTTGACGTAACCGCTTTTACTTACACTGAGTACAGCCAAACCAAAGTTAGTCAATGATACTAAATAATCTAATGGTAATGTATACTGACATAATGTATGTCTGAATATTTTCCGGGAAGTAAAAAACACAGTTGAATTGCAAAATTATGAGGATGCATGCTTTTGAATTTTCATGCTGAAAAGAAAATGTGTGTGTGGGAGTGTGGCGGTGTGGGGGTGTGGGTGTAGCAGTGTGGGGGTGGCTGTTGGTGGGTGCGTGTATTTGTGTTTTTGCATCTATGCATTTCTTGTGTGTCCAGCATGCATCATGTGTTTATGGCTTTGTTTATCCAAATGTGTGGGCATCAGATAGAATGAGATCTTGTGTACAGTATGTTCCTGACCACAACTTCCTCTTGCATGTTTTCCTTGACATTTTCAGTCATTTGCATGTAATTTAATCTGATGGAGTGTAACAGAATGTTGTTGAACCAAACATTTAAATTTTATGACCTTGAATATGATTTCTTGACCTTCATGAGGTGTTTGACTGTTTCTTCAGTGACGGTGTAAGCATCAATTAAATCTACAAATCTCATCTGTTTAATAACTGTAGTATTTGCATCCACAGCCTTTTCATAGAAAATTAAAATGTGTATTCTTATCGTGCACCTTCCTTAGAGATTGTAATTTGCACGACGAAGAATACATATTTTTGTCAGGAAAATTTAAATGAGACTGAACACTTGTTTTACTCATCAGGTCACTGAATGTAGCTTAGATGGTATGGCTCCACCCCAGACTCCTGTGCCAGGTAAGACAATGCCCTCAGTTTGGTCCCCACTCTTTATCACAGATTAAGACATGATCAGCTATCTGTTATGCGCTGCTCTCATTGTGGCCTTAACGCTAAAATCTAACTAAAGTGGTTCATCATATTTCTCATCTAAGATCATGCTGCATTGGACTGCTGTATTACATTTAAAATCATCCATCCTGCACATTTTATAGTATAACATTTTGGGATTTATATCCTGAACAGTATATATGTCTGAAGCATAGCTATTTACAGAACAGATCCCAGGACACACTACACAAAGGCTTCCCCATTATGTAACATTTGTTTGTCTTATCAGACGCTGATAGGCCACTGTATGCTTCATTTTGGAAGACTTCCACCCCAGACTCGCACTCCCCTGAGCCTATCACCTTTAAATCTGACCGTGTCAGTGCCTGGCTGGTCCAGACACCCCGGCTGTGCTCTAGAGCTGTCCAGACAGAGCATACACCACAGGTATCATGCACAGACTCAACCAAAATCTTCAGCAGCCTGACTATTTCTCCTTTATTTTTTCCTTTTGACAAGACTGTACTATAAAGTAAGCTTGATTATCGCTATAGCCCCTAGCCTATATACTCTGTATAATGTATTATCCAATTTTGTTGTCCTTGTGAAGGTTTTATTGATATACCTATAAGCCAGGCTGTGGCTTTGTTTTTTCAGAGTCTTGATAAAAGTTTAAGCAATTAATTAAATAAATAATTAATTTAAACAAGAACATGTTTATTGTTTAAACAGGAACATGTCTTGCAAATTAATAATTAAATAGAATAAGCAGTGAAAATTGTCCCACACTGCTACCAGTTACAGTTAACTTAGCCTGATTTTTGAAGCTAATTTACAAATGTAAACAAATACAAATGCACAAGCTATGAGTTGCTAATGGAAAGTGTAACTTGTACCACTATACCAGAGCAGCACTATTTTTGGCAGTTTCATTTCTTTTAGTTGCAATTTACTATTGCTTTAAATGTAAAGGTAATGCTTCATACTTGAACTTGCCCTACCACCAGAGTAATGATGGGACAAAAATCTGAAGTGTCCATTAGTTGGTCCCATTAGTAATGACAGTTTAAAAAAAGGCCCTTTGAAGTAACTGTTTTTGGGCACTTGAGTTCAATATGACTTCACCCTGGGCATTTCCCCCTTCAAAGGCCCCAGTACGGGCTTTATCACTTCAGAATGGTCCACACAGATAGTGTCAATGGTGTGCTTCATTTCACAGTGCTGCAGAGACTGCAGTCTAGCTGTAAATGCAGATGGAGATTTCTCCTTAAATCACATTACAGTAAGGCATACAGCCATATCATGTGAGCAATATGCCTGTGCTTTATTAGGGTCTCTTCCGCCTTGTTTTTTGTGCATGTGCTTATGCATGACTCATCACTCATGTTTGCCTGTAAACACTGTAATTTATAATGGTTTATATGAAGTGGAAGCCATGTTTTAGTGGCACCATGAAAATAATTAAGGAGGGATTGGAGTAGTTTTTCAATCCCCTAATTAAGCAGTCTGAAAGAAACTACTTTTTTATTACATTTGCTGGAAGAAGTGATGGGGGAAAATTCCTAGGAAGAATTTGTTGTGCTGATGCAAAGGCTTGATTGCTTGCTGAAGTCTTGGAAGAACCACAGCAAGTGAGAAGCCAATTCAATTTCAAAGCAGCTCTCCTAATTTCTCAGTGCTGGCAGTTAATTGGCAGCTTTACATGGCTGGAAAGGAGAGCTGTGGCACTAACTGGCTCTTTAAAAGGCTGCTGTAATTGTGGGCACAAACATAAAATAACACACAGCAATGGGCCAAAACACTAGTAAGTAAGGGGTGTCAGGTGTGTGTGTGTGTGTGTGTGTGTGTGTGTGTGTGTGTGTGTGTGTGTGTGTGTGTGTGTGTGGGTGTGTGTGTGTGGGTGTGGGTGTGTGTGTGTGTGTGTGGGTGTGTGTGTGGGTGTGTGTGGGTGTGTGTGGGTGTGTGTGGGTGTGTGTGGGTGGGTGGGTGTGTGTGGGTGTGTGTGGGTGGGTGGGTGTCAGGTGTGTGTGTGTGGGTCTGAGAGAGAGAGAGAGAGAGAGAGAGAAGAAGCGTGGAGAAAAGAGAGATAAGCCCTCATTAGTTAATTGAGCCAGGTTTTGTTTGTTTTTGGTTACTTTTTGGTGCAAAGAGATGCTGTCACATCCAATGTGCTCTCTGTTGTCTGTCTCTGAGAGCACTGTGACTGTGAGCGTTTTGTTCTTTGTGTCCATCTTCACAGCAGTGTTCAAGCTTTTATTCATCGCCATCCATGCAGGAGCACAAGGGGGAGGAGGTGAAGGAAGCTGACTATCTGGAAAATGTGCTTCTCAAGAGGCACTCCTGCTCACCGCACACTAATAACATGTGTTCCACCAAGTCATGTGACCTTCGATCTCACTCTGCCAAACGTTACCCAAATCCACAGGTGTATTTTCTCTCTCTCTCTCTCTCTCTCTCTCTCTCTCTCCTCCCCACGCATCAGACCGCACCCCTCGCACAGGTTGTTTATCTCCTCTTTTACTGAACCTGGTGACCTCATTCTTCCAGAGTGCAATAACGCTGTAGGTCATCACTGATTAATTAATGCCTTTTTGCACTTAGATATTAAATATAGAGTTAGTAGAGTGTAGCAGATTTGACTCCTTTCGTTCGAGGCAGCTGATTTTATATATTTTGCACTTCTAAACCATCTGTATATAATTGCGCTCATAATGTTGTCTGATTGCAAATTGCTCGTAAACAGCCGAGCCCCTGTGGGGTTACTTTGCAATCTTGTCTCTCATTTTCACCAGTTGCCATCTTGTCATTACAATCTTGTCTCTTACTTCCACTAGTGTATGAAGGAGAGACTGAACTCCAGTGATTCAGTGAAGGACAGCAGCTGCACTAAGACACACTGGTGAGCATTTTAACTGCCAGATCTTAGTGAAGTGAATTTCAGTATATTGTTTAATTTTAGTAGGTGTGTGTGTGTGTGTGTGTGTGTGTGTGTGTGTGTGTGTGTGTGTGTGTGTGTGAGAGAGAGTGTGTGTGTAAGCAAGCATGTTTGTGCCTAGTGTACTGTGTGCACATATACTGTACATCTAGTCTCGTTTCAAGAACAGAAGATATTCTCTTTGATTCTATTGTCATTTTATTAGTTTTGGTTCTTGAACAACAAACAGGATTTTATGTCCATAGCTGATTCTAATCTCATATTGAGTTTCTCTACAAATCATAGAAAAAGGCACTTTTCAGTTGGTCTTTGCTGAACAGACAAAGTGCTATGAGAATAATTTGATAAAGTGAAGTCATGATTTTCTTCAGAAATGAATCCATTTTGCTCCAAAAATTCAATTCAACTTTATATTAAACTAGTAAATGTTCTAACTTGCAGCATGGCCAAATCACTAAACATCAGTAACAGACCTGACTATTTAGATTTCTTCTAGAAACTGAATGCTAAAAATTCACGAAGCCTCCAAACTGTTTCTGAAGGGGCAAAGCTTTATGTGATGTAGTGTCTAAATAAATAGTCTCCTCTTAATGTGAAACACAAGGATAGAGTATCAACTGAAAGCTACTTCATTTTTTATTTTGATCATTTTGTAGAATTACTGGAATCCGCAGCTTTTTCATGTTGCTTCTTCCTCTGTTCAGTGCCAACAGTGAACAGCACCTCTGGTCACCAAGTCTCCTAAAGCTGTTGGAGGTCCTGAAGTCCCCAGCTCTGCTCTGCATTCTGCTAGCCCTATTTGTGGTTCTGGTCATCTGGCCCCCCTCAGTGTTCCAGGACAACCGATGCTACCGCTCCAACTCCCTGGCACATTCCTTCCACCTAGCATTGTGCTATGTCAACGGACCCCCTCCAACCTGAGGACTGCAGAGACACACCGGGTACCCTAAACCCTGCTGCATTTGAGAGATGTTAAAGCAGAGCACCAGGGACACTAGCCTGGAGACATTACAACCATGGGTTCTGAAAGAATAACTGAAGAAATTGCACAGAGTTTGGGTGAAAGACTTCACACATTACAACAGGTTTTATTAAGCGCTTTGGAATTTGAGGACACAAAGATTTGGCTCAGAGCATATCATTCAATTTTGATATATATCCCTGGCAGTAGCATAGGCTTTATCATTAATTATAAAGGTTTGGTTCGGTACAGGACTGAATCATTGGAATTATAAATATTCAGTGTCTTAATATGCGGATTGAAGAGTTGTATACTGCACTACCATTTCATCCAGTAAGATAGAAATTATTTATTAATATTTTTAGAAGCAAAATAAATAAAGTATATTAAACTGTAGTATGTGCTGTGAACTGTTTGTGAGACCACTGTCTCCAGAATGGGCATAATCTGCAGGGCGGTTTTTAGATTTCTGACATAAGACGCAAAACCACTTGTGTTCATATCGTAAGACTTGTTTCATATTTACCATGAAGTCCATAAACTGTAACAATCCTGGGCTCGATTTCAGCTGACTAAGCATTTAAAGAATAGATTCTTGATTTTTTTTTTCAACTAAATGACTTAAAGATGTGCTGCTGTTCTCTGTAGAAAGGTATTCACTATTTAGATCTATAATCAGAACAGAAAGGTTATGATGAAGATAATGGGGTAACCTTTATGTGATGCAGATATGGAGAAACTGCTGACTGGTTTTCACAGTATTCCATGATGCATAGGTAAAGGTTAAAAGTCTTTCCCCAGTTACAAAATATAATTTATTTCTGTTATATTGCTACATTTTTGGTATGAGGCATCAAAACATTCACCTTTGGAACTGCTATCAGGCTATGTAATACACGTCCACTTTAGACTCATGGACAGGACTTCCTCTGGTAGATCCGATACTTGAGAAATTGAAGCACTTGGGTGAAACCTTGTGCCTGTGCGATTATATTGTGTACAAATTCAAAAACTTTGACAAGTAATGGTTTGTGCCTCCTGCTGTGCCTAATGTAGCCTTTACTGTGAAACATTTGAGAGGCCTAACATAATGTTTAAACTGCTGGCTCATATCGGATTTGGTTTTCCCGATCTATTTTTTAAACCTGATTCAAGTGAATTTGTGTGTTTAGATAAGCTCTCGGCCTAGGAGCTTTTGCTGAAAATGACAAATCTGATAAATAGGAACTGAAAAGATCAGATTTTTTGTGTTGAGATTTCAAGGAAAAATGAGACAATTATCAGATTGGACTGCCTATATAAACAAAGCCTTAGATGTTTTGAGCAGTATGTGTTATGCTAACAGCCTGGAACCAAATCACAAGGAATTAGATTTGTTGGATATTATACTGCAGTATGAAAAATATGACTGGGGGAAACTTCAGTGGGAAATCTTACACTGCCTTAAAGTCAAGATCTGTACTGTGGAGATGTACCGAAGCATTAAATATCATTTGCATCTTGGGAATATTACATTCAAAATATAATAAATAAATTTAAAAAAAGACAACCATGGCTGTGATGTTGGCTGTGATGTGGAGTGATGCACCATGTGATTCTCTTTGGGGGATATAGTTAGTAAACACATTGAATAAGTGTTTTGTGCTACGGCTGGAGAAAACTGCAAAGAGCATTTCAAATTGAATTAGCTCATAAACATTCTTAACTGGAGGAATTTGTACTTGGCCTTTCAACCTCATAGCTATCCATTACTTGGAGTTGAACTGGGAAAATGTGTGTATGTATGTTGTATTTTCACACATAAATGCAAAGATGTGGGGAGTAAAATCCAGAGTGTGCATGTAGACCATAAAGTTAATTATTATAATGTCAGTGATGAGATGGAAGAATGGCAACTGCAAACGCTTTTTATAAGGAAAATTGCTTTCTGTATTTTATATATATATATATATATATATATATATATATATATATATATATATATATATATATAAAATATAAATATAAATTTTCCATTATAAAATATTAAACGTATCCAAAGCGAAATGTGCAGTAATGGGTTTCTAATTAAATATCAACAATAACTGATGCACCACTACCCTTTATGTAACCAAAATTAGTTCATAAACACATGCAGCTCCTCATTGCTCCAGTGAACACAGAAGTTAGAAACTGATTTGGTGAATATTTAACAGAAAATTAGGAAAAATAAGATTTAAGAAAACCTGACTCTGATTAGGAAGCATTGCTCCCTCCTTTCTGACATGTCTGTGATGGAGGAATTTTGTTTACCAGCCATACAATAAAATGACCAGGTAGCACATTCTTACCTTAAAATCCCCTGGTTTCCATTTAATATACAAGCACTGAAATTATCTGTGACCACATGCTTATTTGTAAGAGAATGTTTTATGCTTCTCCAGTGTGGATTTTCACATTTTTTCCCAAAGCCCAAGTCAAAAGACAGTTCTGTCCCCTCTCCTTGAACTAAAAATCTTAGGAACTTCGATTGTTGCAGTACATGTTGATAGTATGTCCTATTTGGATGCTTCATTGTCTCCATTCTCTGCCAGCACCAATGGGTCGAGGCACTAAATAAACATAATGAGATAGCATTGTGCTAATCGACAAAATGGATCACCATTGGCCGGGACCTTGGCTCCTGACTACACCCCCCGCTTCCCCCCCATGCAGCAGAGCCCTGCCACAACAACAACAGTGATCAGGATTGACAGCCTGTGCACACATAAAGAGATTACGTAGAAATCCCTTGGACGGCATCCCTTTTAATACAGCAAACATTTGGATGGCCATAACAGCTGCAACTCAGTGTTACAGTGTCACAGTTAACCCTTCATAGCTGGGGGCTTGTTAACCAATCAGCAAATCTATAAAAGGTCAACGAGTCATGCATTCAGCCCAGGCCATCAACCAGAGCACTGGGATATAAAATATCTAAACATGTTAAAAACAGGAACAGGAAAAGATGCTTAATCAGCTGGCAGGGTGCCATACCGCTTTATAATCACAGCTCACTGGATCTAAACAGGTGCATATCATCAGCTCAGTGACCATCAGTTAACCAGACCTTCCTTTGGTCAGATCTCAGACCTGGTATAATCTCATCTTGTTGGGATTGACGGATGGGTTGAAAAAATGGATTGAGAAAATAAAGGGGGAAGTGAACATACAAAACTCATTTATTATAGCCAGTGTCTGTCTGCATGGGCTGGATGAGAACGAAGTATTCTAGTGCCATCTATTTCACATAGTGAGGCAGAAACCTAATTATACCGTTTAATGTCCCATGGAAGTGCCATTACCTAAATGACTCCCCAAAAAAGAAGGAGAGTGCATTTCAACAGTGAATATTTTCAGTCTAAATGCTCATGGATGTCTCAAATCTGAATTAGAACATATTGTATATGTGCTGACTTTCTGCTGAGGGAGTAAGCAGCCTTTAATTCCCCTACACCAAGCTCTTGAGTTGACAATGACAGTAAGCTTGGCTCCCCCCAAGTCCCCCCTCCTGCTCTGCTCCTTGTCCTGATTTATGTGAATGGATCTTGTGAGAATGTTTCAAGCTGGCAGCACCACAGCATAGAGATTTAGCCCCTTCTCCCCTTAAACCTGCCTGTGCTGCTATATGATGCGCGCTTAGTTATCTCATCTATTCACATAGTCACATGGTTAGAGGTACATAGTAAGTCAGTGCTTAGCTACTGTAGCCGTATCTCTTCATGGACCTACCTGGGCATGACGTTTACAGCAGCATGCTCTGGCACATGTTGGTCTTCACATCCTCACGTTAGTGGCTTCTTAAAATAAGACGTCTACGCAGCAGATGAGAGTGCAGGAAATGGACTTGACAGGCATCGCCGTGAGCTTGACACAGCCTTCAGCTGAGTCTGTCATAGCGGCAGCACCCAACCCCCACGTCGCCCCTCCACTTACACACAAACACTGCCACCACACTTCTTTCCCGCCATAGCTAGATCCATTCATAACACGGGCAGCGGCTCTCCATGTTGGACCCATAGTCAATCCCTGAGCTTACAAGACATTAGATGTGTGTTTACAGGATCTGTGTTTGGCTTGTACAGGCTACCAAGCTTTCATGGCTTTATCTGTTAGTGCTTGCTTAGGCATTTTTTTCTGCTTATAGATACTTGAACAAGGGAAAAGTCTGTTGTCTGCTCAGACTAAGCAGCTGCCATTATTGCCTTCACTGATAGTGACTTCCAAATGACACTGAGTTCTCAACTGTCAAAAAAGGATGCATATTCTAATTGGACCAGTTATTCTTGTAAGGAACAAATAAAACAGCTTGCTGCCAAAT
Source organism: Pangasianodon hypophthalmus (assembly GCF_027358585.1). Classification (NCBI taxonomy): domain Eukaryota; kingdom Metazoa; phylum Chordata; class Actinopteri; order Siluriformes; family Pangasiidae; genus Pangasianodon; species Pangasianodon hypophthalmus. Next base: position 13,183,374 of record NC_069723.1, on the reverse strand, counting down.
TTATCTTAACCTTATTTGGCTGGTGATGGGTAATATTATTATTAGTAGTAAACCACTATTCTGGGGTTGTTTTAATCTCATCTACAAGCACTACGTCCTGAATTCATTATTAAGTCATGATGGACATGGGCACTTGCTGAAACTGAGCAATTATATAAGATCTGGCATATGACAAGAATGAAATGATTAAAGCAGACTCACCGGTCTGCCAAATGGATGTGCCTCTAACGTTGTCATTTCTGTCATCAGTCAGACACAAGATGGCTGATTCAAAAGCAGAACTCTGAGGGGAAATGAGCAACACCGGCTCAACAGCATCTTCAACTAGGAAATGAAAGCTCGACGCATGAACACATTTTCTTCTGATAGTCATAAAATATTAATCATGAAACAATGCAGCACACATTTTATTCTGTCCAGAGGGCAAATTGTGACTCATATTAAAATGGAGACATATCCGATGCTGGCATTCACACTAAATGGCATGTTTAATTTCTATTTCTTGCTGCACAGACTTGGGTTCTCTGCAGAAATTTTTTTATCTTTCTTTTATCTTTTCCTTTCACTCAAGTAGCACCCAAACACATCGGGATGATCACTGTATTTGGTCTGACTGCCAATAGATGACCATCATCATTTATTTAATACTGCAAGAAATATGTCCATTTTCTCCTAGATGCACTTTGATTTCTCCATAGAAAAACACACTATATGCACACTATATGCCCAAAAGTTGGTGGTCACTTGACCATCACACCCACATGTGGACCTTCCCCAAACTGTTACCACAAAATATGATTATTTATATATATAAAGTACACACAATTGTATAGGATGCATTTGGATGCGTAGCATTACAGTTTCCCTTCAGTGGAAGAAGTTATAATCCTTTGTAAGTTAATTTTTTTTTTTTTTTGCTAAAGGTTTGTGGACACCTGACCATCACAGCTATATATGGGCCTTCCTCAAACTGTTATATAGGATGCCTTTGTAAGCTGTAGCATTAAAATTTCCCTTCACTTGAACTAGTGAGCCTGGCCCGGACATGTTCCAGCATGACAATGCCCCTGTGCACATAGCAGTCTCCATGAAGACATGGTTTGCCAAGGTTGGAGTGAAAGACCTTGAGTGACCTGCACAGAGCCCTGACCTCAACCCCACTGAACACTCTTTGGGATGAACTGGAATGCCAGCTGCACCCCACATCTCCTCACACGACATCAGTGCCTGACCTCGCTAATGCTCTTGTGGCTGATTGAGAAAGTCCCCACAGAAACACTCCAAAATCTAGTGGAAAGCCTTCCCAGAAGAATGGAGGTTATTATAATAGCAAAGGGGGACTAAATCTGGAATGGGATGCTCAAAAAGCACATATGGATGTGATGGTCAAGTGTCCCACACTTTTAGCCATATATTGTACAGTGATATACAGTATATGGTACAGTGTATATATGCAGTGTATATTATAATTTAGGGCAATGTAGACTATAAACTAGGGTGAATTCAGCTATATTGGGACATTTAGAATTTCCACCTTGTCTAAGCTTTCTTGCCATTAATAAACAAATACTCCAACGTATGATGCATTTCTGTAAACCTCATGGTGTTGACTATCATATTCTGAAGGAGCATTGTTTACCCTTTTGTCAAGACTGACTAAAATGAAAATGACATGTTTGGTAATTTGGAAATTTTTTGATATTTTCCAAATTCATAGCCAATCCTTTCTGAAAATTAAGTATGAAAAGATTAAGTAATATTCACAGTAGAATACAACCACCAAAAGATAAGTAACATTTTTTTTAAATAACTTTATGCTTATTTTCTTACAGTAGCATACCTTATGTATATACAGTATATGCATCATAAGTATGTGGAATAAATTATTCAAGACAATTTTATAACCATGAAAAAACTAGCCAAAGCATATGTCTTTTTCCTACCCTAAGATTTTTGGGGTCACCTTCTAGTTTGAATGTGGCCACACCCACTTCTATGATGTCATATGTTATTTCTATCACGCACTTCCACTGCAAGGGCTCACTAACATAAGTTTCCACTTTCACTTATCAGACCAGAAAAGAAACTGCTAAGTTTAACAGTCCCAAATTCTCCTAATGTTTCAATACCTGAATTCAGCTTATATTGTAGAATTTGAGTAATGGTTTAATTTTCTTTGAGATGTTCCTTAAGTCTTCTTTAAATAAAAACAAGATATCTTATGATATACTGTATCCTAGGTCTATAATATATGACGTATATTGTAGCCTATGATCTAATTGATGTACATCACTACAGGATCTCAGAAATAGCTTCATTTTCGTCCAGATGTTTGTTAATCCTTCCTGAAAAGCGGTGTATACTGTGTTGTATATCGTATATTAGACCTAAGGAGTATATCGTAGCCTGTGTGATACCCTTCAAGCCCCATCCATGTAACTGCCCAGTAATTCCCAGGGTCACAGTTGGTTCCAGGGATGAATAAGGCAGCCGCTGACCAAGCAAGGCAGTATAAAGAGTCTGGTCGTTAGAAATGAGCGGGTGAAGTAGCCTAATGACATCGCCATCCTTTATGCAGATTAGGAATAAGGGCATATGGCTTTTCCCCCCCTAACAGAATCACTTCTAAACGAGACAATCTCAGTTACAAACGGGTGCGTTTGCAATAGGGTGTGTGTTGGGTTGGGATGGGGTGGGGTGAGGTGAGGGGGGGGGGTTAACTAGTTGCTAGGGGTAACGGGGGTGAGCAGGCTGCTGTGTCTCTGTGTGTGTGTGTGTGTGTGTGTGTGTGTGACGCCAGTGCGACCCTCGAGTCCCCGCGCGATTCTCTACACGGGGGTTGGCTGGCTGTAGTGAGGCGCGGGGAGGATGCGAACAGGGATTTAGTTTCTCTAGCTTTTCCAGTCTGCAGCAGATTATTCCCTCTCACCAACACCCAGCAACGGATTTAGCGTCCCAAAACAAGGTAAGGTGAACAATTACTGAAATAGTCGGTGGGTTTTGTATATTAAAACGTCTGTTTTTTTTTAATGAAACAGTTGTTTTTGTTTTTTTGGAACAAGGGGAACCTGTCTCTTTCTGCAGCTCCAGCCTGATGACTTTGATAAAAACATGCGCATGTGCGCGTTTCTTTAGATCTGCTATACCCAGTTGCGGTGCTGGTTATTTATTTATTTTATATATTTATTTATTTTATTTATTTATTTGTGTGAGACGTAGAGTGAAAGGGCAGACGTCTGGATTGATAGAAATGATTATAACCTCACTGACCATGAATGCGTCGTTGTTTTGAATCCACGGCGGTTAGGGTATTGTGATATGTAATATTACATTTCTGTATTTTATTTCTGTTGGATTGCATATTTTCGCTTGGAAAGCAAGCATCTGTTTATGGCTTTGTGTGCTGAAGCAGACGGCATCATTCATTCGGTCAACTTCGCCAAGCGCGCCAGACTGTCGTCCTCTTGCACATTATAATTAGAGTCACTCAAGTGTGTGGATTTGGAAAGGACCGCGCTCGATGCGCTTAAAATCCAATCTTTTTTCTTTTTTTTTTTCATGTGTTTTTTCAAAACACCCGTTATGAACACTGTTTGCTCAGCCACTGCAAGTATTTACACAATGTAGCTCAACCTGTGCCTTATTAACGTGACGTTACAGCAGTCTAGGCTACGGTGACGACTGGTTTTGTTTGTGTGTGCGTGCGTGTGTGTGTGCTCAAGTTGCTGTTGTTTTCCCGCTGCATATTGATTTCACAATGTACCTGTTTCTTTAGCGCGCAACAGAGAAGTTACATGTAAACATTACAATGCTAGTCTATATTTATAGAGCATATTGAGTCTCGAGCGCCTAATTTTTTTCTGAATCGACGATTTCGCATCTGCCTTTTGTTCAAGATGTTTTCCAGAGAAGCATGACTCATTGTCTGTCCGTGACGTTTTGACTAAGTTGCTCGTTTACGTCATCAATTTAAACGCTATAAGTAGTCTATTTTGGTATTTGTATTAAATGACAGGCTTTTTTTTTTTTCTTGACAAAAAATGAAGGGGGTTGGGAATTACATTAGCATTGCAAATAAGCTTTTGAAAAGCACGGACACCTGCTGTCTCGAGCATTTGCATTGCCCCATCACCCCCCACCCCCCCAGACACACACACACACACACACACACACACACACACACACACACACACACACTTCTGCAACGAGGTTTGAGTCCACAGTTGAGCTCAAATCGAGGGAGCTTCTGCAGACTCCCCCTCTCCCTGCTCCCTTTATCATAACAAAGGCAAGGGGCCAAAATGGCTTGTCAATGAAAAGAGAGGACAAAACCGTCCAGGTTTAATTGTCCGTGTGTCAGTCAGATGGAAAAGCGGGGACTCAGAGGAGAGTACACGTATAGTGGCCATAAAATGAAAATTGCAGCACACTCAGATAGAGACCTGGTTTTGGCTACTGTAACTGTAGGGTAAGAACTTGGCTGCACAAGCAATCACAGGCCAAATCGATTATACTGTAGGGCTGTGTGACTATCTTGAGCTTTAGCCTACCACTTAACCTAAATGTTAACTATTTTCAAATTGAAAAAGATTGAAATTGTTTTGAGCTTCAGAAGAGACTCTAGCTAAGATATTGAACCATAAAAGAAGCCTCAGTGGACTGAGAAGAAGGAGCCTAGTGTTAAGAAGGCAGTACAACTTGACCCCGGGTGAAGAAGCGTTCATTAATAAAATGAGCTCTTTCATCGTCATGTAGACATCAATATAAAGAGCTATTTTTACACAGGATTTTGAATGCCTTATGGAAATCTAGACCCGCACAATGAATTGGAATATGCAAAAATTCTCACCAGCTGAACTCTTAAAAGTGCCTCCAGAAACCTTGTTGCAAAGGTTCTTGAAATATGAATAGCTCATTAGAGAACATTTCCTAGTGAACCTAAGAACGTGGATGATTTTTTTTAACCAGTCTGTTGGCTAACTAAAGGTAGAACATTCACTCTCATCTCTTTTACTTTTGTTTTATGCCAGGCTATTAGGTTTTGATGGGACAGTGTGCACCAGCAATAAACCGCTCAAAACAATGCTGAACAAGAAACAAAATCACTGAATAGGATAGGTGATAGTACTAAAAACTCTCATTAAATTTTTCTGATGCATACTCCACTTCCCCTCCACACAACATCATGATATACTCTTTCTATCATTCATAATCACTAATTTTAATAACATTAAGAATGTTTATTCAAACTCAGTTTGACTATGAATAAGAAAATGTTCACATGTTTAGCATCTCTGGTAGAATGGGGAAAATTGCAGTGCCAAGTAATTTGATATACTCTCACTCTTTCTTCCCTCTAGATTTGAGACCCAACTTCTCCACACGGAATAGGATGCAGAATTCCTTGTTTCTTGTGGGAATGCTATCTAGCAGAGCTGGTTATCGATGAACTCTGTTCCATAAATACTATAAGAAAAAAACACAGTGTTTAAGTGAAGGAGCTCAAAGAGCACTTTTTGATATGGCAGCAACAGAGGCCAACACAGAACCAGTCCAAGTGGATGCTGGGGAGACCAAAGCTGAGGAGGAGCCTTCAAATGCAGAGTCATCCCCAGTTCCAACTGAGGAAACGCAGCCTACCACAGAGGCACCACAGACCACAGAGCCATCAGCAGATAACAAAGTCAAGCCAGCCTCAGAGAAAATCTGGGACTCTTTTCTGAACAAAAGTGGGCTTGGAAAAGTAATGGGAGGGAAGAAGAAAAAAGAGCATAGTACAGTAGCTGAAGAGGTTCTTGCAGAAGACCCAGATAAGGTCTCAGCCACGAATAAGAATGATCAAGGGGAAGAAGCAGATCCTAAAGACCAGTCAACTAGTCAGCCAGCAAGTGAAGCAGCAACGGATGGCCAAGTTATTGAAAAAGTACCAGACAATGAGGAGGCTGTCCACGAGCAGAAGGCACCCAGTGCCAAGCCAAAGCAGGGAGAAAAGTCCAGTGTACGTGATTTCATTCGCAAGCCTGTTGCCAAGATTTTCTCCCACAAAAGCACAGAGAAAAAAGAAGGCTCAGGAGAACTATCAAAACATGCAAAGGTTCGGTCGAAATCTCTTGACAGACTGGATGATGCTGATGCCAGCACAGCTGTGGTGGATCAAAACGAGGACCCACAATCACCTGATGAGGCAGATAAGTCAACTTCCCAAACTACAAAACCAATGAAACGCTGGCATTCCTTTAAGAAGCTTATGGCACAGAAGAGTCACAAGAAAAGCACTGATGAAACCAAGGATGCAGAAGGAGCAGAGGGTGGTAGTGCAGATGCAGCAGGGGACACTGGGACACTGGACTCAACTACAAAGTCAGAGCACACTGGGCAAAAAAGGTGGAAATTGAAGAGGTCATGGACTTTTCAAGGTCTAAAGAGAGATCCATCAATTGTTGGAATCCACAAACCAAAGGACAAAGACTCTTCAGATAATCTCAAAGATGAGAATACTCCAGAGGCAGATCAGGGGACCACACAAATTTCTGAAGATTCAAAGATATCAGGTGATGGAGATACTCAAGAGAAGACCCAGGCAGATGGAGAGGAGGAGAAAGAAGCAGCTGCAGCAGCAAGTGCAACAACAAATACAAAAATTGTAGACCAGCATGCAAATGATATCTGGACGTCATTTAAAAAGCGAGTAATTCCCAAGTCAAAGAAAGCAGCAGATGCTGGTGGAGAAGAGGAAGAACCAACAGGTGAACAAGAACAGACTGAAGAACCACAGGCGGGTAAAGACTCAGGCAAGACTGCCAAGTCCAAAAGGACACATTTCAACCGCGCTGTCTCACTAAAGAATTTCATACTGCGTAAGGGGAAGAGTACTAGCATGGATACGGGGGATGGCTCAGCAGTACAGAAAGAGAATAAAGGGGAAACTAAAGATGCGGATGGCTCTGCAGACACAGCTGGGGCAACTGACCTCCCACAGGGTGGATCAGAGGACCAGGCTGCCACACCAAGTGAGAGCAACAACGGAGCTCAGGTGGTAGATGAGCACAAAAGTTCTGATGGAGAGGATAAGTCCCTCCCAAGCATACCATCTGGTGAGCAGTCAGACACGCCTCACTTATCATCAGAGGGAGGAGACCAGACAGAGCCAAATGTGGAACCCAAGACCAATGGTGAGAACGGATATTCAGGTGCTGCAGCAGAAGACACCACAGCACATAATAATGAGCCTCCTGTCCAGGTCGATGTTGTAAAGGAAGAAGAGACAAACCAGGAGGACACCAACTCTAGTGACAAAACCTGTGCAAAGGATGGGAAGATTCTGAATCAAGATGGGAACTGTGGTACTGAAAACACAGTTGCTGAAAGCGGTGAGTTTGAAGCAGCAATTGACTCCAATGACAAGACAGAACCTGGGAAGACAGATTCTGTAGTAGGATTAGGTGCTAGTATTGAATTAGAGACTGGGGTGTATTGCAGTCCTGACAGTGGAGGGTCCTTTTCTGAGTCAACAAAAAACAGTGATGAGCCAGATGACCAAGAAGAGACCCTGAAGAGGATGTTTTATCAGGCTGCAACTTCCATCGTTCGAACTGTTTTACTGGCAGCCACTGACCAGTTAGTCAAGGAGAAGGATTTCCTTGACAGTAGTCCAAAATTCTCTCAAACAAATCATGGCAATTGTACAGATGTTGATGTTGGTTACTGTCACTGAACAGTCAACAAAAAATTAGATGCCCTTTTATTTATTCTGGTTGTTTGTAATAAGAGTACTCATCACTATGTATGTAAATGTGTTCTTGTATCACAGACAAACACAAAAGCTATTAACCTATAATACCCCAACCACTCCTACCCCCTTCCTTTGTTTGTTCCTTTGTACTGTATTATTGGTGGGAAGGAACGTGGTTTCATAGATTCTTGTCTTTATAACACTAGCGATGCTTCTTAATGTCTGATACAGAATATCCCTAAATAATATAATTAACCATATGGTAGGTCGTTGCCAAGTGTGTATTTTCATGTTAAGCCAGCAACAATTCAAGGGGGTATTTTACTTAAAGTTTTGAGCTAGGTCTACAATTTGAAATGGTATTTGTGGTATTTTTATTAGTGCAAAAGTTATTTTAGAAAATATATAACCAATCTGTTATAAAGTATGTGCAAATATAAATGCATTATGTACTTGAATATATATTGTAATATATTTAATCTCTTCTGTTATCATTCACCAGAAAAAATGGCGGGAAACGTGTGAGGCCAAACAAAGAGGATTAGATCTCCATGGGAGTCGTTCAGCGTGGAGCTTTGCCCCCCTCCCCCTCCCCAAAAAAAGAAGTAATCACACGTTTGTCACGATTCACCATGGTGAGAAATGCAATCCATATAGCTAAAAAAAACTTGAAAAGCAATAATTCAGTCATCAATCAGCACATTCCATTACTGTCAATGTTTTGCTTGTCTTCTAGTGAGATTTTATATTATCAAAAATGACATTCCTTTGAATTGTTAATCTCAACGATCACATATTATGTGATCATAAAGACTGTTAGTTTTATATTAATTGCCATTCTGTCTGTTTGTAGCTTTCCTTTCACTAGGAATATCAATGTGATATACATTTCAGATAACTCCAGACTGCCCCCAATGTGGATTCAATATGGAATGTGCTCTAATCTCTGTGCTTGTTTTTAGACTGTTATGTTGTGTACATGAATAAACCACCATAAAACCATTTGTCACTCTCTGGGCCTTTCTTTCTTTTATCTTTATGCAAAAAATAAACACAAGATGTTAAAATGGTTATAAGTTTCCATAAATGTAAACATTAAATATATTAGAAGTTTATGCTGTTTTGTATTAGATCACAAAAAATTAAACTCTCAAATTATTGTAGAATTGATCTTACAGTCATGTAATTGTAACACTATAGTTCTGTGTTTCTTATTTAGGCTATCATTACTAATAAATACACTATATGGCCTAAATTTTCTGGACACCTAATCATCACATGTTGAACATCCGTTTCCAGATTTAGTGCCCCTATGCTGTTATAGCCTCCACTCTTATGCAAAGGCTTTCCACTAGATTTTGGAGTGTGGCGGTGGGGATTTGTCCGATCACCCACAAGAGCATTAGCGACGCCAGGCACTGATGTCGGGTGAGGAGGCCTGGGGCGCAACCAATGTTCCAATTCATCCCAAAGAGTGTTCAGTGGGGTTGAGGTCAGGGCTCTGTGCAGGACACTCAAGTTATTCCACTTCGACCTTGGTAAATCATGTCTTCATGGACTTCGCTTTGTGCACAGGGGCATTGTCATGCTGGAACATGTCCGGGCCAGGCTCACTAGTTCAAGTGAAGGGAAATTTTAATGCTACAGCTTACAAAGGCATCCTATATAACAGTTTGAGGAAGGCCCATATATAGCTGTGATGGTCAGGTGTCCACCTTTGGCAAAAAAAAAAAATTTAACTTACAAAGGATCATAAATAAGAACCAGCCTGAATGAAAAGGAGTCATAAATAATGACTACTCGTTATAACGGGAAAGATAACCATAAAAACAACAGCACAAGCACTTAACCACTGCATACCGGCAAACAACAGACTGATGCCTAATGTGTGAAGAGCCTTAGAAATCAATATATATTGACAGCTAAACAATGAACTTGAATTTATCTGCTGATGCTTTGTTACATCAACACTCAGGGCCCCTGAAGGTGTATATTTTGACCTACTTACTTGTAACAGATTTAAAATACAAATGTATATGCACAGGTATAAAAAAAAATTATTAATTTAAAAAAAAAAAACCTGCACCAGTATATCAAACAAAAAAGCAAAACTCTCAAGTCAGCTGAATCAGTGTAATTTGTCAATACTCATGTAATGCAGTTTTTGAACAAAAAGTAATCATCATAATAATTTGTGATGGTGACAAACTCAGACCTTTGCAGTTTGCATCACTGAATGAAAACCTAACTTATCTACTGCTGTTATTCTCAGATACCCCGGAGCAAAGTGTGTGTTAGCTATAATTCATGGAACATTAAACTCACTTCAGATAAAATTCTCTTGAAAAGCAGTCTGTTCGATCAGTAAGTGTTCAGACAGATGACACTAATGGCCATGTTAACTGAACATACAGTAAGCAGAGACATTTTGTTTCATGTGCTCTGTATGTTCAAGGTAGTACTTCGTGTGGAAAAGATACACATCTTAAGAAGTATAAAGTAGTGGGTTTTAATCACATTTTGTATTTCAGATATGTAAACAAATGTCAAATATGATTACAGTTTGGGTTTAAGAAGCCAACACCTTTTCAATGAAAATATAAATACAAACAGGCAATACAGGCAAAATAATAACTATCAGTTTGGAACCTTCATTATTCACATCCCACATATTTACATACATCACTTATAATTCAAGATAAAATAAGCGTTTACAGTCACAGACACTCAATATTTACAATACATACACACGGCATACTTCTATTCCATTTTTGACATCTCAAATTTTGTGGTCATGATTTCCTGCAAAAAAGAAGGGCATAAGGACATCATTACAACTTCCTTTAAAAAGCAAAAAAAATTTAAACAGTATATGATTGGACATCATCTAAGGGATAATACAGACTATATTACATATACTATTGCATAAATACACTGTTTCCCCCCCAGAATAGTGTTTATTAGCAATGCGCAATGTGCGTTATCCTCTTCTGACAGGCAGGATTTTAGAGAATGTAATAGCAAATGAGTATCTCCAAGACAAGCTTAAGAAAGCTGTTATTAGTCAGACAAAAGCACCAAAGCTTCTGTGCTCTCATTGTTCTCAGCAGAAAGAAAATAACCAAGAGGGAGAGAGCAAGGTTAAGTGATGTGACGTGGCTGGCTGATCTCTTTATGCTCTGCATTAGGAATGCAGAGTTTGCCCACTTCTGGCCTCACCTGGTATTACACAGTTTACATGGTACTTCACAAGATTTAATGCACTACTGCCAATCCTGTGCAGTTCATGCAATAATCAGTCTAATTATATATTTTCTTGAAAATAAATTACAGATAAACATTTACATAAAATTTCCCGTATCAGCTGAATACCACTCATCTATGTGAGCCAAAGTGTGCTGCTGTTCTCATTGACCTGCTTGTGAATATTTAGGCTCTTTTTTTTAAAATGCATTCTTCCATGTGTCAAGTATATATAAAGCCCCACAGACGATTAAGTAACATACCTCATCTGAGTCCAACAGAGGAGGCAGTGCACTATATGACAAAGAAAATGGACACAAGACGAATTTTTGATGTCAATAACTTGAAACTATGTGATTTTAAATCTATAAAAAGAAATGCATTATTACTTTCACATATGTTATTGTATGAATCAAGGCACACTGAATACATTTAACGTCTATTAAATGTGCATGTCCATGATCACATCATCTATGGTGTTCATAAGACTTACACATCAGCCATTGAAGAGGGGATGTTTTCCTCAACCCATTTCAGATCTTCATCCTGAGGAAACCACATTTATTTTTATTATTATTAATTTATTCATTCATTGGTCAAGGCCCATAATGTTCAAATTCAAAGTAACATAGCCCATGTGTAATGAGATATGCAAGATCAGATGTGTGTTTGTTTTTTTTTTGTTGTTTTTTTTGGGGGGGGGGGGGGGGGGGGGGGGTGTTACAAAAGAAAAGGCTCTTACCACTTTACTAGGCTTCACACTTCCATTGGTCTCTGATTTAATACCTCTCATTTTCACACCCTCTGTGAATTAAAAAATTGGTTTAAAATGTATGACAACAATTAAAAAAGAAAAAAGGAAAGACACACTGCTTTCAGTGGCAAATCCACTAAAGAATCCAGTACACTTCTGAAATGCACCTACAAGGCCAATAATGTACAAGGACAGGTTTGAATATGATACTGAAGGTTTGTATTATGTTACAAGAAAAGCTAGGTACATGTTTTGATTCTTACCAAAGGCTTCGTTCACTAGTTGCTCTGCCTCCTCCTCATCACTAACCTCATCCACCAGTGGGCTAAAAGCATACCTGAGGAAATAAAAGAACATAATTCATAACTCAATATCTTGCCCTCTTTGTCATCACAAGGCCCACATACTCTTTTAAACATCAATGTCTTGATCTTCAAAAACCTTTCATAGGAGTAAAGCTCAAGGCTGAACCTTTATTCTACTCATGTAAGAGAAACATCAAATACCCAAACAGATTGCTTTCTGAATTTAAGATTTAAATAAACCGATGGTATATAAAGTACACAGGAGTCAGCTACCCTGTTTATAAGCTTGGCAAAATGCACCCCTACTTGGATTATGAGCATCCAGTTATGACTATTCAGATATGGACGTTTGTGTAAAGTTTATCCAGGTATGAATGAGCCTAGATGGTTTTAACCCTCCTATTATCCTCAAAATTATTAACATCTTTTATCCTTGGGGTCAATTTGACAACAGCAATTTAAACCTCCAGAATATGATTTTTACCCAAGTTTGTGTGTCAAGTACTTTATGTTTATTTGTTGACTACCTAAATAGCCCTTTAAATAAAATATAGACCCTCACCCACCCACCCCCCTCCCCCCACTTGATACATCCAGAATACCGATTGCGCGACTATGGAAAAATACGCAAATCACCATAAAATCTCACTAATTGACCTACAATTGGAAAGAAAGATCTTTTTGGTTTTTTAAAGGCTTTATATTATTTCTAAGTACAGATTTTTGTTATTTATAACATTTGGAAAGAAGAACATTTTCTGTTATCAAGGATAGTAACATGTATTATGTTCAGGGTCAAATTGACCCCAGGAAAAACAAACACAATTTCAAACATTTAGAACGATTGTATTTGTAAAACAGAAGGGGTAGTCCAAGACCATTTATGATTTCCTGTCTTCTCTAGTGCTCAGGACAGCATTTTGTTCATGGTGCTCATCAGCAGGACATTTTTCCCCTTTCTTGGGGCAATAGGGGATGACAGTGGCTCCGTCAGTGAAGGCAAAACATTGTAGATGTTACCTTCTTGTTCTTCATTGTTTTTTCTCATTCTCCCCTACATGGTAACCTCCCTTTTCAGCGGTCCCTCACCCAGGGTGTACTTTAAGTTCTATCTTGAATTTATTCTCTACTGGTAAGGTAAGTCTCTGACTTTGTGTACTATCTACTTGACTCAGTTGGATCTAGATTCTTGCCACTAGAATTGTTGTATTGTTGATTCTGTTGTATTGTTGATTCTGTTGTGGTGTTTGGAAGTGTCTGTTAGTCTATGCTAATTAGTTCTCTCAGGTGACTAATCAACAGTAGTTTCAGTCTTCCTTAAGGTGTGAATTGTGGGCAGGGCCTACTAAGATATATTGAAGGTGTATCTAGCTCAATATTCAGTGTGCTTTAAGTTCTATCTTGAATTTATTCTCTACTGGTAAGGTAAGTCTCTGACTTTGTGTACTATCTACTTGACTCCGTTGGATCTAGATTCTTGCCACTAGAATTGTTGTATTGTTGATTCTGTTGTATTGTTGAATCTGTTGTGGTGTTTGGAAGTGTCTTTTAGTCTATGCTAATTAGTTCTCTCAGGTGACTAATCAAGAGTAGTTTCAGTTTTCCTTAAGGTGTGAATTGTGGGCAGGGCCTACTAAGATATATTGAAGGTATTCCGGTCAGTAACATAATTTGCAACAGTTAGACACACACTTTCTAAATTTATCAACTCTAATGGTGTATGTTTTGTTTAGTTAAGTACTACACATTCCCCCTCAATCTTTATTTTTATCTTCACTAAGCCACAGACATGTGCCTCAAACCAATCTCTGTTGTTGCCTCTCACAGACCCAGAAGCTTTCATGCACAAGCCAGAGGCCGCAGTACCAGTAACCTCATCTACCCTCCTCTGTTGTCTCAATCTCAAACAGTGGTGGTAGGTGGGCTCTGGAACTGCCAATCTGCTGTAAAGAAAGCTGATTTCATCTCAGCTTTCGCTTCCCATTACTCTTTTGACTTTTTGGCACTAACTGAGACCTGGATCTCTCCACAGAACTCAGCTACACCGGCTGCCTTATCCTCTGCTTATGCTTTCTCGCACACTCCACGAGAAGCTGGCAGGGGTGGTGGTACAGGTTTGCTGTTGTCTCGGAGATGGTGCTTCACACCAGTCTCCCTTTCTCATCTCAACATCTCATCCTTTGAATTCCATGTAGTTACAGTTACGTCTCCAGTCAACCTTCTCATCGTTGTCATCTACCGACCTCCTGGTCCCCTCGGGGTCTTTCTTGAAGAAATGGACATGCTTCTCAGTCTTTTCTCTACTCACACCCCTCTTACTGTCCTTGGAGACTTCAACCTCCCTGCTGACAAGCTCCAGTCCTCTTGCCTTCTCCCTCTTCTCCATTCCTTTTCCTTAACTTTCAACAGCTGTCCTCCTACACATAAAGGAGGTAACACCCTGGACCTTGTCTTCAGTCGTCCCTTTCCTACTTCAGACATCTATGCTACCCCTCTCCATATCTCTGACCATCTCTTGGTATCCTTCACCATCACCCTCCCTGTCCTGCCTAAAACCATCAGCCATCTATATTTCTCTCCCACTCGTAAAAACCTTCACTCTATCTCCCCTTCCTCCTTAGCTTCCTGCACTCTATCATCCCTTCCTGTCCCTGACTCCTTTTCCTCCCTACCATTAGAGCTTGCCACTGACACTTTCCTCTCCTCACTTTCCTCATCCTTGGACCTCCTCTGTCCTCTAACCTCTAAACCCAGGAAGATTTCCAGCCCTGCTCCTTGGCTATCGGATGTGCTGCGCAGTAATTGGAGAGAATTAAGAACAGCAGAGAGGAAGTGGAAGAAATCGCAACTCGACACAGATCTGGTCTCCTATCGTGCTCTCCTGTCCAAATTTTCATCTGAAGTGACTTCTGCTAAGACTGCCTTCTACAAAGAGAAGCTGGAATCCTCTGCACAAGATCCTCGCAAGCTCCACAACATCTTTTCTTCACTGCTCAACCCTCCGGCTCCTCCTGCTCCATCCTCTCTGACTGCTGAAGACTTTGCCACTTTTTATGATGAGAAGATTGGAAAAATCTGTCAGACATTCACTTCTACTCCTGCTCCTACACTACACACTGAGGATTCTCCTTCTCATTCGCTGACACAGTTTTCTAAAATAAAAATAGAAGAGATCCTGCAAATCATCTTATCCTGCAATCCTACCACCTGCCCATTGGATCCAATCCCTTCGACAATGCTCCAGACCATCTCTCAAGACCTCCTCCCCTTCATCACCACTATCATCAATGGCTCCATAACATCTGGTCATGTACCAACTTCATTCAAGAGAGCAAGAGTTATTCCCATCCTGAAGAAACCCACTCTAGATCCCTCTGTCATCAGCAACTACCGACCGGTATCCCTTCTCTCTTTTCTTTCTAAAACCCTTGAACGGACTGTCTATAATCAGCTGTCTTGCTATCTCTCACAGAACAACCTCCAAGATCCCAATCAGTCTGGCTTTAAACCGGCACACTCCACAGAGACTGCCCTTTTGGCCGTCACTGAGAAGCTACATGCCGCTAGATCGGCCAAACTGTCTTCAGTTCTCATCCTCCTTGACCTTTCAGCAGCGTTTGACACGGTGAACCACAAGACTCTCCTATCCACCCTCATGAGTCTTGGAATTCGTGGTGCAGCATGGCAATGGTTTGCTTCCTACCTGGAAGATCGATCTCTTGGTGCGGTCATATCCTCACATGGGTTTTCATACCAATGCTATGCAGATGACACTCAACTCATCCTCTCCTTCCCTCCCTCAGACTCTCATGTTTCTGCTCGGATATCAGCTTGTCTGGCTGACATCTCATCATGGATGACAACTCACCAGCTGAAACTTAATCCCACCAAAACTGAACTGCTGTTCATCCCATGTGATTCATCCCCATCACATCCCCACCTTTATAACATCAGAAGAATTCGTCCATTTCTTTCCTCACAGGCCACACAGGTGCTTGTTCAGTCCCTTGTCATTTCGAGACTGGACTACTGCAACTCACTCCTGGCAGGTCTGCCTCTGAGCGCCATTCATCCTCTGCAACTGATCCAGAATGCAGCTGCACGACTGGTTTTCAACCTTCCTAAATTTTCCCACACCACCCCATTGCTGCGCTCCCTCCACTGGCTTCCTGTAGCTGCCCGCATCAGATTTAAAACACTGATGCTCGCCTACAAAGCCAAAAACAGACCAGCACCCACTTATCTCAAAGCACTTATCACACCTCGAGCGCCACCACGCTCCCTCCGATCCTCTAGCACTGCTCGACTGGTCCCTCCATCTCTCAGGGTACAAGGAAGGCATGCATCGAGACTCCTCTCTGTTCTGGCACCAAGGTGGTGGAATGAACTTCCCCTAGATGTCCGAACAGCTGAGTCACTGGCAGTCTTCAAACGACGGCTAAAGACTTACCTCTTCATAAAATACTTAAATTAGCACTTTCACAAAAACAAAAAAAACAAACAAAAAAAAAAACCCTCCCCAACAGAGTTTTGGACTGATGGTATTCCTAGTTTGTGACCTACCGAGCCAATATCAGAATGTATTTTTGATAGACTTCAAAGCACTATTGTAAGTCGCTCTGGATAAGGGCGTCTGCCAAATGCCATAAATGTAAATGTGTACGATGTGAAAAAAATATCACATGTAATGTTATGACCATTCAGTCCTTCAGCCATGTGTAATACCACCCTCAGCGTATCTGGTGGGGCTGGGACCATTTTGATGACATTAGCAGCACTAAGTCTACCCTGCCGTTCAAGTGGGGAGAGGGACCGCAATAGCTTTGCATTTTTAGAAGGTAATGTGTCTGCTGGTGGTTGAGAGACAACAGGAGGGTCAACACTAAGAGTATCATTCTCATCAGAGGAGGATGCCTCATAATCAGGGTCCTCCTGAACATTATCCTCTGTCTCAGACACATTCTTTTCTATGTCCCTTTCACTGTCAGAGAACTGTTACAAAACGTCATTGACAGAAAACCTTTGCTAAAAGGTCATTTTCAATTCATTTTTCAATAATCATTTTTTTTCCATAAAAAGAGAGCCCAGAGAGCACCAAGAGAAATTTTAGAGAAGGCTTTTGTGTAAGCCTTTTAAGTTTATATGTTTGCTCCTCCCCTATGTTGGGTGAACTATCCATGTCCACATGAGAACTGTGTTTACCCCTTCCCATTGTCATGTGAACTATAAGTGGTTCTCGCAATACTACAGGTATGGTTATGTTAGATTAGGGCCCTAAAGCAGAGGAAAGTTTTTTGAAGATTATAAAATTGTATGTTATAGTGACCCTCAATATCATCTAAAACAAATGTGTGTAAAATTTTGATATTTCTTATATGTTTTATACAGCTAAAACAGCCTGGGGTCAAATTGACCCCAAGGATCACTGATGCTACACAATGTGTACAGGACACTGAAAACATATCATGTTAATTTTATGTTTTCCCCGTTGTGCCCATTAAATTAGGAAAAGTCATTAAATAAGAAGCAAAAAAAATGACGTCAATCATGTATTTAGAGACGTTAAACATTGAATGGGGTCAAATTGACCCCAAAGATAATAGGAGGGTTAAGACTAAAGCCCAGGCAAACCTAGATTTAAAATAAGCACGTCATTCATTTTAAACAATTTAAACTAAGGAGCTGACTAACTAGCCTACTTACTCCTGTTACTAACTACTGATATATTAGCTACTGCATATTACAAAGGCGTGTTAAAAATACCTAGAGTCATATCATTTTAATCATACAAATTAAATAAGGGCTTGGGTGATGACAAATCTCATTTACTGTCATTTTCATAATATTGTACAAGTCAGACACACAACCCTAGTTAAATTTAACAGTTGTACATTAAGCTAATTTATCTTAAAATTAGTGCCCTTTGTTCCCTTAAGTGACCATAAAAATGGTCTACAAAAGGAAGTGATGTAACATCTGACCACATTCTCATCAGATAATGTATGTGTAATGGCTTGGTGAAGTAGCACATTTTACAGTGTGAAAACTAAAGTTTATCATTTTTCTCCTGAAAGTAATTTAAAATATTCTGACACAAAAATTGCAAAATTCTAAACTGGATAGAGCAAATTTCGTAACCCTGTGATCGGATAACCAAGATCTGACCATAACACATAACACATCATGCAGACATTTGATTGAGTTTTCACACATACCAGTCATATAGGAAAAAAAGCTACAAAAAGCTTGCTTTTAGAATCTGTGATAAAATTGTTAGACAACCATTAATCATGTTATTTGCAAAAGTTAACTGACGACTGGTGCTTCACCTCTGATTATTGGCAGATGGCCTCCACAGGAACATGATGACAAGCAAGATAGTAGAGAAGAGAAAACGCCAGAATGCATCATCTATCCACATCTCCCTCCAGTCCTGCAGGAGACGTGCAGTACCAAGTAGCATTTATGATTAGAGAATAGTCCAAAAAAAGCTTTTTTTTTTTTTTTTTTTAACCCAAATGCATATACAACATGATGCATAAACATTTAGCATAAGCAACATGGCATTAATAGATCATGATACACAGAGATATATTACAATATAATTTTTGTAAGAAAAAAAATATATATATATATTTATATATAAAAAAATATATATATATATATATATATATATATATATATATATATGTATAAATATATATATATATATATATATATATATATATATATATATATATATATATATATATAAATATAAATATAAATAAAACAAAGGCCAAGAGAACTAAGACAATGCAGTACAGGACAATAGTTGTGTCACATTTAACATTGTTTCTGGGAAAAAAAAAAAACTAAATAAAACAAAAATGAAAAGAACAAAATAAAATAGATAAGAAAGAAAAAAGGGAATAAAAATTCAACAGGCTAAAAATGATAATAGCACGATGAGGTTACCATCCAGTCAGCTACTTGTTGCTGTGCAGTTTTAATGTAACAGTGCAACACCACTGGCTGGTATGAACATGCTCTCTATGAACGGTCTAATCTTGAAACATGCAACCAGTTAGACATAATGAATATCCCTAGAATAAGTGTACTGCAAAGTAATTCTGCTGATAATAGCATGTCTAGATATTACCCTTCCCTAAAGGAAAAAAAATTAAAAAATAATTAAATTGCACTCACAGACTGGCATTTTGATAACTTGAAGGTCTTTGTTGTCCATACGATGAAAATGACTGAAGCTGTAACGTAAAAAAGGGGAAAAAAAGAAATGTTCTAATCAGGTATTTCTAATCAGGTACCAAGTAACCAAGTAAAACCATAATGTTTCAAAGGATCTCACCTATGACTGCAAAGATGAGGGTGTTGGTGAAATGACGGTAAAGGGAGAGCTTAACCACATTTCTCCTAAGCCGCAAAAGTTTCATGGTCTGTGCCAAGCTTACGAATATGTAACTCAGTGTCAAGGACAAAAATCATTAGCTTACAGTTAAACTAAATCACATTTCATACATAATGCTAACTGAGTACAAAAACATTCATAAATGACTAATGCTACAATCTTTTCGTAGCAGCGCTTTGCAGTGGACAGTATGTATTGGAGCTGTGAAAAGCCTCAAAGTAAACCTAATGTGCAGCTAAGATATAAGATGAGATAAGATGTATTTTATAACCCACGCTGTTTAATTTCTGATTCTGGAATAAACCCATCACAAAAGCAAAGTACCTAAAACTCTTTTTATGCATTTACTGTAAGCTTGGGTTTGAAAAATAGAGGACGATCGCAAAATGGAGCAAAAAACAAAAGAACAGAAAGGAACATTTAGAAACTCACATACAGAAGCAGCATTGCATAGCCATTAAGAGAGGGAGAAAGCTCGAGGGGGGAAATGGAGAGAAACACAGACAGTGCAATACAGGATATCCACCAGCAGAGGGTAGAGTCGAGCACAGCCAGTGGAATGGCAGCCAGCAATACTAGGTCATCTTCAGCCTGGCAGGATAATAGAAAGGAAGGACAGAGAGGAAGACAGAGAAAGAGGAAAAAGAGGAGGGGCAGCTCCATGACACCACCACCAGAAGGTTGTGTACACAAAC
The DNA here is from genome assembly GCF_027358585.1 of Pangasianodon hypophthalmus. Classification (NCBI taxonomy): domain Eukaryota; kingdom Metazoa; phylum Chordata; class Actinopteri; order Siluriformes; family Pangasiidae; genus Pangasianodon; species Pangasianodon hypophthalmus. The sequence goes on along the minus strand of NC_069723.1, from coordinate 13,163,237 downwards.
ACTCAGTTCAGACCAAGCCAACTGGCAAGCAGTGTGCAGTTTGCAAAGTAAGCTTAAAGGAAAAGTTAAACTGCTGTAAAAAGTTAGGTGCCAACAAAACAGACGCAGCTCACAATAGGGATAGAGGGTCCTATGGAATCTGTGCTATTTTTCCCCAAATCTTTTAATTTTTCAGATTTTGGAATGCATTTCTATCTTCTATACCATCAAATAATGAATTTAAAGTGTTTTTTAAAAATTACAAAGCTACATAATATTTGTATTTAAGAGAAATATTGACTGTTTCACATTATTAATGCACTTACTACTTTTCAGAAGTAAATATTACATATGTTACTGAGATTGTAAATTGTACAACAGTTTGATGCTGCTGCACACAATATCATATCGGCCACTTCCAGTCAGTTTGTAATTACTAAAAAATTACAAAAGATATCCACAATAGCTCAGAAAAGCGTACTGTAACATATTTTATCATGATGTTGGTGTTATATTGACATATCGCTCAGCCAAACCGGATGCTAATCGCGCTGACATTATTCTATTCCTGTTAAATAATAGTGAGTGTCATAAGAGCTTTTGATCATTGTGTAATAAAAAAAGCAGCTAAGTCTTCCTAAACATGAAATGAATACAGTATACCTCGTGATCCTAGTGCAACTGCTCAGTGGCTCTATACATATATATATATATATATCTTACATCAAATGGATTCAATGGACGGCTAAGACAAAGGATATCCACCACACTATGCAAGAGTCAGTGACAGCCAGAACAATGTCACACAGTATTCTGCTGGAGCTCCCTTGCTCCTGTGAGAAAGACAGGTTTGCTTTCAGCAACTTGAACAGCAGCACCACATTAGTAGCCTTAAATTGTTGAATTTGAGCAGAGATCAGGATGAAAAATCTTTTAAGAGATTGCGCAGAACTTACACTTCCTTGCTGTGCTGAAAATAGGAAGTGGACTGCTGATCACATTTACAGTTGCAAATGATATATGATTAGAGTAGTACGTGACTTATCTACTAGGGGAATTCTGAAATATAAATATTGTAAGCCACTTGATTGAGACACTCCTTACCGAGTTGACCCTGAGAACCCCCTCGACAACGGAGAAGCCGAGATAGAGCAGTCCTACTCCCACCACCCTGTGCAGCAATGCTCCAAGCCTTGGTCTGCGAAAACAAAATATCACTAAATAAGGGACATTCTGTGATAAGCTCACTTACACTGAAACTTATGAATGAACATGTTCCCAATTGATCAGAGATCTACTCAAAACAGTTAAAAAGCTTCTCTAAAAGGCTGGTAAAATAAGGTCTCTATAGTGAACAGATTAAATCACTTACTTGACAATACCATAACCCAGGCTGGCAATTATGACAAGCACTCGAGCCAGAGTTCTCTTCACGGCAGATAATACCTCAGCAAACACCACCGCACCCTGGACTACAAAACAAAATAAATACTAGCACTTTCACTGGCCAGGATCTACAGCTCAGTGAACCAGGATGGGAATTTTTGTCAAATTATGAGTTACTGTAATTTAGCAATAGATGATATGCGTAGTGAAAAATCTATAATTTGGGAAACCCACGTTTCATAATTCTGATTCAGAGCAATTCAGGCCAATACTGGTGACTTAGCAATCCTTTGGGAATTTGATGCATTTTGGGAATGCATCAGGGTGCATTAACGTACACACTACATATTACCTTGTCCTTATTAAGCATCAGTATCTTCAAATGATAGGACTGGCAGAGTTAACTGTCCTGTTAACTCTAAGACAGGTTTTTTGCTATTACTACCCTACATACTATCACATACTCATGAATTTAGTTTTGAACTTGTTCAGAAAAGTAATCAATTAGTGAATGCTGGCCAACTGCTGATGTGCCATGAACATCAGTGTAGATGCTCAGCTCAGCAACTATTTCTATACAGGAACGGGTGCACTAAGACAATTTCTTGCACACTACATATGTACAGTCAGGTCCATAAATATTGGGACAGTGACACAGTTTTGGTAATTTTGCCTCTGTACACCACCACAGTGGATTTGATGGAAGCGTAGACTTTCAGCTTTAATTCAAGGGGTTTAACAAAAATACTACATTAACCGTTTAGGAATTACAGCCATTTTTTTACAGAGTTCCTCCATTTTCACAGGCTCAAAAGTAATGGGACAAACTAATATAATCATAAATATTAGGATTATTTTTATTACTTGGAGGTAAATCCTTTGCAGTCAATGACTACCTGAAGTCTGGACCCCATGGACATCACCAAATGCTGAGTTTCCTCCCTTGAGATGATTTGCCAGGTCTTTACTGCAGCCATCTTCAGTTGCTGCTTGTTTGTGGGTCTTTCTGCCTTCAGATTTTCAGGAGGAAACAGGCCACAGCTGGCCATGAAACTGCTTATTAGTCAATTGTCCCATTACTTTTGAGCCTGTGAAAATGGAGGAACTCTGTAAAAAATGGCTGTAATTCCTAAACGGTTAATGCAATATTTTTGTTAAACCCCTTGAATTAAAGCTGAAAGTCTACGCTTCCGTCACATCTTGACTGCTTCATTTCAAATCCACTGTGGTGGTGTACAGAGGCAAAATTACCAAAACTGTGTCACTGTCCCAATATTTATGGACCTGACTGTATATCTTATTTTTTTTTAAACATATTCTATTCTATTCTATTCTATTCTTATTTTTTTTAAACATATTCTATTCATATTCATTTATGCATTTTTTACATATAGTCTACTAGATTTTATTTTACTATATTCTGTTTTTTTATGCGTTATTGTTGCACTATGAGACGAGGCACTAAGGAAAAACATTTCACTACATTACATCACATGTATGTAATATGCATGTGACAAATAAATAATTTTGTTCCTTGTTCCTTCCTTTAATCTAGCAAACTGGTGAGCAAGCAGGCATGCAAACTATGTAGTTAGCACTTAGTAATTTGAATCACCTGGCATTGCAGAGTACATATCATTAGCTCATTTTAGCTGTGGGTTTTTTTTTCTGTTTGTTTTTGTCGTTGTTTTTTTTTTAAGTAGTCAATTGTGATTTACTAATTACTATGATTGATTTTTAAGCCAGGAAAGCCAGGTGCATTTCAGTCTACTTCCAAGGATGATACAAACGTGAACTGAATAAATATGTTGGCAAGCGGTTAACTACTGAGCTACAGCATGGACACTTATTAGGGTCATTCCATATCAACTCAACCAGAGGTGGTTGCTCCATGACCTCAGAATTTGCTAAAGATTTTAGTAAATAAAGTTTGTTGCAAAGGACAGACAAATCTCAAATATTGTAGTGATCTGACCATCAATTTTTAAATGCGATACATAGAAAATAATAATGTTATTTTTTTTTTTGCACAAATTGCGCTTTCTTCCGACATGTCATTCTGAAGCACTTTTCAAATGTTCATAGAAAGATCACTATTGCAGACAGAGTTTTGAAACTTGCTGCATTATTGCAGAAGTTGGTTCTCACAAACACTACAATCATTGTGGACACCAGATTTTGCCTCTACTCTTAGTTATAAGATTTCGATGGTAAGAAAATAATTGATTTTACTACTCCCTACTAGCATTTTGAAGAATTATAGAAAATTCTCTACACTATATACCTCTGTTTTCTCTCTTGTATCTTATATTGTGCTATGTGTGGGGCAAAACGACTAGTTTTAATCACAAATAAACTCACGATTTTGTTATAAACACAAGTCAATTTTGCTGAAATTGGTAAAATTGACAGAAATTTATAATTTGAAAAAAGTGTCAAAATTCAGTGTCCACAAGATGCTAGAGATATGAATTCTAGCATGTATAATCAATGATTCTAGTATTATTAGCACCCCAATTGCCATGCACCAACCGATATATCTAAAATATTGCTGATATCTTCAATGTGGAAGCAATGGGAATTTCCCTAAGTTCCTAGAATGCTCCATAGACCAGTTACCAGTAAAAATCTTCTGCTACTTAAAAGTATTGTTTAATTATACAGCTGATCTCCCAAGGGATTGGGATTTGCCACTCTTTTGTGCCTGTGTGTGTCGGTGTGTATATCTAGTGCATTAGCCTTCGTGCCATCCATTTTTTCCATGCTCTGTTGGTGTCCTCTTAAATTCTGAGGCAGATAAATTAAGTCATGCCCGTCAAGGTTGGAACAACTAAACAATTTGGCACCAAATAATGTAAAGCTCATCAAAAGAAGAACAGGTTTACATGGACTTGGTGCTGAAGATTATATTTGCATTCATCATAGAATGGTTTATCTCGAACGCTTTAAAGAGTATGAGAGAAAATTCTGTGATACTTTCAACAAACACAAAAAAACTAGACTTTTTGTTGTTTCAACCTCTTGGCAAAAAGAACAAAAAAGCTGTAAAACCTGAAATGAAATTATGTTCAAGAGGTCACTTGCTCCTCTGCGCTAAAGTCTCTCTAGTGCTTTTTTGTTAGATTTTGTTAACATTACATGTACATTTGTGAATAAACTTTGCCGTTTCACATATGCACAATCCTGGATTTTTTTCCTAATGATGCTAACCATGTTGGCAAATGAAATATGGGGGACATAAAATACTAGGATAATAGTTTACGCATGCATAAATTCAGGCCCCTAACTGCTTGTCAACTGGATTTTACGTACAACTGATGATTTTCTCTGAAATCTGAAACCTTATAACTAAGAGTAGAAGCATTGTTTAGTATCCATAAAACCACTGACCTCAAAGTGAACTACTATAAGTCTGTATTTACAAAACTAAACTTTTAGTGACCTTTCATAATTACTTTTTTTATGCGAATATTGCATTTTCAGCCATTTTGAAAGGCCCACATTTCCAAGAATAAGACAGATACAGCTTTGAGATCTTTGAGAAGTACCTCAGCTCTGATCAATTTTACAAGAGTACAGTTTTGATGGAACATTGAAATAAAAGCCAACAAATAGTCAAAAAAGCTTAATTTCTACAAAAAAACAAAAAATTTGTGAAGTACTATCTGATCGGTATTACTTCATAATTCTTTGTTATTCTTAGCCTAGAATAAGTTTGAAGTAATTTGAAGACATTTTTGCAACTTTTTGGAATTTGGGTGAATTGACATGGAATGACCCATTAACAATATAATATAGCTAATATTTCAATGCTTTAGTTAGCAAACATTGATATGAAGTGTTTTTTTTTTTTTTTGTTGTTGTTTTGTTTTTTTTGTTTTTTTTGGCTTTTCACTAATCTGAAGTTTGGTCATTTTTGGATGACAGAAGAACATAGTCTGAAAGAAATAAAGACTTGCAGCTTTCTAATGGTTTTCATCAGAAAAAAATGTAGTCGAAAGGCTGTTACCTGAAAGGCCATCATAGCGGATGCTCTGAAACTCTGCATAGTAAACGGCCTTCTCTAGCATGCCCAGGAAAATAACGCCTCCTATCCAGAACTGGATCCGCAACAGGTCTCTCCAGTAGCAGGCGGAGAGCGCAAGCCATAGCACGCCCAACAGCACGTAAATGATACACATCACCATGTAGAACTGAGGGAAGATTCCAATAAAATACATGGATGTTATAATACAATGAGGGTGAACAAACTACATTTCAGAAGTGCACGCAAAATGTGCAACAAATTTCAAAGAAGAAAACAACGGCCATGTAAAAGAATGATTTTCTAGACTTACAATCATCAGAGGCCACTCCGAGGCTGAGATATACTGATGAGGCCCCCGCATGCTGACTTCCACTGTGGACAGAGTAAATGTACTCAGGAAAAGTCTAACCAAACTCATGTAACTCTGTGCTATAATCCCTGGGTTATCCTTTGTGTGTCTTACACTTAATGCTCCATTTTGTCTCTGTGCCTGGATTTGCAATGTGGATAATGAACATGTAAGGGCTGTCCTCCCATGTCTGTGCCACTGTGTCGTGTGTAGGGCTCTGGCACAACAACAGAAAAATGGGTTAAATAACAAGAAAGTCCTAATTAAAGGCTACAGCTAAAGCTCTGGACCTGTGCTAAACTAACTCACCTGATCTTTGACAACTGACTGAAACTTGTCTTCGTTTTCCAAAACATATTTATGACAACATAATTAGGTCTGTCACAAATATGACATTTTCACTGAAGAATTAATGTCATACACATAATTCTGACTAATAATGTAATTGTATTTTCTGTATTTTTGTAACTTTGGAGTATAAGCATATAAAAGTCCTGTAACGTAATTCATCAAAACATAGCAATTCAACAGTGCACATTAAATTGGTTTGACTGTTAGACTGTAAAAATTACAAAGGGAAGACAAACACCAATAACATACTGTATACACCACGGTTACTGCACAACAGTGTACAAATGTACTAATTATATCAAAGTAGTAATTACACTGCATTTTAATGGGAGTGTCTAAGTAACAACACCATGATTTGATCATAAACTAACTGAAAAGAAATATTGTCCTTACTGACCATATATATTTCGTTAGAAAGAGATGATTGGGGAATCTAGAAATTAATTGAAATCAGCTAAAAATTACAATTAAGAGATAAATTATGTTGCAATACACCATTCTGAGAATAAAGCAAATATTTTCAGTTCTTCCACAACACCTCCAAATCTGACTCCAAATATCATGAAAAAGTATTTTTGCCATATGCCAATCCCTGAATATAAAATACATTATAATAACTTTTATAATTATAGATAACTATAGATGCTTATGCCCTCTTGATACATTCAGACTTTTTACATTTAAAAACTGGGGTCTGACTGGAGTAAAATCTTTATTACCAGCAATTTTCAATTTGTTAATATGCTGTGCTATCTTTCAGCTCCTTTACCTCTGTGTCTCTCCTCCTCCTTTCTGGTGTATTGGGTGCTTCCTAAAGCAAAGACAGTATTCATTCAGTAGCCCGTTTGAATAAGGTTGACTAAGGTCCATTTTTTTTGTCATCAGATAAAACAACTATTTAGTTATTTAACATTATATATCTCACCAGTTGTGGAGTTTTCATAAGTGTCGGCTTATCGAGTACTGACACTGCCAACTGTAATAAGTACACATAAAGGAACGCTAAATGAGTCAAATGATTAAAAAGACAGACCACCTTGTATGCAGACTATCATGTAACCTTAGCAAAATGATCTGTTATTATCACAAACAAAATGCTTGTCATTAATAATCCATTAAATCTCAGCTGTCATGCTGCTGAGATTTTAGAAAGCAGTAATATTTAAATCTTAAAATAATAAAATAAAAGCTGGCATACCACATTTCTGGACATGTGTTGGTGGCACTCAATTGGCTCATAAACATGAGTGATATAGTAACCGCTATCACCAATCTTAGACACTACGTTGCTGCCGAAGTGCGTTTGCGCCCTTTGAGGCTGTCAAGACACAAATCACAGATGCAAATTCACTCTGACAGACTTTAAAAGTTTAATAAAAGTGTAATGACCATTCTGTAACGGACAAATAAAACAGTGTACTGACATCGAGATCAAATGCTTCTTCAAAGCACCGGCAGCTGCGTAGATACCACGATATAGTCAGGTTTACAGAAGGACTGCATTCTTCTCTGAGCCCTGAAACAGCATGTTCAATGAAAGAACAGCTTAAATGTTAACTGTGTAAATAGTGGTTTAATTTTTTTTTTAAAGGTCAGAAATTCCTGTAAGAGTGTTCACAGGAAGAATGTGTGGAGTAAGGCGAGACCATATTAACTATATACTTACATTTGATTTCAACCAGAGAGTTATTAAACATTGTCTTTGAGAAAGAGAAGTAGTTTTCTTTCTTTATCATTTCCTGGAAGTGAAAAGCAGAAAGAGCACTTTAGCATGCCAGGGATATGGATCATATGGGTGTGCAAAGATTCACCAGCACCTCCTTATCCAGCTACATAACAAGTCCCCCCCAAAAAAGTGTCTACATCTCAGCTACCAGTTTGCAGACAAACCACGTCGTAAACCGAGCATTATTATATAAGAAATGTAATAAAATTATAAGAGGTGGTAGCTAGAGTTGTTTATCGTGTCAAACTTAAACAACATAAGGTCATGTTTCGCATTAAAATAAAGAGCACCAGTAGTTAACAGCTTGCTAACCAAATAACCCACAATGGCAGGCTAGCTTCCTAGTCTGCTAGCAACAGGAAATCGTTTAATATTACAAATGGTGTAAAAGTGCTTGGCTGGTCTGTCCCAATGTCTCAAAACATACATCGAATCACTGAATTACGTGCTATAACACTTCATAAGAAAACGTTATCTAGTTACTTAGCTACATGTAGCAAAGCTCTGGCTAGCAGAGTCAGGAAGGCTTCTCAACTTACGCTGTCCACATTGAGAGTCCATTTCCCCTGCTCTAATACGGCATTAAGCGGCGGAATGGATATTAAAATGGAAACCAACGTAAGCAAAATATTTCTCCGACTTGGTGAGAATGCACAATGGGTCACTAAAGTTGCCATTTTCTGTTAGATTTCAGTGACAACTTCACCGAGGGTTACTACTTCCCATCTGAGTGCGCCATGGTGTGACGTCACATAAGGGGCGGGGCGTGTTTGCTTTGAGCGTGTAAGAGGCGGAAGTGCTGCAGGATATGCCAATATCAAAAAAAAAGAAAGAAAGAAAGAAAGAAAAGAAAAGAAAACTCTGTATATGGTTAATGTTTCTCTCAGACGATACCCATGTATGCTTCCTTGTCATTGGATATGCATGTTATTAAAGAATCATATAAAGTACTCTATAACGTTGTATGAAAACACAAAGCTCATTACTTAAAGAAAGAGTCATGTGGGTCTTGAGGTATTATATTTCAAACAGCTTAATAATACCTTTAATATTAAATTGATAATTGACCATATTAATACTGCTAATAGCACATGGAATATATTCCCTAATTACCTGTTTAACCAGCTAGGTGGCATTGGTTTTCTATTAAAATACACTTTATCTGTAGACAAAATCATGCATTGTTGCCTTATAATCATAACCTTTCACCTCACTGTCATTATACTTGGAACAACAAAGATATTCACAAGGTCAGTCGAGGTTGGAATACAGAATCAAGACAGTTGTCATTGCTTAACAATGAAAATCTCTTAATGGCATGCCCTCACTGACCACTTTATTAGGAACACTTTACCGATACTATATAATACTAACACTATACTAAACCTTCCTTTGCTCTCAAAACAGCTTCAGTTCTTCGTCGCATGGATTCCACAAGATGGTAGAAACTTTCCTTTGAGATTCTGGTTCATGTTGGCGTGATGGCTTCAGTTCCTGCAGATTTTTCAGGTGTGCATTCATGCTGCAAATCTCCTGTTCTACCACATCCCAAAGGTTTTCTACTAGATTCAGATTTGGTGACTGGGAAGGCCACTGTAGAACATTGAACTCATTGTCATGTTCATGAAACCAGGTTGAGACAACTTTTGCTTTGTGACATGGTGCATTATCATGCAGGAAGTCGCCATTGGAAGATGGGTAAATTGTGGCCATGAAGTGTTGCACATGGTCAGCAACAATACTCAAATAGGCTGTGGCATTCAAGCGATGATTGATTGTTATTAACAGGCCCAAAGTGTGCCAAGAAATTATTCCCCACATCACTACACACCTCCACCAGCCTGGGCTGCTGACACAAGGCAGGTTGGGTCCATGGATTTATGCTGTTGGTGCCAAATTCTGACCCTACCATCTGTGTGCCTCAGCAGAAATCGAGATTCAAGACTACATTTTTCCAGTCTTCAGTTGTCCAGTTTTGGTGAGCCTGTGCCCTCTGCAGCCTCAGCTTTCTGTTCTTGGCTGACTGACATGGCCTGCTGCCATCCACCTCAAGGTGCAACGCGTTGTTCATCCTGTGATGCTTTTCTGTGCACCACAATTGTACATATGATGATCTAGTAAATTTAGTAGATTGTTCAAATTCTGTGGAGAATACCAAAGGTACATCTAGCAGTATTTCACTCAGGAAAGCATTTTAATTGTGTCCACCAGCAACAGTTTTTGGTCACCATTAATAATGGTATATAGTGGAAGAGGGTGTGGACAATTACACATAGATATGTGATTCATTATAAGGTGAAATAAGTGTCTTTCGAAATACCACATAGAATCTACCCAGTGAAACAAGATTAAAGGATTTAATTTGAATTTGAGTGAGAAGTGTGAATTCTGTGGGATAATGACAGAAACAATTGTCCATCTTTTCCTTTACTGTGTTTATACAGGAATATTTTGGGACTAAATTATCAGGCAAAACAATAGAACACAAAGGTCCCATTTTTTGGTGTTATATTTTACTATAAACCATTCAGGACATTATTTATTCATAACATATAAACTTTTGTTTGTTTATTTATTACCCCTGGCATAAAGTGATTTTGTTTGTATCATTTTTTTGTCTCATCCATGTTGAACAGCTGACAGTAACTCTGATACATCTCTTAAAACTCTCAGAATGTACACTTAATATGTAATAAAGTTCATTTAAAAATCAAAATGCCACAGGACATGGCAATGGAATACATATGGTATATATAATAAAATATAATATTTAATACTAAAATTATATTTATATGTAATAGAATGCAATATAGTAGGTTAAATAATACACTGTTCAAATGTAACAGAAGAAATATTAATATATAATTTAAAATTTTAATATTTAACAAGTTCACATAGTTCTAGATTCATAAAAAAATTAACATAACTTTTACATTTTTAAATATTTTATATTATAATAGACTAAATAGTCCATGTTACTCCTGATTTTAAAAAATGTATTAAAGCAATTTTATGAAATGGTTTAATTAACTAGACTGAATTAATTGGAAACCAGGTGGTTTATCAAGTCTGTTTTCATACATTTACAGTATAATCTGAAGTTTTTGAAACAGAGCATTTGAAAACTAATATATAATTCATGTCCTCTCTTCTTTATTGTCAGTGCAGTTTGTCTAAAGCATATGATTTCATGATTTCCTCATTTGTCCCCTTGATACATTAACTAATTAATTGATTATTTTGATTGTCAGCCATCTCTAGCTGAGTTGGAAATCGCCAAAACCTGGATTGTAGAACTCAGTTTCAACTTTCAACTAAGGCTTTCAACTAAGTATCACTGGCAAGGGAGCATAGTGGGACAACAAGAGATAAGCCAGGGTGATTTGCAAGCCCCATATGAACAAGGACATCAGAATACCATTCTTCCTGTTGAACCTGCCCGGTGGGGGATTCGTCGATCCAGTACTTCTGGTCAAATTGTGTGCTCTCCCTTCATCTTCAGTCCCTTTCAGATTTGGCTGAACCTATTCATCTGTTCTTCTTTTCAGTGGTGTTTTAGTGAACTAAATTTTTCCTACTCCTACACATGTGAAATATGCTGTCAGATCCTGAAGTGTACATGTGTACTTTTAGGGTGGGAAGCCTCTAAAGATCAGATTGGCTCCATATACCGGTTAAGTAGGTTTTTAATTGAGTAGGTTTTTATTTTAATTGGTGAATCCGCTATGAACCTACTTTAATATTTAGAATGCATAGGTTATGTCTGGATCATTTTGGACCAATGAATAAAACAGATTACAAAAAGTAATGAAATTGATCCTAACTCTTGTTTACAAAAATTAAACAAATAGGCAAATTCATTCTATGTAACACTCCCTTTGTGTCTTATTTACACTTATATCCAATCACACAAACCTGCTGACAGCAGCATCCCCAGGCATGAGAAGTGCTTTTGTGTGCCTTTATTGTTTCCCATAAACATAGATACAGTATATTCAAGGTTGTTTATTTCAAATATCGCCCAAAGTCAGTATGACTTGTGAGCAGTACATCCATTGCTAAGTAATGAACTGAACACAAGGGTTAATATTTGTGCCTTATTGACTACTTAAACCACTATATAACTCACTTATTTTTAAAATGTTAAAGATTATGTCTGCAGTCATAAAGAGGGAAAAATGTCTCTTCAAGTGCTCTTTAAGGGTTTGTTGGATAATTAAAGGTTCTTAGCTTCCAAAAATGGTTCTTCTTAGAGCCTTTCCTGACACACTGCAAAAAAAAAAAAAAAAAAAAAAAAAATCTTAGCAAGTGGAAATACGTTGCATATAGTCAAATTTATCTAGTATTCCCTATTATAAGATTACAATAAACCAAATATAAGAATATTAAACCTTTTTCAAGCCATTTGTGCTGATTTCAAGCTTGAAATTGTCTTGTTCTGTTAGCAGATAATTTTACTCATTTCAAGCATTTATTTCTAAAAAGAAGCAATAAGTATAATGAAATAAGTAATAATGTCTAGAAATAGGTTTAGTAATCTTATAATTGGGTTCTTGTAATCTTATCAAAGGAAACAGTATGTAAATTTGACTATACTCAAGAGAATTTCACTTGCTAAGAGAGTATACTCACTTGCTAAGATGGCACTTTTTGCAGTGCAGGGCAACACTCAGTTGTAGAGTTCTACAAGAACTTTAAGTGAAAATCTTTTTCAGTTGTAAGCTTTCTAGGATCGTAGCTTTCACTTTTCTACAGGACTTATTGCACTGCTGTGCAGTGCGTGTGTGTGTGTGTGTGTGTGTGTGTGTGTGGTTATACGACCTGAGATTTCTCACTGTACTGTTTCAGGGCGGGGAACATTTTAATCAGCCAGTTCCAGTTTGCTCTACCAGCCAGGCGAGTTACAGTCCAAACAGCACAATACTAGGCTTACTGGAGCAACTTATCTTCTTCTGATATAGTAAGTCTTACTCTGACTTTAAATCCAAATGCTTTAAAGCTTTTTTATGCTACTTTTTTCCACTTTGTTATGCTACCTTCTGCTTTGTGCTGTGCGTCACTGCGTTATAGGAAGTTGAACTAGTATGGCAAAAGTTTGTGCTACATTAGTTTACCGACTTTTTCGAGTCTGTGCCTTGGTGTTTCTCGTGTTTTTCTGAGCTTAACACAGTGAGTTAGTCGGTTAGTTAATGCGACAAGCTTGCATGCGATCTGTTCTTCTTTTCAAGCCCAAAATAGCATTTAAATGGCTTTTTCCCCCATGCAGCAGTGTAACTGGTGCACTACGTTTGCGCCGCCTTTAAAACAGGAAATGAGATACTCAAGTTGGAGAGAATGATTGTTTGTCGATGTTTTGTTTGTTTTTTTAATATAAATGTACATATATAATTAAGTGGGTTCATGTACTGAAATCACCAATAAGCAAGAACGGTGTGGTTATAAATAATTAATGAATGTTTTATAGATTTGCTCCTGTGCCTGTACTGTCACCACCATGTTTTTGGCTAAACAGCTCATAGGAGGCATTCTGGATGTTGTGAGGTGAGCTAGCATGCATGTTCTGAGGGCTCACCCTTTACTACAAATGCATTTTGTAAATCTCACTTTGAAATCTTTTTATCACAAGACTTATATCAACATTTGATCAAATATTTAGATATTTAATGCAAATATGGTGCTATTTTTTCCTGCATTTTTTATTTTAATTTTTTATTATTATTCTTCTTATTAATTTTTGTTTATTTTTTTGCATTTCAGTCTAACAGCAAATATCTTTTCTTCCACATTTCTTCCACAGCAATATCGATCCTTCCCAGTTTACTCCTTCTGCTCCAGTAAGTTACTATCATATTTCCTGTTTATCATTGCCAGTCTACCATTTAGTCTTAACCCAGATACACCCTTACAATACTAAAGTCACTTAAGTAATACTTAAGTAAAGTAAATAGTCTGTCTACACTCCAGCTTGAAGAGCGTACATATGATTTTTAATGGATTTTCTGACTGTGTGCTCCAGCCTCCTCCCAGAAGACCCGTAACAACTGTTCAGGCTGCAGCAAATGAGAGTGACGAGGACAGGCAATTTCGCAAAGTTTTCCAGCAGCTCGCTGGAGATGTAAGTACTTCATGCCTTTGATTAAGGGTTAGAATTTGTATACAAGTGTGCATACGTAATATCATAAGGCTGTATGCACTTATTAGCCTGCCTGGTCATGTCAGCTGCATGTGTGAACATACCCTCAAGCCTCCCAGCCTGGCCACACATTTTCACGCATGTAAAAGCAAGACTCACTCTCTGTAAAATAAAAACAGATGTCTTGCTTTCTTTGGCACGTTCAACTAGAAAAGTCTATGTTTTTTGTGTTTGATATTTATGGTACTTGATACTTTTTTAATCATAAGACTTATATCAACATTTGAGCAAGTATTTAGATATTTAATACAAATATGGTGCTATTTTTCCTGTATTTATTATTATATATATATATTTTTTGGAAAAGAATAAAAATAATTATGTGTACCACTTGCATTCTTTTTGAGTTTAGACGTGCATTTCTGATCTTTTTCTTAGAAACAAAGGGAGTGGCTTGAGCATGTAAAACTGACTGATTCTTGTGGTTATGAAGTTTGACTGGTTCCTCCTCTTTAGCACATTCCTGCCACTGTAATAAAGAGTAACTTAATGGCTCTGAGTTTTGTTGTTAAAAATGGGTAGGGTTGTGTGTGACACAGCATTGTTATGAAATGCCTGGCATCGTTTTATTGATTCAGTTTTTTTTTTTTTTTTAATGCCATGCAAAACTTAGGTAGCTGTGTTGTAAAAACCTGATTTGTAGGGTTATATTTTCAAGGTTGAAAATATGCCTTAATCTGGGCTGAACAGCATTTGGCAGACTATTAATAATTTCACCTTTTCGCAACTAGTCTCTAACTTTGCCTTGTGTATGTTCTACAGCATTGTAGGTATTGTGTTCAGGCGATTGAATCAGATTTAATCGAATCTTAGAACTAGACAAAAAATCACATTCTTCTTATAGTATCAAATTATTGCCTGCTCAGGTTCAGTTTTAATGGGGGGAAATTATCTACCTTTATATTGCAGGAAAATGCTTAAATTACTTAAATTAAATTACCTGGCATTAACAAATTCCAGAATATTTTTGACTATATAAAAATCTAGAGTACTCCTTGTATATTTGATAATTACCTAGTGTACTGTATATTCTAATGTATTTTGTGCTCACAGTGTATTGCAATACTATTTGTTTCTTATATTTCTAATTGATAAACTTTGCAGTTTGAAGGGATATCATGAAATATTTGCTTGTTAACAGTCATCAAAACTATTTGTCTTCTCCAGGAGAGAACTTCAAACATATTAGGGTAGTAAATAAGTCAGCCACCAAAGAACATGTGTTTTCAATGAGTGGCTGCCCCTTGTGTGGCTTGATGGTATTTACTCCTTGTTTTTCTTCTTGTCTTGTTCTAGGACATGGAAGTAAGCCCTAACGAGCTGATGAATATTCTCAATAAGATTCTGACCAAACGTAAGTGTAGTGTCTATTTAAACCTGGATATCAGTTTTTATTACAGCCAATATTGCTGAAAAGAGTAGAGAGAAACATTCTCTTGGGTAGCAAGACAGAATTTAAATTTAACTGACTCAGCGGACAAATTGAGAAAACAAACCAAGGTTAGAGTCAGTGAACTTCGCAAATCATCAGGGGAAAAACAATGTATTACCAGGGAAAGACGCTTAAACAAGCTTGCACAAACACAATAGCATAGTTGCATATCATGGCAAGACATGTTGTGTGGAGCCTGTTGGGTGTGGTGGGGTGTGTATATCATCCATAATGACTACATGAGTAGGAACAGATTCAGTCTGAATTGTATGATAAAAGATTGAGTGATGATATGACCAGTGTTAAACCAATTGTGAAAGTGCTTGAAATTATATTGTAGCATGGGAATTCTCCTTGCAGCAGTGATTATAAGGATGAAGATGATTGCCATGGTTCATAAACGGATTAATATAATATCTTTTTATCCCTAACTCTAGATGCTGACCTAAAGACTGATGGTTTCTCAATTGAGTCTTGCAGGAGTATGGTGGCAGTAATGGATGTATCCTTTCATAATATAATTAACATACATGTTTCAGAATATGGCAGTGTGAACAAAGATTTCTTTGTTTATTTTGGCAACCGTTTGCATTTTTGCTACAGCGGGTGTGAATGTATTTTCATTGCCTTAACCCTCCTCAAACAGAGCGACAGCTCTGGAAAGTTGGGCTTTACGGAATTCAAATACCTGTGGAACAATATCAAGAGATGGCAGGTAAGAGAGCTGTGTTATGTTATTCCCTTTTAACCTGAATTGATCATTTCCAAAACAAGTGGGGCATAAATAGTCTTGATATAGCAACTTAAAATACAATCATTCAAAATAACAGTTTGTTCTATGTGTAAGATTAGATGGCAGTGCAATATTGTATTTGTTGATTGAGGACAAACAGAACAGGATTTGGCATCTCTCAGATTTGGAGTGCCCGTGTTCAAGAACTTATTTGTGCGGATCCGACACCTCTGCAGCTTTTTCTTTATCTTTTAGTAAAAAAATAAAATTAAATAAAGATAACAACAAATAATTTTTAATGAGTGATTGTTCTTTGTGTCACGTCCCTTCCAAAAATAAAATCATTTCATTTCCATGATGACCAATTGATGGCTAGTAATAATAATGTACTTGTAATATCAGTCACATGTGCTCACACATAATGGATATGATGAAAAAAGACAGCTGACTTTGTCATCATTTCTTAAAGAAGTAAGCAAAAGTGATGAGGCAGAACAAGATGTTAAAAAGCAAAGGAAACATTATTACAGTTTCTGAAACTTGATCATCACTTAATAATCCAAGTCTGTATTATGTTTTCGAGTTGTCTGTCCATCCGTCTAAGATTCTTGTTAGTGCAATATCTCAGTAATGACTGGTTGAATGTTCGTTGGATTTATATGGAATAATCATTGTAACGAGCAGATGAACTGATTAGATTTTGAAAATGATACAAACAGGATCAAAGTCGCAAGTTTGAAGTATATTTTAAGGGTATTAATGGCATAAAAATTAGTAACAAGAAGGACTAGACATGTTGGTGGCGGAGGCATCCCCAACAACGCCACTGGCGTTGAGTTTGACTTGTTGGATTCCTAAAGGACATCTAGCTTTCAGAGATGAACATGGGGAGGAGACTATAAGTTACATGACTGTGTTGTGGAGCAATTTGGATAATCAGGCAAGCTAGGAAAGTATGTTTTACTGATTTCAGTATTCACATTGTTCTATTCGTGTTATGTAGTTTAACAGGCATGATGTAGTTTTGTAAGATCCAGTGTTCTGAACAAAACATGCTGGGGTTGAGCAAATATTGTGAAGTTTAACACAGTTAATCCAGTTTAATCTTCCAGCTCTCCTACGGCATCACTGAAATTTTAGTCATACCTATACCCTATTGGCCCTAGGTCTATGACGGCTTTCAACACCACTGTATTACGTGAAGCTCTTGCAGCGCTGTCGTTTCTCTCTACATTACAGGACCAAGTCCCTCCCTTTCCACTTGCTAGATCAACTCACCGCTGGTTCGCTACGTCACATTTTACAAATTAACGGGACATATAAGAATTTTGTTTCTCAGTCCATGTCCCTAGTCACATAGCTGGTGATCTATTTAAAAACTTTTTCAAAATATTTCATAGTGAAATAAAGAAAATAAACAGTAAAAACAGTAGATGAATTAACGTATATAGAATATTAACTCCTCCATCTTATTACTAAATTCTTGAATGAAAATTTGCAGTCAGTTTGTTCTTTCTGTGCAAAAATATAAATTAATTAGCAAAATTATATATTGCTCAATAAACCTTATGGTTACAATAAGTAATTTTTCTGGTTGCTCACTTGTTGATCTTGTAGCTCTCTTATTGATTTTTACCTACTGTGTTTTAAAACAAGTGAGCTCATTATTTACTGACTGACTGAGAATATTCATAAATGCATTATGACATGGGTTTTTCATAGTCATAGCCTCTTCGTCTGTTGGCTTCTGCTGAGAAATTAGCTTAGTTCTCAATAATTACAGATTAATCTGTGGCCTGTTTGTTGTCAAGATATATTAGGTTTGTTCGGGCAGTAAAATGTTTTTTTTTTTTTTTAATCAAAACAAATAATGAATTATTAATTGAAATGATGAAATTTTAATGAAATTTTTCAATTAGGCTTCAGGCCACCCACAGCACTAAAATGACATTTCGCAAGCTTATAAATGACCTGAGAGTTAATGGATGCTTGGATATCTTGTCTCTCTTAGCTGTCCTGAATCTGAGTACAGGCTTTGACACAATCCACCACAAGATTCTGCTTTGCTGGCTTCATGATGTGTTTGGTGTCTCAAAGGTTCAGATTCTACTCAAGTAGAGAATACTATGGTGCACTGTCTCTGAGCAATCATGCAGAATCTTGCTGAATCCCACAAGGCTCTGTATTTTACTTTATTTTCACTGATGTTTTCTGTACTGCACTTTGTTTGCTTTTCTAAACTGTTCTACATTATCCCTTCTTGCTTTATTCAACTGTTTATCAATTTTCTTTGTTTCATGTAATGATTATTTTCACTAAAAGTTTAAAATCTGCTGTGTTATTGAGTGGAATGTGTTACGACCATATACAGTAATCCATAATAATTCAAGATAATCCATATATAATCTACCTATACATTTTATTATAGAAGTATAGAATGGCACTGAAGTTTAACTTGGCTTTGTCTGGTACAGGGCATCTATAAGACATATGATGCAGATCGCTCTGGGACGATTGGGGCCAGTGAGCTGCCCGCTGCTTTCAGAGCAGCAGGTTAGTGTGGCAGTCAGCAGGAATGAAGTATCTGATAATAAATTGTCTTTATACCTGCATTTTAGATTTATAACAGCTCACACCTAAACAAGTCTTCTCCCATTTGCACTAATTCTCTTGTCCCAGGGTTTCCTCTAAGTGATCAGCTCTTCCAGATGATCATTCGCAGATACAGCGATGAAAACGGCAACATGGACTTTGACAATTATATTGGGTGCCTGGTGCGACTGGATGCAATGTGCCGTAAGTCAGTCTTCTTGCTTTAAATGACATTTAATCTGAATTTTATGGACATGACTTATTAAGAGACATTTATGTGTATATGCAGGTGCTTTTAAGACGCTTGACAAGGACAATAGTGGTACTGTCAAAGTTAACATTAAGGAGGTATGAGTGCTATATTTAAATCGGCCTGGAGAATTCTGTAACCAATAGCAACCATGTTTTTCATAGCTTGTCATATTTGATAACTTTATATATATATATGTGTGTGTGTGTGTGTGTGTGTGTAAAATTATTATTATTAAAATATCCTTTCCTCTGCTTTCTATTCACAGTGGCTGCAGTTGACTATGTACTCTTAAAGCAAAAAGAATCTCCATCATCTCACTTCAGCATTCTTGAACTCTTGACTACAATAAGTTGGATCCAGTTTTTATTTTTTGAATCATTGCATTGCATTTTCTGCAGCTTGTATTAAACCAATAAAACTGTGTATTTAAAAAATGTGTAGTGTTTCAAGCCTTTTACATGGAAGTAGGTCTACAGGAATGAAGAAAACAAAGCTAGGTCATCACACAATGAGATTGCAGAACTCAGTGTCTGTATGCCCATTACTGGAGTCAACCTTGCCAAAAAAAAAAAAAAAAGTACAGTAGCTTAAAGCAGTAGTTCCCAATCCTGATCCTAGAGTAGCACATTTGGGCCATTTGTACACCCCTTAACAAGTCCAAGATAATATGACCTATTTCAGATGAGATATTTATATACATTTATGAAATAAATAAATAAAATGTATGTAAATGTTTATAGATCATGATCAAATGTAATATACACAATATAGTGTGAAGGTATTAATAAGAAACTAAATCAAATTATTGTACACACACACACACACACACACACACACATAAGTAAGTAATTCTTTATTGTCATTGTAACAATGGATGTACAATGAAATTGAGTGAGTACTCTCAGTGCAGAAAGTAAAATAAAATAAATAAAAAAAGAATATTGCACATTTAAAATATTGCACTTAGTGTACATATGGCATCAAAGATTATTGCACAGTTAAAATATTGCACCAACAAAGAGATATTGCAGAGTAAATATATATCTATATACATATATATTTATATGTGTGTGTGTGTGTGTGTGTGACACACACATAAATACGCATAAATGTACTCTCGTAACTTTAAACCTTCAGCCTTGCCCCCTCTGAGCCGATTTTGGATCCTCTCAAGACAATACCTGAGTGGTTATGTAATATATGGTGAATATATTATTTGCGCAAGTTTAGTCTAGATTCGTGTTCAATACACAGCACGCTCTCGGTTATTTCCCCTCCTGCAGAAAAAGCAGTGAAACCCAAAAGAGCCAGTAACTGACACTTTACCAGCCAATGGTTGTGGCAGCGGATGAACACAACAGCCAATAGTAGACTGGCCCGACAAGAGGGCGGGGCTTAGATTTACCTGAGCTGCAGAAAACCGGCTGCTGACGAGCTGCTGATGTTAAAATCAGATCACTGAGCAAACACAGGTGTCACAGGCGCTCGCAGAACAGCTGCTTTGTACTGTGAGTAAACTGTGGAAGTGAAAGGAGACAATCTTGGCATTTCCCACAGAGGTAAGCCTTTGATTTCTTTATAAGAGTTGTAGATGCAAAATATTTTTTATTCTAGAGTATATCCTGTGTATTGCCCACGACGGATAAGCGACAAATATGAATCCGCAGATGGTCGTGTGAGTTTGTTCTCTTTAGTTGTATGTCTATATATATGTCTATATAGATGCAGTGCAGGTCTGCAACATGATCGTGATCATCCCCAGTTCCTGCAGATGTCATGGTTGATCCTGCATCATGGGCAACTGAGAATTGTGTTGATGAAGTCTGCTTCACTGTGATAACTTTTCACAAAAGTCTATCATCTGTAGTTACTGAAAACATCTGCTCAAGCGTTGTTAAAAGTCTAGCTAACTTTAAATCCCCCTGTTATCCCCCTTAAAGTCGTGTGCAAGCCAGTCTGATAAATAATACAGTGAGATATTTTGCCCTGGGGATTGCTGAACACTCGCAGGAATACTGCCTTGCCCTTTTCAGCTGGGTATCTGTGGGACTTGATGATGAAGATGATGCATAAGATGATGCTTCCTGGCTAATGGGTGTGTACTGTAACAGGAGGCATAATTAGTTCACCACATTACCATAGCTAATGGATACATATTAGCAGAAAACACTGTTAGACTTGTGCAGATGGGAGAAGTTTGATCTAATCACGCTTGTTCATATTCTCTTGTTTTGTATCATAAAGCCGAATCAGTTTATAGGAGTTGCAGTCTAAAATTGAGAGCTTATATATTATTGCAGTCAGTTTTTGCATAATGCAGTTCCTTGCATAAGTATTTACCCCTTAAACATTTGCACAGTTTGTATTATTACAACCTGGAAACGAAATGGACTTAATTGGGATAATCTGCCTTGAAACTATTAAATAACCCAAAATGTAATATATATATTTAGCAATATAATTTGCTAAATTGCTTGTAAATAAGAAGCATGAAAGTTGTGATTGCATTAATATGCACCACCCCATTGCTTTGAAACTTATAAATTAGTGTCCAGCTGGGATCTGAAATCACATAATTAGTTGAATGTCAACCTGTGTGCAATTAAAGTGTCACTTGATCTCAGCATACATACATGTCACGTCATCTCAACGTACATTCATGGAAGGCCCCAGATTTTGTTAGAGAACATACTTTATCAAACAATAAGCTGTCAATGAGCGAATGAGCTGTCAAAACCATGGCAATGTCTGGGGCAATGTTCTGGAAAAGTATCAACCAGAGGTTGGTTATAAAACATATCCCTTACATCCCATGGAGCACCATTATACCATTATTATAAATAGAAAGAATATGGCATGACCTCAACTCTGCTTAGAGGAGGCCATACACCAAAATTGTTGACTGCGTAAGTGCACAGGCATTAGTCAGAGAAACAACAAAGAGACCAAGGGTAACTCTTGGCATGATGCTACCACCACTATGCTTTACTGTGAAGATAGTTTTCTGCATAAGGCAAAAGCAGGATAGAATTTGCTGGTGTTTGCATTTTATGTCATTTTTATGTTCGTATCCTGACAGTCTGAACCTATCTTGCAGTTACAGTTCAGAAATCCTGTGGAAAGGGCTAGCTGTGACTGAGAAGTGAGGTTCCTCAAGGGAAGGTGATTTAGTTGGCATTATTTATTCTGAATGTCCACAAGTATAAATGTCCAGTTTTCACATACCTGCCTTACATAGGTTATCAGAAATAATTTTTAATGCAGAATTTCTTTTTCAGTATTAATATGCTTTATATGAATCCCTAACAGCTGGTTTATTACCATGCCATAATTATCATAGTTACATTAAGGAAATTTCAATTTTATGGATGTGACATTTGAAATTGAACAAAGTGCCTCACTGGCTACACAATTAAGTAATTTGCCAATATACAGTCAATAAGGTATAAGAGAAGGGGGGAGTGTAAGACGACACACGCAAGAGCATACAAATAATACACATCTGAAAAAGTATGGATGATGTTTTTTTGTTTTTTGCACAATTCTGTGTAAACTCTAGAGACTGTTGTGTGTGAAATTCCCAGGAGATTAGCAGTTTATGAAGTACTCAAACCAGCCCATTTGGTATTAAAAATCATGCCAGGGTTAAAGTCACATTACGTACGTACTATTGATTGTACGTATTATACAGTAAGTGTCAGGCACATTGGTGTTTATGAGGTTTTTAAACACCTCTGCCTATCAGAGACAATGTAAGCCAAGACATTGTTTACACATTATAGAGTCATTCATTCTTCTTAATTAACAGCTTTAGTCTGGTCAGGGCTGCAGTGGATCCAGACTCTATCCCAGGAACACTGGGCATAAGGTGAGAATACATGCTGAATGGCATGCAGGGCACCATTCACACACTCATTCACACCTAGTAGCAATTTATGCTGCATTCAACTCAAGATTACAACTTGTAATTCCCCATCTTCAGCACAGACAATTAGGTTTGAACCAGGAATCTTAGAACTGTGAATCAACTACACTACCCATTGTTCCTCATATACACACAACATTTGTATAGATCAAAATTTGTATAGACACAAACATTTCAAAGCCTTGCAGAACATATGTCCATAATATGGAACAGACACCTTTACCGACATTTACAGTACAGTTTTAAAATAAATTTATTATTTGTATACATTGATTACTGAGAAAAGTCTCATATGACAGAGCTGAAACAGTCCTTTACAATTATATGCATGCTTTTATATGACAATTGTCCTCAATTTGTAATTAATAATAAATTAAACTAATTAAGAAATCCTTTCAATCAAACTTCAACCTCATTCTCATTTATCACATTGAGCATAAAATGTCCCTCTGTTCAAATAATGAGTAATGCTGGTTAAAACATGCTTTTTGGGGTTTAATTGAGACATAATCTAGTTTTCTTAAATTTAATCAGACCAGTTAAATGCTTAGCTGAAACGGCAGTTTAAAAGTAATTTCCTTCGTTCACGGAAAGGAAAGGAGTTGCCTTATGCTGTTGCTTACAGTACATCAAGACCTTGGAATTATACACTTCTATTTGATCAATTCCATGATTTTAAGATATTGAGCCAGAAAATTTTGGACCTCAATTAGATCAAAGCAGATACAGATTCTCAACTTTACATTTTTAATAATTGTAAGCAATATTTTGTAGCAAAACTTGTCACATACAGTACAGTCAGTGGTATGTATATATTTATAAAGTATATTTATAAGCATATTTATAAAGTATATTTATAACTATCTCATTTACACCACACTGGATTTGAATGAAACAATGAATATGAGGAAAAACTGCAGCTTAAATTCAAAAGCATTTATATCACTGTGGGGGGAAGCATATAGATACAGTCCTTTTAAAGCACAAAGTCCGCCTCCTAGCATGTTGCCTTGGTAAAAGCATAGTCTGTAATTATGAAGTAATTATACCTACATTCAGAAACAGCATCTCCAGCTCCTCTGTTTGTGCTTGCTTATGTAATACAGCCTGGTCTGTATATGTTCTAAACTGAATGAAGTGGACTGTTTTAATTCCAAATGCCTTGAAGTTACACATCTTGGTGTGATGGGCTTTGAGCTCAATGAGCTCATATAATTCAAAGAACTTCCTTATTCACCAAGTTAGCAGCTCATTGGGTATTATCATGCCAATTTAGTCATACCTTTCCTTAAAACATAGATAATTTTTTATTGCATTCTGCTTTATACAAGTAATTCATTGATTTCAATATTTACATCTAAGGTAAAATGACAACCTAGCAATTTGTTGCTCTAAATAACCTTTCTCAAAGTATATCCTTAAGCAACAAATGTTCTCTAGAGCACTGACTTTATTTAGCACATTCTCTCTTGACTTCTCTTTGTTTCCTTTTGGCTGCTTAAATGCACTCTTTAAACAACACTTTGTTTTTAGATTATTAAAGGTTGTCACCATCCTTGATGCTTTCGTGGTTCTTCGACTTCATTGTTTACCCGGCAATTAATAAATGACAACTGCAGTGGGAGGCAGAGTCTCGCTGTTTGCAATATAGTCAGACACTGCAGTAGGTTTATACCTGCTGGTGACTTATTTACTTAAGCAATGACTTTATCAAGTGTTCTGTGCTTTCATCCATTGTAACAGGCCAATTACACCTCCCAGTCTGAGCCACGGCGAAGGTCCCTCTATGAATAACCGTGCTTCCCTTGTGCTTATTTTCACTGTAGCACAAAGCCTAAGATGGCTGCCGAGTGCCCCCTGAGATCTGAGGTGACGGAGCTTCACAGGAGGGTCAATCAGGTGACAGATGAGGTAATGCCTGCAGGAATAGGGAAATTTTTATTGTAATTGTGTTGACAAACTGATGACTTTGACCAAAGAAAGGTGTTGCCTCGTGCATTTTCACATCATGGAGAAGACGCCGCATGTCTAAGCATTTTGCATGATCAGTGAAATAAATTTACTAAATTTACCATAGTATTTCACACGTATCTGTTTAGCTTCAGTGAAATATTTATGAATGGTTATAAGTGTCAATATATGTTTAATTCATTAGTGTATGTTAGACTAGTCTAGCAGAAATGACATCCCCTCTATCTCTCCCTTAAGTAAAGGTTACTGGCAGTCTGATCTATTCCCCTGTCCCTGCACAACAGGGAAATTGACAGACCTGTAAACTCCTGTATGAACTGCTCCAACCTGTGAGCCTGGTTTCAGTGCAATTAATAAAACCTTTGCAAATCACTATTAATTTTACATTTTGCTCTGACTTAGTTTCCTTCTTTTCTCCTGTTTCTGCTAGTCACTTGAGATCACCAGAAACATGAAGCTTCTGTTAGAAGAGGTGAGGGACTAATTCATAATCTTTCACACTTTTCTTACTGATAAGGTGTATTTTGGCCTGTCACCAAAAACCTTTTTCTGAAGCATCTCAACACTATCACACAAAGCTCAGCTTACTATATTCAGTGAACAGAATGTGAAGGCTGTGTAAAACAGCATTTCCCTTCAGTGTGTAATCAAGGTTTATTATCATGCCTCTGAAATGCCATTTCTTGTATTGAGACACGTTGCCATAATAGAATTGAATGGGCAACAGCTCGTGGTCTTTGTTTCCTTTAAAATAGCTCATTTGTACAGGCTGTTTGGCCCAAACACTACGCACCTGTGATGGTTATATAAAGGCCCACACATATTATTATGATAAGGGACAAAACAACACTATATTAAATCATATCACGTGCTTAACATCCCTGTCAACATTTACTGTCAATTAATAGCATTCTGTTAATGTCAGAAAATATATTGCATTATTTAAAATGGCTTCATGTTGACTTCTGTTTTCAACAGAGCAAAGATGCAGGGATCAGGACATTGGTCATGCTAGATGAACAAGGCGGTAATGACATAGTGATTATTTCTGTTTGAAATAACACACTTTCCTTACATTATCAGTTGTGAGGATTCAAGTAATCATTCAAAAATACAGTGTGTCCCAGAAGTAACAGAGCAGTGACTTTTTAAAATGATTTCAAATCAAACTTATTTTAATTTTTTAAGATAATTATTTTGATTTCAGATTTTGTAAAAGGCTATACAGTCAGCTCCAGAATTATTGGCATCCTTGCACAAGAAAAAGTCTTTTGGTTAATTAGTGATTAGGAAATCTAACCTTTTATTTGAAGTACATTTATTCCAAGAAAATGAGAAACCTTGACATAAAAAGTGGATTTTTTTTTTTTTTTTTACAAAATGTCACAATATTGGCACTCCTGCATGTAGTACTTTGTGCAATCTCCCAATAATTGTGAAGCTGACTGTAGCTCCAGAGAACATTTCATTTCACAAACGGAAATTAGGAATAGGTTTACATTTTGTCTGGTTTTGTTTATGTCTGTCCTTGCATTGCTAAGAAGACTTTTTTTCTGTTTAAATGTGAAATCATGGACTGCCCTAACTCTTCATGGACCTTCACATATGGAAATGTACATGTTTCTTGTACAGTCATTTAACTCCATCCCATTCAAATGATATGCTCTTTCTCTCATAATCATGCCAAAATAAAAGCAAATCTCCATATTCCAGAACAACTGGAGCGGATTGAAGAGGGGCTGGACCAGATCAATCAGGATATGAGAGAAGCTGAGAAAAATCTCACAGACCTTGGCAAATGTTGTGGCCTATGCTCATGCGATAAGTATGTGCTGTTAGGCTCTTTATTTTGGCCTATGCTTTATTGTGGCCTATGCTCATGCGATAAGTATGTGCTGTTTAAGTCATATTTAGTCAGGAATATTTTACCCCTCATCTCTGTATAGAAGGAAAGATTCTCCCCTGCGAGGAGTTAATTGATGAGTCATGTCCAATAGGATCAGCCTATTTTAGTCACTACTGATGTTATTAATTAATTAATTAATTAATTAATTAATGTCTATTGATATCTTGTAAACAGAAAGTGCGAATATAAAACACGAGTCATTTATGAATGGCAGATTAGGTTCTTCTTGAACCTTATGCTCTATATATAACCATGGGTGCTCTATTGATCCAGGTAATGTCTTATGATTTCAGCAAAGAATGAAAATCTTTATTCTATAATACCCTGAGCACTTTATTAGGAACACCTGTACACCTACTCACCGATGCAATTATCTAATCAGCCAATCATGTGGCAGCAGTGCAATGCATAAAATCATGCAGATACAGGTCCAAGAGCTTCGGGTAATCTTCACATCAACCATCAGAATGAGGAAAAAATGTGATCGCAGTGATTTTGACCATGGCATGATTGTCGTGCCAGATGGGCTGGTTTGAGTATTTCTATAACTGCTGATCTCCTGGGATTTTCACATAAAACAGTCTCTAGAGTTTACTCAGAATGGTGCAATAAAGAAAAAACATCCAGTGACCGGCAGTTCTGTGGATGGAAACGGCTTGTTGATGAGAGAGGTCAGCAGAGAATGGCCAGACTGGTTTGAGCTGGCAGAAAGGCTACAGTATCTCAGATATCCACTCTGTACAATTGTGGTACAATACGTCGAACCTTGGGCTACAACAGCAGAAGACTACGTTGGGTTCTACTTCTGTTATGCAAAAACAGAAAGCTGAGGCTGCAGTGGGCACAGGCTCACCAAAACTGGACAATTGAAGACTGGAAAAACGTAGCCTGATCTGATGAATCTTAAATTCTGCTGAGGCACACAGATGGTAGGGTCAGAATTTGACACCAACAGCATCAATCCATGGACCCAACCTGCCTTGTGTCTACAGCCCAGGCTGGTAGAGGTAGTGTAATGGTGTGGAGAATGTTTTGTTGGCACATTTTGGGCCCATGAATACCAATCAATCATCGCTTGAATGCCACAGCCTATTTGAGTATTGTTGCTGATCGTGTGCATCCCTTCATGGCCACAATTTACCCATCTTCTAATGGCTACTTCCCGCGTGATAATGCACCATGTCACAAAAGGTCGTCTCAAACTGATTTCATGAACATGACAATGAGTCCAGTGTTCTTCAGTGGCCTTCCCAGTCACCATATCTGAATCCACTAGAACACCTTTGGAATGTAGTAGAACAGAGATTTGCAGGATGAAAGTGCACCTGAAAAACCTGCACAAATTGCGTGGTGCAGTCATGTCAACATGGACCAGAATCTCAAAGGAATGTTTCCAACATCTTATGGAATCAATGCCATGAAGCATTGAGACTGTTTTGAGATCAAAGGGAGGCACTAGCCAGTATTAGTATAGAGTTCCCAATAAAGTGTTCAGTGAGTGTATTTTATCTTCTTTTTCATTATCAGCAATATATACTATAAGTAGGCACATAACAACTCACATGGTCTGTATGGTTGAAGATCTTCCTGATGGCAGTCTTTGTACACACATATGAGAGCAAACAATGTATGGTACCTTTGGGATAAATATGAAAAACTGAATCATCTCTGTGATATAAATATTATTTTTTAAATATTTTACATGCATTAATATTCCAGTTTTAGAAATACTATAGACATATGGCTGTTTTATTGTCTTCCCTTGTGGAAATTTCCAGGCTGAAGAACCTTGAAGCGAGTGAAGCCTATAAGAAGGTGTGGGGTAATAATCAGGATGGTGTGGTATCTAGTCAGCCTTCATCGCGCATCGTAGATGAGCGAGAAAAAATGACAATGAGTGGTGGATACATCAGAAGGTCCTTAAATATTACTTTTCTCTTAATGATAAATAGTATACATTTGTTTTCTACTGGCTGTAATGAATTATAGATCAGCCATCAGTGATTTGATTCTGTGTGTGTGTGTGTGTGTGTGTGTGTGTGTTCGTGTGTGTGTGTCCACCAGAGTGACAAATGATGCACGAGAGGATGAGATGGAGGAGAATCTGGCCCACGTGGGCAGCATCCTTGGCAATTTGAGAAGCATGGCACTTGACATGGGCAATGAAATCGATACTCAGAACGTGCAGATTGAACGCATACAGTCTAAGGTCTGTATTTTGTTTTACTTCATTATACATACAGTCTCCTCCAAATGTATTGGAACAGCAAGGCCAATCCTTTTGCTGTACACTGAAGACATTTGTGTTTGAGATCAGAAGATGAATATCGGACAGTAGATCAGAGTTTTAGCTTTAATTTCCTGATATTTACATCTAGATGTGTTTAGCAACTTAGATCATGGCACCTTTGGTGGCAAACCACCCAATTTTTAGGTGAGCAAAATTATTGGAACAAATAGTCTTAAAATAAATTAAGATAAATAACACTTGATATTTGGTTGCATATTCCTTGCTTGCAGTAAATGCATCAAGGTGGTGACCCACTGACATCACCAAACTGTTGCATTCTTCTGTTGTGATGCTTTTTTAAGGGTTGTACCATAGCTTCTTTCAGTTGTTGTTTGTTTGGGGGGTCCTCCATTCAGTCGGTGAAATGCATGCTCAATTGGGTTAAGGTCTGGTGATTCACTTGGCCAGTCGAAAAACCTTCCACTTTGTTGTGTCAGCAGTGTGTTTTAGGTCACTGTATTGCTACATGAAGAAGAAGCCTTAATTTGTCACAAATACATTATAGCACAGTGAAATTCTTTTATTTGCATATCCCAGCTTGATAGGATGTTGGGGTCAGAGCACAGGTCAGCGATGATATATCACCCCTGGAGTAGAAAGGGTTAAGGGCCTTGCTCAAGGGCAACAGTGGCAGCTTGGTAGTGCATGAACTCCTTACCTTCTGATCAGTAACAAAGAGCCATAACCATTGAGCCACCACTACCCTGCTAATTCAATTAGATTGGATGCATTTCTCTGTAAATTGGCAGACAGCATGATTCTGTAGACTTCTGAATTAATTCTGCTGCTATGTATGTAACTTTTATTAAACCAGGATAGAAAACTCATTGAGATAAAATCTCTTTTACAAGAGTGAGCTGGCCAAGAAGGCAGCAAAAAAAAAAAATACAACAATTAAAGACACAATAACAGTTAACATATTAAGAAAAAAATCCTCCCACTCATGCTACCATCATGAGTTAAATAAAATCAATAAAAATTAGTGAGCCCAATCCAGAAGCAGCCATACAAGACTAAGCCATGACACTACCTCTGCCATTCTTGACAATTAAGCTTGTATGTTTTGGATCATGAGCAGATCCTTTCTTTCTCCAAACTTTGGCTTTTCTATCACTTTGGTAGAGGTTAATCTTAGAACTTTTCTGGCTCTCTGTATTTCTTTCTGAATTCATATCTGACCTTGTGATTCTTACTGCCGATGAGTGGTTTGCATCTTGAGGTGTGGCTTCTATATTTCTGCTCTCAAAATCTTCCTCAAACAGTGGCTTGTGAAACCTTCACCTCTGCCCTGTAGAGTTGTTGGTGATGTCACTTACTGTTGTTTTTTTTTTTTTTTAATCACAGCTCTCACAATGTTTGTCCTCAACTGCTGTTGTTTTCCTTGACTGACCTCTTTGATGTCTGGTTGTTACTACACCAGTGGTTTCTTTGTTTTTCAGGACATTCCAAATTGTTGTATTGGCCATGCCCAATGCTTACGCAATGGCTCTTTTCTCAGCTTCAAAATGACTTTCTTTTCTCCCATAGACAGCTCTCTGGTCTTCATGTTGGTTTATCATTTTTTAACAACAAATGCAGATGTCTCAGGCAAAACCCAGGGCTCAAACAAAGAGTAGACATTCAGAGCTATTAATTATTTAAATCAATCTAACAGGGCGCGCCTGGGCAACAAGAAACACATGTCATGTTCCTCATGTTCCAATATTTTTGATAACTTGAAAAACAATAGGTGCCATGTTCTAAGTTGTTTAACACATCTTGATGTAAATGTAAGGAAGTGAACGCTGAAATTCTGATCTATCGTTTCATATTCATATTTTGTTCTTAAACGCAAATGTCTTCAGGGTATAGCAAAAAGAGTATTGGGCTTGCCGTTCCAATATTTTCGGCAGGGACGGCATCATTTAGGTAATTGTTCAGTCAAGCAAGCAACATTAAATAGATTACAGTCTTTGTCTTTTTGTAGGCTATTGCCAATGTTTCTCGCATCAGTGAGGCCAATCAGAGGGCTAACAAGCTAATAGCAAGGTAAACACAGAAGAGCGACGACCATTTGTTTAGATTCTTTCTGTCATATTAGAGCTTTACAACTGGACGAAGCTTTTTTTTTTTTAACTTTTCTCACTGAAAAAAGTGGATGAAGCAAGTTTTTTTTTAAAAAAAAAAACTAATGTTATTTTATGTTAATTTAGTTTTCATGTTCATAATGTTCATAACTGTCTAAAAGAGCCAGTTGCTATTTCAGATATCATTGCTGTATTTATTGTATTACTTAATCAGTGGATTTTTTTTTAAAATAGGAGAGCAACATGCCAACAGCTATCAGTGTCTTTATTAAAAGGTACTAGTTGAGTTTTGTCTGTGCTTTTCTATGTCTGTTTGGTAGTGAAAATGGTGGTCAGAAAAAATTATGTTGCATTGTCATGTGCTTTTACACAAAAATTTCCATTTCAAGAAAAGCTGGGAAAATGATAAACTGAAAAGCTGATTACTGTGTGGTTTTTAAGTTGTATTTTTGACAGCATTTTTGCATAATAAATATTCCAATTAACTGTGAATTGACTGAAAAAAAGGATGTGCAAGGACTAGATTTAAACATGAACTCGAAGGAGAAGTGCACATTCAGAATAGCCAGACTAATAATTAGTCATCATTAGTCAAGTGGTAGAGAGAGTGTTCATTGCCATGTAATGCTGCTGATGATCTCATTCAATGTGCTGCAATGTACCGGTTACAAATAGCTGTTTAGACCTTCTTAACCTTGCTGTTCTGCTCATTGATCATAGAAGATGTCCCTCAGATCCATGACATCCCTTCTGATGTTGTGTCAATGAAACACTTTATTGATGTGATTGAAACAAATTGAATGAATGAAGTACTGTTCTGTTGAACTGCCTCAAAATGGCTTTTGGGGAAATGACCATTTCAAGAAAAAAAAGGTGTGTGAAAAAATGTTTTTCGGTTTTGTTTTTTAAGAAAAATGTTGTATTTCGGTGTAATAAATGTTGATTTCACAGTGAACTTGTTGCCTTTTCAATTCATTCACTATTGTGGCACACTTTGTGCTCAGTAGCACCATCTGCTGGACAACAAGTGCAGAGCTGCTTCATGACCTGAGATGCGACACGATTCAAAATGGAGGCCCTGAGCGTGACACCTACAGCTCTGTGGTTGGGTTTTTCTTCTTCTTTTTTCTCCCTGTAATGTCTGTCCTGTGTATCCGCTCATTTAAATCCTTCCTATTAATATACCAAGTTATCGCACAGGCTCCCGGTTAGGGTCGAACAAAAGAAGTTTGTTTGCACTCAGTGAAACTCCATTATCCTAGAGAAACTGGAGATGAGTGAAAGGGCCTGTGAAGCCGAACCTTAACACATCACAGTCAATGCCTGTAAATAATAATACACTGTATGTATATCTATAATGTAATAACTCATATGTTCTGTCTATTATTAAACATCTTTAAAAATAGCATTCATGTAGGATTGCTTAAGTATTAGATTAGTAATCAGTGGTAATCACTTTTCTGACGTCAGGTCCAAGTTACTGAGCTTCCTAACACGTCATTAGAAGCAGTTGATAATATAACGTCACTTTTTTGTGTCGAGCTTAAATTTGATTGGCTAGCCAGAGACAAAGCGTCACTTTAGCGCAGCCAATTAAAATTCTTAGGTGTTTAAGTGCACGTCATGACTGTTATCTGAATGAGCGACCTGATTAAACACTATAAAGATTCTTCTGTTCGTTAGTGTGTGAGGGAAAAAACACACAGCGCAGTTTTTTTTGTACGCAACACCGCACGAGGGCGCTGTTTGTCTCCTCCGCGGGTGAACGTGCGCACTGAGCGAAAAAAAAATGACGTAGCTAACAGAGTGTGCGCGCGCGACACAGGGGAGCTCCTCTACGAAGTTTTCGGATATGTACTCGAGGGCGTTTTCGTCGATTCGCTGACTATTACGGCAACCATAACGCGTTTGTGTGGGTAATTAGAAAGTTTATTGTGCTACATTTGTAAAGTAGTGCTTAAAAACCTCGACGTAAAAATGAACATTCGTGAATTCGTTCACAGGGAAGGGAAAAAAAGACTCGTTCGCTAGCAGCCCGCTAGCTAGCTAATCTACGGATAAAGCAATTTCAGGTACTGCTGAAAGAGTAGCTAGCACAGCTAACCTGTCCGATAGCAGTAGCCGGCTTGTTGAACACCATTAAGACACTGTCATATGTTAATATTCATATCAATATTATTATTAGCCGCTCGCTTCGTGTGTAGGTCTGAAATATTATCTGGAGTGAATGTAGAGACGCCTGAGTACGATGGCGTTTGTGCGGGTCTCGGTGTTTTTCTGCCGCAGCCTGCAGCACCGCTAGCTAACACACACACACTAACACTAACACACACCAACACACATTCACAACAAAGAAACAGGAAGCACCGTGGAGGCGGTGTGTGTGAGAGAGAGGGAGAGAGAGTGTCTTGCTGATTACAGGACGAACGCAGATCATTTAAAGCAAAACGATCCCGTAAAAGTCTCCTCGCATTGGATGAGTCCTTCCTGAGTGATCCTCATCTGTCTTCCTCCAGACTGAGCTCTGCTCTCTCATAAACAAATAATGGGCACACCTTTCCTACATGGCATTCATGAACCGCTTTTTTCTTTCTTTTTCTTTTCTTTTTATTATTTTTTTTCTGCTAATAATACATTAAAAGTCGACCTGATACAGTTTTCATCACATCTCTGAGTCCAGTTTACTGTCAGGTTTTAGATGCAGCCCTCACATTATATCTGTAAGTTCACTGTGATATGAGCAAGTCTTATTAAAACAACATGACACCTTAGAAAGCAAAAAAAAAAAAAAAGAAGTCTGGT
This sequence comes from Pangasianodon hypophthalmus, assembly GCF_027358585.1. NCBI lineage: Eukaryota > Metazoa > Chordata > Actinopteri > Siluriformes > Pangasiidae > Pangasianodon > Pangasianodon hypophthalmus. Next base: position 13,129,256 of record NC_069723.1, on the reverse strand, counting down.
CCATTTGAAGGATGTTCTGTAGTAGTTTGCTGACCTGAAATCATCAGTGGAACTGTTTACATTCTTACTGAGTTGGCTCAGATTCATTACACTGTGAAAAGTCCAGTTAATACTTTTGGCTTGTACGTGCAGAAAAATATTATAATTGTAGAATCACATGAATGTCCTGATCTATTATTGAACATCAGGACTGATGCTGGCTGAATCATTGGATTCAAATCTGATTGGAATTGACATATTTTCTAATCCAATTCACTTGAGTGTTATTTTACATGATACAGCTCATGCATGCACATGAGCACAGCACACAATGTAGTATCAGACCAGTATCGGCTATCAGCCAATACCCAGACTTCTGATAGCTTTCTGCTGTCCAATACTGTATATATTTTGCAGAGGTATCTCTGCTGTACACATTATATAAAGGAAATGTTTTTCCTTATAGGTGATTGGCTGTTTGGTGAATAAGAGGCTTGATGTCCAGAGGCTGAGAGGAGACAACAAGGATGTCTGGAGATCCGTTTTCATCTACTGGATCAGCAGTTGTATCAGCACACTTCAAGAAAAGGAAGTTGCGCTTCACATTTTCTGAGGTTCAGCTTCTGCTGACTGAGGTGAAGAGAAATCGCCACATACTGGTTGGTCAGTATGATTATTAATTCTCAAACCCGGTTAAGCGTCCCTGGAATTTACATGTCTTTTTTTTTTTTTTTTTTTTGCCTTTTTTCAACATTTTTGATGTACTAGGTGTACACATAGAACCGTGTGCATCACCATGCACGACAAACACTGTACCATGGATATATATGTCCTCCAAACAGGTAAATTCAACCAGGGTGTCTCAAGTGATGTTAAGAAGCGAACATGGGCCGCTCTCGCAGCTCGCATCAACGAGATCAGTGAGTGTCACAGAGAGGTCATCGAGATTGTGAAGAAGTGGTCTGATCTCAAGTGTGACACCAAGCGCAAGGTGGCAGCCATGAGAGCTTCCGGCTTCTCTGCTGCCCGCATAACTGACGACCTTTCTCCTATCGAGAGAATGGTGCACCAGATCCTCCAGCCTGGACCTGGGGAGAAGTTCCCACTGTCAGACAGCATTGCAGATGAGGATGAGGACAGCCAAGGTGCCTCTGGGATGCCACTGCACATCCCTGGTACGGCAAATGGCAGGCTGCCCATCAAGCCACGGGGCATGCCACACCACTCTGGGATGAGCAGCAAAGGAGACACAGATCTGCCGCTGGATATGCCGTATAATTGTGAGTGCTTCCTTTAAACTAACTATTAACTAGGAATGGGTTTGTTTGAGGATGCAAATTTAAGTATTTCACCTCTGTGGCTCTAAATAATATCCTCGGTTTGAGGATTACAATTGAAGTGGACTATTTGATAAGGTGTGTCTTGTTCTTGACTGGTCTAGATGATTCTGCAGTGCCTCTTACTGACCTTGAGTATGAACCATCAGGCACAGAAGGTAACCTGAACATTTTTGTTGTTCTTTTTATAGCAGCAGCATTGTACTGTTTTTTATTATTATTATTATTATTATTATTTTGCATGTGTTAAATATTTTTATCATGTTGATTTCTTGTATAACATGCAGTGTTGTGTTTCCTCCCTCATCAGACCAGGGCCTACGAGTCAGTGAAACAGAATACCCGTCTGATCAAAACAAAATTCTCCCTGAGCCACCCACTGCTGACAGAGACCAGATCAAAATTGAAACCCAGCCTAAGACATCAAGCAATAGTACAGCTCATGCAGGAAGCTCTTCCCGTGCAGCTGTTTGTCGTCTAGCATCACAAGGCCCAGGCAGTCTGCAGGAGCACCTCGCCAAGAGCGCCTCCCTCAGCCTCCAGGAGCAACAGGCCACCACTGTGCTGATAGGGACGCTGTCACGTTCACTAGAGTCAGTGGCCGAGTCAGTGCAGCGGCTGGTGCAGACACAGCAGGAGTTTGCACGGGACACACTGCGTCTGCAGAGAGATACACTGCACGTGCTGCGTGACTTTTCCTCCAGTGCATTGGCACTGATGCAGGACAAATCCAACGGCCACCCATAGCACCTGCATCTCACCTAAATATAGTCTACACTAGTGATGGGCATTTCGAGTAAATTTGTTGTCGAGTACTCAAGCCTAAGAAAAGCCGAATCAATTACTTGATCTTTAACACAAATAGTCTCACTTTGTGTGAAGGTATTTTGCATCACTTAACAGCACTCATTTTATAACAATCGTTTTTTTAGGCTCAGTGGCAAATACTACAGCCAACTGAGTAAATTCAAATGCACTTGGACCACAGTGCTCTACTATGCTAGTAAAATTATATTAGGTTATAATTTTGTACTGCCACATTTGCACTAGCACCATGCTTTGCTTTATATTGCAAAAATAAACTTGCAGTATTCTTTCTCTTTAGTAATGACTGTCACAATATTTCAGATTTGGTTTTATTTATTTACCCTCAATAATGTTTTTTGTCGCCGACATTAACTAAAATTTTGCATTTCTTACATGGCCTGAGATTTACGTAAAACTGGCCATCTTCACCTTGTCTTAAGAGATACTTAATCCACCATGAATGTTGGGTAAATGGGTAAATAATTGAACCAAATTTGGCACACCTAGTAATCAATAAAGCTTTATTAAATAATTAATAAATAACTTAAAACGTAAAATAATTTTAAAAATACAGTACGTCTATTTATCCAGTGTGCTCAGTTGTTGGTACTTTAAAATAATCCCCATATAAATGTAAATCATAGCATCTAAATTTGATTGTTTTTCCAGTCTCTACAGTGCTAGCAAAATCTTTTACAGAGGAGAAAACACACTCTGCTGGTACTAATGTGGTAGTCACATATGAATATTGACTTGTTAATGATAAGCTTTAGTAGACTTGTTGTATTTTTAACATCTGACAAAGTTTGGATTTGACATTCCTTGTTTTCAGAACTATTAAAGCATTGCCAGGCTTGGCTTTGTCACCAGTGCAGCAGCCCGACAAACGCGTTGTCACTTGTTTGCCTCGTAATAATGAAAATGGGAGTACATTTATTGGCCTGCTGCACTGGTGACAAAGCCACGGCAGTGCGTTAATCCTTCATTTTTACCTTTAATTTTGTGTTAAGCAGAAGAAAATCATTTCAATTTTTTTTTTTTAAACGAATTAGTGAATAAGTTAGGTTGTTACACAGTGAGTACTCGATTAATGCCCATCACTAGTCAACACACTTCAGCTTTAAGCTAGAGGATGTTCTCTGGAGAACAGGGAGGGACTGTTGAACTAATGAACAGTACAGTTATATGCCTCAGGAGTATATAATAATAGTCCACTACAGCGTTCAGCTACCTCCCTCCCAGTGTTCATTGCGATCACAGGACTCATACATGCACTAATACTGTTTACTGTGTGCAGGAGCCTTTTCAGATAAGCTCTCCCACATCTCCAAAAAGTAGTGATGGAGTAACGTGAAGAAGCTGGTATGGAACAGCTGGAAAGTAGCATTAGTACAGCAGACTGTTTCTCAGATCAGTGCTATCTCTTTGTTTAAAATCATTGACTGTTTGGACCAGTGATAAGACACGCCTACTTTAAATCGACAAAGCTTTATTTAATGATGCAATGTAAATAAACTAATTTAAAAATTCTGTAATAGTTTTAAATTATAAGTGAATTTAAAACAAGTCTATTTATCTGAGATGCTCAGTTTGTGGTATTTTAAACACCATATTGATCAGTGTCTTAATTTGATTTTCCCTTTACTTCTCTATATGTGACTGATCAGCTTTTCAGTGTTTCTTTTCTCACCCAAATGTTAAAATTCAGATCTGATCTGAATTATTAGACATTGTGTGGAGCACATTTATAGTAAATTTGCAGGTTTTATAACCTTTACCTATGACCTTTAACTACCTTTAATTATTAAGTGATTCCTTTTTTTTTTATTTTAAATTTTCCTCTTTGTAGTTACAGGTGCCATATGATATTTAATTCTGAAAGTGCTCAATAAGGATACCTTTGATAACAGCTTCCACTGATTCCTTGTTGGCTGCTCTTCCAGTAGTATGAACACTGTTAAATGTTTTATGTAAAAACTACTGTAAAGATTGGAATAAACCAGAATAATAATTTTGTCTCGAGTAAGTGGATGTGTGTTGCAAACTACTGGTACATTTTCAAACCTGCTGCTATGATGCTTCAAGACGTAGGTAGTGACCACTTTGTAATTTGATGAGTGGCTTTAATAAATAATGGAGCTTTTTCTAGGATCTCCATAACCAGCGTTGTTCCTGTTCGCTCTTTTAAAGGCACAACACTGTGTTGAGAACAACAAAAAAACTGCTTCTGCCTTTTGGAACAGTGCCATTATTTGGTGTGAACATGAATCCTGAATAGTAAGTATTTGTAGCCTGTTATTTGGTCTTGGTTTCTGTGCCTTGCTGTGTTGTGCTTTATATTTGAATTTTTCCATCATGTTGCTAAAAGGAAATAAGGAATCCGGATCTGCTTTATTGTGGGAGGGTAACTGCTTGTTAGCCTTTTGTTTTTAACATAAAAGTACACCTTGTAGGTTAGAAATGTTTCTGAATAAACAATTATTGCATAATGCATAAGCAAAAGTGATCTCCATGGTGCAGTTGTAGGTGTCTGTGAAATTAGAAAACATTGCTGTATGGTGTTGTGTTCCTCAGTTGTTACAGTTTTGCCTGTGCTTGGTGTGTTAGCATAAGGAAAAGAATTACAAGGTGCCAAAGACTTGTTTGCATTTGTGTTATGCTTTTTCTTAGCGACTACCTATTCAAGCTTCTGCTGATTGGAGACTCTGGCGTGGGGAAGTCATGTCTGCTGTTGCGTTTTGCTGTAAGTCAAAAAGTCAATAGATACTGAAACATGATATTAGACTAGACTGGATGTCAGGTCTTATGCTGATAAATTGCACTGTCAAATTAATTTCTCATTCCAATATCTTTTAAATGAATTTGTTGCATTTGTATAGATTTGTTTTTAATTATTTCTCATTGTTGATGCATGCTAATGCCAACAGGACGACACCTATACTGAAAGCTACATCAGCACGATAGGGGTTGACTTCAAAATCAGGACTATTGAAATGGACAGCAAGATAGTTAAACTGCAAATTGTGAGTAAAGTATTCACTGTGCTGCAGCATTTTATGTCTTTTCTTCATCCTTTTTTAAGATGTTTCGATCTTTAATTCTTCACTGGGTCTGTACAAGCCGGCATTAACATGACATTTTCCAGGTTTCTCATAGAAGACTGGCCGCACAAGTAAAATAAGCTCTGCATCATTCCATGGATTTCATTATAGTCAAGCTCTCGAATTATTTTTATTCCACATTAAGTACCATTATGTCATAGTTTTGGTTTGTTAATATATCTTGGAATTTACACTATCAGTAATCAATCTAAACACTTATATTGATTATATACTTATTGATTTTCATTACAGTGGGATACAGCTGGCCAGGAGAGATTTCGCACTATTACCTCCAGCTATTACAGAGGTGCCCATGGGATTATCATTGTATATGATGTTACTGACCAGGTAATAACCATAATAATAGGGTAATAACAATGATATTATTTTTTGAGAGATCTTCAGAGATTTTATTGTTCTTTGTAATTGCAGGAGTCCTTCAACAATGTGAAGCAATGGTTGGAGGAGATTGATCGCTATGCATGTGAAAATGTCTCGAAGTTGCTGGTGGGGAACAAAAGTGATTTAACATCAAAAAAGGTGGTGGACTTCACGACAGCAAAGGTATCTGCCCAAACCAGTGCTCATAAGTCACAGAGGTGTCTGTAAGTCACTTGTAAATATTTACAAGTTATTTTTAATGCATTCACATTTTTTTTTTACTAAGATTATGAAGATTACGGCACAAAAGGAAAGAAAGTAACCAAAGGATTTTTTTTGGTTTTGTAGACATTTTCAGGTGTATACACATGCAAAAGTACTCATGTGGACACCTGACCATCACACCCATGTGTGCTTTTTGAACAGCCCATTCCAGATTTAGTCTCCCTTTACTGTTATAATAACCTCCACTCTTCTGGGAAGGCTTTCCACTAGATATTGGAGCGTGGCTGTTGGGATTTGTGCTAATTCAGCCACTGATGTCAGGTGAGGAGGCCTGGGGTGCAGCCAGTGTTCCAGTTTGTCCCAAAGGTGTTCAGTGGGGTTGAGGTCAGGGCTCTGTGCAGGACACTGTGCAAGAGTTTTTCCATACCAGCCTTGGCAAATCATGTCTTCATGGAGCTCTCATTGTGCACAGGGGCATTGGCATGCTGGTACAGGTTTGGGTCCCTTAGTTCCACTGAAGGGAAACTGTAATTCTACAGCATGCACAGACATTCTAGACAACTGTGTGCTTCCAACTTTGTGGCAACAGTTTGGGGAAGAACTACACATGGGTGTGATGGTCAGATGTTCACATGCTTTTGGCCATATAGTGTATTTCCATTTGTTCTCAACAAAAATAACAATTTGGCTTTAGATTTTTGTTGTGAAACATGGTGGAAACTGTGCTTGAACACAGTAAATTTGTGTATTAAAGTTGTATTTGTAAGCAGGCCAAAAGTTTTTTCCACTTCTAGTAAGATGTTCTGTAGGTTCCCAGGCTTTGTCCACTTACTGTCTTCAGGGTCATTCCAACATTTTATTAACAAGTGAAGTTTGTTACATTTCATCCAATACAATTTCTGTTTCCACACAGGAAACAAGTGGTATATGACACTGTTGTCCACTAGACAAACTCTTCCATTACTGTATTGTGCTAAATAACCAGAAAGATAATTAGCAATTGACTAGTTAGCAGAGTAGCTGGTTAAGTACATACTTAGTAAGCAGATGTGACATTGTTGGCCTGCTTAGTTTATAGAAAACAGACTGTACAAAAAAAGAAACAGTAACTTCTTTCAAGTGCTTTCAGTTAGTTGCCATGGGCAGGTGTGTTCTGTTTCTGTTCAGTTTGACCCTGTTTTAACCTCCTCTTGCACTGCAAGTAGCCTCTCATGTAATGCTACACTATCTTATACAGTTATGATTTGTGAGATGAAATTCGCAGGGGTATATTTAAAATAGCATTGAAATGGCAAGATTGTGTCAATGTATATAGTATTGTGTTCTTATACACATTGTTTCTAACATATTTAGATGGGTAACAAAGGAAAAAGTGTCTTATTAAGGTGTTGGGTCACCACTAACCACCAGAAAAGCTTCAGTGTGCCTTGGTATAGAGTCTACAAGTCTCTGGAACTGTACTAGAGGGATGAACACCATTCTTCCAAAAGATATTCCCTCAACTAGTGTTTTGCAGTTGGTGGTATAGAGCACTGTCTAACACACCAGTCCAAAACCACTGGTGTTCAGTTGGGTTGGAATCTGGTGACTGCGAAGGCCATAGAATGTGATTTACATAATTTTTTTTTACTCAGCAAACTATTCAGTGAGTCCCCATGCCCTGTGGATGGGGACATTGTCATGCTGAAAGAGACGACTCTCATCAGAATGTGTAATTATGGGTTGAAGTTCATCAGTCAGGATTTGGAGTACAGTGATTGGACTGTTCAAAGGACAATGCTTAGATTGAAAAGACAACATTGAAATGATTCAAATGAATTTAGGGAACAATCATAAATTGATTATTAGAGATAATTGATTATAAACCAATTATCATATCACATTGTGTGGAACCTTGAGGTTCACACCCTTAGTCTATTAACTTTTTGATTTGCAGGGGGACCCAGACTATACCAGCAAATTGCCCCAACAGCATAACACAACTAAAGTTTCTCCTTTATTTTGTCACCCTTCTGTATGAGAAGTCACTACTGTAAACATTATCATGATGGAAGGTTTAGAGCCGCATTGCCTATCCTGTGTCCTAGTTCTGTTACATTTAGTATGCTCTAAACAGAGAATTATCTGTTTTTGACAATCTGTACATAGTGTATTTAGCCTTTAATAAAATTTGTACAACTTTTTTCCAGGAATTTGCTGAGACACTTAAAATCCCATTCCTTGAGACAAGTGCAAAGAATGCAAGCAATGTGGAGAAGGCATTTTTAACAATGGCCTCTGAAATCCAGAAGCGAGTCGTGGAAGACAGCATTCAGAACGAGACAGTCAAAGTGGGAAAAATCAATAGTGCTCCTCTGTGGCATGGAGCTCAGAAAGCAACGGCTGAGGAGGTCAACACCTGCTGTTAGTGCTAATAGACTTAACATGGAGTATGTTCAGGGGATTTGCATATTTAAAAAGAATATTTTGTGGACTAATGGTATTTCACAGTTTATATTGACTGATGTTTTATGTCTCATTATGGACGAATATGCTATAAACCTCCTCACTGTGTTGCATATTGTTTTAAAGTGTCAGATTAATCAAGTATAGTAACAATGGTGGGTCAATGAGGGACACAGTTATTTAGCAAAAACATTATTTTAAAGAGTGAAATATTAGTTTATTGTTTATAAATAACTAAAACACTAGTTAGGTATAGTATTCAGTAATATCAGTTAGGTATATTACGAGGCATGGTAGTGAGAAAACCCATATTAGATTATTCTAATGGATTTGGACATTTAATATATATATTTACCCCCTTACTCTAGATCCCTGTAACATCTTAAACTGCGAGGTCCCATCAGCAGGTCCAGATTTCTATTCCACACTCTCATAGCTACATACATTTTCTATTAGTTTCACTGTAGTCAATGAATAATGTTTTATTTATGATACTGTAAATAACCAAGACTTTGAGGTTAAATAAGAAATGGTGATTTTGAGTCCAAAGTCTACTAGTGGTTTTTATAATAAAAACAAATTTTGCATTTGTCAGTATAAGCAGTGTAAAATACCATTCATCAGAATGAGAACCAAACAGAACAATAACACATTTTAGAAAGAACAAGACGATCCTCTGATCACGTGGGCCACTGTAATGTATATTAGAGCAATGTACTTTTTTTTCTACAAAATATTCTAATCTTCAAAAGATTGATAGGGTTATGTGGGGATACTTAAGTAGATATTTTGTGATTTGTCTCGTATTGGATAACCCAAAAATAATAATAAATTTAATAAAAATGAATGATTGTTCTGGACATTCATTTTTTGCTACCAGATTTGAGCCTAGTAAGAGGCAAACAAACAAAAAATGTAAGATGCACAAAGTTGTGTTGCTCTGAATTTTTTTTTTCCTTTTCCAGTGGTTGAGTTCACAATTCACACAGAACTCCTGATAGTCTTACTCTTTTATTCTGATGAACAAATCCATTAAGCTTGTTTCTGTTTGTATACAGTATTTGTATGCAAGGTTTCAGTGTGCTCTTAGAGCGTTATTTACTTTGCAGTTCTGTCTTGCTCCATAAAATTAATAAATGCAAAAAAAAAAAAAGTACTATTTTACTGTTACAATGTCTGTTTAGCTCATTGTGATGAAATTATAACCATTGGAAATGGCGCCCTCTCTCGGACAAAGCATAAACTGCCATGTGCATAAGAATATACACTAAAGAAAAGCTAAAACATGAAGTCAAATCATTCAATATAAAGATTATTAGCCACAAAAAAGAAGCCTTGATATTCTCCACACTTCTTTCATTAAATATCATTAACTGGTGATTGTTACCTTTTTAAATATTTTACAGTGAAGAGTGCAAAAACTGACAGCTTAATCAGATGATCTTTGCATATTACAATAAACAAAAACTACTTCAAAAGTCCATTAAGGTTGTTATCTTCCCACATGGGTTAGTGATAGTGAGACACTGTTGGAGCAAAGTAAAGATCTTTAAGGAGCTTAGATTTGACCTCATTTTGTGATTTGAGAAGTTATCATCCTCATTAATTATTGTTTCTGCAGTAACACTGAATCCACAGGGACTTGTATGACAGACACTCCACATTATCTAAGGCTAAAAATAAAGTGATTAACAATAACAAAAAAATGTATAACTGTTGATATAGTGAAGCTTTCTCGAAGGAGACATTTATTTGCCATTTATGGAAGGAGTCTCCAGTGTCAGGACAGATGAGTTTGTGCATTCCGGTTTCTTAATAAAATGGGAGGCCAGAGAAAGGATGACTGTTTATAGTTGCTGTAATGTAACTGATAACAGGAACTAACTTGTTTCTTGGATGTTTGACAACAATAAACCTAACTATAAACTAATAGTAATGACAACATGATGTATTTTAATTAATTAAAAAATATTTAGTCATTCATAAATTACAGCTGTATAAGAGGAATAAAACATTTCAGGCCGTGCGGTTATGTGAAAATATTCAGCATATATTCGGGGTGCTAATGGATCACACCATGCTGTCATTGATTAGTGTTTTATTCCTTACAGTTTATTTTAAACTGCTATATTACTCTGTGAAATTAGTGTAAGTAAATTAAAGAGTATAATGTATTGTGTTGTGCATTTTGCTGATGCTTTAACAATAATAGGCGGTAAAGGGCAGTAACGGTCACTCATAACCAAGACTTCTTGCTGCTCAACTTAGCCATGTTGGCTAATTTTATTCCTGTGCACTTTTTTTCTTCTGGGTTTGTCTTCGAGGTGCACTCTAGTGTTGAGTCTGTCTCAAAAGAAATGGATGGTCCCTGTGAGAACATGGCAGTGGCTGTCCTCTCATGGGATTGAAGAGTGGCTGAAGAGGACTGCAGGACCAGCCTGCCTCTCATCCAATGCCTGAGCCTAAGCTGCAAAGGACTGTGGGAAACATGTAGTCTCCTTTTAGGTTCACAGCACCCGAAACATGCTGTATATAGTATGTGGAAGATATAGACCCAGCCTAGATAGTGAAGCTCAGCAATATTGAGAAGAAAGCAGCCCAGGCTTGTGCTAAACATGAAGTTTAGGAATATGGTCTTCTCAGTAGCACGTGACACAAAGCAGTCGGTTCGAGTTGGGCATGGGTAGGCTTTGCAGCGAAACAGAAATGGCACCTTAAATCCGAACATATAGTATTGGCCCACCAGGAACATTATCTCTAGAATGGCTCGAAGAACCACATGGATGATGTATATCAACAAAATCTGGCCTGAATATTCAGTAGGGTCCTTGCTAACCTCTCTGTAGTCACTCTGCAGGAGGCTCTGCTCCACACACTCCTCTTCACTGGGACTTTCCAAATAAACGTTGCCTTCTCCACCCGACTGCGTAACACACTCAACATGTGGGTGGTGGAGCAGAGCCTGGGCTCGCTCTGTCCGAACCTTCTCATCTTTGGTGATTTTGTGGAGAGCATAGATGATATAGAAGATGGATGGTGTAGAGACCAGGACAATCTGGAAGACCCAGAAGCGCAGGTGTGAGACTGGCGCAAACGTGTCGTAGCAGACGTTGTTGCAGCCCGGCTGGAGTGTGTTGCAGATGAACTTGGACTGCTCGTCACCGTACACTGCATCTCCTACTAGAGTCACCAGCAGGATTCGGAAGATCAGCAACACTGTCAGCCAGATCTTCCCGATCACTGTGGAGTGGTTCTGAACCTCCACTAGGAAGCGTCCCAGAATTGACCAGTCTCCCATGCTTCACACTGTGAGGACAAAAGAGCTAGTCTAAGTCTAAACATGAATGAAAAACACTTTACAAATACTCCAGCATTTTTCCCATCTAAATTCTATCCACTGTATTTGTTCTGTATATGTAATTACCACAGATATTAATCTAAGGGAACTTGTGGAATCAATAAACCATTAGAATTACGCAAATTTAGAAAATGTCCCATCCATGATGAATCCTGCACATCTTGCCCAGTGTTCATGGGATAAACCCCTGACCAGGATAAAATGGTTACTGAAGATAATAATGAATTAAACATCTGTAAATCAAACTCAAAAATGTATACAAAAAATTTGTAGAATTCTTTTAAGGATTACTACTTTATTTCTACATTGTGGTGTGGGTTTGATCATGCATGAATATTCAAAATTGCTTGTGCTGAAAAGTTGCATAGCCTTGCTGAGATATTCTCTTGTGTCTTTGCTGAGAAATAGCCTTGTTGAGATATTCTCTTGTGTCTTTGCTGAGAAATAGCCTTGTTGAGATATTCTCTTGTGTCTTTAAATTCTAAGCCTTTTATTGTTGGAGTGTGGTGGTTATAATTTCATTCATCGTTTATGTATCTTCAGTAACTGCTTTATCCTGGTCAGGGTTGCAGTGGGTCTGGAGACTCAACGTATAAATACCATGCACACATTTGTGCACTCCTAGGGGCAATTTAGAGTTGCCAATTTACCAGCATGTTTTATAGAGGTGGAAAAACCCATACAGACATGAGGAGAACATGTGAAACGGTAACCCGAGCTCAGGATGGAACCAGGGACCATTGAGCTGTGAGGCAGGAACACTACCTGCTGCGCTGTGGTGCCACCCTAATTTACAAATACCTTTGACCAAAAATGTTTTGCATAATGAATATTTATTGCCTGCCCCTACTATGATTAGACTTCCACTGTAAGTGTGTTTAGTGTTCTTGGTAAACATAAATGTGTGCAAATACTGATAATGACACATATGCTACAGGTACACTAGAGAAAAAAAGGTTGAAAATTGCTGGAAGGTTTCTTTAATATTATCTGATCCTTGTTCACTGTCAGCTACACTTATACAGTGGTTCCTTAACATGTAACAACTATAACAACTTTTGTGAGTTACAGAAATAAAGGTCAACTGACCAAGCTGCAATTTACATAGACATACAGAAAAATGTAGACACTCACCTTGTGTGATTTGTCTCTGTTTGATCCAGATCTGACGAAATGCACAAAAGTGCATTTTGTCCGTACGCATGTCTACATTTGTAGAGAAGCCTGTCAGAGGGAATGAACTCCACCGAGCGAGCTCTGGAAGAATGGGCTGACTAAATGTATTCAGGCCTTCCACCCAATACAGTGAACTGTATTCAGACAAAGACTCCCAATATAAACACAGCAAAGATTTAAAGGTACAATAGGAGGTAACGTCTCTGAACGTCCATGAACAGTTAAAAACACCATTCAGAAGAATTTGCTGGAATGGGCAACAATGCTAATTCATGAAGCATTTCTACCTCACTTAAATGTGTATGATTTTAAATGTGTATGAAATGTGTATAGCTTACAGTAAAATTGTAAACTATTTTCTACAGTGTCAAGAGAAAATATATGTTACTCATCCCTGACCGTTAATAGAAGTGAAATAGTTCCATAGACAAAATTAAGATTAAACATGTAAAAACACAGAGGAATGCTTTTATCCAGATATTATCAGCAATTCAGCTCACCAGTATGATTTACAACATATCCATGGAAATAGCAAAACAGATGGTATGTCCTAGTGGCTTCTCACTTCTCCTCCATTAAACCTGATGTTTTTGCAGTGTGTGAGAGAGTAAAGCGGTGACTCAGTCACATGTTAGTTCCAACATGATCACAGTCCTGCTACATTCACTGCTGCTCAGGGGAAAAACACCACCACTGCACCACTCTGCTTAGAGAGGTCAGTATTTACTGTTGTGTATGGTTGGTTTGGTGAAAAAAAAAGCTGAATTAGCTTACATAGGTGAAATCTGGGTTATACCCATCACACCCCATTTAATTATACTTTATATAACATGAAATTATGCTAAATTAATTTCTGTTTAATGAAACCATAATATTATTTTGGTAGACTCTGGCCTATACAGAATATAATGGAAGAGAAGAGTTTTATTGACATTGTACAGGTATAAGGAAATTATATGTGTATGTATGGCCAAATTTGCTAGGTACATAAATATATATATAAATACAATATATAATAGCAGCAAAACCATCAGTAGAATAATAAGCCTGTCGCATGGAAGAGTCATTTACAGAATTAACATCACCCTGCAAGAAAGTGCGCCTGCAGACGCAATGAGTGACATTTAAAAAGTTATGTGTATACTTATTCAAACAAAAATACTTTTTTAAGTAGAGAATTTATTTTTTCAAAATTTTTGTGTCAGAATTCTACAATTATTTTTTGGTGAAGCCTCCCTTCACCAAAAATTTGCACTTGATCTTCATCTTGAGTCATTATGTTGTTAAAAGATCAATCAAACCAAGTTTTTAGTTAAAAGATCTGGGGGTACTCATATGTCCACTTCCTGGCAAATTTCAATCTGTTCCAGACTTTTAACTTTTTTATTATTATTATTATTATTATTATTAATTATTATTAATTATAAAATAAACCTTTTTACTGCTTATTTAATTTTATATCCCTTACCTGACTTGTGCAGGTCAGCCATCTGTCTCTTTTGGTTTTCCCCATAGGGATGGATGACAAAGTAACATGTGCTGGCCAATTGCAACCATGGGGCTTCTGGAGATTGAATGCAATTTTCAAAAAATATATAATTTTATTAAAGTTGACAAGTTGCTTGCATTTAATTCAGTGTATACCCATATGAGGATGAGTTCTCTGTTGAGTCTGGTTCCTCTCAAGGTTTCTTCCTATCACCATCTCAGGGAGTTTTTCCTTGCCACCGTCGCCCTGCTTGCTCATCAGAGACGTCTCACACACACACACACACACACACTTCACTTTACTTTTGTTTGTGTAAAGCTGCTTTGAGACAATGACCTTTGTAAAAAAAAAAAGTGCTATACAAATAAAAATGAATTGAATTGAATTAATTCATACTCATCATAGTTCAGGTTACTGTCTGTGTGGATTTTTGCATGTTCTCGCTGTGTTCACGTGGGTTTTCCCTGCGTTCTCCGGTTTCCTCTCCCCAGCCAAAAACATGCAGGTACATGGACTGGCTATGCTAAATTGCCTGTAATTTGTAACTGAATGAGTGTGTGTGTTTGTGTGTGTTTGTGTGTGTGTGTGTGTGTGTGTGTGTGTGGGGTGCTCTGTGATGGACTGGAATCCCATCCGGGGTGAGCTCTCCCACTTTGCACCCAGTGTTACTGAAGCGGTTCCTGAAGATGAATGAAATGCCAAATTGATAGAATTTAATTTTTTAAGTTGTCACATTTTTAGAGGAAAGTACTAGCACTGAAAAAAGAGGTTCTTGTGAGAATGATTTTTGTTAGAGAAAGATGAGTAGTTTCTTCAGTTGTCTGAGTCATGTTTTTCTGTTGTGTGTAATGATCTTCTGTTGTGTGTAGTGTTTATACAGTGAACTCGGGCTGTTATGTTGGTTGCCAGTAATTCTCTAGCTGACTGTACAGGTGTGTGTGCGATGGATAAATAGGTGTGAAGAAGCAAGTAATTTGAATATAAATAAAACGTTATTTATAGGGCACTGTTTGTACACGTGGCTGCTCAAAGTGCTTTACAGTCAAGTAATACAAATGGAATGATAAAAAGTTTAATAGAATGCACAGGATAAACATAATAAACACATTTTAACAATCAAAATGTAATGAAAATATTAACAACAAAACAGAGGAAGTACTTGCAATTAAATAATAATAATAATAATAATAATAAAACTTTATTTTGACAATTTTGATAAACATTTGTTTTTCCAGAAATCATTGTTGATCTTTCTGCTCCAGGTTAAAGTAAATGTGTTGTGTTGTTTGTGTGTTTTGATGTTTGTGTGAGTGTGTTTTGTTGTGTTGTTTGTGTGTGTTGTATTGTTTGTGTGAGTGTTATTTGTGTGTGTTGTGTTGTTTGTGTGAGTGTGTTTTGTTGTGTTGTTTATATGAATGTGTTTTGTTATGCTGTTTGTGTGAGTGTGTTGTATTGTTTATGTGAGCATGTTGTTTGAGTGTGTTATGTTGTGTCATTTGTGTGTGTGTTGTGTTGTTTATGTGAGTGTGTTGTATTGTGTTGTGTTGTTTATGTGAGTGCATTGCTTCTGTGAGTGTGTTTTGTTGTTTGTGTGTGTGTTGTATTGTATTGTGTTGTTTATGTGAGCGTGTTGCTTGGGTGTGTTTTGTTGTGTTGTTTGTGTGAGTGTTTTGTTGTGTTGTTTGAGTGTCTTGTGTTGTTTGTGTTGTGTTGTTTGTGTGAGTGTGTTGTGTTGTTTATGAGTGTGTTGTATTGTGTTGTTTATGTGAGTGTTATTTGTGTGAGCGTGTTGTGTTGTTTGTGCGGGTGTGTTGTATTGTTTATGTGAGTGCGTTGCTTGTGTGAGTGTGTTTTGTTGTTTGTGTGTTGTATTGTATTGTGTTGTTTATGTGAGTGTGTTGTGTTGTTTGAGTGTCTTGTGTTGTTTGTGTTGTGTTGTTTATGTGAGTGTGTTGTTTGTGTGAATGTGTTTTGTTGTGTAGTTTGTGTGAGTGTGTTGTGTTGTTTATATGAGTGTGTTGTATTGTGTTGTTTGTGTGAGTGTGTAGTGTTGTGTTGTTTGTGTGATTGTGTTGTTTGTATGAATGTGTGTTTTGTTGTGTTGTTTGTGTGAGTGTGTTGTGTTGTGTTGTTTGTGTGAATGTGTTGTTGACTGTGTTGTGTGTGTGTGTGTGTGTGTGTGTGTGTGTTGTGTTGAGTGGACAATCCCAACAGCAGCGGCGCTTTTCTCAGGCGATGGTTTGGCCCGCAGGGTTACAGGAAGTTGGAGCAGCTGCCATGTTTAGCTGCTTTGTTGTAGATTTCTTGTAGGTTTCCTGCAGATTTTTAGCTAAGTGTTGCAATGGAGCCGAGCTGGAGCTCATTTTTATTTCAGGTAAGAGAAACATTTTCAACAAATCTGAGCGGCTCGAAAACGCTCGCAGCCTCGAAGCCTGTTTGTGCCGCCGACATTTTACGTCTAGAAAAACATTAATTATTTTTAGCTAAATCTATTCAAGCAAAACAATGGTAGCTAGCTGGGTTAGCTAGCGTGCCAGCTTACATTAGCAAGCTAGCGAGTTTAGCTAAGTGGCTACATCAGCTCCAGACTTCCAGCTGTGGAGTGTGGGGGAGATGAGCCACTCGCGGGGAGCCTTGTGGCTTTTCCTTCCTCGATTTTCCTCCGTGTTGTGCTTGTTTTTCCTCGCGTTAGCTTAGCGGGCTACTTACTTTTTGCTTGCCAGCATGTCGGGCACTTTTTAAATGATGCCCTCATTGATTTAATAGGTGCATGGTGTTCGCAGAGCGCGGCCAGGGCGAGAGAAAAGGGAAGAAAACACACTGGAGCGTACATCAGATCAGTTTTTCATGTTGCTTTGGTGACCTTATCGGTGCTGTAGGGTGGATATGTTGAAGCAGATAACTTTTCGTTAGCAGCGTTAGCATTTTGTGTATGCGTTTCATCTCCACACTCGTGGTGCTGCGTTACACTGCATTGAGCGCGAGGCACAGGAATCACCTCTGTAAGTGTGAAGAGAGCCGTAGAGTCTGTGGGCTTTTCCACTCTTTACACCTGGACAGATCATAAACAGGTTTCAGACTGAAGCTGGCTGTTTTCTCTTTGCTCCTTCTCAAACTCTTAGTTTGAAAAAGCAGCATCGGCGGGCTGCAGATGGAATCTCAGCTATGTTCAGAGTAGTGAAGCCACTGCTGCCGCATTCTGCATGCATTACACTTCATATCTACATGCAACAAATAGAAACCCTGATCATCCAAAAAAACACAGTGTTCCCACTTCATACACTTGACTGCACACTACAAAACTGTGCATTAGTCCAAAGCTGGGAATTCATGTTCATAAAATGTGATTGCTGCTTGAAAATTTGGACATGAGCCACACACTGATCTGGCACTACAATTTACAGCCCAGCTTGTGCTTGTAATAGACTGTGCCAAGTTCATACATGCAAGAAACATACCCACTTCATTCCCTATACCTACTACATACCTGCTGCAGAAAGGTTTAGATCATACAAAGATGGACAATCTTTCGAAATGTTTATCGTTTCATCTTTGTGTTAAGCTTAATGCTGCATGGAAAGGATAGAATTTGACTTCAGATTGATTTGGCACTGCACTTTTACGCTGTATTGCCCACAGGCAAAAAAAAAAAGCCTGTGCTCTGCTTGAGAAAGGAAGGCCGCGTGTGTTAATGAGATGTTGAAGTGTTTTCTGTCCCTTTACAGCTCCAGTCAGTGAGATTGATAGAAAAAAACCTAGCGTAGACCTGTTCCTGAGGTTCTGAACGTATTTCTTCAGTAGCAGAAAAGTAAGATAGAAAATTACTCGTGTATATTATCCGTGTATTTAAGTAATATGTAAGGCATTAACTGAAGAACCTAGAGAACGGTGTGAAATCCAGCACTCATAACGTTGTCTGATCACTGAAGAGTGACATTAGAAGTAAAACAGCGTAACTAACTTCCCGACACTGTAAATCTAAGATTAACTTTTCCCTTGTTCTGAGTGGTTAATATGAACCAAGTAAACACTTAATTACTAACTACATTAGTGACAAAACCCTTTTAACTTTTCGAAACATGTTGCTCAACTCATGATAATGTGTCATTTTGATTGTAATAGAAAACCTTTATTATAAAAGGGGGAAGAAAAGAGTATCGTTGAAGCATCAGTGATATTTTCCCTTGGAGAAAAAGCTGAAAGGAATTGTTCTGCTTGATTCCCTCCTTGTGATTCAGCATCTAATGAGACGGCGGTGTAGCGCGTCACCCGGCATTGTTCGCGAGGCGTCTGAGGTTATTCATAAGCGTGGCATTGTCTAGCTCCCAACAGGCATCGCTTAATCCGTCTGTAGCAGACAAAAAAACTTAGTCTGAGTTCAGTTCTTGCAGTAATACAAATTTAGTCACTGTTCAGTGTAATGGCTGAATGTAAAGAAATCAGCAGGTGAATATATATTTAATAAAAATCCACAGTACAACTTTATTGGCTTTTTAAAATGGGTTCCAGATTGAGAAGCGACAAACTAGTTGAAACTAGAGCTTAATGTGTGTAGAAACTAATCTAATGCTTAGCCAGCAACATTTGTTCCCGTGCCGCACTGTTCTGCATTATTATTGATGCTAAAGTTCAGCCTTCACAATAAAATCGAGTTTGAATTTCAGA
Organism: Pangasianodon hypophthalmus; assembly: GCF_027358585.1. Taxonomy (NCBI): domain Eukaryota; kingdom Metazoa; phylum Chordata; class Actinopteri; order Siluriformes; family Pangasiidae; genus Pangasianodon; species Pangasianodon hypophthalmus. Next base: position 13,110,293 of record NC_069723.1, on the reverse strand, counting down.
GCATAAAACACTTAAACAGTCTTACACAGATCAAGCCAAGTTTTCAAAAAAAAAAAAAAAGCTGGTTGTTATAATAATAGTCTTGAAAATCAGCAGTGCTTACTGTTGTAGTCTTACACTATACTTTACACTAGACATCTTTATTAAGCTTTATTAAACTCTAGCTTTAGCTCTTTAGTAGTTTACCCCGTGGTCCGACGGATCCGACTTCTGATATGTGACGTGCATTTAATTTTCGTGTTTAAATACTCCATTCCTTCTGGACTGGGCTCTCCAGAAAGTGAAATCTCTCCATATCATTACATGCAGTCTACAAAATGTTTAGTGTCTGAGGGATTTTGCTGAGCACAGACGTAGCATTTAACCTGAAGTTTATTGTAAAGCTTAAGTGTTGCTCATGGTGCAGGTTGCGGGTAAAGCTTTAAATTTTTTTTTCTGCAGAGCATAATTGCATGCCATTTTCCACTGCACCCCACTTTCTTTCTTTCTCACTCACTTTCTCACACTTTCTCCCTCATGCTATCGATGCCATGACCAATGGGACTGTGCAGGCAGCTGCAGAATTGACAAGCTGTAATGATAGTGTAGTCTTTCCATTCTGTGTCAATGCCTGCTGACCTCTCTGTAGTGTTTTTGTTCACTTCAGTCTGAAAATAAAGTTTGCTTAAATGTAACATGTCATATTTTTGTATCTGCATTTTCCGTTAGGTATCATTCTGCGGAAAATACATCGGATTTCTTCGTACTTAAGACAACAAGCCTGTTTAATGATTTAAGCCTGTTTAACGAATACTAGATCTTACCTGGATTTGTTTGTAGTACATAATGTTTTGAAGGTCTGTTTTTTTGTTAAACATTCTATGTCTAACAGGCTCACACAGTCCCTGTCTGCTGTTCCTTCTTCTTCAGACAATGAGACTAATGTAGTTTGAACAGTTTTGGGCGTACTTGGACCTCATCTTCATGCGCTTATTGCGAAGTAGTAGATTTATTTTCTTGACTTTGTTGTCATTCTGCATAGTGGGGTTTAATGGTGGGGTCTGTAACACACACCTGATAGTTTTGGCATGTCTCCCTGAGCCAGAACAGGCTGTGCCTCCAGTCACATGTGGAATGGCTTTCATGATGGCCAGAGATCACTTTACATGTAACAGATTTAGGTGTCATCATGGCAGCATGCTATGCGTCTCTTTATGCTGAGCTGCCAGAGACGCTAGGGTGTCTGCATCAAACTTGAGTGTCCTGCTGTGCTCACTGGTGACTTGATCTACCTCATGTAGGGGCATAACTGTTTCTAAAACTGTTTTCGCAGTTTTATCTGGATGATTTTGACGTTTCACCAATCCCTCATTAGAAAGCTAAAAAGTCTGTCTGTATCTGACTGTATGTCTGTCTTTCTCTCTGCAGAGAAGGGAATTTCTAGGAACTCTGCCTTTTGTAACTATGCACTTATTAAACAGGTTTCCTACGTTAGCCTACATTATTATTTTGTTTTGGTATTAATTATTCTAGTAGTAGTAATATCATTATCATCGATCATGAATAACACTAAGCTTAATTTAGTTAAGCTTAATCTAAAAAATGTTTAATTTTCATCAGTGGTTTTATATATTTTCAGTGAAAATATTTATGAGTAACTCTAACTCTATGTGAAAGTCGGATTATAAGTGCATTGATGAAGAATTACTCAAAAGATCTTGATCTTGACCATCTGTGTCTGTTTATATATAATATCTCTGTCTGGCTAATTATCTCTCTCTCACATGTGCATATCCGTGTTCTGAAACTTCCCGGGTCTCAGTCGTGGCTGCTTGTTTTTCCGTGTTGCACAGATGCTCTTGAAATGAGTCATGTTCTATTTCAGATAAAGATTTACCACTGTCATTCTACTCTTGGCTTGTCTACTACAACATTACTAGAACATTATTTTATAGCAAACTACACTGCTAGGAATTCAACTGGCCAGTTCAGAGGTCAGAACTCAGTGCAACTTCAATGTCCAGGAGGATAGTTCATATTTGTTGGAATCATTATAATAATGCTAATAAATACTGAAAATGTATGCAAGTTCTAAATGTATAGGATTCAGATTTTATAAAATATGTGCCAAATAGAAATACGTATTCTTTAAACTGAGAACTGTGTGATTCTTGTCAAACCTGAGAAAGTTGTCTAATAAAGGAGAGAGAAAATTCTGGTTCTATAAAAAAAAAAAAAAAAAGATAATTTGGGGGTAATATAGTGGTATATATGGTTAATATAGGCTAACCAGTTAGTCAAAAGTTTCAAAAGTCAACATATTCAGTGTTCCGTTTGTGAAATAAACAGATGATGATTCAAAATTGTTGGAAGTGACTAGGCATAAAAATTAGTCTGAGTTTGTATGTTAAAGACTGAAACACAGGCTGGTCCACAGACTTGTGTATAAGATATATTCTGTGAAGAGATTTTTATATATTCTCTGTCTTTCCATCGAGCAGACAAATGACACACTCCACCACCAGCACCAGGTTGGCCAGAACAGTCTGCTGCCTCTGCTCAATGCTGGAACAGAACCCCAAGACCAAAAGCCTGTGCTCCCCATCCCACTGGAGCAGAAGCCTCCAGTCAGCGCGGCCGAGCTCCTCAAGGACAGCATGGCCGGTGGGACAGGTGGAGGAGGAGGGGGCGGTGGAGGGGGAGGTGGGGGCGGTCCCGTGGTGATTAAGAAGGAGCCCAAGTCAAAAACGCCCTTCATCTGCGGCTACTGCAGCAAGTCCTTCCGAGACAGTTACCATCTGCGGCGGCACGAGTCTTGCCACACGGGCATCAAAATGGTATCCCGGCCCAAGAAGACACCAGCAGCGCCCACCATGGTGCCCATGATCTCCACTGTGCAACAGCGGGATAGCAACGGCAACCCCACCTATGTCTCTGCTGCAGGTATCCTGACAACAGGCACCAATTCAGCCACGGTGGCAGTGGGTGCAATGGCCTCTCTGCCCCAGCAGCAGCCTAGCATACCCAAAAAGCCCCCAAAGCCAGTGAAGAAGAACCATGGCTGTGAGATGTGTGGTAAAGCCTTCCGTGACGTCTACCACCTGAACCGGCACAAGCTGTCACACTCGGACGAGAAGCCTTTCGAGTGTCCCATCTGCCACCAGCGCTTCAAGAGGAAGGACCGCATGACCTACCACGTGCGCTCGCATGACGGTGGTGTGCACAAGCCCTACATCTGCTCTGTCTGTGGCAAAGGCTTCTCCAGGTGGGTCCTGAGATTTGGATTAGTCTTTTGTTTCCAAACAGGTCCTTGGACCCACACCACCAAGTTGGTCCACTTTTCTGTATTCCCAGCACATAGCATACCCTGAACCAGGTATTGTCAGTTCCTGATGGTTCAGACATGCTGGGAGCTGGGAAAGAGCAAACATGTGGACAGTCTGCAGGGGCCTGAGGACCAGTTTGGAGACCGCTGGATTAAACGAACTCCATATGCAAGATTAGAGCCTTAGTGGTCCAGTGGGCCATTATTTATTAGTATTTTTCTGTGCTTGCAATTTACCTTTAAAAAAAATTCTTGATTAATGATTTAATTAATGATTGGGCAGTGGTGGATCAATGGTTAAAGGCTCTGGTTTACTGACCAGGAGGTCGGGGGCTCAAGCCCCAGCACTGCCAAGCTGCCACTGCCCTTAGCACTTCTCTGCTCCAGGGGCACTGTATCATGGCTGACCCTGCGCTCTGACTCCAATTTCACTGTATTGTAATGTGTATGTGACAAATAAAGGCTTCTTCATAAAATTGCCTAAAAAGCAGACAAACACCCCTGACCTCTTGAAAAACACTCACTGAACATCATACAAAAATGGCTATTGAGTTTCATCATACAAGTTTCTGTTTCTGTTGTGGCACCTGCTTGGCACATAATTTTAACAAGCTAATGATTCATTTCAAACTAACTGAGGTGGAACTAAATTAAAATGAATTTATTGTTTATTCTACTCTCTTACTTATTCTTACACTTCAAAAAGAGGAAAGGTTTTATGGCAAATATGTAAGCTCATACAGGGACTACATATTGTTATATTGCACAAGCCTGCTATATATTTAGAGAATAATGCTGGCACGTTTGTGCAGTGGCTTTGTTTCCCCTAAAGGTTTCTAGGAGTCATAACGGAATTGATTAGCTTTATTTTTGGTGCCTTGTGAGAATGCCCTTTAGCCAAGAATAATGCTTCTCTGTCATGTGTTGCTAATCGTTTTTGTAACCATGTTTTATATAGTGACTCTCCTTTATAGTCACCACAAAGCATTTTGTCTCAATATTTTGAATTTGCCTTACATGGTTACTTCTTCATTTTTATAGTGTTAATCCCTCAGAACTGGTGTAATAGGAAATTTATTAATCTTAGTGTAAACCTTTTTTTCACTTACATGTTGTTCTTTTCTTTTCCCTTTTGCAGGCCAGATCATCTCAGCTGTCATGTTAAACACGTCCACTCTACAGAGCGGCCTTTTAAATGCCAAGTAACGGTAAGAGGCCACTCTGTGTTTCTGTTGTACTAAAACAGGCTCTGGCATTGGTTTTATTGGGTATGTTTTTCAGAAGCCTCAGTTTTCAGCGGGCTCTGGTTGAACTAGTGGTGACAGCTGGTCAGAACGTATACTGGCATAACTTCTTTAAGTGCTCAAATAGTAGGAGGGCTGGGGAGTTACAATGCTCCAGAAGCATTTTATTAATGCTGAAGTCAAATATTGCATATCAGTACCACTAAATACAGTTGCTGGGATATTCCCTTTATGTAGCTGAAAGGTGATCTGCAACACAACATGTGCAAGTCAAATTACATAAAGATGGAATAAAAACAAAATGCAAAATGGCATCTGGCAGTTTTATCATTTTGTCATATGTTTTATCAATTATGAGGGCAAAAATATTATTGCGGAAAGCCTCTTACTTTGAATAGGATTTAGCTGTAGTCGTTTAGCTACCATCAGCTGATTGGCTCTCACAGTGACTGCACCAACAGCGGTGCTCGTACATTACCGATGCTGCAGTGTAACTATGCTCAATCGGTAGTATCATAAAATCACCTACAGAATGAACTAGTCAACTTTGGCTAGTTAAAATATAAATTCTGGTTGAAGGGAAAGGGTTGGTCTGCTGTAAACTCAGTGTGTGCTGCTGTGGACCACAGGAGGAACGTAGGGGCTTTTCCAGAGGAAACCTGCATCTCATCTCAGCTAGTGGGAGTAAGCTAGCCTGTTAACTCTAACTAGCAAAAATAGAAAAGTGAAAAAAAGTGAAATGTGTAAGGGAAAGAGAATGTGTAGATGTAAATGTCTTCCGTCCATCTGTTCTGAATCCGTTTCCTCTTACTGATTGTACTGGACTTCACACTCTTTCTCTCCCCTGATTTTCCACCCATCACCGAGTAGTCGAACTTTTGTTTTTAAAGTCCACAGATGCCCATGATTGGCTAGTGTCACTGTGACTGGCAGGGGAGAGAGTAATGCCATCCCTCCCACCCAGAGAGCATGGCCAGTATTGCTCCCTTGGCTCTCGTGCACACAAAAATCCTTGTTTTCCAGTTAAGAATTTATTATACAGTTCTTTAAATTCACAAAACAAAACACAAAGCCAATAAACGTATTACAGTTTATGCAACAGTACAAAGTGCAGATGACACTGATCCTATATTCAAAATCTCATCTCAGTCTATCTGCCTATCTCAGCAGACAATGATGGCTCAAATAGCAGAGAGAACAAAAAAAGAATGATTCTGTAATAAGCTGTTATAACATGATATTTATTATCATGTTAAAGTTATACAAGGACATTTTTTTAAACTGGAAAGAGTTTTGTTTATATGAATACAAAAAGCTTCATTTTTTTGTAAGTCATGTTAATGGCTATGTATTTCTTCCTGTAGAATTTTCAGTGTGGTCATTTTAGACGGCCATCTTATGCAAAATGAGCATAATACATTTAACACAGGCTTAGTGGATTGTCACTGGCCGATGATGACAAAGATATATTAGGGCATTTTCAGTTTTATTTCTGATGAAAAACGTTTTAATTTCAGTGCGTCACTACTGTATAGGGTTGAGTACACCAGTAGGTGTCCCTATAATATACTTTGTAGTGATAATGCATTTGCAATGCATATTACCCTGATATTTTAACTCAACTGATTATTGTGGAAAATATGACAAATGTACACTGAAGTGACAATATCAACACAAAAATACTCAGGATAATATCATGGATTCCAAAGCTTTCACCACTATGAAGTATATTGCAGGGACACCTACTGGTGTACTCAATCCTATACAGTAGTGATGCACAAGGAGTGAAAAACGCCCTGACAATTCCCTAGTATATTTTTGTTATTGTTTCCAAAGAACAATCCAGTACTAAGCTTTAAAATCAGTGATATTTCTTCAAAAACAAAACTAATATTTTGCGTAGTTTGTGATGCTTGTAGCAGTAAAAGTGGCATTTTTGAGAAATTAAAGTTTTTATGACTTTTTTGATGCCACTCCATGCCCAGTAATTTACAGATTACACTCCAAAATGGTCTGGTTTAATTGTGCTGTAATTGTGCAGGTTGAAATAACAGCGCAGCATGCATGTCAGCACCCTAATGGTTTGTCTCTTTTGATCTGTCTATCTATGTGTGTGGCAGGCCTGCACATCTGCTTTTGCCACCAAAGACCGCTTGCGTTCACACATGATCCGGCATGAGGGTAAAGTCACCTGCAACATATGCGGCAAGATGCTGAGTGCTGCCTACATCACCAGCCACCTGAAAACGCACAGCCAGGCCGGCTTCACCTCGCCCTGTAACAAAGGTACGCCAGCCCTCGCCCCTCACTCCTCCTCCACCTCCTCCTCTACCACTTCCTCCTGGCCTCCGCTCGCCTCGGCTGCGCCAAACCAGGACGACACACACTCAGGTGGGCATCTCCCTCTGTCGTGGTGATGTCACTTCCTCAGGCAAATCACTCCTGCTGTCTGCTACAGGGATCTGCTTCTCTAGCCCCAGCCTGTAGATTGCTTACTGCTAACCGTGCCCATTCACTGCTAGTGGTCAGCCAGCTCGAAGGTTTTTTTTTTTTTTTTTTTTTTTTAAACAGATTTTTACTTTTTTGATTGCATTGTTCAATAAATGTGTTGATTTTAGTAGAAGAGTTCTCAAATATAAAGTCAAGGAAATCCATATCCACTCCATTTTCCCTGACATTTGAGAAATATATAAAATGTTTTATTTATTTATTTATTTATTTATTTTTAATAAAAGTTCCCCTAAAGTTTTTAATCTAAGTACTCTTGGATGGCTAATTTTGATTGTATTGATTGATGTTTGGGTCAGAAATCAGTAACATCTGATTCAGTTTGACGTGGAAAAAAATACACGGTGACAGATGCCACAGAACCTGTATGCTAACAAAACTATAGTTGATATGTTTTGACAGGTTTGGTGACTATTGTTAAATAAATCACTGAGGAATATAATACCAATTCAGACACTGAAATCCACTTGTTGCTACCTGTGTAGCAGTTACCTAACAGAAGTGCTATTTGGTATGGCAGAGGGTGTGTCTAATTTGCAACTTATGCATATTCATATATTTGTAATGAGGATATAGGTGGAGAGATGTTCCCAGGCCAATTTTAGTATGTGTAGGGTTTTTTTTTCTTCTTCTTCTTTTCATTAAAACACATTAAACATTGTTATTCTAGATAACACTATATGGCCTAAAGTTTGTGGACATCTGACCATCACACAGCATACAGAGACATTCTATACAATTATGTGCATCCAACTTTGTGGCTACAGTTTGTGGAAGAACCACATATGGGTGTGATGGTCAAGTGTCCACAAACTTTTGGCCATATAGTGTAGATTATGTTTCATCCTTTTGACGACACATTCTGAGGTATAAATTAGTCTTGTTTTTCCTTTATCTTCCAGACACTAACAACGCATGCAACTCTGCCTCAGCCACACCAGTCACTGCCTCGGCCACCGCCGCCAGCACTGCCAGCATGAATCGTGGAACCGTCAGCAACCCTGTCACTATCTCCTCCAACACATTGAATATCACAGCACCGGTGAGCCTGCAGCACCCGGTGACCATCACCGCTCCAGTCAATATCGCCTCGGTGAACATCCCTGCCACAGCAACCGGCATGAACATCGCCCACCCGGTGGCCATCAGCACCCCCATGTCCATGAACATCACTGGCCCCCTCAACATCGCCATGAGGCCCATGGAGAGCATGCCGTTCCTCTCACAGGTTCTGCCTTCCTCGCCACCCTGGTAGAACCCAAATAGCTTCTGATTACCCATCCAACCCAGTGTGTCTTATTTTAAATCCTGTTCTGGTCTTCCATTAGTAGCGTGCTGTGAAGAAAGGGCAAGCAAGGACGTAAGGTAGAAGTTCCAAGCTTAGTGTGGATAGGCGGTAGCAGCAGATGAGGAAAAAGATCTAGTTGGTGTTAGGTGGTGCTCTGTTTATCCTTAATTTGGCTATTGGCTAAGCAGAACCAGAAATGTATAGAGTTTAGTGAAATAGCTTAAGGAAGAGGAAAAAAGGTAGTTGAGTGGACGCTGGCATGCTGAACGTTTGGTAATTTCCCTTTGTTAGTGCCAGAAGATCTCAGCCAATGGCCAATTGGAGAGGAGCAGATTGCTTCATCAGATAGTGGGCATGACTGGTTTTAACAGTTTTTTTGAACTGTGATGACTTTATTTTTGTTATTTTTAGCTTGCTGATCAGTATTCCCTAGTTTTATTGCATTGAGTTATGTACTACAAAAGGGACAGGAGCTTCCATTTGTGGGAGATAATTATTTTTAATACTATCTAAGTAAGAGGCTGTTCTGGCTTTACATTCATTGTAAGCCACTTAAAACTGTAGCTATTATTCTAGTTTTTAAATATTTTCTGGAGTTGATCATTCCTGGTAGAAGAAAGATAATGTACTCTTGTTTTGAATAGCTGGGACATATTTCTGCTTAGTGGGTGTTGGACATGAAATTTAACACAAGTCTTGCACTGAAAACATATCTGATTGGTGATATTCTAATGGCAGTATTATGAGAAATGCTTCGAAATTTGCGGAGTTAAGTGTCTTGATGTAGATGTCGGGCCATCTAGCCACTTTCACTGAAAGGAGTTCACGAGACCTAAACATGATCTTTTTAAGAGTTTAGTCAATAAGGAGTCTTTATTCTTCTTCCTTTAAGGATGAGGGCTGTACACGCATGGACCACTTCTCAGGGTCTTTACTGAGAGAATCCCACTCACTTGACACTCATTTTGTTAAAATCATGCCTAACACACTTCTGAAGTTTTCACCTCCTTAATACACTAAACCATTTTTATCTTTGTCGTCCCATAAAAGTGACATTAAGTGTACCTGGGTGGAAGATGCATTTTGTTACATTTATTAGGTTTTTTTTTGTTTGTTTGTTTTTTCCCCTTTTCCCCTTTTCCCCCTTCCCCTTTTCTTTTCTTCTTTGATTACAGTTAAACCAAAACTGCCATCTGATGTTCAGGGTTTGTTGGCTTGGTTTTTATCAGTGACACTTTTCTATGTTCCAAATGACTGTAGGAAGCTAGCAACGAACAAAGGCAAAGCGTTTCATCCATTTCGGATGGCAAAAGCAATATCGAAGTTGCACTGCTAATCCATTCCATTTGTTTCTGATCAGCGACATGCCTTTAACTTCAACATCTATTGAGTTTCACACGTTTCTGTATAGTCCCCTCTCATGAGAATGTACTCAGTATGATAACCATGAGTCAGGAAGAGTAACAAAATCAGCCGAATGTGCCCATAAAAGGCACTGTGTAGACAGCAGAATAAATGCCCAAATGTGCTTTATTTTTATTTGACCTGACCGGAGCCGGGAAATGAATTTAGTAAGCAGTAATTACTTAAGTACTTAAATGTGATTCTTTGCTGATCAGAGATGTAATGGATTTGGGAGGAAAAACAGATCTGGACTGTGAGTTAAGCAAAGCCTAAGAGCTACTGGATGTTCACTTTTTTCATGAATTATTTTGTCTCCCCATTTCAACTTTTAACAATTTTTCCGTGCATTGCATGAACTTTCCAGTTAAAAAGTAGGCACCTAAAACAGTTTTCATTTTGTCTCCATGTCCTTCAGAGAACGTTGCCTTGTTTTAACAGGGGTGTCTCTTTTCCCTACACTTTGAGAACTGGAATTTGAAGAATGGGACTGATGTGACTGGTTTAAAGCATTACAGAACTTTTGGAGTATGCTTGTGATAAATTTATGGCTCTCCAGTGGCATCACTTCTGTGCCTGATCTGAAAATGCCACATAGGAACCTGACTGTCCTGTTTACCAAATCTCTGTGAAGAGTTTAGATCTATTTTGCTTTGGAGATTATCACATACGAGGAATTACGACTTTGTCATGAGCTTTTTTCCCCCCTGAAGTATTGTTGTTTTTCTTTTTTTATGCCTTATGCACCAACAGTATCTTTTAATGAAATGTTTGATTATTAGTGAGGGGTGGGAGATATTTTAAGTTTTACATTGGAGAATAAAACGGTAGTTCTGACCTTTTACAATTTGCTTTGATGAATTGGCAGAACCATGTGAATGCCAGTGAATGTATATCTTTGTACAAAACAGTTAGCTCAGAGGATGTTGTAGGTATGGTAGACAAGTGCAAGGAAAAAAATAACCTTTTATAAAACTTTTTGTATTAGAACATTAACATTGATAATTTTGTATATATGAAGACTAGGAAATTTTTTGGTTAGCAGAAAGGTGAAGCATTCCTACATTTTTTTTAAATGTATGTATGTATGTCACGAACAGTTATGTAAACACAATGTTTTATGTGCCTTTTATTTGGGTTGTCTAAATAAAAGAAAATTGTAAAACATGGATGTAACTCATTCTTGCTCATTAATCTGATCTAAAATGCTGACCTGGTCTTTCATGGAGTTTAAATAATGACTTGAGTGAGTGGGCTTGTTGCTGTCAGTTCACACTGACCAGAATTATTTTGTTAGTACCTTTTCAGAACAACTTGTTTAAGTTTCAGACATGAGTCTAGGGAATTATAGCAGTGTTTATGAAGGATTAGGGTTTGTAATATCCTAATTAACCAAGCTGTATGGAAATGATGATCCAAGAAGATAGGGGTTTTCCAGCTGATCAGCTTAAATTCAGCTGTATTAACCCTTAAATGCACACCCCTTCTACTTCATCACTTATTTTCAGTTATGCCACCAACTCAGTATTAACTAGTATTCTTCCAAATCCTTTAATGTTTTAACAATTGATCAATATCGAAATTTAAAAAAATAAGAACTTACAGTTTCTATTAGATGTTTGACTGACATAATAACAAGAAATAATGAGTTCTGGAAAATATTTTGTAATGGGCAACTGATTAGGTGTTTAATATAATCCTATTTAATATAAAGCCTGACAAAATATCTGACTAAAAGTAGTTGGGACTAAAACCATTGGGAATTTTATAGTACAGTCTGCATTACATAAGTAACAACCCAAATATAAAATTGTTAGTTACTCAATTAGTTAGTCAATAAAATGAAGTTTTCTAGAAGATCTTTTATTAGATATACTGTAAGTGCTGATAGTATGTACAAACACTTGCTTTTAAAATTTTATTTAATCACTGTCCCAGATATCATATGTAAATTTTTTACTGTATATTATAGGTGCATATAACCTCTTCTTGTGTGTCCCAAATAATTAATGTCATATATAATTATAAAAGGCAACAGAATAAACTGTGTAAACAATAATCATGTAACAGAACCTATAAGTCAAGAAGGCTCACTTGAGTCCTAAGTAATGCATGTAACCATGAGAAAGGGCATCACAGACCAGCATGATCTCATATCCTGTTCCATTTTCTAGCTCATTCCTTCAGGGGTGAGATGTCAGACTATCAAAACAAAAAATCAGAAGCAAGAAAAAGAGAAGAAAATAGAGACAGCAGTACTCCTGCTCAATAATGTACTGCACAAATGTCCTCAGCACTAGCATTAAACTGCTACTGCTGGAATACGTTTATAACAGCTATTACTCTCAGTCAAGTGTAATTACTCTTAGGTTCTGTTTCCTGGACACAACAGCAGCTCTGTTAAGTTGCACAAGGGAGTTTTGTCAGAGTTGCTGGATGGAAAATTGTTTATCTTTAAACACTTATTCATTACTTCTATTAAATTGTCGGCTATGACAGAATACACTGAATAGACCTTAGAAATGTTCCACACCCTACATGTTGAACCAATCCATAGAGTTATGTAAACCAGCCGTAAACTGAATATTAGCTGTAGTTTGCAATTCAAATTAAGATGTATTAGTTGAGATGAATTTATGTGTACTTCGAAACAGGTTAATGCTAGTTAACAGTTACATAATTGCTAGTTGCCAAACAAGCTTGTGCATAGATTTGTCACTTGTACAGGTTGTACATTGTTGCCAGTTTATTACTTACTGTGCATTTATTACAGTGGTGCTATTTGTATTGAATTTAATCCATTCATTTATTCATCTTCAGTAAGCATTTTAGCCTGGTCAGGGTTACAGTGTATCATGGGAACACTGAGCACAAGGCAGGAATACACCTTGGAATTTGGGTTAATTGCTATAATTGCTTACTTCTTTTGGATTGAACCTTACACAGAAGAGACTCTTATTCCCATTTTTACTCGCTCATCTCAGGATTGCTATAAAATAGATGGGGATGATTCAAAGGGACACAAGTGGCCCCCGAAGGATCATAATTAATGAACATTTTCTGGAGAAGGTGGCACAAAGTTCCTGCTGGCACCTCTGTTTATCTAAGGTACTGTACATGATGTTGTATGTGTTCCAAGCTGGACATGTCTCAGCTTCTTTGTACTGATTGGCTATTTGTGTGACCACGTGTGAATAATGAAATTATATTTATAAGCCTCTTTAGCAGTATAGTCACATTGTGCTTAATAAAATTTATGAGACATATTTAGAGGTGGGGCAAGATGCCGGATCTGGCCGTAATTATAATATTAACATTGGTTCTCAAAGTGGTCTGTGATTATTTATTTTGCTACAGCCATGGAAATCACAACACATCATTACCAAAGTCATATTTATTATTGAGCTCTTATAGGTATTAGCCTTTTTGACTGGTCTCTTGAATTAAACAGGTTTAGTCCAAACCATAATAACAGGAAAACAAGCCAACCTTATAAATAATGTAAGCTTGGACCTAATGTGTCCTGTCAGTGGAAAGTTCAGGAATGTAAAGCTCTATGGCACCAGTAAATGAACAGAATATTATTGTAAACATTTAAATTATGAGCCTAATGTTTAGTAGTTTATAAAATAAGTATGCGCTGGACGGAGGCTTAGTGGTTAGCATGTTCGCCTTGCCCCTTTGGGGTTGGGGGTTTGATTCCCACCTCTACTCTGTGTGTATGGAGTTTGCATGTTCTCCCTGTGCTTTGGGGGCTTTCTCCAGGTACTCTGGTTTCCTCCCCAGTCCAAAGACATGCGTTGTAGGCTGATTGGCATCTCTAAATTCGCAATTTGCATACCATCCCAATCACTCAACAGATGACACCATCACCACCACCCTCCATCTGGCCCTCACCCACCTGGACAAAAAAGACACAAATGTTCAAATGCTGTTCATAGACTTCAGTTCTGCATTCAACACAATTATTCCTCAGCACCTGATTGGAAATCTGAACCTGCTGAGCCTGAACACCGCCCTCTGCAACTAGATGCCGGACTTCCTGACTGGGAGACCACAGTCAGTCCGGATCAGGAACAGCATCTCCAACACCACCACATTGAGCACTGGGGCCCCCCCAGGGCTGTGTGCTCAGTCAACTGCTGTTCATCCTGCTGACTCACGACTGTGTAGCAATGCACAGCTCGAATCACATCATCAAGTTCGCCGATGACATGCAAGAACGATGAGTCAGCATACAGAGAGGAGGTGCAGTGGTTAACGGACTGGTGCAGAACCAACAACCTGTCTCTGAATGTGGACAAAACCAAAGAGAAAGTTGTTGACTTCAGGAGAGCACAGAATGACCACTCTCCTCTGAACATCGGCGACTCCTCCATGGAGATCTTCAAGAGCACTAAATGTCTTGGTGTTCACCTGGCGGAGGACCTCACCTGGTCCCTCAACACCAGCTCCATAACAAAGAAAACCCGGCAGCGTCTCTACTTTCTGCAAAGGCTGAGGAAAGCCCATCTCCCACCCCCCATCCTCCCCATGTTCTACAGAGGGACTATCGAGAGCATCCTGAGCAGCTGCATCACTGCCTGGTTTGAGAATTGCACCGTCTCGGATCGCAAGACCCTGCAGCGGATAGTGAGGACAGCTAAGAAGATCATCGGGGTCTCTCTTCCCTCCATCACAGACACTTAATCCACACACTGCATTGCCAAAGCCACCAGCATTGTGGATAACCCCACACACCCCTCACACAAACTCTTCACCCTCCTGCCATCTGGCAAAAGGTAACGAAGCATTCGGGCCCTCACGACCAGACTGTGTAACAGTTTCTTCCCCGAAGCCATCAGACTCCTCAACACTCAGAGACTGGACTGCACACACACACACACTCAACTGAACATCACCCCATTCTCTTTGCAATTTTTGCACATCTCTGTATTCCTCTGTATCTCGATTCCTGCTGCTACAATATTTATTATATACTGTATATAATCTTTATACTCTCTACCTGGCTACTACTCCTTATGTTTACATTTACAGCAAATTGTATTGTTACTCTTTTGCACTACTGTCATCTGATTCACTTTCTACTAGAACTGTGTACTAGTCGGCGCTGCATTGTAACGTACTGTGCCCATTGTCTTGTTTTTGTAGTTTTGTACTGTCTTGTGCTGTCTGCACATATTTGCACTGTGCACTTTATATAAATATACACTATACTGCCAGAAGTATTGGGACACCCCTCCAGATCATTGAATTCAGGTGTTCCAATCACTTCCAAGGCCACGGGTGTATAAAATCAAGCACCTAGGCATGCAGACTGCTTCTACAAACATTTGTGAAAGAATGGGTCGCTTTCAGGAGCTCAGTGAATTCAAGCGTGGTACCGTGATAGGTTGCCACCTGTCCAATAAGTCCATTCATGAAATTTCCTCACTACTAAATATTCCACGGTCAACTGTTAGTGGTATTATAACAAAGTGGAAGCAACTGGGAACAACAGCAACTCAGCCACGAAGTGGAAGGCCACGTAAAATCACAGAGCGGGTCTCCGCCAAAGTTGCCAACTTTCTGCAGAGTCAATAGCCACAGACCTCCAAATTTCGTGTGGCCTTCAGATTAGCTCAAGAACAGTGCGTAGAGAGCTTCATGGAATGGGTTTCCATGGCTGAGCAGCTGCATCCAAGCCTTACATCACCAAGTGCAATGCAAAGCATCAGATGCAGTGGTGTAAAGCACACCGCCACTGGACTCTAGAGCAGTGGAGACGTGTTCTCTGGAGTGACGAATCACGCTTCTCTGTCTGGCAAGCCGACGGACGAGTCTGGGTTTGGCGGCTGCCAGGAGAAGGGTACTTGCCTGACTGTATTGTGCCAAGTGTAAAGTTTGGTGGAGGGGGGATTATGGTGTGGGGTTGATTTTCAGGGGTTGGGCTTGGCCCCTTAGCTCCAGTGAAAGGAACTCTTAATGCTTCAGCCTACCAAGACATTTTGGACAATTTCATGTTCCCAACTTTGTGGGAACAGTTTGGGGATGGCCCCTTCCTGTTCCAACATGACTGCGCACCAGTGCACAAAGCAAGGTCCATAAAGACATGGATGAGCGAGTTTGGTGTGGAGGAACTTGACTGGCCTGCACATTGAGTCCTGACCTCAACCTGATGGAACACCTTTGGGATGAATTAGAGCAGAGACTGCGAGCCAGGCCTTCTCGTCCAACATCAGTGCCTGACCTCACAAATGCGCTTCTAGAAGAATGGTCAAAAATTCCCATAAACACACTCCTAAACCTTGTGGAAAGCCTTCCCAGAAGAGTTGAAGCTGTTATAGCTGCAAAGTGTGGGACAACTCCATATTAAACCCTACGGATTAAGAATGGGATGTCATTAAAGTTCATGTGCATGTAAAGGCAGACGTCCCATAACTTTTGGCAATATAGTGTAGGTAGTCTCCAGTAGTTCTGTGTTGGTTTTATGTAGCACCTTGGTCCTGGAGGAATGTTGTTTCGTTCACTGTGTACTAACTAGCTGAATATGGTTGAAATGACAATAAAGCCGCTTGACTTGACATGACTTAAATTGTCCATGGTGTATGATGGGTTGTCATCCGGTCCAGAGTGTCCCCTGCCTTGTAACCTGAGTCCACTGGGACAGGCTCCAGGCTCCCCTGTGTAGGATAAGTGGTGGATGTGCTGGATTTTTTTTCCTTTTTACATCTTAAAAGGTTTGAGAACCCTTGTACTATACTGTTCAATCTGCATCTACATTACATTTAACTTTGCAGCATGCATTACCAATCACACTATTTTTGCACAAAGACTTTCAGGAAAAAGAAGGAATATTTTTAGCAGAATATCTTGTGGAGATGTAGTGTTGTAGTAAACTTTGGGGACAGGGATGCATTTGATGTGTGTGTCCACTAGGCAGCTGTCTGCTTCTTTGTTCGTCTGAAAGTCTGATTTTAACCCCCACAGTCTCTTCTCCTGTGTATGATTCACCCTACACACACACACACACACCACACTCGGCAATGTCGCTCCCTCGCGGGACGTGAGCAATGGGAAGTACACACACACTTGGTCTGTATCAGTGAAGGTTTGAACGCATCTCTGTCTGTGTGCAGCTTTATTCCGCTGAAGGAAACGAGGCTTCATTGGGAATATTTTCCCGGCAGGCTGGAAAGCTGACGCTGAGCCGCTCACCAGCTGCTCTCTCCCAGTAAGTAGCCGTGTGTTTGGATGTTAGCTTGCTAACCTTTTTATTTACAGGGTTTCTCAGCATGCTGCCATTATTATAGCTGAATATTTCATTCCCGAGCTTCGTCTGCCAAACCGAACAGCCTTATATATTTATTTTTTCTGTTTTTACTAATTTCTTAATTATCACACGACTGTTTTCCAGCAGAAGTCGTGCATGTGTTGAGCTTTTAGTAATGGTGCGGCCTCCCTTCACAGCTCTCCGCTGCTTTATGTGTTAAACAGCAGCTACAGTTTAGCCCGGAATGTCCTCTTAGCTTCTGTTCCATTTTATAAACAAACCTTATACGCTAATGGCTGCTAATGTCACTTTACAAGGTATTACCTTAAACCAATCTCTTGACTTTTTCCACAGTCCCTGGGCTGAATCCTAAATGCACTCCCATTAGATATAAAGCGCCCCACATAGACTAGAGAAGCCATTATTTCATACTCATATGTAGTGCACTCATATAAGGAGTCAGGAGGGGTTTGGAGTTGAGCCCTTGTCCCGGTCTGGCGCTAATGCTAGCTAGTGAAGTATCCCAGTGTATTACAGTGTACACTGTAGGCTGTTATATTTACAACACTGGAAAAGGGACAAAGCTGTGCAGTGGGTTATTTAATTCACAGATTTAAATTTAAGATAAAAGTTGAAAAGTACTTTTCATTCATTCTTGGATTTTATGTTGCCTTTCTTCAGAGGTCTAGTTTGTCCTTTGTTGGGAGTTTTTCAGTTCTGTTGTTGTTGTTGTTGTTGTTGTTGTTGAACTTATCTATTGATAATAGTGCTGCTGTCTGTGAGAGTTATATGCTCTATTATATGATCTATAGTACACTCCCCATTCCCTTATGTCCTGTTTCCCCTTCATGAATTCTGTATACTGAAAATCCCCCACTTATTTAAAAAAAAAAAAAAAAAAAGTCCAAAAGTCTACTATTAACACAGCCTGTATAAAACAATAGTGTCATGAATTCTATGGTACTTCTACTAAACTTGGTGGTCAAAAATATATAAACATCCATTAGATTCGATTAGATTGGATCATTTGGCTTTGTGTTTTTTGGGGGCTTTGTGTTTTAGTTTGGAGTGCATTACAAATTTATGAGGTCTTTTAAAGTCTTTTTAGACAGACATCTGGTGCCTCTCCCATTCCTCATTAAAGGCTATGGGTTTGTATATGGCCAGTGCCCCTCTTTTTGTGCTGCTGAAAGACTCCAGAAAAGCTAATAGATCCATCTGCATACCATCCAGAACAAAAATCAGTAGCGGACATAGAGGATGCCTTTTCCGATTACGCCTGCGACAGGAACAGGATGTTGGTGGAACCCTTTTGATAACCTCCCTATTCACTAAAGATCAGTTTGCTTCTTTGTGTTCTCCCAATATAGACCTAATTGTAGTTCCTGGAAAGGAATACGTGCTCAACTCTGCCATGCACATGACGCTGAGGCAAGCGGGTCACCATTGTCCCTGTTTCTCTTTTTCTCTTTTTTTGTTTTAAATGACTAACCACCAGGAACATTGTTACTCCCCCAACAAGTGTTTCCCCCATGCTTATTTCTGCATTTTGCACGATGGCATTGAAATTTCCCTCGTCATCTTTTCTGCTGCTTTCCTGTTTTTGTTTTCCTGTTTGTCACTTCCATTTGCCTATGCTCTCCTCATTCTTTTCAGATTTCAAGTTCTTATGACCACATTTTATTCCTCTTTTTCATCATGGTTCATCCTCTTTTCCTCCTATAAAATACTGGAGTGATATTTGTATAATCTTACAATCTGAATATTGTCTCTCTAATATTCTCAGACACTGGCTTTAAAACTAATTCCCCATAGGTATTTACTTCACTCCTAGGCCATTTTTCCTTCCTGGGAGTTTACATTTTCAGTTATTTGTGTCTACTTGGAAGGACTCCAGTATAGGGGAGGAGAAGCATGGTTATTTACACCTCTTTTAGGTTTCTCTTTTGGCACCAAGACACAAATTAGAGTGTCTCTTTTCATACTACTGAACCAGGGCATTACCAAGATGTGCTTTATGCCACTTACTAGAGAAAAAGGGTCCGTTATTGCCATCAGTGCAAGAGAAATGCGTGCAAAGTCCCGCTTTACTGCTCAAATTAAAAAGATCAGCGGACAAACGAGGACAAAGATGGAAATTAAACTAAATACTGTGGTCTTCACACAGGAACTTACTTCAAAAATGTACTTACTGCGAGCACTTCCTTAAATAATAATCAGAGGCACAGAGGGACTTCCAGTATGTTACTGTCTCCTCTTTCTCTTTTCTTTTTCTAGTAATACATCAGACAGCCAGTCAGTTTCACTACAACTTACAAACTTTTTGCACATTTCCCTGATCCCGGATCAAAAATAACAGCAGTGTTATGCAGGGTTATGTTTGTTCCTGAAATCTTTTAGCAGTCCGCCAGTCTTTCAGCCTTGACTGTACTATGTCATTATATTCTGTCTTAGCTCTGTTTTGCAGTCAGTTAGCTCTTGCCCGGATGCCAAGTGAATACAGTGGAGCAGCATGGTCTGTGTGAAGAGTGTAAGAAAAAGTGTGGAGAATCTGACGGCTGCTTTCCAAGATCCTTCCCAGTCTGCCTGTTTAGTTCATGAGTTTAGCAACAGGCACATTTCTCTTTCTGACTGCTCTTTTTACAGTGGCCTGTAAGTACAAACCAAATGAACAACCCGCTCACACAACAGCAAATCAGAAAATGCCACAACAAAACCAAAAACATAATGCAGAAAGGCACCAACATTTACTCAACATGGAAAGCCGTATTGAACATCACATGCTCGTTGCTGATTCACAAGACGTATAAATATCACGAGGAAAATGAATTGGACTTTTTCCAGTCTGTTATCTAGTTAGTGTAGTGAAAACGATGTAATGCTAAGTTACTTATTGTGGTGTGGAATAATTCTTCTTCTGAATAACTCAGCTTCCTTTAGGTAACTTCCTTTTTTCAGCATTCACAAAGTCATATTAATGTCGTGAAAAGCTGACAGCACATCTAAAATAACATCATATAAATGCTGATGATAAAAATAAGAATGAATAAAGATTGCTGAAACTGAATGCAGTCTCTTAGACTGACATACACTGTAGTCAATCATCAACGATCCTGATCATGTGATGGTCAAGGACCTAAGCAAGGACCTACCTCTTCCTTCTTGAGTTAATGTTGATGTATTTTTGTGCTGGGTTTTTTTGCACATTTGTTGGGGTGTTTTTTTTTGTTTTGCTGTTGCATTTTTGGCTTGTTAATGTGTTTTGCACTTACAGGCCATTCTGTCGTTTGCCTGTATTTTTACTGAATTTTTATCTGCAGGTTTGATCAGTTTGCTGTATACATATCATATTACTTCCACTTGTCCTACTTTTGTAGTCTTGGCAATCAGAAAGTCATCGTGTGAGGCATCAGAGAAGTCTAGCAGAGTACTCAATTTTAAATAAATAAGTATTTGATTTGTGCAGTGTATTATGACAGGTTCCTGTTTCTGTTTTTCTCCTTGTTTCTTGCTCTTGCTGCTCTGTTCCTTCTGATCGTTTCCTTTTCTCATAATTTCTGCTTTCATTGTGGAATTAATAGCCCAACAGGCTCACTTGCCTCTGGTCCCTTATAATTCTCGCTTCCTCAAAGTAGCTTGGTTTCTGACACCAAAAAATTTTAGGGCCAAGGAATGAGTAACAGAGTAGTACCACATTTAAAAGGTTTTGATCAAGACTAAATTATTTTTGCTTTTCATATTTCATATGCTTTCCTATTCATGTCCACTTGTGCAAGTTGAGCTTTTTTAATTTAATTTAATTTAAAGTTGTAATGTGATGCTATGTAATCAATCTGCTTATGCTGACGTTATGTAAATGGCACCCTTCTCTGATAAAGCACATCTTAATAGTGCCCTGATGTGTGTGTGTGAAAACTGACATTATCCGCTCTGTTTTGCCTTTGACAGCTGTTGAAACATGCTGATCTACAGCCTGTTTGTAGATGCAAGGGCAGGAGGCAGGAGTGCCGTTCCCAGTTGGGAAGTTGCACGCGACTCAGAGCTGGCACCGCTATAAAAATTGTAGAATGGCTTTAGTATAAACATAAAAGTTAAAAGAAATTGATATGTTGGGCCAAGACTGTTCTCTAATGTGGTGTGTTATTGTTCCTCTGAGGTTTGTGCTGTAATTGTGAAATATGATTCGGCTAAAGCTGAGGACATCCTAATTCACTCCTCATGGCCTCGTGATTTTTGGGGCATCTAAGTAGTTTTTAGAGGATTCATTTAGAGATTCATTTGCTATCCAGTTACACCAAATACATGCAGTGCACTTTCATTTGTATCCCAGCACAATTTTAATAAGAAATGTAATATTTATATTATTTCAGGACATATCAAGACATGCTGATTGTGTAACCCCAAGTTCCATAACCCTTTAGAATGAAGATGAAAGTTAGAACTGAGATAAAATCCCATGCATCTGTGAAATCGATGGTTAATGGTGATGCTGGCAAAGTTTCTGACAAAGTCTGCATGGTATTAAATACTCCAACATCTGGCGAAGTCTCTTGGCCCACTGCTGGCCTACAGACAGGATGTGATGGTTTTTTTCTTCTTCTCCTATAACTCACATCACACACTGAATCTGGGCTTTTTCTAAAGTAAGCAAGAGGTCAACCTGAGTGTTGGATGAATTGGCTGAATTTTACATTTACTCTCACGATGATTGAGGCATGAGGATAATTTTTTTTTTTTTATTGCTTCTAGTCTTTCCAAGTGTTCTGCACCAGGTTCCAAGCAGTTTAATATGAGTCCATCAAAAGCCCCAGAGTGCTTGGGCTGTTTGCACTAGTGTTTAAACACTCAGTAACTTTATTGCCCGTTGTACTTAAAATTATGCTCTGATGCGCTATAGCCCTGCATTATTTTCTCTTTGCGATTGCTTTTGCAATTATTCATTTAGTAAATACTTTTATCCAAAACAAAACCAGGAAGTGACTCATAATAAAAACCTTACTTAACTGCTTGGCTCTGTGCTTGGAAGAACCTTATCACTGAGCTGAGGTTTTAAATTTGTGGTCTGTGATGACTGTCAAGCTGAAATACACGAATTACTACTTGATACTACTCCCTAAGTTACTTATATAGCCAAACATTTTGATAAATTAAATTAGGCAAAGGAGCAGGTTACAAGCAATCAAAGAATGGAGATTAAGAGTTGTCAGCAAATCAATATTAAATTGCCACTTGATATTAAACTGTTATCTGATCAGCAATAGTGAGACTAGCAGTCTGTAAACTGAAGTTCCAGGTATGTGTCACAAAATCTTATAGTGAATGAGCTTCAGTGGAGCGAAGTACTGAAATGTTATCATCACATCAGTGCTAGTAAAAATCAGCATACATAGGTTTACACATTAGACTTCTGGGTATTGATGGAGGATCTGGTAGTTTTTTGTTTTGAGTAAACATAACTAAGAATGCTTAGAACTGCTTAGAATGGCAAGAACTGGCCATTGGATTAACATTGCCATTGACTAACCACAGATTTTCCCATGGGTCTTCAGCAAATATGGAAGAATATCTTGTTTATATATATATATAGAGAGAGAGATTTTTATTTTTACCCTATGCTCTCCCAATTTGGTCATTTGTCAATTCCCACCTGACTCTCCCCAATCATACCACAGCTACCACAGGGGGAGGGTGAAGACTAGCCTGTGCTTCCTCCAAGACACGTGACGCCAACCACACAGGATAGCTGAGCACACTTGGAGGAAATCCCTGACTGCCTTCTTCCACATACATGAATTCACAGACACACGCGATTGGTTAGTGTCGCTTGCATTGACGGGGGAGAGAGTAATGACATCCCTTCCATCCAGACAGCATGGCCAATTTTGCCTTCTTGGCCTCCCTGCCACGTGATCTCCTGATGACAGGGTGAATGCTTTTCTGTTGCGCCAGACAGAAGCCCTGGGATGATTTTTTCAAATTCATTGACTATATGTTGTTCTTGTCATATCACGGTGTTCAAAACTTTCAGTGTCTGTGCTGGAAACTGCATGTTACTTAATCACTTTGTTTTATTCCATCTTAAAGATGTTGTAAAAGTTTTCAAACCTTTTAAACACAAGCTCAAAGGGGAAATAATGAGAGGTACTGGAATCCCCACCTTCAGAAATCAAATCAAGTCACCAAATGATGAAATCTGTAAGTGACAAGCTTTTCCAGAAACAAGTCATTGCAAGTAGTGCTTGACTGTTGTACTGTAGTTTAGTTCAGTGCAGCACATGATGCTTTTCTTCCAGTATTCTCAGAGTCACGACAACTGATAATTCTGTATTCTGATGTCATTGTTCTGGTCCACTAATTTGATTGGACAAGCAGCATTCCAAGAGTGCTGATATTTAGTGTGACATTTCACTGTTCATATCACATTGCTTGTCTGTGTTCGCTGTTCGCTACGTAAAATTCCAATTCTAGCAGTAGTTCATTACATTGAAACTGTTACTACACTTATTAAGGGCTGTCTTAAAGATCTAAGTCTGGCTTCTTTGGGAAATATTTTTGTTGATGGGGCAAAAATAAACAAAATATTTGGCCATATTATGTTGGAAATGTCAGTTACTCTATATTAATTTCTTGTTTATAGAATTGTTGTATAAAAGCAATATCGCACGAGCAAGATTGCCATTGCACTGAATATAAGCACAGCTGTGATTACCTGCAGCCAAATCACATCCATGCTGATATTCAGTGCAAAAGCACTCTTGCTTAATTGCTTAATTAAGCTCTTATGAACAAAGGGCAGCCTGCTGGTGCCATGGGTAGCGTTGCCCTCTCACGGTTCCAGGATCCCTGGTTCAATCCTGAATTCGGGTTACTGTCAGTGCAGAGTTCTCCTGGTGTCTGCTTGGGTTCTCCAGTTTCGATCCACCTCCCAAATACATGCTAGTAGGTGGATTGGCTAAGGTAAATTGACCATAGATGTGATTGAGTGTGTGATTGTGTGTGTGCGTGGTGCCCTGCGATGGACCGGCGTCCTGCCTAGGGTGTATTCTCGCCCCGTGCCCAGTGCTCCCAGCATGGGCTCACACTCCAGGATAAAGTGATTACTGAGTGTGTGTTATTTGTGTACTACTTTTTTGCCTCCCCACCAAATGGGAGGCTTGCTGGCAAATTATGTGACATTTCAAGACAGCTGTGGGCGCTCAGCTTAGCCAGTACATTCGAATCCTGTCCTGGGCCCTTGCAAGTCAAGAACTAACTAAACTATGACTGGCAGACTTTTAGAAATGAGAACATAATCTTGCTGAGAAGGATGGAGATCATTTCTGTCTTGACAGACTACCCTAAAAAGTGTCCAACCCCACACTGATTTCAGGACAACACTTTGCCAACAACTTGGTGAAGGATTTTAGGCTCCCCTGCCGGGTAGCAAAGGTGTAAAACGGGGAAACATTGTATTTATGTCGTATGCAAAAGCAAAAGGATTGTAACTACAATGGAGGCACTTGTAATTCATTCTGTCTGTGAGTTTTATGTATCCTGTAGGTTCCTTTTGTTTAGTCAGCAAAGCTTAAATGGAAAGAGAGACCGCAACATGGAGAAGTTGAACCTTTACTCAAAAGTGAACAAGAGCTCCTCCTTCCTGTTACTGTAATAAGTTAAGACAAAATGTTCTGGATTCTATTGCTAAAAATAGCAGCGTATAACATTCAGATTAATATACGCTGTAAAATGCTTAGCACTGGCACAGTGCAGCTCTTGGTACTAGTGTTTTTTTTTTTTTCTTTTTCTTTTTTATGCTTTTTATCAGCCTGCTGACAGTGTCAAACAGTAACTAACCATCTCAAGTCAAATGAGTTTGTCATTCCTCGATATAACTCATGCAATGGAACAAAATGTTTGTTTCTGCAGGACCACGGTGCAGCACGGTACACAGGACTACATAAAGTGCAAATACACAACACTGTGACACAAGTAAATAAATACATAGGACAATAAATAGCATTATATCCTATAGGAAAAGGAATTAACTAGACAGGACAATAGAACAGTACTAGATGGAACAAACAAGAATACAAGAATATTATTGGTGACTTAATCCTCTAAAGGGTTTACAAACCTTTTTCAAATATAAAATTACCTTAAATCAAACTTGAGTTTTGGTAGCCTTTCTTGCTAAAGGCATCTTTGTGTGTTGTGAAGGTATCATACTCCCTGACCAGAATGATTAATTAGATGCAGTTCAGAGGCCATTAGTTCAGAAGGGATCTCAGACAATATCGTTTGATTCCAAAATAACACTCAAGCCACAGGCATGGCCAGGCAACTGCAGCTTGCCTCACAGCTTGCCTCACAACCTCAAAACACAGACTACATATTCTCATTTTGCATCCTGTTTACATCACAAACATGAGGTTGGCAAGGCACACTGGGACCTGGCAGTGCCATGTGGGCCTGGCTTCATCTCAGCCTGGCTTATTGTTTCCCCAGAGCCGGGATTTCTCTACCCAGTACTGGGGGAGGGTGGAGAGGGAGACTGATATGGCCGAGGGGAGCAGGACAACATTACAAGGAAGTTGCAATGGACTTCTACAGGCTCTCATGCCGTGCATTTTTTAAAATATTTTTATTCTACTGGACATGAATAGGACTTAACAGATGGATTCTGTTTCAGCAAATTATTAAATAAATGAAGGTAAAACTAAATGCGCTGTTGTGTTGATAAGGATGTTGATTGACATTTCCTGCTTTCAGAGATTAACTCTTAAAATTCATCTGTTCGTCAGTTGTGGACTCAGTATGTGCTCAATAATTACTGCAAATCAGGCAACACACAGTATGTACAACATGCTATTTTATAACAGATTGAGTCGTGTAGAATAATAAACATGAATGTTAATTAGATTTGCATACTGTGACCCTGTTGTGCTGAAATGCCCCTCAGATAAAATGCATAAAATGTAGCTTTATATTAACTTGCTTTCAGAATTGAAAGATTTGTACAAATCCAAACTCTGGACAGTACTATGTTTACTAGCTTTACTTGATGGAAATCTGTTGCACAGAAATGACTCTTAGACAAATGGTACCATGCAATCTTTTCACATAGTGGTTTCCTTACCCAGAGTGCTTGTCATTGCAGCTGTTGCACTTTTGGTCTGTGCCACTAAGATGTAGCCTTATGTGGAGGTTTAATGCCACACACTGGTTAGGCTTATTACTAATCTGGGCCAGCATAATGTCATTTGAGGTAACCTCAGCTAAACTCTCTCACTTTTGTGTGACCTATATCTTGCCATTCTTTTTTTTTTTTAAATATTTAGTTAGTAAAAGTATTGATGTGTGTATCCTCACTAAAACTGAAGCACATTTGTAATGTTAGTCTGTTCCATTTAATTCACATCTTTTCCCCAAATAATTTACTTGCTTCAGCAATGCCATTTTGATGTTGCTTAAAATATTCTCCAAGTGTACATTTGCTACAAATTTAGCTGTTGTACAGTGGTGGCTCATCTGTAGTGCCAGGTGAGGCAGAGCCCCCACCATTTATATCAGCTGTTCAACAAATGTTAATCTTCATAAAGTCCTCATGTACAACTCTATACATTTTTAAATTCTGTCAAAATGCTAATTACCTCTTTTGGGTGACCATCTGCTATTTGACAGTTCCTTTGATCGCTTGACTTACTAGATATTGTGCAATTGTCACTTAATTTTGTGGTCAAAAATGGGAGCTACAGTAAGTGCTAAAAGAGGTCCATTGAGGCAGGAGTCACGCTGCCCCTTGCTCGAGGGAGGAGCAGTGGACATGACTGCTAATGACAGGGTTGCCAGGGTCACTTTTTTTTTTAATGCCAAATTGGGCTAGTTTAAAATACAAAATCTTAAAGCAAGATACAAGTTTTATAGCAAGTAATCAATTAAATCTAATACATTTTCACAAACAAAGGCAAAATCTAAGTGCAGACAGTGTGTCTATGATGCACAGGACCATTTCTATTGTAAGATATATCTCCAATGTTTAGGAGAGGGAAAGGGGGAGTGGATACATCTGTCCATAAATCAGAAATGTGTGACCTTGTTTCCCACATAACGGCTGATTTAAAAAGAAAAAAAAAAAAAGAAAAGAAAAAAGAAGAAGAACAATGTGTCTCTCTTTTCCAGTGCCTGAATTTTTTTGGTCTAGTGTCAGGACTTTTGTGTGGTTTTGAGATGTAGTTGGGCTGGAAATTTTAATGAAACCTGACAACCCTACAACCCTGCCTGACAAACGCTATTTTTTTCTACAGTTTTATGAACGAATCTCAATTACGATTTCAGGGTTTTTTTTTTTGTTCTTACATTATTATTTTAAATAATAAGTAAATTGTGTAATTTTTCAAAGTTTTTTTATTTGTTAGAATGGACTTTGGAAAATGTAGATGTGAAAAAAAGTAACAGCACCATCTACTGAAAATAGTGCCAACAATGTTTTTTAATAACAAATATTTAAAGAAAGGATATTAAAAAAAACCTTGTTTGCACTGTTTGCTGTAGATGGCACTGTTACTATTTCGCACAACTTAGAGAACACTTCTTTCATGACAGAGTAAATGGGGACCATGAAATGCCACTGCAACTGAGAATTCAACTTCTCAAGGGGTATTCTTCTCAAATCTGAAGAAGTCTGAAGAAGGTAACTCCCATTAGCGAGGTGACATCAAATCAACATGGTTGTGCACAGCATCAGAAATAAACAAAGTAAAACTTCTTACCTTTAAATGAGTTATACTGTATATACAAGTATTAGCTTTAGATTAATCAACATACAGACATATTTGTTTTGTTAAATTGAAAACACTGACTATACAGTTTGCTGTTTGAGAAAGAAGATTATACATCACTCATCCAAGTTAGCCGCCTAGCTTGTTCCTAACAAAATACCGACGAATGGTGCTATCACATATATAAACATGTACAATCTCAATTAGAACATTTTGAAAATCGCGTTAAAACTTTAATTCAAATTAACTGAATTAAACGTGAAGGTTTCCCGGCACTAACTGAAGATGGATATTAGTAATATTAAATAATTTGTAATTTGCAGCCTAATGTGTACAGCAAGCAATTTGGCTACTGCACTGCAGCTTGAGGAAGCCATGTTCTGACTTGGACTCTTTAACATCTGATTAAAAATTTCCGTTTAGTAAGTGAATTTAAGGAACAACTTGATTTGGCCAAGCAAGTTGCTTTATAACTCTCCCAAGGATGAGTCGCTAAAGAGATGCTCCCCAGGGAACATTAATCTGCACATTTTTCAGTTTTCATGCTGTTTTATCAGCTTGTGGAGAGAGTGACTCATTAGAGGCTTTGTTTTTTTTACTGTCTTTCCATCTGCTTCGCTCTCTGGAGAGGAGAGCTTCTGTTCAGTAACAGTTTGTCGATTAGTCTGTAGTCAGGAACCTTAAAATTAACTTTCTTGAACAAACCGATGAGACACTAAGATGCAAAACATTTCCAAATCCACTAGATTGGAGTTTAATTTTCGTATGTCTTCTGCGGACTGCTCTCTTAATCATTTTATTTTCCATTCTGCATTCATAGGTCCTGATGAAGATTCAGCTCTACTGGAAACTTTTGGAGTCTTAGGCCACAGTATGGTGAATGCCATTCTTTCTCCTTGAAGTGACTCCATTACTGCTATATTGGATGCAGTTGAAAAAGCAGAAAAGGAAAAAATATGCTTTCTCTTGCCCCAGTGGATTAACTTAATTGTGAAGAGATGAAAGAGTGAATAGGTTTGAAAAGCTGTCTTGCTCTGAGACAATACAAGTGGATAAAAGAAAGCAAAAAAGTTGGAGTTTGTGCCATCATTTCCTGGGTGGCCTAGTTGGTCAAGATGACCAGTCTGTTTCGGCGGAGCAGCAATGGTGGCTCTCGTGGAGGAGGAGGGGCAGGAGGAGGAGGAGGAGCAGGTGGAGGAGGTGGAGGAGGTGGAGGTTCGGCCACGGGAGAACTGAACAACAGCAGGCCTAACCGACAGGTGCGGCGGCTGGAGTTCAACCAGGCCATGGAAGACTTTAAGACCATGTTTCCCAGCATGGACTATGACGTGATCGAGTGTGTGCTGCGCTCCAACAACGGGGCTGTAGATGCCACCATTGACCAGCTTCTGCAGATGAGCATTGATGACAACGGCTCAGATGACAGCTCAGACTCTGATGACAGCATCCCACCTGAGGTAGCAAGACACACTCTACACACTGTCAGACATAACCCTCTCATTGTTGCCTTCGAGCAGGGCCCTTGGATATAAATTGTTTATTGAATCATTTGTAATTTGCAGCCTAATGTGTACAGCAAGCCATTTGGCTACTGCACTGCAGATAGAGGAAGCCATGTTCTGACTGAATTTAAGGAACAACTTGATTTGGCCAGGCAAGTTGCTTTATAACTCTCTTAAGGATGAGATGCTAAAGAGATGAGCAAGGCCCTTAACCCTCTCTTCTCCAGGGGCGCTGTATTATGGCTGACCCTGCGCTCTGACCCCAGCTTCCTACCAAGGAGGGATATGCAAACAAAAGAATTTCACTGTAATGTATTTGTGACAAATAAAGGCTGTTTCTATAAGCCTTTTTTTTTTTGTAAGTTGCACTTGATCATTAATAGGTCATATGGCCATAACATGTATGAGGGTGAATCAAATGAAAACTGGGACACTTGCACTGAAGGAAATCGAGATTAAGTAGAAAAATGATACACTTTTTGACACATATTTGCAATAAATAATGCAAAATTAATGGAGTTTTATAATGACTCATCGTTGTCTGTAAACTATACCTATTCTAGGAACTCAGTAACTTATGTAAAACCCCTGGAAGCATCACAGCATCTCGTTTTAAATGTCATTTATATTTTACTCTTTGTGTTTTAAACTTGGACAATATTTTGCATCTTGATTTGGTTTAGATGGGATAGGATAGAAAAGAGTGTCATTATACTGAATAAAAAGCAAAAACCTCTTTTCCTACAGGATGTAATGGAATTTTTACCAACATGTCAATTCAAACAGGATATATATGACCTATGTTTATTTCTACTGGTCATTGTATAGAAGGTAAAATACTGCGTAATCTTTCCAGCTGTGTGCACGGAATTAGACAGGACAGACGTACTTCAGTAATAATTGAAGTAATTGAAGAATAACTGAAGATACCCCACATCCCCATTTAAAACTAATCCATTCCGAATAGGAGTCTAACTGCTCTTCGTATATTAAAACTACATAATGAAAAGAACCTGATCTCATGAAAAATTTATACAAATCCAAACAAGGGTAGTGGCGTTGAATTTCATTTAACTTGCATAGAAACATAAACACACCCCTATTCTTAGCTGTTGTAACTTTTGCATACAAATTGAGTTGTGCTAAATAGTGAAGAATTAGCATTTGTGAGGCCATGTTGGAAAAATGTCTTCATTTCTAATTCCATAAAAAATTATTTACCTTTTATTTTTAAATACCTGATTACATTTAAGTTTGGACACTTTTTAACTTTCAGTTGACACTAGGACACATGCAAATTTTTGGCTATACAGGTTACATTCATGCCTTTTTTCCACCACCTTCTACTGAACTTGATATTATCACAAGCCTGTAAAACTGTCAGAGGTTGAAACTATATTTAGGCAGAAACAACATGAAATGGAAGAAATAAAGCTAGACAGTAACTCATTGTGGAGATTTTTTAAATTTAGCTGGGAACGTACAGCACTTTCAGACTTTGTTGGTGCAGAGAGAGATGTTTTCCACTTTAACCCATGCTGTAGCCTGTCTCTGGCTCTGCCTCCTTCACACTTACATTTTTCATCATTCATCTATTTTTCATAGCTTAGTGAAGGCAGCGGGCCCTGATTAAATCACGTGATTTGTCCCATTGAATGTGGTGTCATCCTCTGACAATTTAATATTATTAAAATAAGAGCATATTACTCTGGTACATACATTTGAGTCTTGATGTAGTTATAGGGTTTTTATAAGTCCATCTGAAGGCCATCTTTGATGATACTATATTATATAATACTTTGATGATACTATATTATATATTATATAATATATATTACTATATTATGGTATTATAGTTTTGTTTTATCTGGTATTTTTAAGTTTTGAAATCTAATGGCATATCCTTTTTATGTCTCTGTGTCAGATTCTGGAGAGGACCCTCGAACCAGACAGCTCAGACGAAGAGCCACCTCCAGTCTACTCTCCACCCACATATGACATGCACATATATGACAGGCAATATCCCAATGCCCCGCCCACTCCTCCCCCTAGGTAAAAAAAGAGGCATAAAGATTATGCAAATGTTATCGTAACATAAAACATGAGAAATATTGTAAGCACTTATAAGTTGTAATTCTTTAGATTCGAGAATAAAATGGTAAAATTGCTTCACTTCTTTGGCTCTGTGTGTAATGGGGATAGATAGCACATTCCTGCTCTTTCCCTACTCATGCCCCCTGGTGTTCAGGACTCATACTGCTGGTTCTAGTCAGCACATAGTTGGCTTTTAATTTTGGGCGGTGTGAGAGGAATAATTACCGTTGTGCCTCAGGTATTCAGTGTCCTTCTAAATCAGTTTAGCTGTGGTACAGGTACCCATAAATTTAGATGAGGTCAGAGTAGCTCATTAGATGTGGGTCAGAGTAGCTCAACAAGCTAGTGCTGCGGCACTGTCGCTATAAGTGGCTTGTTATATGAGATATGAAATATACTGGAAGATGAATTAACTTTAATTAATAGCTTTGCTTTTTCTGTTGGCAGATGGTAAATTTATTTCTACCAGCATGATGATACAATTATTTGTATGGCATTTTAACTTTACTAATTTAATACATTTCTGTTCATACTGGGTTTTCGTATGTGAAAATGTTCTTATAATGGAACTTTAATGTCACCGTTATTACATTAATGCAGCATTTAAATAGGTTGGATTTTTTATTTTTTTTGTTATCACTGACAAAATCTAAAAATCTTTTGTCAACATTTTTGTCTGTAATTCTGTTGTGGCTAATACAAGTTGTTTAACCAAACAGCCAATGTTAATTCAATCACGTTTTCTTGTCTATCTTCATGATATTCTGATTTGTAATGTAATAATGCTGCAGTTACCATTGCTGTTGTTACTATGACTTTTCATGAGTTGGTGAAAAAGACCTAGAACATGAAGTTCTGTTTGGGTCTGTTCTTCTTTTTGAGTGTGCAGTGGAAAACCACTCAATCACTTCTGTTAATTAACATTTGTTAATTAGTGTATTCATTGAAAGAGGAAGCTCAAATTTAAATAAATAATGGCTTAAACATGTTAAGTAATTAAATTTTAAAGCCTGATGAAATGTTGCAGGTTTGAAGTGCAGCCCTCAGTGGGACAGCAGCACACGCGGAGTTACAGGAACTGGAACCCTCCGTTACTTGGCAACCTGCCTGATGACTTCCTTCGAATCTTGCCGCAGCAGTCAGACAGTATACAGGTGCAGAATTGCACATTTACCTCATAAATCAAGCATGATATTTTATTTTCCTAATGTTGATGGGCTCATTGTTTTGCATATAAATATATGTCCTTTAATTTTCTCTTAATCTATCCCATAGTGTATTGTATCTCTATTACATGTGTTTCTTTAGAGCTCTCAAAGCAGCATGCGTGAGCCATCGTCCTCCCTGGCATCACTGCCTCAGCGGGCTGCCTGTGTTGCCGGAGCATCTGGAGCCTCTGAGCAGGAACGCAAGCTCAAACAGTACCTGGAAGATGAGCGCATCGCTCTCTTCCTCCAGAACGAGGAGTTCATGAAGGAGCTGCAGCGCAATCGCGAGTTTCTCGTCGCACTGGAGCGAGGTACACAGTCTGTAATGTG
Organism: Pangasianodon hypophthalmus; assembly: GCF_027358585.1. Lineage (NCBI taxonomy): Eukaryota > Metazoa > Chordata > Actinopteri > Siluriformes > Pangasiidae > Pangasianodon > Pangasianodon hypophthalmus. Next base: position 13,077,405 of record NC_069723.1, on the reverse strand, counting down.
CTGTGAGGTGCACAGTATAGGACTGCTTTCGTAAGGACATCTTTCACTGATTTAAATAAGAGGAATGTGTGATGGTTAACACACATCAGTGATAGGGCAGGGTATTGCATTAAAATTGCACCCCATAGTCAGTTTACAAGGTTCACTACAGTTGAACTTTTGAAAGATCATACTGTGACATGGCCATCTGTCAGCCAACAGGAGATACTGGCACAGAACTTCATGCTTCATGCAAGTGTGGAGCAAGATGGGGAGATTTGTATAGTCCAATGGTCCAAATCTATAAGGACAGATCAGATAGCACAAAAAGAGTTAACTAGTGCACTGTGGGTGCTCTGTTCTGTTCTGTTTCTTTTTTTTTTTTTTTTTTTTTTTTGGTAATTTTTATTTGTACACTGTATCAATTTGAGACAATAGCAGGAATATAATGGTCTGAATTTGTATTTCTCCCCCAAAAAACATGCCATACCAAATCAACAACGCATTTCAGTGCATTTTAGGATTGTCCTTGTGAAAGCAGTCAAGAGGTCCTGTGATCCCATAGGTACATCATACACACTGCATGGATATAGTGATGACAACAAATACAATTAACTTTGGCTTTACAAGGTCACACACAATTGCTACTAAGATTTTATTCATATTTGAATTGAATTGAAATATAGTACTAACTATGGTAATTTACTACTTGAGAACTGAGAAATAAAAATTTAAAGCATCAGCATATCCCTATGCAGTCACCCATTGAATTGGATTATCTCAGCTCAGTCCAAGGAGTAACGTCATCTAGTATATAAATACACACATTATTTAATGGGTGTAGCAATTTTTTTGCCTGTCACATATCCAGCACTGCCACTGCTTTACCTGCTTCAACTCAGATAAGCCTGTTTTTGCTCAGATTACTGGTGCTTGAGATGTCAATTCCAATATTTCCATTTTTGATACAGTAACGACAAGAGTTAGGTTATTTTTATGTGTTGGCATAAGAGTTCTCACCGCTGATGTCCTGGAAATCAGATTAAAACAAGTTGTTGATATTTGTTTCTGTACATGATGCAGTAAATCCCATAAAGTAACAAAATATGTGTTACTTTAATAATCTAACATGTACAAAATTGGCACTTGTCCTCACTGAAGGAATATATTTTAAACTTTCTCTATAAAGCAGTGTTAAAATGTATTGTATCAGCATTATTATCATTGTACTATTCAGTTCAGTTTCAAAGTTATGCAGAACAGCACAGGCATGATGGCAACATGGATTAAAACAAGTTGTGTCCTATGTCCACATGCGACATGCATCTATGTTAATCATATGCGTTTACAGAATAAAACATGTTAGTGGATCTCGTTATGAATTTTTTTTAAGAGAGAGTTTTTGTCACTGATGTCACTAATAGAAAAATTTCATGACTTTTCAGAATGCAGAACACCAAAATGTCAATATTTTCCTTTTAATTTCTAACACAACCTCCATCTTGTCTGTTTTAGATCGCCTGAAATATGAATCAAAGAAATCTAGGTCAGCTGGTAACTCTACAGGTAAATGTCCTACACCTGTGATTGGAATTGTGTGCTTTTATAGATATTTGTATACTTTTGTGTCATAATATCATAGATATTTAAAACTGTAGGCATAGTGCATTTTCAGTGACATTGCATGTTCTCCACATGACAGGTGTCCACTACACTCCTGGATCATTCGAGGCTTGCACAGTAGTGTCAGATGATGCTCTGTTCAGAGACAAACTAAAGCATATGGGAAAATGTAAGACACTTTCTTCTGGCCAAAGAAATCACAATTCCAAAAATACAGTGTGATTCATGATCTAATGTAACCTAAACATTGCTTCCACAGCAACCAGGAAGAAACTGTTTGAGATTGCCAAAGGGTTTTCAGAAAAGACAAAACGAAGAAAGGCCAAAAGAAGGACCCTCCTGAGACATCATTCATATCCTTCAAAAGGCTGATTTCCAACTCTGAACATTTTTAAGATCACTATATATGGACTAATTAAAAAAAAAAAAAACCTCATTCATCTTTAGTAACTGCTTTATCTTGGTCAGGGTTGCGGTGGGTCCAGAGACTATTCCAGGAACACTGAATCAAACACTCAAACACTCAATCACACATTCATTCACACCTAGGGGCAGTTTAGAGTAGCCAGTCCACCTAACTGCATGTTTTTGGGGTGTGAGAGGAGACTGGAGAACCCTGAGGAAGAATGTATGAAACTCCACACAGACAGTATCCAGAATTCATGATCGAACCAGGAAGCTTTGAGCTGTGAGGTGGCAAGGCTATGTATATTAACAATAGTGTTTGCCTTAACAGTCTCTCAGACTGGGCACTGCCAACTCCACTGCCAATCTACTGGATGATGTGGAAGGAAACCCCTGCGGTAAGAATATTTCTCTCTCTCTCTCTCTCTCTGTGTGTGTATATATATATATATATAATGTCTGTGTGTATAGGGCGCAGGCCTGTTGAGCATATAAAGATACATGAAACATTATGCTGGTGGAGGGACAGAAGACACATTATTTGGTCACAAATTATCTGTCTGTCTGTCTGTCTGTCTTTAGAGGAGGAGAGTCAGCTCAGAAGATTGGCCATGCAGGAAGAGGAGCGGCCCCACCGGGAAGCACTTTCATGGTGAGAGGTCATGCCACTAATCAGCGAATGTAGTCATATTTCTTGGGGATTAAGTGGCAAATTTATATTTGAACAAATAAAGCTGAAGAAATAGTAAGTACTACGCAGAATGTCATATTTTATTTTTGTGTTTCAGGACAATTTCTCTTTCTTTGTCTCATACTGGTTCCATGTACACTGCCAGTTTTGAACACCTGGGGTTTCTTCTTTATTATAGCGTAATCAGTATTACTGCCACAGACCAAACAAAATAATGCCAAATAACAAGTAAATAAAGAAAGCTAAATGTTTGTAAGACTTATTATCTGCTCACTTTCAGTTCCTAATGAGACTTATTAAATTACTTATTAAAAGCTGGCAAACTTGCAGGGTAAAGCTGCTAAGTCTATAGATAATACATTCATAAACATGCTAGTATTAACTATATAACAAATATGTGGTGTGATGCAAGCGCATAAGTAGAGTGATAGACATTTTCTAATTAGATTAGATCTAGATTGTTCCAATAAAATGAAGTAATTTCTAACACTTCTCAGTTCTATAAACATTTAATAGTAAACCTTTCTTGATTAGCTTATTGATTCACCTATTCTTGGTTAGATTGTTAGAGTATTTAATTAAAAAAAACCTTGAATTCATTAGTAGCATTATGACATGGATGTTCCTATTTTTTAAAGATGTTTTGTCATTTGTGCTGCTCATTTCTGTGTTTTACTTCAGCCTGCTTTTAAACAAACTGCACACTATATTGGGCATGAAGTACTGATGTGGGAAAACTTTTGCTTGGCAAGACTGCCATCTCTCCAAGAGAGACATTCTTGATTCAGTCTGCTGAATATCTGGTAGACACAAACTAAAGTTGTTGTTGCCAAACTTCTAAGTGAAAACTCTTTCCAGTGTGTGTTTTCCATCGACCATTAGACATTTTTCCATCAGGCTAAAATGTTTTTTGCAGTTAACAAGTACAAAAGAAAAAAAGCAACAGAAAAAAAGAAGTTAAACCAGATTCACTAGAACCTGAAAAGGTTTTTTTTTTTTTTTTTTTTTTTTAAATGTTTCATGTTCTCCAGAGGTACATTAACAGATACTAAGACTGTGTTTCTTCTGTTCCTCTTTCAGTTGTAGTTTCAAAGATGAGGTTTACTAACAAGAATGATGTATAAACCTTTGACCTTAGAGCTGTGTTGTGCTTGGCCAGTACTGGGTTTGATTAGAGCTTGACTGTTTCCCGAGGTGGTTGGTGAATTTACATCTAGTACATTAAAAAAATTCAGGATTTGGATGACTTTTTGAGTAGCATTAATTTACACATTTATTCATTCAAGCAATTCAGGTTCAGGTGCTGGTCAGTTTGATTTAAGTCTAGAATTTTTAGTTATTTGCAGTTAATTTTGTTCTGCAAGAAAACCCACATAGCCTCATAGAGCTGGGGATTCAAATTAGCCATTGTTTGCAAGATTAGATTTGTTATTTGGTAAATAATAGTGGCATACTTAACATTTGGGTTAGTGAGAGTGAAATCTCATATTCTTGTTCAATCTGCAACTGAACCTTTTGGGAACATAACATAGTGTAATAGCTGTTAAATCTGTTATAACTAAGCTCATAATTTATAACTGTATTCACACTCACTTAGATATAGAAACGATCACTAGAAATAAGTTTGTGGACACCTGACCATCAGACACATATGTGCTTTTTGAACATCCCATTCCAGACTTAGTCCCCCTTTGCTGTTATAATAACCTCCACTCTTCTGGGAAGGCTTTCCACTGGAGCGTGGCTGTGGGGATTTGTACTCATTCAGCCACAAGAACATTAGTGAGGTCAGGCACTAATGTTGAGTGAGGAGGACTGAGGTGCAGTCTGTGTTCCAGTTCGTCCCAAAAGTATTCAGTAGGGTTGAGGTCAGGGCTCTGTGCAGGCAACTGAAGTTCTTCCACACCAACCTTGGCAAACCATGTCTTCATGGAGCTCACTTTGTGCACAGGGGTATTGTCATGCTGGAACAGGTTTGGGCCCCTTAGTTCCATTGTAGGGAACCTGTAATGCTACAGCATCCAAAGACATCCTATACAATTGTGTGCATCCAACTTTATGGCAACAGTTTGGAGAAGGCCCACATGTACACTCACTGAACAATTTATTAGGAACACTGTAGTAATACTGTGTACGGTCTTCTTTTGCTCTCAGCCTCAAATCTTCATGGCATGGATTCCACAAGATGTTGGAAACATTTATTTGAGATTAATTTCTTTGAGGTCCATGTTGACATGATGGCATCATGCAATTCCTGCAGGTTTTCAGGTGCACTTTCATGCTGCGAATCACCCGTTCTACCACATCCCAAAGGTCTTCTGTTGAATTCAGATCCAGTGACTGGGAAGGCCACTGAAGATCATGGAACTCATTGTCATGTTCATGAAACCGGTTTGAAATTGCTTTTGCTTTGTGGCTGGGTGCATTATCATGCTGGAAGTAGCCATTAGATGATGGGTAAATTGTGGCCATGAAGGGATGCACATGGTCAGCAGCAATACTCAAATAGGCTGTGGCATTCAAGTGATGATTGGTTGGTATTACTGGGCCCAAAGTGTGCCAAGAAAACATTCCCCACACCATTACACCACCTCCACTAGCCTGGACCGTTGACATAATGCAGGTTGGGTCCATTCATGCTGCTGGTGCCAAATTCTGACCCTACCATCTGTGTGCCTCAGCAGAATTTGAGCTTCATCAGATTAGGCTACGTTTTTCCAGCCTTCAGCTGTCCAGTTTTGGTGAGCCTTTGCCCACTGCAGTCTCAGCTTTCTGTTCTTGACTGACAGAAGTGGAACCTGACGTGGCCTTCTGCTATTGTAGCCCATCTGCCTCAAGGTTCGACGTGTTGTGCATTCTGAGATGCTTCTCTGCTCACCATAATTGTACAGACTGGTTATCTGAGTTACTGTTGCCTTTCTGTCAGTCTGGCCATTCTCCGTTGACCTCTCTCCTGATGCCACACGCTTGGCTGATTAGATAATTGCATGAATGAGTAGGTGTACACGCATTCCTACTAAAGTGCTCAGTGAGTTTAGGTGTGATGGTGAGGTGTCCACAATCTTTTGGCAATATGGTGTATAAAAGATGTACTCGCAGTTCTGCCTCATAATTTTCCACCAAAGTAGAGCGGAAAATATTGTGGATTGAAATTTTGCTTAACATGTGTTATTGATCACATTTCAGATCCCTCCTGCCACCTGATATATTTAAAGTATCCGTGGTGAAAGCAGAGTAAGCCGTGCCAGACTGCCTTGTGGCTCTGTGGTTCCATGATGATGGTGCGAGCCAGTCATCCCCAGCTCCGCCCACACAGTCTCCACTCACACAGGTTTCCCTAGTCACAGAAAGGGACTAGAATTCTAAAGCAGCATTGTAACAAGTCTATGATTATTGTTATCTGCAGTATATTAACTGTATAGTAACCCTTCGTTAATATATGATTTCATATGTAAAACTGAACAAATACAGTATTAAATTTCTGTCTTCCCTGTATAATGGTTAAAAAAATTTCAATTTGTGCTAGCTACTTTAGATGTATTCTTCCTTTGATTATTTATGGTTTAAGAAGAATTTGGCTTGTTACATATAATTTTTATATCTTTGCAAAATATTTATATTTCTTCAAACATACAGGTTGACTAACCTGATGGTTATATAACATTGGAAAGTTTTCTACGATGTCGAAGAATCCAATCCTTTAATTATACAAAAGGTCACCGCATTTGCTTCTGTAATCCATTTGTAGTAACACCAAAATGCCTTTTACAATCTGTACTCCATTCTGTCTGACTACAATATACCAAGGCAAAAAAGTTCAAACTAAATGTTTTATGATGATGATGATGATGATGATATGCCTCTGTCATGTGCCGAACGAATAGCCAATTCAGCCTGTGAAAGTGCCCTTTTATCCAGTAGGCATGAACTTGTCCAGATTCTCTACTTGTCCAGAGCCGAAGCATTCTCTTGCATAGCCAAATGATGTTACAGTGCTAAAATAATTCTTATTGTCAAAATGTAATGCTAGAGTTTTTCAGATGAATATGAGAAAGGGCAGCAATCTGTGAATGGACTTCTACTTGCACTGCAACTTGCATTTCATAATCCTGTTATGATTCTTTTGTAGTTTTCCTACAGGAAAGCTAACTTTAAAAAAAAAAAAAAAAAAAAGCCAGTATTAATATGATTTTAGCCAGTAATGCTTTTTCTAGCCTGTTGTGTTTAGGATCACCTGACTATATTGAGGAGTTAGGTGGACAGAACAGGTTGAAAGATACCATCATGTTAGTTTAACATGTTGTTGATATTTGACTAGATAATTTTAATTCTGTTTCAAGCGGTGTGATTTTATTGCAAGGGAAGATTATGAGAATGTGACCTTCTACAGTTAGTGTGTATTTTAGTCGATGTTTGCATAGCAGGTTCTCTGTGTTCTCTATTAAGTCATTGGGTTTCTGTGAGTAGAATCACAGGAATACAATAAATTGTATTTTTGTGCTATTATGCAATGGACTCTTAGTAAATATAACAAAGTATCTCTTGGGTTTTTAAGCAGAGAGCATTTTTCTAAACACTGTTTGGACCTTTATTCTATTATTACTGGTTCTAAATAGCAGGTTTTTCCAAGTCCAGCCATAGGAGGCATTGCACAGTCCAACGTTTACCATGTTCTTTACACTCTCAAGTTTCCTTTCATTGGATATGAGTTAATAAACTACTCATATGACTCCAAATCATATGAACAGAAATCCTATGTGATACTTAACATGTTGGAATATCCAATACCTCTTATGTAAAATAGAGGTGGGAGACTATGAAAAATTCCCTTTGACATTTTCTAACTTTCTTTGAGATATTTTCAAAAAGGAGAGTATTAAATTATATAAATTAATTATTTTGTTTGTTTGGTTAGGGACACATTACATTTCTTTAAAAAGTCATTTAAATGATTGCTCTTAGCCTTCATCACTTTATTACTATTAAAATTGTTTTCTCTGATTTTTTGTTTTTACCTCAGAAATTTGGCTTTTTAAAAGCAGGCCATCCTGTTTTAAAACTCTCGTAGCATTCTACTTGTGTGTTACTCTTCACTGTGTGACCATACATTCACATAAATTCAGTTCATCTCCCATATGATCTATTCACACTAACATATTTAATCTCTCAGGGAACTTGCTCTCACTTAACCATTTTGGTACAAGCACAGCTTGAATGGACATAAAAATCAATAGTAAAAACAGCAGTTTGAAAGCTTAATGTAGCATGGTCAGATATGCTTCATAACGCAATAAAAACTTCTAACCAAAAGATTTTTTTAAATATAATGTCAGTATTTAAGGATTTTTTTTTTTGTCCTCTAAGATGTTCTTTTCCTTTTCCTTTTGATATGTTCTTGAATTCAGGCCTAAATTCTCACCAAAGTTACCTTTGGTCTTCATAAAGGGTGAAGTTAGGTTGAATTTACTTTACAGGGTGGTGAAAGTTGTGCAGTAATGCATGGTGTAATGATCAATACAGTGTACTCTTCGAATGTTAGATTAGATGGAATATTTTCTTAATGTTAAATTGGGTTAGTAAATTGAATTTGTAACATAAAGTGGTTATTATTATTATTATTATTATTATTATTATTATGGGAGAGAATTACGTTTATTTCTAAGACTATGACTGTATTTGCCCCACTAATAAGTGTAATGGTTCTGTAACCCATCATAATCCCAACACTGTCTCTGGATCTAAAGTTTTCTTACAATCCTGTTACCTTTATTAGTTATTTAAAAGGAATAAAATTGTTATATGTTGTCCTGCGGTGTCATTATTTCAAAGGCATCCTATACAATTGTGTGTTTCCAACTTTGTGGCAGCAGTTTGGGGAAGGCCCACATGTGGGTATGATGGTCAGGTGTCCAGAAACTTCTGGCCATATAGTGTAGTGTACCTCACACATCATTTTTATACATCTTCATGCGTATTGTCTTTACACAGTCTGGCCAGTAGGAGGCAGTGCAATCACACAAACTCCATTCATTGCACAGCAGTAGGTATCCTGGGTTTGGTTACTTTAGTAGAAATTTCTCGGCAAGCCTCGAATACAAAACATTTTGGAAATGTTTACAGTATTATCTTTTTAAATAAAATGTATTAAATGACTAAATATCTCAGCTAATTAAATGTTTTTACAGGAACCTGACACATCCCCAAATCAATCTGACTTTATCAGACGCATAAACCAAATATATATAATATAACCAAATATTGGCAAATATACGCTTATATACTTTATAAAAGCAGATTAAAATACAGGTATATTTCTTGCGTTTTATACTGCTATAATGAATCTTTTTTTAAAATCCAGGTTACTTTTTTAATACTATTATTTATCTTTGTAATTTTAGATTGCCTTAATAATACTTGTGCACAGTCCAGTTGTTCATAGGCTATTTACTGGCTTTTATAGACTTGATGATTTTGTATGCTGAAAAAATAATTTTGTAGGGTAAAAGCTTTAACTAAAAGTCTGACCTGAAATCGAAGGTTCTGGAAGAGCAGAGTAACGGAAAACCTTAATATACATGTAAAATATCTTAATACACAGTATGCAGCATGCATAGCTAAATATAAGCATTAAAAGAGTTTAGGTTCAACAGAATTACTTATAGTTAACCAAAACCTACAGTATCTCTTTATTCTGCTGGGATCGCAGTATTGAAGTTTTCTAATTGATTCGTTCGACATATTGAACTGAGGCAAGTTTCACTTTGATAAGATGCAACAAGCCGTATCAGGGCATATTTTTTAACAACACTCACAATTCAGACTATTTAAAATAGTTAACACTAAAAAATTAAACTTTTTTCCAGCAGAAAAAGATCCAATCCTTTCACGTAAACAATGAAAGAACAGAAAAACACACGGCCAAGACGTGTCTTCATCCACGTTCAGCAATTCTGACCAATCACAGGCTTAGAACGAGTTAGTGGGCGGGGACATGACGTCAAATGAACGCGTGTGCTGACGCACTGCATAGTAACCATCCCTCTAGTGTAGCGGCCATTATAATCCAGTGTGTATAGGCGTAGCCTCTCATACTGCTGAGAGAAAGAGAGGCGCTGACAGGATATACGTGTTCGATTTTTTTTGTTTATGTTTTGCCTTTACGCAGTTTTAACGCTCGAGTTTGCGTTATAGGGAGTTTAACGGCTGTGCAGACTTGGTTATATTAGTATATTTTATATATCTGTAGAAGTGAGGTGTTAATTGTGTGTGTGTGTGTTCAGTGGAGTGCTAGTCCTGTTGTGAGCCAGCGCGCGCGCTCCAGCCCACTGAGAGGGTTTCATCAGCCGTCTTTCACCACACATTATAATCCCTTCATCTAAGAGGCGTTCTTTAAAGAGTCTTGTTAGTATTTAGATGGCAAGCTTCCCAGATTTTGTCAACGAAAATGAAATAGGTGAGTATATAAAACTGTTTATTTGCTATAATATTTTTTTTCCCTTTTTTGGCTGTGGTCGGTGGTAGGGATGGGGGAGGGGGCCGGATAGTTAACTCCTCTCCGGGGAACACTGACTCCTGTGTTAGCCAGTTTAACTATTTTTATTTCTTATTTCATTTATTTTGTAACCTTTTTATATATACTTTCTCTCATGTTCATGTCTTTTTTTACAGCGACGTGCTTATTTCTTTTCAGAATAGTTAACTGGACGCAGTTTGTCGATGTAAAGCTAAATTCTCAGTTTTAAAACTTAACATTCAGTTTTTGAAAGTCTTCGAGTTAGACCAGTCTAAACCCGTGTGTCTGCTAGGGGCTTGGGGTCGGGGCAGGATGACTCACAGCAGAGTGTTTATCCCACACCGGATGCCGAGTGATAATCATTAACTTTATTAAACGTGCCTTGATGTGTTATCTTTAAAATGTGTTATCTGATAAACAGTTACTTCGATTTTGTTTTGTTTTTTATACTGTTGTCTGAAATATAATTAACAAACCTCCCCATAGCCAGCTTTGAATGATTACAACCCGTAAACTCTATTACATTTACTGGCTGTAAAGGGAAACAGAATTTAGTTTTTATTTAATTATTTCACTTAGAGGAAGAGTGCCTTTTTTTTTTTTTTTTTTGGCAACCCCCACTGAATCTCTTATCTCTTCTTGGGTTGTGATCAGGTCCTCGTGCTTTACTCAGGATAAGAACGAGAGAAAAAAAAAATCTGATTCAGCATGGCCAGTTGTAATCCCAGAGATGTGGTAAATAGTGCTGGATTTTCACGTTGTTGCTGATATGTCTCTCTTTCTAGCTAAAGCTAAGTTCATTGGAGAGCTTTTAGCTCCTGTGGCTCCCTTTGACCAGAAGTCTGGACGGGAGACATGGACTGTGGCTTTTGCTCCTGATGGTTCTTATTTTGCTTGGTCTCAAGGACACCGCATCGTACGGCTCGTACCATGGTCAAAATGCATGAGCAATTTGTGAGTATATGCATGCTCCTTTTTTTTTTTTCCATCTTGTATTTTGAGGAATGGTGCCAGGTTGTATTGAGAATTCACTGACTTATTAATATTATTAACTATTATTAACTTGTAAACAGTCATACACAGAGAAAGACAGGGTGGTGTACGTGTCTGCACTCTTTTTTTGCCCTGTCACACTTGGGTACTTGCATCAAAGCAATGGTTGTTTCTAGACTGCCTCAACATTACCCATAATAAGTTACTCATTATTATGGCCTGTAACTCTAGGCATTCTCAGAGGACAGTATAAAACGTACGCCTGCCAGAATCCTCCCCTAAATCTCCATTCGGTTCACTTTTCTGTCATAAACATTTCAGATTGAGGAGCACTAGGTATTGTATCTATTATCTGTTTTTAGTTTTTTGTTTTGGCTCCATAAAGTGCAGGTCCAAACTGGAGTGGAATGTGGTCATTGTTTGGACTTAACCGAGCAATTTCGCACCTAAATAGAGTCAGCAGCGTGCTTAATCAGTATGAGAGTGCATAAGTAAGCACATTTCGCACCATAACTCCAAGCATTTATTCGGCCTCCTGCGGATTGGTTCTGTGTGGGTGTGTGTTGCAGTTTTACTAAGAACAGTGTTAACGAGGAATGAATTTTAGTACAACTTTACCAAGGAGTGATTTGGAGTTATCAGCACAAAGCAAAACAACCTCTCTGTTTATAATGTAAAAGGGAAAAAGTACTAAGGGCTATAAAATTTGTCTTTAATATGTTAATGTGTCACAAGGCATTATACATGTCTGCTGTCTTTCGTACTTTATCTGGGTTTTCAGACTACATTCAGAGTCTTCTGGGTGAGTCTGTACTGTTTTCTCTATGTAACTCGGAGTAACCTTGGACTTTTATATTTTGTGGCAGATGGAAAGCTCTCCAGGCCTCATTAGTGTAGAGAATTTTAATGAATCACCAGACATCTGTTTGTTACTGTTACACTTATCTGGTCTGAGAGTGAATATTCTCAGTAAAGAAGCTGGTGTTTTGTTACTGGGTGCCACACACACATTATATTATTAACTGTTTTTCTACACTGCGTGCCCTTTCTCAGCGCAGTAGCTCATTGTGGTGTTTGTGAATCCTGATCTATTTGTGAACTAGTCAGAGGAAAAAGAGTTCCTTGTTCAGTCTGTGATATTTGAAAGTTCATTAATGGATTCAGAAAAGATCTTGCTCATGATGAATCTGCCTGTCTGATGCAATTCCTGGTCAACTTCTTTATTCTAAAGCTAAAGAAAGCAAGCGAAACACCCAGCTAGCAATGATGCATAGAATGATGGAAGTTTAGGACCTATACAATAAATTAATTACTTTCATATAATAAATTAATTATAATTAGGTCCTTTATTAAACTTGATAATATTCGTTTTGCTGTATGTTTTGTTTTTGAAAACAATCAATGAATATACATTACTATATCAAGTTTACCTAAGAACGATCTTGTCTAGCATTAGTTACCTTTAACCTGACTGAATATTAGAAGATCCATGATCACATTTGATCCATGATCACATTTGATCCATGATCACATTTGATCCATGATCACATTAGAAGATCCATGATCACATTCAACTGGGGCATATAGCAACATACTTATCATGCCAATCAGTAATTCTTTGTCTTATTCTTAACTCTTTATCTTAGCTCTATGAGGAAAGAGGAGTGGCTAAACGGCGCTGGACCCAGGCATTTGTCTCGGCAAGGTAGCGACAGTGCTCTGGTCCCTGGTGAGCCCAGAGAGCACACCATCGACTGCGGTGACATCGTTTGGGGGCTGGCATTCGGTTCCTCTGTTCCTGAAAAACAGAGCCGCTGTGTGAATATTGAGTGGCACAGATTTAAATTCGGCCAAGACCAGTTGCTGCTGGCTACCGGCCTCAACAACGGTCGCATCAAGATATGGGACGTGTATACAGGTGAGAATTTTCCAAATAATTGTTGGTTGAACTAAAAATAAGAGCCTGTTTCTAAAAGGCTGTTTCCTCCCACAACACAGGCTGTCCTAAAATATTTATAGAATTGCAACAGGCCTGTTTAGCAGATGTGAAGTGAGGTCGTTATAATCTCGCTGACTGCTTCACAATTCCTGCATGGAACATTCCTTTTATTTCCCAGTGGAGAACAAGGACATTTTATCATAAGTTCTGGCAAACCCTTTCTATACACTTCAGGGTTTTTTTTTTCCTCCTTTGGGCCTCTGTTATATGTGGCATTCTTGTGAATTTGCTCAGCAGGCTCCAGTATGCTCTGATTTTGTGACTTTTTTTCTCAACTTCATCTTAAGCTGTACGTTTGCGTTGACTGTAGCATGTGTGTGTGCAAAGGGAGGCAACGGCTCACAGAAATGGAATGTTCTCCGAGGTAGTTATTAATTGCCTGCCAGTTGAACAGTGTTTTCATTGGTAGGTCGGCAGTATCTGAAGAGAAGGAGGACCCCCACACCTGTGCTGTTATTGGTTGGTTTAGGAGTGTCTGCATGACTGCCAGTTATTGCTGTAACAAACACCACCTCCTCCTTCTCTCTTTCCAGAAAGGCACTGCCCTAAAGATTCACTGCTTATACTTCCTTATCTCAAGCTCTCCTTCTCATTGAACGTACCATATTTTCGTTGTACAAGGATTTATTGTAATACGTTTCAAAGACCTGATGCTGTTCAATTGCTGGGAATTGTTGCATTCACCTGGTACTGACACATTTTGTGGTTGTCACAAAGTGAATAGCTGCTATTACTTAAAGCCTTATAATTCAGCTTTGGCTTAATGTGAATAAGCTTGACATGATTTATGCATTGTTTCCATATCCCTCAAGGCTGTTGAATTCAGTACCTTGAAAAAAAGGCTTAGGTGTGTCAACAGAGGCATTCTTCAGCTAATGAGAGCTGTACAGTTTGTGGGGAGGATGGTTTACAGTAATAATCTCCAGTAGCAATACTGACTTTTTCCCCTTATTGTTGGTCTTGAAGCAGGTTCCTGTGACTTTCTTGTGTGTGCTGTGTGCTGAAAGTGTCGATTTAAAGGCTTTCTCTGTAGGAGGAATCAATTGATGTGGACTTTGTACAGTAAACAATGCTTGACTAAGAGTGCCAACAGTTACCTGTGTCTTTTCACCTAATTTTCTTTCTAATGGCCGCTTGTTTCCTCTGCAGGAAAACTTTTGTTGAATTTGATGGATCACACAGACATTGTGCGGGACTTAACGTTTGCTCCAGACGGCAGTCTTGTGCTGGTGTCTGCTTCCAGAGACAAGACATTGCGTGTGTGGGACCTCAAGGACGATGGTGAGAAGGCATCCTGTTTAATCTAAATCTGTGGGGTCCAGGCAGTATTCCTGGAAGTCCTTGGAAGAACTACTATCTTGATCATTTGGAAAGGCTGTCATCTGTTTTCTAACAAGCTCTGTTTTTTTTTCGTATTTCAACTTAAACAGTGAACAATTATCACCCGTTGGTTATGTATTGACTAGACACGGCAGTTATCACCTCACATGGAAGTTTTTTTTTTTTTTTTTTTTTTTTTTTATAAATAAAAACAGCACTTTCCTTTCTCTTCAAAACAGCTCTAACTCAAGGCAGCATGAGACCCACTGTTCCTATTAGCATTTTAATTAAGCATATTAAAATTTTTTAATTTTAGTCTACTTGCTATGAAAATAGAGGGAAGCAATAAATACACAGATTATGCCTACAGTTTTCAATCACAGTCTATGCCTGATGCAGTGCCATGTCAGCTCACACCTTCTGATGCATTTTTGTGCTTTGTCACTGTAGGTAACATGATGAAAGTGTTGCGTGGACATCAAAACTGGGTGTACTGCAGTGCCTTCTCCCCAGACTCCTCAGTGCTGTGCTCTGTGGGTGCTGGCAAAGCGGTACGTACTTCACAATCCATTCTAACTTTCTAACTGGATGTACTGTGTGTTTTACTGCTTGTGACCAGTTGAATGACAAATCAGTGAGATTTTAAAGTGAATCTGCACAAAATGCTCGGTGTCATGATCTGCTCTTACAGCCATGCCTGTAGTTTTACATTTGTTGCATTTGGCATTTTTTTTAATTTTATTTTTATTTTTTTACATTTTTTTATCTTTTTCTTTTTTTTCTTTTCTTTTCTTTGAGTTTGCTGTTTGACTGACTGACATTGTGCATATTGAGTATACTGAATGCAGAAATGCCATGGCACTGTAATGGCCGTAGTGTCCATTTTTCCATTTTTCTAGAAAACCATCCCTACAGCTGCGTGTTTATAAAATAAATAAATAAAAAAAAACCACTCTTTGTCTATGTAAGGATTATTTTCCATTTCTATAAAGCTAAATGGTATGCTAGTCAATTGCTGTCTCTTCAATTTTCTACTTTTCGACCGCACTAATGGGCCTGCTGAGCCTTTATGGCACTGATTATCTTTAAATAGATGCCAGCTGAACACATGACTAATGTGCTGGCTGCAACACCTCAAATGCTTCTGGCCTTTGAGCGCTAGGCTAGCTCACCTCCAATGAGCAGACTGCAGTCGTTGTACCATGCGGTTGTGTGTGTCTATAAGTGTCTTGCTTTCCCTGTCCCAGGTGGAGGCAGAGCTCTGTGTGTGAGTGGTATTGAGGGGAAGTATGCGGGGCACGGCTGCCATCGCGCCCCCTGCTGGACGCTCATGTGCCCGTGCCCACGCCCCAGGGGCCTCCGTGCTCCTGGCTGCAGGGGCTTCCTGTACGTAGGTGTTGCTCCATATCTGTCTACATCTGCTGTTGCAGTTAATGCTCCCTTTATTGTATTCTTCATATCCAACAAGAGTTGGTGTATATGATAGAAACCCTTCCCCCAAATTACTTCTACCACATTTTACTTTTTTTTTTTTTTTTTCATTCGCAGTGTCTCTGTTACCCTCACGTGTCCCTCCTCTTTAATTCCTCCTCTGACAGCCTGAGCAGATCCTCATGTGTCTTGCTATGTATGTAGGATTCTGGGCAGTAGAGCTTAAATCATCATTAACGGCCACACATTAGTGCCCTGTCTCCCACACTTGCAGATTTGTGGGCCAATGCAGTCCTCTGCTGGTGCGCTTTGGGAAATCAAAATCAGACCCTTTAATATTAGTTAGTGGTGTAGGGTATAGTGCATTGTCGGCATCTGTGAAGAATGAAAGGGCTCTTGGTGCCTTGACCGGCTGTCTGCTGTTTGGTGATATCTGCCCTTGTGGGATTTATTTAGTCTTAAACCTGAATACAGACAATATCAGCTTATGGAAAAATAAGAAATAATTTCAGTTGCCTCTAAATACTCCAGTGGCCACTGTTTTTCAGTGCCCCACCAATAATTTTTTTTTTTCTATGCTGCTTGTAAAGCTGCTTGCAAATCTGTTGTTTTGAATAAAAATGTTTGAAGCATGAACAGCATGGAGTCTTTGCGTGTAATTTCTTTCTAATGGCTTGGTGCTGTCCTTATCATACCCAAGCCGTGCAGACAGCAGATGTAAAAGTGCTGGAGGCTTTTTGGAGAACTGTACTACTTTGTAACATGCTTGGTGCCAGAAACTCCTTTGCCGCCAGACGGACCCCGCTGCTAAAGCTTAATATAATTCTGGCTCTTCTGGCTCTTCCAGCTGCAAATGTCAGGCTCTGCCCAAATTTATAAATGCAGGCCAGGATCTTGGACACTGGAGCCCTTTCATCTCATGGTGCTGTGTAAGAGGGGGTGGAAAACTTATGGACTGAAAATATGTGTACTTTTCGAGTAACCCACACTAACACAGTACTTTCTCAGCTATAGTCTGGACACTGGCTATTGTGTTGCAAATGTACTCTTTTGCTCAAGAGCAATGCCTTCAAAACTAAATCTCAACTAATAAAACATTAGTAATGATGTGTTTTCACCAAAAAAGCTCATTTCTAATTTGGCCTGAAACATGAACTGGGACATTGTTCTGGAGCAAAGCTATCTTGAGAAGCACATGGCAAATTTTGATGTAATGAGTTTGCAATGATCATGCTGTATGCTGCTGTATGTTGTTTGCCAAAAGCGTCAACCTTTTGGCCATCAAATGTTCTCTTCTCTTGCAGTATCTGTCTCTCCTCGTAGGCCTCCGCCGGCGCGGTGCGAGCCTATTGTAAACTCAAGTGAACTAAAACTCTGAAAGGGGATACCAGTGGAGTAACATTATGTTACCTTAAGTTACTACTTGTTTGTATATTTTTTTACCACTTTCTTTAGTCATTCAAAAAAAATTTTGTAAGGTAATTCAACTGAAGTATATTTTGTAATATAACTAGTAGTGTTACTATTCAAGATGAAACTAGAGACATGCATTTTAATTAGAATGTAGAAATTTTGAAAGTATAGATATTTACATCAGTTATACATTATTTAAAATTGCATTATACACAAGTTCTAACAGTTAAAACTGTAGACAGCCAGTGATTTTTAACAATGCCTTGCTGTTTGAATGGCATGTGCTAACTTTTTCTTTTTGTTTACTGTACTGTGTAATGTTAAAAGATGACACTGAGCATATCTTGTCTTAATTTGACCTTAATTTTGTCATTGTCTGAAACCTGGGTTGTGTAAATACTGTGTCGGGCAGGGCAGGGACGTTGAGCTATAACCAGTTTCTGTCTTACTTTACAGGTGTTCCTGTGGGACATGGATAAATACACTCTGATTCGTAAGCTGGAGGGCCACCATAATGATGTGGTGTCCTGTGAGTTCTCTCCTGATGGAGCCTTGCTGGCCACAGCCTCCTATGATACTCGCGTCATAGTGTGGGATCCTCACACGGCCACCGTACTGCTTGAGTTGGGGTAAGGTTTATTATTAAATATTGTTCTTTTTCTCCTATCATAACATTATTCTCCCCTTGCCTATAATGGCTGCTCATGTTTCTCCTTGTTTTCCATTGCAGGCACCTCTTCCCTCCTCCTTCTCCCATATTCGCAGGGGGAGCAAATGACCGCTGGGTTCGCTCTGTGGCTTTTTGTCATGATGGCCGCCATATTGCCAGCATCACTGATGACAGGTGAGTTTATAGTAAAGTTTATCTGTAAGCTTAACAGAGAACACAAAGATTTATGACAATACCTTAAGTTTGAAACCACTAAAAGCTCTGTAGCACTAAATAACTGTTTGCTGTAAGTGGAGGGTTTGTGATAGTGTGTGTGTTGGGCCTCTCCTTGAAAAGATCACATGCTCCTCACATGACTGCTATTAATCATCAGGCGATGCCCAGATTCTCCTCAGTGTCCTTCTGCCTCAGCTTGTTATTGGCTGGCTGCAGGGGAGGGGTTGCTCATTGGGCGGCATGTAGGCGGCGGGTGTGGTTCAGATCTGGCTGGATAGTAGTGTTCGTTACAAAATGTTTTTCTAAAATGTTGTTTACAATATGCCTTTCTGGACAGAAATCCGCAGCATACAGAGCAATGCTGTTAGGGTGATACTGATAGAATATTAAAATTCATTTATTGTGACAAACATGCATGCAGATGAAGAAAAATGACAAGCAGAAGTAAATAGTATAACACCATATTAAGACATAATGCTTGTCCTAAAATGGGGGTGGTCTTTTTTTTTTTGTGAAAGTAAGTTTGTGAGGTTTCCCCCTCTCAGTACTCCTATTGATTACTGATCAGGGATAAGTCACTGATACTGTAGTGACCTGAGTGATAAAGATGTAGATTTTATTCAAGCTCTCACCATGGCCTGCTGTGCCCTTTGGTCAGGTTGGTGCGATTTTGGAGCATTGATGAGAAATCTCCCCAGGCCATCGCCTCACTCACTAATGGCCTCTGCAGTGCCTTCTCCACAGATGGAAGTGTTTTAGCTGCTGGGTGAGTTTTTACTCTGCATAGTGTTGTTGCATGGTTGCTTTTCCCATTCACATGTTTGACTTCAAGATAGCAAGTGAATAATCAGGGTTACCTCAGTGTGTTTCCATGATGTATGACTTGGTAAGAGTTATATTTACTAATTTAAATACATATAATAATAAATAATTATAATAATAATTTCTGTCTTAACATGTTATATTTAATAATGAAACTTGATATGTGATAAGTAAATACAGTTCACACATTGGGTGTGTGTATCCTGTTCAACTGTACCAACTGCAGCTAGAGCTTGATATAAATAAAAAACAAATAGATAGATAGATAGATGGATAGATAGATAGATAATGGATGTTGGACTGGTTTTGCGGCCTACATTGGAGCGGTAGTTTGTTTATGCAGGCTTAGCAAGCTTCGCCTGCAGGCTCTTTCCAGAAGCAATAGTGTGAGAAACCTTCTGCATGACTGCTTTTCCCTTCAATGTGTAGTCAAAATTCAGAATACAGAAAACTCCACATCAAGACCACTTTATTTGTAATGTAAACCAATAAAACTGAAACTACAATATTAGTAATTTTCAGTGATTAGTAGACCCAGTTAACCTAAAACAAGGGCTGTTAACAAATTATAATATTTAATAAATGTAAATTTCCTAAATATGTACAAATTGGCTTTAATGATCAATCTCTTTGTCTTTCTTAGTTCACGCGATGGAAGTGTTCATTTCTGGGCTTGTCCACGCAGCGTTGCCAGCCTGCAGCACTTGTGCCGCATGGCATTGCGAAGAGTGCTGTCTACACAGCAAGTCTACGCACTGTCTATCCCTCAATGCATGCAAGACTACCTGGCCTACAGGAGCTTCTAGTCGAGGAGGCACACCACAGCACACTGTTGAATCAATAAGACAGACTTTGTGAAAAAAAAATTGGGGAAGGGGTGATTGGGGCATGGAGACAAAAAAAAAAAAAAAAAAAAACCGTGAAGATGGAGGGGAAATGCAGTGATCTTCTGTTAATAGGCCCCAAGCTGTACTTAATGACATCACTGTTTCAAAGTAATTTTTTTTTTTTTTTTGTAAGTCTTCTAAAGCTGCTTGCACATTTCCTGTCAGTACTCCCCTCCACCCCCTGCTTCCCCCTTGCTAAACTCTAAGCCTTCTCATTTGCTCTCTCAACCATATCAGCTAGTGGCCTTTAGACAGCCTTATCGTCAATGTCACTTTCTTCCTTTTTTTCTGGCACAACTTCTTGTGCAAAAACCTATGGTGCAACTTTCAAGAATGAGACAGCTATAAAGTCCTCTTTCTAGCAGATATGAATGAATGTTAGCAGACCTGAAGTGGTGTTTTCTCAAAAGTATATCTGCAGTGAGTGGGCAGAGGTGATGGAGAAGCGAGAAAGAGAGTTAGACTGAAAGAATTGCATACTTTTTCTACATGTACAGTGGTGTGCGTTTGTGTGAGATGTATGATCAAGAAGAATTTAGGAGATTGGCGATCTAGGCAGTGCCTCCCCTCACTGTGCCTCGATAGCAGCAGAAATCCTTAGTGCTGTATATCCACACCCAGACGCTGCCTCAGTAACAACAGCCTTTTTATCAACCTCCATAACCCTGACGATGTAGTGGTGGAATTCATTTTCCTTTTCAAACTGTATATTTTTTATCTATGTACAGACATTTGTAAAGAAATGTTTTGTGTGCATGTGTATATGTATATATGATATCTAAATTTGCTTTTCTATGTTGTTTTTTTTTTTTCCCCCACTTTCCCTCCTCTGCTGAAACTAAGAATGTAAGATGCTTCTGTTGCGTTTTATGTATGTGTAATGCTCATGCTGTGAAACTCTAGAGACTGTGGCTGGACTCTGAGCTGGCTGTACAACAGGAGAGGAAGTTATCAGGTATTCGCCAGCAAAAGCACTAATATTCCCTCTCCTCCAAACCGATGCTTCTTTAAAGGTTGGCGGGCTACCTGTATTTATTTATATATATATATATATATATATATATATATATATATATATATATATATATATATATCTCTAATTAGTCCTTGTTGGCTGTCAAAGAGCACACTTAAAATGTCACCACCCCAAGTTTGTTGGGCTTCTGCTATCCGAGTAGATCTACCTCGTAGATTAGCTCGAGTAACTTGAGAAGAATGCTCAGTATTTCCATGCAGTTAAACAGTGGTGTAACTCTTGGCCATAATGTATAATCTTGCCTGTTCTAGCTGATGATAGCTGATACCAGTGAGAGGTATGTGCTCAGTATATGAGGAATGGTTGTATTTTAGACAGTTTGTCACTTTTTCTATCTATGTGCTGACAAAGAATCTTAGCAATAAACTTTATTTGTTGTAACCATTGGAGCCAATGCCAAAGATCCCCTAGGGTTCTTTATTGTATTTTTGGCACTCAGTATTATTATTATTATTATTATTATTATTATTATTATTATTATTATTTGCTCTCTCCTCATCTATTTCTGGCTAAAACTTGAAAATTGTGTATACGCTTGCCTGTTTTTGTGCTTAAGCCTTCTGTTGAGAGCTAGTTTCTTGTTCTGTGTGTATGGGATAACTGCTTCAGAGCACTCTGATAAATCATTTGTCTTGTCAGCTGTGATTGCATGAAGTAGCACACATTTCTAATACATTGTTTTCTGTTCTACATTACAAGCATTTCCACCATGATGTTGTATACAATAAAAGCAACTGGAGTAGTTAAGAATGTAAATTTTTGGTTTTGTATGATATTTTTTGTGTTTTGTAGTTGAAATAAAGGCTTGTTTCCAAATAAGTCTGTCTTATGTAGATTATGTTGTATGCAGTGCTGTGGTTCTCAAAGTGTGTTTTGTTTGTTTTATGATATGATAGCAGTAGAGATCAACTATTACATTTATTTATTATTACAGAAGCTGAAATATTTGGTCACTTGAGTGAGTTTAATGCCTGTCACTAATCTAAAGCTAACGTTGAATCTACAAGGAAAAGTAGTGATGATAATAATATAATACAAAATATTTGACAAGATTCTGTGGGTGGAAGTTTCTGTTCAATTGCAATAATTCAGTTCAGAAAACCTATAATGGCTCGAGTACAGAAATATGATGCTGTATATTTGCCCAGTGTTTCAAATTGTTGGATTATATTCATAAAATGAAGATTTCCAGTGAGCATAAGGGGTTCTATGATTTTTATTTATTGCTGAAAAATTTGTTTTTTATTTATTGTCTGAATCTTCTGATGGTGGCTCAGTGATTGAGTTTCTTCAAAACTGCTCAGCTCTGTGCTTGGACTTTATCCTGTCAAAATTTAGATAAATGGGTCTGTTAAAGGAATGAATATCAAACTAAAGGTTTGAGCACTGCTGATATGATGCACTGGGGAAGAGATTCCACTAAAGCAGTATTTTGCTAGCTCTTTCCATGAAGTGGAACAGTAATCCAGTTTTCCATATGTGTGTGTGTGTGCGCATAAGCAGCACTGAGAGATTCCACAGCTGAGCTGCTTTCCAGAGGGGCCCAGATGAGGATCTCGGATACACAAACTTCTCACCAGTTCATGTCTGAGTGTCGCTTGTTTCATAACAGAAACTTGACAGCAGGGTCTACTCTTCTGCAAAGCTGTAGTGTTAGTTCTTTATGCCCAAATTTCCCTTCAGCACTGAAAATTTGCCCAGTGTGGTTTCATGTGATACCATCTGGTTTATTATTGACCTGCCTCTAATGCTGTTAGGTTAAAGATTAAAAAACGCTGCTCATGTTCTATAAAGAGTGACACAAATACAGCTCAGTACTGACAACAGTATCAGCCGATATAGCTGGCACAGCTATTTAATTTTGTTTCTAATGCATGTGCAATGTACATCATGGGCAAAAAGGAGGAAGATGGAATATTTGTTGATGTCAGTGCTGATTGAGTCACAGCAGTGTGGGAAATTTAGAGTGATATTGTTAAACCTGTCTAAACACTGATAGGTCGTTTTTTCTGGACATTGTTATATACCTACATACCTTACATACCATACCTGACTGTTCTGATGAGCTTTAAAGCGGCTGTTAATATAAAATATCTGAGTCACATTCAGCTACTTAATTGTGTTCTGCTTTTCCTTCACTCTTGCTTTTAGTTTCTTTCAATATTGTTTAACTTCTTCATAGAAAATACTGAAATCTTCAACGCCAGATAACATGTGTCAGAAGTAGCTATAAAAAGTAAGGTTGCACTTTGAATAGCTTCTTATCAGCTGGCAGACTGTTGTGATCTCCTGCGAGAGCAGATGGTCTAAGAGCAGGTCACATACTGAAGCAGAATGTTCCAGAACATTTGACTGCAAAAGTTACAACAGAGTGACAGATAATGAAATATTAATCACCAGCCTGTTTGCTGTCATACAGGTTTAACGCATTAGATAAACTATGACAGTTTTAAATGAGTTCATGTAGTGAGAGCCTAAAGAAAAGTCCTGTGGAACAATTTTCTCCAAAACTATATTTATATTATACATTCTGTAATGCAGATATGGAAAACAAAAATCAACAATTCTTGGTTTTCCTTGGGTTTCCTACAATTGTTCACACTTCCTGTTTTCTAGCTGTTGTTACTTTGGACTACAGAGACATTTCCTGTTCTGACAATACACACTCTCATCTCTCTTTTCAAGTACAAAATTCAGTATAAAATGACAAAATGTCATTGTTAAAAGACAATAAGTTATTTTTTCCTGACACTGGAATTAATTACGTACCAACTGATTCTACAGAAAATAATATTCTTCCATTTCAAGTATATATATATTTTTACTTTTTATACATTTTTACACAAATAGACATTATTGTCATACATCTCTTTTGAAAATATCCACAAGCTCATAAACTATGTAATGAAGAATATTAATACAGTAAGCCAGCTATCATAATTTTGTAGTTTTCCTTGTTTTCCTCATTACAAACAGGGAAAATATACCAATCCTCTTGCTTTAAATGACAATGACAATGTGTTAATTTATGATTTTTTTCAAGCATAATAAACTATCAGCCGTGTTACCAACCTACAGCTGACCGTTTTGACAAACTCACACAGAACTCAGATGCTTCAGATGTGGACATAAAGCAATGACAATGGTCAAAGTCTAATTTATTGCATTCAAAAAACATTTTTGGACAAAATGCAAAACAAAAATTCTATTAATTTATTGTCATTAGTAAACATAATATGTAAAATAATAATTTTATTGTTTTGGACCTCAGTTGGTCTTTTTAATATGTACCTGTTTAACAGGTAGAACTCTTATGTTTATGTAAGGAATGCAAATTGTCCTGTTTTAGTAGAATGGCAAATATAATCCATAACTCTAGCTACACTATCTGGATAACATATAAAAATCACTATAAGAATCATCAGTTACTTAATTTTGAAATATCTATCTATATTTTGCTTTTATATAATGCAATTTTCCAGTCGCACAGGCATTTTATTGTACTACTGAAGTTTCTTTTTCATTTCTCCAATTTTCATTCTTTTTATATTCTTACTTTGAGTCAGTAAGAATATTTTGTTATTCTGTATGACACTGCACAATCTTTTGACACATCCAAATAAAGGAATGAGGCTGATGATTTGGGAATATTACATTTTATACCCAAATCTCACTTAAATAGAAGGTCGTTCCTGAAAATCAAATTAATATTTTTTATGGAGGTGAGGCGACATATAGGATTACAAAGACAGTAATTTGGGCAAAATCTGAAGAATGCTGGTGGGCAAAAATAGATCCAAGACATGACATGTGATAGCTTCCAACTTGGAATAAAAGCAACTAATGCTACGTTTGAAGAGTTTATTTTTAATCCTCTTAATTGTTTTGATCCCTTAAATGTCCCCTTTGTGTCATTATTTCTACTGTACATACTGCCACATACTGTATATCCACACACTGAACATACACATATACATGCACATCATGTAGTGTGTGTGTGTGTGTGTGTGTGTGTGTGTGTGTGTGTGTGTGTACTGTGATGTCCAGCAGGTGACGCCACTTTCACACTCAGTAAACAATCAGCTGTCAGGTTTATTAGCATTAACACAACAGCTGAACAGCTGTCTGCTCTCAAGATAAAGCTTATGTGTGGTATTTAACATTAACTAAAGAGATTGTTCAAGAGAAACTATCATCACTTAGATAGTCAATTTTCTCGATAACATTTCTATATTTTCTTTTGAGCAAATAAGAATTACACCAAAAGTTGCTCTGATATGAACACTTAGATTAGATCAGAGATAACAGACTCTAAGATAAAATCCACATGTTGCTGCCTATTATAAGAAGTATCCTTAAATATGAAAATAAGTTTCTTAGAGACTTAAATATCCCTGACCCCACTTGCAGCGCTGTAGATGAAGCATAAATGAGTTAAACATATGACTAATTTAATGTCTCATTGTCTCTGTGTCAAAATGAAAGGAACAGTCCACTCTGAAACTCGTTAAATGTGTTTCTGCCGAAATATTTGAGATGTGCTTAGTGATTCTGCTGCTAATTTGTTGGTCGATGCTGTATTTTTGCTGTTCCTGTGAGAAGTTAGCGGTTGCGTGCTGTGCTGATACCACAAGAGCTTCTTTTCTCGTTCACCATTTTTCAGTGATGTTTACTGTCATAATAATCAGAAGTCCAACAAAGAAGTAGTGAAGACAGCAAATGCTGGACTCCAAGTTGTAGAATACAGTTCAAGTAGATGGAGCATTTACACTGAGTTATGGCAGAGACTTGGCACAGTCAGTGAGCGATCTACAAGATAACATGATATTAGCATGAAATTTGAAGCTCTGGAACCTGAGTGTACAGATAAGGAGGTGAGAGAGCTGGACAGACTAAAGGACTAAAAGGTCTAAAGTGCTGCTGCATCAGTCACTTGCCACTATCAGCCAGAGGTCACATGCCAGTGGAGGTAATGTGGGAAAGTGAAAATAGACCAACATGCTGATGGCAGTTAAAAAGTGAAAACAAATTTGATAATAATAATAATAATAAAAAACTCTTGCACAATTGAAGAATAGATCCATTGATATACAAGGTATTCAGGGTGGATTTTTCCTTTAAGATGGGATTGGACATGCTTTTACTTCTCTCACTAAGCTTGGCATCTGATGTGCCGCAGGGCACCGTCATGGTCCTGTCAGGCTGGCTTGGGTGTGTAGAAGTATCTTGCCTAAGGCAGTCAAGCTGAGAATCACTGCCACTGTGTCACACATTTCTTTATTACACTGTAATTGTGACAGATATAGGAATGACTATGGATTATGTGGGTTCCATTAAACCCACATGAAGGAAAATCTTCCAGCTGCTCGGTTTTACAGTCTGTACTGAACGAAGCCTGTCCTTTGCTCTGCTCTTGTCAAGCTGCTTAAGCAAGGATGATGCTCCCGTGGGAAAGCTGGTAAGCCTGCTACAGCAAGCCTGGCTCTCATGCAATAGCTCTACTGCGTCATCATGCTCCTCCCTACCCCAGCATGTTTCTGCATTCTGTTTATTATAACCTACTATCATGTAATGCTCTCCCACAAGCCTGCATTTATTCTGGCTCATATCATAAAATAAACCCTGAAATCATTAACACAGGGGTCATTTCAACAAATTACAGCCCGCACATCAGGGGTATGGAACGTATGAAACACTGCTCTTGTGTCTAGAAGTGAGCAGAAAGCAACCCCTGTAAACATATATTCACACACACACAAACAACAGTGAGTACACTTTACTTGTTCCCTTGATACTTGTCTTGTATGGCAGCACTGATGACATCATGGGAAAAGTGTGAGTCAACGAGAGACAGAGAGAGCGAGAGCGAGAGAGAGAGAGAGAGAGAGAGAGAGAGAGAGAGAGGGAGAGTTTGACAAAACTGCCGGTAAGATATGAAAGATATTCAAGAATTGACACCAAACTGACACAACGGATGTTCATAAACCACAATCACAGATATGCAGTGTTTTATATGCACATATGCAGGGCTTTTTTTCTCACTTATTTTCTTTCAGTAACCTTGAAATTTTTACTTAAAATTGTACATATGTAACCCAGTATATCCAATAGTTCAAATTTAAAATGCAAACATGCCATATAATTTGTCTTCTTGTCTTATTCATAATTAATACTTCCCAAATACCTTGTGCACTCTTAGAAACAAGGGTTCCTTAATCATTTTTTGGAGAACGTCCTAAAGGGGTTCTACTGGGAAACCTTTTTTTGGTAGATTAATATTGTGCTGTAGGGTTCTACACAGAATCTTTTAGGGGTTCTTCCAGGGAGGCACCTTTAGGGTTAACAAACATTAACAAGCCCTTTAGGGTATTAGACTGAACCTTTCTAGGCTACACTGGCTGATGTATTAGGGGATACTTTAAAAATGTTATGCTTTGAAAAATCTTTCAAACAATAATATAATATTTTTATTTTATTTCATTTTATCATCAACCCATGCCAGTACAGCATCCACAGGGACAACTGGCAGTTGTAAAACCCAAAATGTCTGCTTTAAACTCCTAAATTATGTTAGTGTGTGTGTGTGTGTGTGTGTGTGTGTGTGTGTGCGCTCTGCCTTTTTTTTGTTTGGCATATTTTTAGTATGCATCTTTTACCAGAAAACATATAATATAGTGTACCTTTAAAAAATATAAGGTACATTACTGGAGCTTAAGGACCAGTGATGCACCTTAAAAGTAAACCACACACACCTTCTTAGGTAACAGATTTAATTAAAATGATTTAATTAAAATTAATTAATGATTTAATTTTAATTAATTAATTAAAGATTTAATTAAAAATGAATGAGTTTTAGCTTGTCGATCTTTCAGATGCAAAAATGTTTGGATCAAATTAACAGCCTAGTTAGTTACGTACCTATCTAGATAACGGTGTAGATTAAACGTGCTAATCACTTCCTTTCACTTCCTTCTTTTGATAACTTATGTTCAAATGGATTTTTTAAAAAAGAAATTCAACTGTTGATGATGCCGCAGGTGTGGTTCTCATCGCCATTGTCACAGAACAGGAAATATCATTAATTGTCCTGTCCATGCCCCTCTCCCACTCATAATCACAGCAAGCATGGGGCAGCGTGACTCCTGCCCCAGTGGAGCTCTACGAGTGCTCGCAGTTCCCATTTTTGACCTCTAGGTGCAATAATAACTCTATGCAGCTAAACTGCCCCATGACTGTCCAACGTCAAGACATGTATGTCAAATAGCAACATTTTTAAAATCACTTAAAAAAAAGTTGTAACTAGTGTTTCAACAGAGTTGAAAATATACGAGGTTGTGAATGAAGATTTTAAGACTTTAAGATGTAAGATTAATGTAAGATTAATGTAAGATTATGGCTGATATGAGTGGGTTCTGCCTCACCTCCCCCAGTGGATGAGTTTAAGCCAGCTGTATAGGGACTAAACATTAAAACAATTACAGCTTCTCTGTTTTTTTTTGTTTTTTTCTTTAGATCTAAGGCTGAATGAATAATGACCCTGATGGCATGTTGTAGGTGTTTGAAAATGTAATATGTCTTTCTTACATGGCTAAAGAGCCATTTTTTTGTTTTCACTAATAAAATTATAACTTTCTTTGTACGGATTAAAGTTTGAATGAAATCTGCCAGACCGTTTGTGTAACACACACCCTGATCTTATCTGACGTCGCTGTATTTAGTGAGAAGAACTTCATTTCACACAATGCACCGCGCCTTACGGATGCTACCAATGTCTGACAGGAGAGGAAAGAAAAAAAAAAAAAAAAAAAACTCCGAGACGCTCAGCAGAGGCGAAGAGGGCTACGAGTGAAGCGAGTGACAGTAGGACGTGTTAGTGTTAGTGTAATGGCCGTTGTTTGGTCCTGCGGGACGCTCGTGCTGTAGGCGCGGAACTGGGCCGTGGAGGTGCTGAAACATGTGTTTGCGGTAACAGTGGAGTCGGAGGTCCTGCTACAGCCTTCCAGAAAAGTGCCAATGCTGAGGAATGGATGGTGAAGAAGAGAACATGGTGGCCACCCGGGATGAACAGGTGGAGAGGAACACATCAGCCCTTCAGCAGTGCCAACTTCTCCAAAACATCATCGACATCACCATCTCCAATCTACAGGGGCTCAGGACCAAGTGCGCCGCGTCCAACGACCTGACCCAACACGAGATCCGCACCCTGGAGGTGACCACATCCACCACTGCTCAGAAAGAGCAGCTCACACACATCACCAACATCACAACAGCTCACACACATCACTAACACCTTACTCAGCTCTCGGGTTCACACTACAGGGGCAAGCGATATGGCAAAAATATCACATCGCAATACTTTACTATTATTATTATTATTATTATTGTTATTATTATTATTATTATTATTAAGACTTTGGTGGTAGGCTTTTGGTGGGTGGGGTGTTCAGTGTTTTAGTGATTAGCACTCTAGCTCTGCACCTCTAGGGTTGGGGGCTCGAGTCCCGCCTCTGCCCTGCGTGCGTGGAGTTTGCATTTTGTCCCCATGCTTCGGGGGTTTCCTCCAGGTACTCCAGTTTCCTCTCCCACTCCAAAGACATGTTGTAGGTTGATTAGCATTTCTAAATTGACTGGAGTGTGGGTGTGATTTTGCCCTGGTTGGCACCCCGTCCAGTGTTTCCCCCACCTTGTGCCCCGAGTCCCCTGAGATCCAGGCTCCAGGCTCCGTGACCCTGTGAAGGATAAGCGGTACTGAAAATGGATGGATGGATGGATGGTAGCCTATTAGATGCTTCAGCAAGTCTTGTAAAGAGGGACAGTGCAAACATGAAAACTAAGAACCACTAAGAAAACAAAGAGTGAGAGGTGCAACAGGTGTAACACCAAGACAAAAAAAAACAAAAAAAACAGAGAGAACAAACGAAAGAAAAAGGGATCAGAAGAAACAAATAATGTGATTAAAGATACAAATACAGTTTCAGATAATAATGGCAAAATAAAAAGTAATACTAATAGCAGTAACAATAGCAATGTTCAACTTCATTTGGTGTGTGGGATTTACGTGTGTGTGTGTGAGTGAATGTTTTAATGAAGTCTACAGATGTGTGATATACAGATGGGCTGGTGCTATATGCCGTGGCTGTAGGAATCCAGTCTGGCTGTGAGCGGGTGTTCTTGTTATAGTTCACTGATAGGTAATGGGTGGTGTCCATGTAGAATTCAGTTCAGCGGTTTTGTTTTTGCTTGAGGCAGATGGCTTTCCATTGATGTACAGTCAATTATTTAATTTTTTCTGAAAGTGATGCCATATGATGCCATTTTTTGATTTCCAGTTCCACAGGATAGTTGTCTAGTATCACGATACTAGATATGACATAAGGATAATAACATTCAAGTTTGATAAACTTGCAACATTTAAAATACCTACTAATAAACAAGGTTAGCTTTGTTTGTATTTAAATACAATGGATTGTTTTTTATTCTTAAATTGCATCATGCCCTTGGCCATATTATGGATAATTAATCAATATTAAATGCTCAGAATTCTCATTTTTATGATAATCTTCAAAAAGTTCCAAATCTTGATTATTTCATCAAACATGCGGGAAAATATCAGTTTATATTTCAAAGCCAGTCAAATTCCAAATCCATACATAGGCTACATAATTTCACGTCCAGATATTCTGTTTCACGCCATTAAGATGTCCATTTTACGCTGTCTTCAACACTGCAAACAAACATTTATTATTAATTTATGAAAAATTAGTGCAACTTCGACAATGTAGTCACAAAATATGTGTAGCAATGGAGTTTCATTGTTGATAGTGACATAAGGTTTCCCACAGAGTGACAAACCTTTTAACCTTTCTATTTAAAGAGTGCGCTAAGAGGCAATTCATCACTATTACCATGTCTCCTTATCACCCAGCCCTAACTGGTCTGAGAGCACTTCTTATGCCCTCGTCAGTCTGTTAGGCTGCACAGGTTCTCAGCAGGACTAGATCAATAATTAGAGAGAGATTATTTAGCTATACTTATATACTATCTACTATATTGTACTCCTTCCTGGTTTCTGTTGTCGGATGTGTGATGTTTTATCTACCTATCCACTCTTTTTTAAAAGTGTATTTATGTACCTCCTTAAAAGCAAAAAAATTACACCCAAATGACACCCAAGAACTTATAAAACTGGAGGATTCTGTAAGACTGTCTATGCAAATTTAGGGATGCATTTCATGAAACTGTCACTTTAATGTTTGTTCATGTAAATTATTCTTATACTAATATGCAAAACTTACTGTTATTTATAAGCATTGGTTGTAATTCAGAGCGGAGTTGTACTATACGGTGTAGCACAGGACCTGTACTTAATTACCTTTTTAAACAAGAGAAGCCGGTGTCAGTTGAGACTGTGTACTATTTCTAATGAGATACGGGTAGATTGTGACACTGTGTGAACGCTACCTGAACATGAAAGCAGAGCCAAAAGCTGTGGGTTCACAACATTGTGTATTCAGAAACAGCACATACACGTTTACAGTCGCGCTCTTAGTTTACATGTTTGCTTTCTACAATGAGGGGAAAAAAAGGACATTAGATCTGCCTAATGTCGTTTATGATCTTCTGATTTCTGAAAGGAAACGGGATCGCATTCATATGTGCTTGGGGGATATTTTTAGGAGAGAAAGATTATAAAGGTTCCTGTTGTGATTCGCATGCTGAGTTTTTACTCTCACTGTAGCTCCTTTCAGATTCTTTAAAGGCTGGTTACAAAAACGCTAATTCCATCTGCACCATCCCATCCGAGTGCCTGTGGGGTTTGTCATATTTTCATGTTTTCGAAAGTGTATTTTTATTTATTATTTTTTTTGGAGGGCGGCGTCATAACATGTTGCCGTTTCTTTCTCTCTCAGGCCTTTGTCACTAAGAAGCTCACTCACTCAAGTATTTTTTCTGCTCACAATAATCCTTATTAGAAATAGTTTTTATTCAGAGTGAAAGACAGACATCAGCTCCATGATCATCACACTCAATGCTCTGTAACTCTCATAACTTTATATATAATCAGATGTGTTTCTCTGTTTTCTGGAGATGGATTTAATTAGAGAAGAAATGAGCATGGTTGGCAAAAGTGAATCTCAGGTGGGATCTCAGATGTACCAGCGTTCTTATTTGGCACGTCATCTATGTTTCTGAGCTAGCTGCTGCATGCAGAAAAAGGAGTGATTAACTAATAAGCAGCTGAGAAATAAATGGGTGAGATTAATAAGTTCAGAGACTGACGGCTCTATTGTAAACTTAATACTAACTTAAATTATAGAGTGATGGGAATCGCTGGACCTCATGATTCGATTAAATCTTGATGTAGGTTGCCAGAGTGTGATTATAAATGGGTTATTTAAGCATCTCGAGCAGTCTCGAGTTCTGAGTACTAAAGCCTACGTTATGATTTTGACCAGTGTGACCACATGCTGTTTTAAAAATATATGTTCATCATGGTAGATGAAAATGATAACGGTAATGTGTTTCCATTAAGCCTGACAAATGTCACTGTTCATTTAATATTTACTCTTCAGGCAAAGTACATCATAATTACATATTCTAAAGCCATTTTAATTTTGACGATCCTATGTTATCTAATGTAAGTCTAAGAAAGTATGCATTTACTAATACAGGCATTTCCTTGGCTTGTCATTTGATGTAAATAAATAAAGGCTTTGAATGAACGTATGTAATTTTGTGCATACTATACTTTAGAACATATTTCTAACATTGTGTCAAGAATCTGTCCTAAATGTGATAATAAGCTAAATGTGTGTTACACTTTCTCTGTGGTGGAATATCAGATGACGTTAAGCACGTAGTGCACTGTATAGTGTTTAGAATAAATGTGTGTTCTAGATTGTTCTAGGATTTAGTGCCCAATGTAGCGGGTACATCTAATGACTTTGGGTTTGGCATGTGTGAATTACTGCCCTATGAAGACAAGTTGAATATGATGGTTGTTAGTACGGATCCTTGTCTGCACCAACAATTTATACTTGAATACCAGTCAGGGTTGTGGTGGATCCGAAGCCGTACCTGGGATCTCTGGGCAAAAGAAGGGAGAATTGACCCCAATGGGATGCCAGTCCATCTCATTCTAACTAAATATCAACAACAAAAACTTTACTGTGGATAAATATATTTTAAAAATCCCAAAAAATTTAAGTTTCTGATAAACATATCGCCTGGTGATGATTCTCATGCTTTTTATGCAGCATGAACACTAACATTCATCAAGGTCTCTTGAATGAGCTCAATAATAAGGCCAAGTGTCTGTTAAGGGTTTAAGAAACAAAGCCATAGACCTCTGTTACACTTACTCCATCAGTGACGCTGCCTGATGTAGTCGAAGAGCTGGGTTCTGATTGTGCTTTCATGGATACTGCAGTAGGTTATTCCTGGAGGGCTACCACCCTGCAGAGTTCAGTTCCAGCCCTAATCTAACACACGTAATCCACTTAACCAGGCCGTCAGCAGCATCTGAACATTACCCAGGTGTGTTGGAAGTAAAATGCCGAGAAATTTATATAATTAATGTAATTTGTAAAGAAACAAAGGATGTGGGCATAGCCTGCACGATCCAGGGTGTATCCCTGAGGCATGTGAATTCATTGTAGCAAGTCGTAGTCATTGGAATAAATGTTAAAGTGTGTTGTTTAGACAGTGTGCATAGATTTTGCATCCACAGAAAGCAGATTATCGAGGCATATTCCTTAGCTAACAAATAGGCTAATAGGCTTGTTAGCGTGTAACATGATAGCACTTTATATAACATCCTGACAGATATTACAGAGATGCTAAACAAATGTGAACTCCATCTGTACATTACAGATAACAAAGCTAATGGACAGAGTGGTGTAGTGGCAAACATTGCCGCATTACAGCTGTGCGGAGTTTTGAATGTTCTCCCGTGTCTGTGTGTTTCCTCTGGATGCTTCAGGTTGCGCCAGAAAACATGCCAGTAGTTGGATTGGCTGTGCTAAATTGTCACTAGGTGTGAATGAGTGTGTGAATGGAGTGGGTGTGTGCGCATGATTCCCTGTAATGGACTGGCGTACCATTTCGGTGCATTCCTGTCCTGTTCCCAGAGATCCTGGCATAGGCTCCGGATTCACTGTATTCAAGGATTTAACCAGGATAAAGTGGTTACCGAAGATGAATGAATGAATGAATGTAACAAGTTTTCCTGTTTAGTTTCTTCCTTACTGCAGACAGTACCTGCTGTCTGAGTTTTGTTAAAAATAAACCTGGCTGCCAGAAAGTTCCATAACGCAATGTCTCAGGTTTATCAGACTCTGTTCATGCATTTGTACTGTTGCATCAGATTACATCATTGTATGTCTCTATTCCTGTTACTGTTGTAATGAGTGATGGTTGACATGTCAGACAGTGCACAAATGCGATTATCTGATGTCTGTATCGTCTGGTTTGCGTTGCCAGACTTAATGTAGGTCAGACTTAAGTGTGACAAAGTTCAACTTTATCTTGAATTACTTTCTGTTGACTCTTTTAGTTATGAAAACCTTGCAACAGTTTATATATGATACAGTCTATAATTGCTTTATTTTGTGGTTTTGGATATCTGTATAACGTATTTCTGTTTTGTTAATGACATGTTAATATCTTGTTAATCTGTTCAGGAATAAGTACATGGCCCAGTTGTTCATGTACATACTGGCTTACAATAATGAACTCTCACCAAAATAAGATAAGCATCTCACATTTGTTTTTACTGTCAACTCCTCTTTATCCATACATGTTTAATGGTATGAAATATCTTGGAACATGGTGCAACACCTGTAGATGATTCTTGAATTAATTCTTGCTGCTCCATGCAATCAAAAGTGCTTTAAACAGCAGCACGGTGGTGCATTTAAGTTGAATTGGATCAAGTTTCTAAATCTTGTATTACCTTCAGACAACCCAACTGTGTAATTATTGAACATACACATGTCCATAAGGTTTTCTCTGAGCTGTTCTGAGGAGCAGGACTACAACTTTTGGAATAATTAAATGTTCACAAAATCCATGACTTCCACATGTTCACACAGATCAGATGCAGATAGCTGAATTAGACTGCAGATTGATTTTTGCATTTTCTTTAAGAAATGTATTCTTTTAATGTGTGAAACTGGGAAGAGTTCATGTTTTGTTTATGCTCTTTCTATACCATTTAACTTGGAGCAGAATTTGCAAATGAGAAAAATGTTAAAATGAGTCTTTGTGACTTGAAGAGGAAATGTATTTCCTAGTCCTCAGCTGATTACCTTGTAAATCCTGTTTACCTGTAACTGTCTCTATTAGTCTTGGGCAAAACCCTTTTGATGTGTAGGTGTAAACTACTTTAAGGCCATGTTTCAAGAGAAGACTCGTGTCCTGGAGAGATATGGCAGCAATAGTTTCCCTCAGAAAAACCAGTTGCAGTAATAAACCCTTGAAAGCCCTTTATTGTGGATCCCATGCATTACAGCCCTTTAGACTATAACTATCTCCAGCAAGAGAGGGTGATGCAAAGTGATACTCAAGATAATTTACAGTGTATCTTTGGTAGAAGAGTTAAGTCTCTGAAGGCCAATCAGGTGGAGGAGCTCAGGGCTTCTAGATCAACTGTTAGTTTCAGAAAATCCCCATGTGGTTTCTTATTCAGCTCTTTCTCTCTCTTTTTCCCCCTTTCTTGTTTCTTTCGTTGCCTTTGTCACTCATCTTGACTTTTTGTCTGCCCTTTTCCACAGATCATTTTCCGTAGCGGAGACGTGAACGGTGGTCAAGTAGAACTGACAGTAGGTTTGGCAGAAATGTATTCTGTCATGCAACTACATTAGAAAATGTTGAAATGGTAGTGAACAGTTTCTTGAAAATAGGAAGTACACTAGAACCTTCCATATCTTAAACTAAACTTCAAGCCTCTTTTCTACACCTAACATGCAACAACTTCACACATTAATTAAGGCTAATTAAATGGTACAGTACATACCACTCCTGTATACAAGATTTTCCATGATGTTATCCAGGTACTGTTGTAAACAATGGGAGTGGGTTGTTGTGCAGCTCTCCTAGTCTGACATGTAGTAACATGAGCCACCGCTGTCTACAATTACTCTCATCACCTATTACAACTGTGACGTTTCTCCCAGGCATTTAAATCATTCTGTGAATCAGCAACAGATCATGACATGGTCATGCTCTCCTCGCCTTTGTTGTTTTATTTCCCAGCAACGCATGGGCTTTTAACTGAATTAAGAGTTGAAGTTACACAGCACAACCCAATGTCACTTTAATGCTCCCGCACTGTATACCTTACTTCTTTCCAAATTAGCTCACAAAGCTGAATTAACAAGCATAACCTGAATGCCAACACTTGCTATGCTCTATTTGCACACATAGACTTTGTGTGCGTCGTGTCTCTCGAGCCCCTCCGTGATTAAGTGGCTGACTCCTATTGTGCTCTTGTGTAAGGCTGCAGCTCCAGCAGAGCATGGTTGGCTGCGTTCTGTTGGCCCAGTGAGGTTCAGACAGTCTATTGTCAGTCAGGCTCTTAAGTTAAACAGGTGCCTATGAATACCCCCCTCCTGCTCTCTGCCCCTTGAGAGGTGTAACGGAGAAGGCAGATGAGGAGGAAGATTGTCATTGAATACAGCAGCAGCCCCGTGCATTGTGCCAGGCTGCGTCTGGTGCAAACCAACACCCCGCTGTGTGTGAGGTTTGCTCATGGCCGAGCAGTGCGTTAAATCAACCCAGGGCATCCTCACAAGCAGGCAGTGCGCCTCCTCCTACTGCTCCTCACCTGCTGAAACTTTAATGCTACTCATTACTCAGCTGCACTCTGTATAGTACATGGTAGCGCTGTCAGGACAAACTACACTGTTTGAATAGTTTGGAAATAGATTCTGAACTGAAAGGCATGGAAAAACATATTTGAATGTTGAAGTCACCTAATTTAAGTCTAGTGGTTCCTAAACTTTTTAGCCAAATGACTCTTGTGTTGTTCGATGCAGGAAAAGAGGTCTGAATAAATGCATGCTGTTTATGGCTTACTTTATTTTCACATATTTTTTTTAAAGTTATGTATCAATTTCTAATTAAGTGTAAAACACGAAGTACACTTAAAGTAGTAATACTTATAAGTAGTTAATAGTTTTCTTATTGCTTTTTCTCTGGCTGAATCTCAGGCTGTCTTCTGTGGACGTATAGTGCACCAGGTCGGTTGTACACCATAATGTTATACCTTGTAATGTAGTGAGCATAGACAGGGAATAGCTCACAGTGTGTTTTGAAGGGGTCTTAAATACAAATGTTCTCCATAAAAATAAGTACAAAGTAGATTTTTATGTGCAGCCTAGCCTTACATCGGAGAAAAGGAAACAAGAACATGAAAAAATTTGAACTCTGCTTTCTCATAAGTTTCTTTGCTTCATAATGCGACAAAATTTTCACTTTCTGCGGTTTGCGATACGAACACATAGTGTCGCATTACTACTGATGGACTTCATGTCTGTAGCAGTATAAAATCATAATGTGTTTGAATGCCAAATATTAGTAATGAAAAATGAAAATGATAAACATTTAGATTTGAAAGCGATTACACATTCCTCAGAGAGCTATCTGATATCAGCTTAAATGGGTGTGGTCAGACTAAAGGTAAGAATAATCTGATGAGGTTTGGCTCATGTGTAGAGAGGAGATGAGGCTTAAATGTGCGAAGTCATGAGTCCCGCAAGACCCACTTCTTTCGCCAACAGTAAGCATGGATCTTGAGTCTCGCACCACTGTTGCTGTTTAAACAAACTCTGCAGTACCCAGAGCTAGCATGATTGCTGATAGGGGCTTTAAAGGGGCCTGATGCAGTACTATTGTATGTCTTTTTGTGTGAGACTATGCTTTCCGGCCTGTGGTTCATCTGGCAGCTGTGTGCAGAGATGGATGTCTCCGTCTTCCTGCCCTGCTTGTTTGTCATGGGTACAGAAAAGACAGGTCAGACTTGCTTGCTATAACAAGTTCTAGCTATTTATAGACAGCCATACATACTGTTAGGAAGGGTTCTAAATCAGAAGGAAGACAGGTGGAGCCACAACAGATTGTCCTGCGTGCTAGTGATTGACAGGTTGGGAGGTTTTTTCTCACTAACTTTCTCCATAATCAGTCATGGCCAACTCTTATTATTATAGGCATGTCTGCTACTGTGCCCTAACCTATTCAGTGAGTGCCATTGTTTGGTGGGTGTGGACTAGGGAATGCTACATGAAGGCAGATTTTAACTACTTATGCTGCTCTGACGATATTTGGAGATATTTTTACAGTACATGTTATGCATCAATGGATAGGTTTTACTAACTGGCAGCAAAACAGTAGTGCTGTATTGAAAAAATGTGAAAAAATGTGAGTTTAATGATACTTTTAATTACTGTCTACGCAAACATCAATATTATTTTCATATGTTATTTCAGACATTAATAGTATATTTTTGTATTTCCCAGCCACATATGCAACAGTAACGACTTTGCTTCTGTGTGGACTCCGATAAAGTCATTAACTATGCCCTATAACTGACCTATTCATTAATATGAAACATCGTTTGGCTAACTTTCTTGTTCCTTTAAGCAACCTAATAAACTTGTTCTTGCATCAACTCATTTTCACACTTGCAGCTAACCTTTTTGCTCTCTCTTCTCTCTGTCACACACACATGCACACACAGAGACAGCAAAAGCAGCAGCATTCACCCACCTTATCACACTGACGTCATTTATGGGGATTTCCTCAGCTCTGGGTCTCATCGCTCGGAGTGTTTTTTCGAGTTAGATTGCGCATAGAAATGGTTCACAGAGAGGCTGGAGTAAAATATCGTGTCTTCTCACACTTTCAGAGTTTTTTTTAACATGACCTTTTGACTTTTGACTTGAGCATTCTGTGATGAGACATACTTGCACTGCCCACCCACATGCTGCATTTTTCTTATTATTTATTTTATTTATACTCCATTTTCTTCCAATTTAATCACCATTCTCTCTCATAGTCTAGTTAGAGGAGGGATAACGTGCTTACTCCGAAACACGTGAAGCCACCGCATATTTTCAAACTCAATGCCATCCTTTCACCCACACAGCAGGGCTGATTATGCCCTTGTGGACATGCACTCCCGATCCCACATGCCTATGGTATCGTCAGATCTTGCGATCTCCTGACATCATGACGTTGTTCCACTTGGGCTTCAGGTTACTGCTGGCTGTTTGATGTCCCAACATTTACTTTACACATTTAGTACACTCAGTGAATTTGTCAGGGCTCCATGATCACATAATGTCCAATAATAATCATATTTGTTTATCAAGGCTGCAGTGTAGGAACAGGGGTGTGAATAAATGAATGATTTTTATGTCCTGCTTTATTTTCACATGTTTAAATTATATACAGAATTTCAATATAAATTCAATATAAAAATCAAAGTATGTATATATGCTGAAAGTGAAATTACACTGAAGTAGTTAATTTTCAACATGACTTATCGGAGTTATTTTGTGCACCATGACCACATGTCCATTCATATTCACAGCCGATGATCATGCCTGCAATTTTTCAGTTTCTGTCTCTCTGTTCTTGTCTGGAGGCCTGTACTGAGACTGGGTCACCATTATTTTTTAGTGTACTATAGTAAAAATCTAACTGTTGATGTTGCTTCACATGAGACTTTTTGGGTGGTGTGCTTCTGGGTAAGTTTCCATCTTGCCACATATAGGGAGTGGACTACTTCCAGAAATGCTATAGTGAATGAACTGACAAGGAAAGTAGGGAGAAAAATGTTCAGTTTTGGTTCCTCTGTAAGTTCTTTGTGGTTTGTGTGTGTGTCTGCCCCCTGCAGGTGAAGCTGGTGAAGTACATCAGTAAGCAGCTGCAGTGTAAGCAGAGGGTTCCAGTGTGTGAGCGATCACCGACCCTCGACACCTACCCACACCTTGTGGATTGGCTCCATACCATTAATCTCAGGCCTGAATTCATAGAGGTATTTTGTGTGTGTTTAATTCAATAATGTCAATAATGTTTTATTCTTTGGCTTCTCCCCAGCAGTGTTTCCTATGTTTGCAGTAACCGTGTTAAATACTGTCTATGGGTTAATTGGTATTAAGTAGTGTCAGATATAGGATTTCCCCTAGAAACATTTTTATTAGTAGGTGTCGTGGTTATTTACAGGAACGGGGGATACACATACTCTAACCATGACAACGGACTGCTCAGTTCTGCTTTTGCATTTTACACTAGAAGCATTAACTGCTGATGCGGTGCATGCAAATTTCTTCTATGTTGTTCAGTATAGCCGTTTATCGTCAGTCACATGCAGCAAGCAACCTTGCTATATCTTGTATTGTGCAGGCTAGGCGTATAATTAAAACATCACATATGCTATTTCTCAATTCCTGCTGCGGCGGCTGTCGCCCTCACCGTTGGTTATTGTGTGAAAATGATATTTGCACACTAATAACAAGTTATCTGCATGTGAGCCTTTTTTGTTTTTAAATCAGCACAAAAAGCACTCTTTTCTGCTCACAAAGA
Source organism: Pangasianodon hypophthalmus (assembly GCF_027358585.1). Classification (NCBI taxonomy): domain Eukaryota; kingdom Metazoa; phylum Chordata; class Actinopteri; order Siluriformes; family Pangasiidae; genus Pangasianodon; species Pangasianodon hypophthalmus. Next base: position 13,036,820 of record NC_069723.1, on the reverse strand, counting down.
GCAGAAAACTCTTTTCTGCTATATGTTTAACAGCTATGTGTTTGTTCACTAAAACATGAGGCAGGAAGCAATATTACCTGATGGAAAATCAATCTCCTACTACTCAGGGGGTACATGAGTTTACTAAGGGAAACACGTGGATATAGTAGAGGAGCAGTTTGTAATTTTTAGAGCCCTCTGCTGATCGTGAGGTGATTTGCAATTGCAATGAATACACTGACACCCCCACAGATTACATATGCCATATTACATAGGCCTCATGGTATGCATTTGAAAAAAAAAAAAAAGAAGACACTGATATGGCTGAGGCAAACAAAACCCTGAAGCAAAGAAACTAGCAATCCATTTCATGGCATGGCACTAAATGACTAATCACTAAGCAGTTTCTGACATTTTGAAGGCACTTTTAACTAGAAAGAGGTAGCAGGATTTGGGTTCTGGGACTTTACAATCAATAAAAGAAAGCACAAAGGAAAGGTGTATAAAAGATACATGTTTTATAATTTATGGCAACTGGAAAGGGAGTTAAATTGAAATTGGTCCATGAAACATGAATGAACTCTCTTCTAAATTGAACTCGTATGTACCTTTGGCTCCCTTGCAAACAATGCTTGACATTAAAGCTGTGTGTGAAAATGAAGACCGAGAGTAACATAGAGAGATAGACAGTGCAGGATTATTGGTGTGTATAGCTCCGTAAACAGATATGTTACATGGTCGCACTGACATTCCAGTCCCCCATGGGCTCCCACACCCGATCTGACTCCTAATCCTAGAATGTGCAGAGTCAGCCTTTCTGTCGTACATGCTCCGTTCACTCTATTTTTACACCTCACCGACCCCCGGCCTGTGTGTACACACATAACATGCACTCAACTAGCCAGAACAGGATTCCACTGGCTTCCACGCTGCCTTGTCTACTTTCGTTAGATAGAAGCATACTGAATAGGTACAAGAAGAAGGGGATGACTGAATAAGTGCTAGAGGTAGAGTAACAGAACTAGAGGGACAACTCAGAACTATGGCCTTAGTAGTCATGTCTTATGTCATTATCTGTGCCTGTGCTGCATTTCGGACACTGAAGTAGAACAAGTTGCACAGGCTGCATGTCTGTATTTTGTGTGTATATCTTTCTACAGGTCTTGTCCATCCCTAACCACTTGTCTACTTGTGCATGTTCTCCTGACACTATGTCAGTGCTGTATATGGTGACATTAAAAGCTTGTTGCCATTCTTTTTTAAGCTGGACAATGGCTATTCTCCTTGTCTGAGCTGCGTGATTCACAGGGCAGGAATGCATCCATGCGATTGGTGGCCCACGTAGCACCATTCATTCTCTGTTAGGCCGCTCGGGAGAGGATGAGCACTGAAGGTCACATTCTCAGCCGCTATGCTGTTAAAAGCGTCCAAAAAGTTGTGATGATATTCTCAGGAAACACACAGGAATGCCCTTTAGGGCAGACAAGATCAGACGGGCTCTTTGAAGAGAATTTACATGATAGTGCAGTTTAGGGAAATGTGTGTTTTTGTTCGTCTGTAAGCAGACAAACTAGGCTTTCCAACATATCACAATTACCAGGAATCATATCTGTTCCTCACCCCTACAGCTGCTTGACTATCTTACATGATTAAGTAGGTTTGTTTCTTGGGTAAAATTTTTTTTTTATCAATAGTTTATATCAATGATAAATATTTGTCATTTGGATGTTCCAAGAATAGCAGAGGGCACCGGTGGTTTGAACGCACACAGTTTATCGTTGCAAAGTTCTGCAGTTTGGTTAGCTGCAGTAGTAACAGGTATGTGCTACATGCTGTATTCCAGGAAATGAAGGAAAGCAGTTATAACAGTAATGTCATTTGAAACCTCTCTTTCTTGGTTATTATGACTCATGCATGGAGGCTACTGTAAGTAATTCAACTTGCTGTTGCTCAATCCTAGACCAGGAAAATAATCTCTCACCCCTTAGAGTCACAGAGGGGACTGCTTCATCCAATTGCTCGAAGACAATAAAACATATTTTATTAAAACAAAAATTACCTAGATAAAAGTGTTCACTGTTCACATTTGAAGTTAAGTAGGTACAGTAACATTTGGCACGATGAGAACAGTTAGTAGGTGTTGCTCAACCCTATTTCAGGAGATCTATAACACCTGCTTGGATAGTGAAATTTTACTGAACATCTTCATGAAGTGTCCTGATCAAATGCTACAGTTTGATGGATTTCACTGTTGAAAGCTTTAGTATTAGAATGTATCTGAATATTAATTAACCTGTAATGTTGCATTCATATTGCATAAACCACAGAAGTAACATTTTAATATCTCAATTGTCTCATTGAACAAACAGTTTCACGTCCTTCTTAGTACTGCGCCTGCATTTCTGGTTCTTTCCCTATGTTTGCAATGGCAGTATTTTAAAGTCGGTGTTTGCAAGAGCTCCCAAAGTTGAACATTGTTTACTTAAGTAATTTAATTTTAAGTCTGTCTGTTCCAATACTTACCTAAAGTTGAGTGGTCTGCCACCAAAGGTTGTCATGTTCTAAGTTGTTTAATACATCTAAATGTATATATCAGGAAATGAAAGCTGAAATGAAAGCTGAAATCTATCATCTCAAAGAAACAAAAAAAATCGGCCTTGCCATTCCAATACTTTTGTATATATACTTTGTGTGTGTGTGTGTGTGTGTGTGAGTATACACTGTGTATATATATTTTATATATTCTATATATATATATATAGGAACAATAGAGACAAGTTGCAATATCACTGTGCTGACGAATGTAAACAGCACTACCGGAAAATTCAAAAGGAATTATGGAGTCCATTGTATCATAAACTTTAAATCATTAACTTTATTCACTACGTATATGTTTATTAATGTTAATACACATAAATTACTTTCATATTTAATAAAGGTTATATATCTTATTAAAATATGTGAAAATAAAGTATGTCACAAGTGACTTCCTTTTTTTTTCCCCTACATTAAGTAATGCAAGAATCATTTAACCGGAAAGCTTATGAAATGTTTTTCATTAGACTTACAGTAGGTGAATAAAAGTTGAACATCCATTTGAATGCATATTGTCTGCTTTGAATATGTAAAAATTTGTAGCATGTTTAGTAGTTGCCTGCTAACTGATTAGCTACTTATTTAGTTAACTCTGAATTCATAAATACAGATGGCCCATTCAGTGCTCACATCCTGTAGATTCACAGGAAGAAGGGCTTCTCTTAAGGAAGGGAGGAACATGTAGTGAAAGAGGGGGTCTGACCCTGAGCTTTGCTTCCTGTGTTTTAGCCTTCTCTCCTTTTCCTTTCTTCAGTGGCCATACATGGGATCCTGTCATTTACAGTACAAAGGGATCAACCATGCTGAAATATTTGATGCCTTCTAACCGGAAGCTGAACTAACCCCTTTCTCACACGCAGACACACACACACACACGCACACACGCACACACACACCACCTTAACTGAATCCCTGAATTAAAGCGATTAAACGTGCCAGTGCTTGTATCATTATAGCAAACTGATGTCAGCGATCCGGTTTGAGCCTGAGTTTTGTGGTCAGCAATTCTCTGTGATGGTTCCGGTTGCATGGAAGTGTAGTGGAGCAACACCGTAGAACGAAAGGTGACCACATCTAACAGGAAACACGTGCAGTGCACACTCACTGTGTGGTTTAGGTGTGTAGACTGGGAGACGTACCATCTGGTGATAGGCTGATCAGATAGCTGGAAAACATGAAGCTTACGAGAAGGAGAGTGAGGTGAAAGAAATAACTGATTTAATTGAAAGAATAATGCACAGGTACGCAGAGTAAAGGGTGATTAGTCAGAAAGAGGACAGAGAGATGAACATAGAGAGAAAGAAAGAGAGAGAGAGAGAGAACATATAAAGTTGAGGGGAGGGCAAAGCAAAGAAGGAGGGAGAGGGAGGTGGGGTGAGTAAAAGTGTGCGCTCTCACACTCCGACTGGCGTCTGAAGGGACACAGAGATCTTGTTAACATCTCTGGGAGATGATATATGGGAAAGGATTATTTCAGACCTGACTTTTTTATGGTAGGTTATTTCTTTTATTGCTTATCACTCCACATCCTTTCTAAGCAGCACATGTGGACTCCTGTAGTTATTTTCTACTCTGATGTTGTGGTTTCCTGCCTGTGTGCCTCTCTGGGCTCATAGAGGCTGTGTGCAGTATTAGCTCCTGCAGTAAGCAGTTAACTCTTTGTTTGTACACATCATACACTCGTAATGAGTGAGGGTCCAAGGTCTTATTTTCCAGCCTAATCTGGACTTTCTGACTGAACAAGATTTGGTCACAGGTCCTACAGGTCTGTTTTTGTATACCAGTATGGTGTGATTGGGTTAAGTTCAGCAGCAGTTTCAGGTGAAACTCTGTGTCAGGTGGTAGACAGGGAGGAACCTTGTATCAGTTGTGTTTGTAGCCCTGACTGTTTAATGATTTGTGAATGGTGCTTTCCATAGGGCTCATAATTACAGTGTCTGTATGCGTGTATGTGGGACAGCAGCATGCTGTTTATGGATCATACTTGTTTCCTGGTCTTGTGATTGGTGTACTCTTGAGTATCATTTCTAATCTTACGTCAACACAGATCACAGGCAGGAAAAACATGTCCAGACACCATCTTGGGGTAGGTATGTGTCAAACCCTTGTATACTCAGCATGTTTTCTGTCCTGGCTTGTCTGTAGCAAATGCAACCTTACACGGAAATCTTCGGAGCATGGAAAAGTACAACTCAGTATGTCTAAGATTGATATGGGATATCTATTTGAACACAGGTATCAGAACAGTGATCAGTATATATTCTACACTCACCAACCACTTTATTAGTGACACCTGCTCATTCATGCAATTATCCAATCAGCCAGTCATGTAGCACCAGCATCATGCATAAAATCATGCAGATACACGTCAAAAGCATCAAACAACCAAATGGGGAAGAACGTGATCTCAGTGTCTTTGATTGTGGCATGGTTGTTGGTGCCAGATGGACTGGTTTGAGTATTTAAGAAACTGCTGATCACCTGGGATCTTCAACCGCAACAGTCTCTAGAGTTTCACACAGAATAGTGTGAAGAACAAAAAAACATCCAATACGTGTTATTTCTGTGGGCGGAAACACCTTATTGACAAGAGAGGTCAGAGGAGAGTGGCCAGACTGGTTCAAGCTGACAGAAAGTCTACAGTAAGTCAATCAACCACTCTTTACAACCATGGTGAGCAGAAAAGCAGAGCATGCACAAGACATCGAACTTTGAAGAGGATGGGCTACAACACCAGAAGACCACATGGGATTACACTCTTGTCAGCCAAGAACAGGAATCTGATGCTGCAGTAGGCACAGACTCACAGAAACTGGACAGCTGATGATTGGAAAAAGACCATATATTGTTTTTCTAATATTCAGCTTTCAAAGTTTCAGTGAGGCTGTGCCCATTGTAGCCTCGGCTTCCTGTTCCAGGCTGACAGGAGTGCAACCCAATCTGCCACAGGGTTCAAGGCAGTGTGTGTTCTGAGATGCTTTTCTGCTCACCACAGTTGTAAAGCATGATTATTTCAGTCACTGTAGATTTTCCGTTATCTCACTGGATCACTTGATTTTTTTTTTTTTGTTTGTTTTTTGTTTTTCCACACCATTCTGAGTAAACTCTAGAGACGGTTGTATGTAAAATACCAGGAGATCAGCAGTTTCTGAATTATTCAAACCAGCCCATCTGGCACCAACAAACATGTCACGGTTAAAGTCACAGAGATCACACTTTTTCTTCATTCTAATGTTTGATGTGAACATTAACTGAAGCTCTTGACCTGTATCTGCATGATTTTATGCATTGCACTGCTGTCAGATGATTGGCAGATTGGATACTCGCATGAATGTACAGGTGTACTTTTTTAAATGCGTATATGTATATTCATGAAATTGCCTGCTCTGTTATCTGTTAAACTGATTGAAGATGCTTGCTGTTTGTATATATTTGCATATTACTTGACACTGCTGCAAAGTTATGCAAAGTTATCTTCAACCTATAAGACTGCATTATATATTTTTTGACTGATTGCTTTAGCGATCAGTAGTGTTTGTGGCCTTCCTGAGTCCTGAATGCTAGCACTTACTCCAGTTCCAAATCATGTGTAGTTGTGACTCTCATTGGCGTACTTGTTGCTAGTCAGTTGTTGGAAACTATGATCTCATGCTATTTGCAATTCTCTCACCTGCTCCTATTGTGTTGTATTGTATTGTATTGTTTGATGGCTTTTGCTTTTCATGAACTGCATGCTTCCTTATGATATTCAGGTGTTCTAGGTTTCTTTGAAGGCTGCACTGAGTGTGGTTTGTATTAAGTGGGATATGCAGACACATTCTGTGTTTAGCAAAATGATTGGTCATAATTGGATATCCAGTAAATGGCAACACTCCAACAGACCACAGCAATTAAGATCACAAGTTTAACATTCCGCAGCTCCTATTCTGGGAAGAAATAGATGGAATATTGTGTCAGTGGGCAGTAAAAAAAACAATTACTGGTGAAAAACCCATCTCTTGTGTAGGTTTTTATTTATTTATTAATCGTCATTACAGCTTCCAGCTAACATTTTGTTTAAATTCTGAAAGCGTCCCAGTTTTAATTTAATATTTCTTGTTTACATTTTTATCTAATAGCACTGAGATTTTTGGAGCCGACGCTTTGCTCTGTCTGTTCTCCTCATGGTCTTTTCTGACTTTTGTCAGTAAGGGAAGTTTCCATACTGATTCCTGGAAGAGAGTTTCCTATTCCTGTGAGAAATGTGTGCGCATACTGTAATCTCTCCCTTTGTCTCTAAGTAGGTGGTGTGTATTGTTGCTTTTTTCCCACACACACACACACACAACAGAAACCACATGCATGTATTCGCACATGCACACACACACACACACACACACACTTGTATTGCACATGCTCGGCCAGTAAAATTGTAGTCACTAGGTGGTTCCCCAGGCCCACACACAATAGTGGATTTAATTTTAACAACTAACGTGAACAAAAATAGCAACAATGACAGTTAAAATAGATCCTCCTCCGCTCACAATATGGTGAGTTTTTTTTTTTAGAGCTCTAAAATACCTGTAATATAATCTATACAGAATCAAAAGAATGATCTGTACTAGATACACTTTTGTGGTCCTTTATCTTATTATCTTCATATTGTTATTAAATGTATTTCACGTGACAATCATGCCTTTATATTCTTAAATGAGCTGATCATATTCAAGTTAAGCACGCAGCTGGAGGACTACTGAGTAGCCTGAGACTTAGAGCAGTAGTAATTGGTTTGGGACACGGCCTGTATCTCGGTTGTGCTGTTGATAGTGATTGGATGCTATTCAAATGCATTTTATGTGATGTAGATAAAGCCAGTGATTTTGAATAACAGGTAAAATGTTTTTGTTTTTGTCACCTGAACAGAAGAAGCAGCACTTGTTGTGGTCTAAAACTCACCAAAGCACACAAAAAGCTGCTTTTTACAGCTCTTTAAGAGGGTTTGACTAACAACAGTTATTATAGTACTTAAAGTCAGTACTTAGTGGAAATGGAAAGCATGCAAAAATGAATCTATTTGCCATTTAATCTTTATGAACTTTGAAAATTGTTCAGGAAATTATGGTGTATAGTGGAGTACCATTTGTTTTCATTAGTAAAACATTCACTTTAGGAGAAAATAGATTTCTGAACTGCTCGTATGCCTTTGGATGGCCGTCTCAATTGGATGGTAGTAATTCACCACTTTCTTTCTCAATGTCAGTGCAATTTCTTATCATGAGCATGTCATTCATTCAAGTGTATACAATAAACTTTAACTAAGTAAAGAATAAAACATATGGAAATATGACACCAATGACAGTGTGGTGTTATGCCACCCCAAAATTTATCGTTTCTAACAGCAGAACATCCCAAAGTGTTTTTGCAAATGCTAACAATTATTTATTCATTAAAAAACAGCAAGCCACAGGCCTGCGTTTTATCCATTTGTTGTTATGTTTAATGTTGTGCAATGTTTGTGAAACAGGTTTGTTCCTGTTTGTCTTCAGTTATCTTTTTTTTTTCAACTCTCTAAGTTAATAAGACAAAAACACAGCTTGTCATGCTACTGAGAAACAATAAATCCCTCCATCTTGAAGGCTTCCCTATGTTGGAAAACTTAAAGTTAACTCTGACAGTTACAAAGTGCTGACACTGGAGATTCCTTCCAAAATTGCTAAATAAACATCTCCTCAGAGAAAACATTACTATACCAACAATTCCAGGTTTTTAAAACTCCTTGTATGGAATGTCTTCCATAAACGTCCCTGTGTAATTTGTTGCTATAGAAGCGAAAATTAATTAGAACGAGTGCACTAATATAACCTGTGATTTGCCTTGCAGCTGGAACTGCTGTCAGAGCTGTTGTTATAGAAAATGAATCAACACCTTCTGAACAATCAAAAGTGAGAATTTATCAGCAGGTTAATCAAGGTTTCAACTGCAAAACATTTATCACAGAGATCTTACTGAGCACAAGACTGTTACCGAGCAGAGTTTGTCTATACTATAGTGTGTGTGTGTGGGGGGGGGGGGGTGTGTGGGGGTGTGTGGGTTTGGGGGGGGGGCTGCATGTGTGTGTATGATGATGAGCTGACGCCAGCGAGACGCCAGGACACAGGAATGCAGTTTGGGAGACTCACACTGACAGACAGGGTGAGAGAAAGACGGGTTACCGGAATACTGCTAACTCTGTGTACTGTGCCAGCAGCCTGAGTGGCGAGTGGGGGACTGGAGGAAGGCCCTCCACCTATGGCGGACATTACTGAATTGCTCTTTATCAGCACACAGAAAAGGCCTTTCTCTATCTCTGGTGGCCACCCATAGGGAGAATGCTCAAAGGGAACCTTGTTGATTGTAGTTGGCCATCCTCTTTTTCTTTTCCATAAAGGATGTTGTGGGCAAAGGAGATATAGTATCCATATCCTAGCTGCATCAGTTATCTGCTGTATTCAGCCCTGAGGCCACAGAGTGACAGGGATAAACAGAGTGGTGCTTGCTATCCTGACTTGTCACCTTGCTGATGTTTTTTCTATTATTCTTTGTAAGCTGATGGTTCAGCTCTCCTCCTCTTCCTGTGCTTTGATCTCTTGAATCATGATGATCTCTAACAAGTTGCTTGCTTGTCAGATATGGTTTTAAAATACAGAAAATATTCATTTTAATACTTGTACAAAATATATTTACAGTGATATAAATAAGAATAGGATGGATTCTCTCTGAACAGGTATAAATAAGGTGTGTTTTGAATGTACTGTATGATATGTATACAGAAATCAGGATCGCTCTGTCTCACTTTATTTGTTCCTTTCTTTTTCTTTCTCTCCTGCAGGCAGTACCAGTGAATCTGTCTCTAGATGCATTGCTGCAGATGTCTGATTCTCAGGTGCAGGAGACCATGAGGAAACTGGGCGCCAGTGCTGATGAGTGCTCCCGCATCACTGCTGCCCTCTCTTGTCTCAAGAGCACCACCACCCCCTCCACCACCTCCACCTCCTCCACCTTCAGCTCTGGGCCATGGACAGGTGGGTCCTACTTCCTGTTTGATCTGTTTTAGATAACCGGCAGGCCACATGGTTTATCAGGACATGACAGTGGAATATATTCAAGCCAGGAATTGAAGAGAAGAGACATTTCCCCAGCTTCCAGTTCTTAAGTAAAACTTAAAAGAGCTGTAGTAATGTTTTATATGAAACATAAAATACCTAGTCAGGGATGTGGTAGCTCAGTGGTTAAGCTGTTGGACTTCTGATTGGAAGGTTGAGAGTTCGAATCCCAGCACCATCAAGCTGCCACTGCTTGGCTCTTGAGCAAGGCCCTTAACCCTCAACTGCTCAGTTGTATAAATGAGATAATTGTAAGTCACTCTGGATAAGGGCATCTGCCAAATGCCTTAAATGTAAATGTAGTCACAAGAGAGTGTCCATACTAATGTCAACTAACACACTTTCCACTCAGCATTCTCTATTATCATTAAGATTCATTTATTTGCCACATGTATTTCACTTTGTTTGGATCCCTTGCCCCATTTCTGCAGGCCATCAAGGTGGGTATATGTTAAGCTCAAAAAGAGGTAGACAACCCCCCTATCATGGATTCACATATTTAATTGCTTGTGCGCATCGCTACTAGGTTTTTGGGGAATTGATGTATATTCTCTAACTCTGGTGCCTCTGCTACAGGACGGGAGCTCAAAGACGACGGAATTCCCTGGATTGTAGAACCTGCTCGCTGTGACATTAATACTTCGTTCTCAGCTAATCTCAGCTGCTCCACTCGAAGCCCACAACCCTACAGCCCAAACCCAGCTGTTCGGGTCCCTTTTACCCCCGCGATGCCTGGCACCCAACGTTCTGTCTCTGTTTCTGCTGTAACCTCTCTGGACTGCCTAACTGGAACCCATGTGACCCCATTGTTGAATGGACTAGCCGACCCTTTCTACTCCTCACCTCAGCTGCTACGGCGCCCGCTGGGACAGGTATCGACTCCTCCCCCTACACCGCCCACCATTAGGAACGAGCTCCTGAAGCCCCCCCACACGCCGCCACCACCATCCAAGCTGCGCCAGCTTTTCCCCGCTCTGCCCCGCAGCAAGAGCCACACACAGCTCGCCAACCGCATAGAAGAGCCTGCACACAAGTAGGTCCAAACATTCGTGTTCGTAAAAGAGTGCTGGAGAGTGTAATGAAACTTAGCTGAACTTAGTTGCTATGGTTTACATCACTTATATACTATCTTCACTGATCCTGTACTGAGAAGGAAAAAGAAAGTAAACCAAAGAGCCTGATCATGCAGGCTGATTGTAATCGGAGGCTGAAGCCTCACTTTCTTTTTGCGTATGCAATAATATCATGATTCATGATTCAGTAATGTGATTATAGAGCCATGTGTAACACAAACATCTGTGTTCACACGAAAGTAACCCTTCTAGAAACATGTATAATTTAAAGCCATCTGAAGGCAAGAATTTTATCATAGAGGAGACATTTTATTTATGAAACCAGAATGAGAAACTAATAGAACATGAAAAAAGCTTAAGATTTTTAACAGACTACACTTCCCCAACGTCCTTAGCATCCACAGTGCCAGTTATTTTTTTATAAGTTCAACATTGTGAAAGCTGAATTTCACATGTACAATGTCATGTTTTTCTGTGTTTCATTTTGAATCACACAGAGTTTTTTCTAGCTCATTAGGAAGGCTTTTAATCCTCACTTGCAGTATTGCTAAAGTATATATTACAGGTTTATACATTCTAGAAAGGTGCTGCTTGGTGCCCTTGATTTTTGTGGGCTTTTTGACCGTGTTTATAGTCATTCATTTTGATGAGTCCCCACTTGGGTTAAGTGGTGGTTACTTCTCAGAGAAGTCATCCTTAAAAATGATAGCTAGAGGAAACTTTCAGAAGTTGAGGTGATTTTCAGTCAGCTGATCTTTTGTTTTGTTCCATTTGTAACTGTAACATCTAGCTTTCACTGTGAGGCTAACAAGCAACACTGATGCTGTCAGATTCCATGAAATGCATTAGAATATTAATGAATGCTACACTAGGCATTTCTAGCTCATAAAACATGTAAGGTAAACCTTTCCTAAGGAAACTAAGTCATGATGTCATGATGCAGTGACAATTTTATCAATTTAAAAAAATCTGCCCCAATATACAGGCTGAATCCTGAAATGGCTTCCTGCGTAGGGTACAAATGAAAGCTTTTGTAGAACCTATGTAGTGCACTATATCCGCAGTACAGTGTCGTTTAAGATTCAGCCAAAGATGAAGCATGATTCCAGTAAGCACCTGTTGGCAAATTAACTAATTACATGTACTATTTAGATCTTTTTTTTCCAAGTGAAATAAGTGTCATTAGGCCAAAAACTTGGTAAAGTGTGTTTCTTAATCTTACATTTGGCAGCTGAAGCCTGGACATGTTTGTAAATACTTTTTAAATGGTATTTAAATAATGAGATTCATTCTGACAGCTCCTGAAATTTAGTCCCTTTCACATCTCAGCTACATGTGGTACGTACGGGATCCAGATTTCAGGAAGCTGACTGTGTAACTCAGTCAAGAGTGAGTCAGATTGACTAAAGACACCTAGGGATTAAATATTGGTCATGTATGTTCAGCCACAGTGCACATTCTCACATTACAGCTAGCGTGCATGATGTCATATGAGTGTGTCATAACGCACACTCTTGGAGGAATGCTAAAATTCCCCCCCACCCCCACACCCCCACCTTCTGCATTTCTCACCAGAGTCATACTGATGCCATCAGCTCAGACTCTGTGGCGTCCAGAAGGGGGCCACTGGCTTCTCATGCTCTGTGTCAGAGGCCATCCATCATTGAGAAAGATACTGATGCCTCAGCAGAAGTGTCTTACTGCCAGTAACCTGAACTCCTTCCTGAAGTTCTAAAGTCGAACGTTCAGTCATGTATTCTATGATGCAGTTTACTGATTTTTAAAATATAGTTGTACATATTCAGACAAGACAACTTTGGTTATCAGTTTCAGCTAATTTCCTTGGAAAATATAGCTTCAAATTGGTCAGGGGGAAATTGTAAGGCAAGACTGAGTATACTGCTCAGATTTCCGGCTAATGCAGTATCTTCTCTTCTATGTCCTGCAGGAATGTGAAGAAGAATAAGATGCTTCTAAATGTAAATGTGCAAGATGCGAGAAATGGCTATGAGGATTCGCCCTCGCGCTCGCCACTGCTCTCTGTCCCCTCTCCGCACATTATTCCCAACACACGCATCCACGTGGAAAGTCCAACACTGAAAGGTAGATCCACTTCTGCCATGGAAACCTATGGAAAGCAGAGTGTTTGTTAGCGTATTGGTTTCTGTGTCTGTTTCTTTTCCACTCACTGTTTGGACCTTCTGTGATTCTATTAGACAAAGGAAGATCTCCACAGGCTATGAGGAGAGATTATGGTCTTACAATCACACATAGGTGAGAGAATCTGATCAGTTTTTGCTCTTCCTATGATATGGGAGTCAAAGGCAAAGGCAAAAAATTTATATATTATATCAATATTTTTTCTTCAAATATATTTATATAATATTTAATATTCAGAACATTTTTAGTTCATCCTTCATGATTTATTTGTTTAGGTTAGCACAAAATGGGCAGAACAAAAATTTGATACTTTTTTAAAAAATTTTTATTACCTTTAAAGGTTTTCCACCAAGTCGTGGTTCTCCCAGACGTGTGCGGTGTGTCGGAAAAACATGCTCTTTGGTGTAAAGTGCAAACACTGCAAGTAAGTCAGCATGGGTGCCCCAGCTTTACAATCACACCTGCTTATAATACACAGAATCTGCTAATGATTTTCTCACCTTCAGGTTAAAGTGCCACAACAAGTGTACCAAAGAAGCACCTCAGTGCCAGATAATTCCAAGTAGGTGTCATATTCTTAATAACCCAAAATGTATTTTTTCCACACACTGAGCAGTATTTCAGCGATGCCTTTGTTTTTGTTCTTTCTAGTTTCGAAAATCAGAAGAACAGAGTCAGTTCCGTCCGACATTAATAACCAGGTGGAGCGACTACCATCACCTACACAGTTTGGCACATTACCGAAGACTTTAAACAAAAAGGCAAGAGTGACAAAATGTAGAAATATATATTTCTTTATAAACACATTTTATTAATGAAATTAATATGTTAAACATATATGCATTCACACACACATATCAGCAAGGCCAGTTCTTTTGTTTTTGTTTTTGCTTTACACTGAAGACATTTGGGTTAGAGATCAAAAGATGAATATGAGACGATAGATTTAGCTTTCATTTCCTGATATTTACATCTAGATGTGTTTAACAGCATAAGATAACACCTTTTGTTTGAACCCACACATTTTTTAAGTGATCAAAAATATTGGAACATTTGACTGACAGGGGTTTCTTGTTGTGCAGGTGTGCCCTGTTAGACTTGTCGTTTAAATTATTAATAGCTCTGAATATCTACTGTTGGTTTGAGCCCTGAGCTTCGCCTGTTTATAATACATTATAACTGATTTTTGGAAGGACTTTACAGAGGTAAATTGGTTGACACTGGAAAGTCTTCGGGACAGAAGGTTTTGCAGTTTCTCTGTAACATGACAAGCTGCATTTTTTGTCTTATTAACTCCATGAGATAGAAAAGAGAGGCTGGTGAGTGAATGACTGTATCTAGCTGCAACAACATGATAGCAGGAACTAACTTGTTTTGGGCATTTTAAACAACATTAAACGTAACTATAAACAAATTAAGAGCCTGATGTGTCTGCTTTAATTAATAAAATTGTAATTACTGCCAAATTGTTGTGGTGTAAGATGATTAAAACACTTCAGGCTGTTATAGGAAAATTTTCAACTTTGAGGTGGTAACAGTAACTCTGCTTTGCGTCTGTCGTTGATTAGTTTCCTTATTTTTTTCCTCAGGACCTTCCTCCACCTGTCAGTCAACCAGACTCCAGCAGTAACCCCTCTTCTACCACCTCCTCCACACCTTCCTCACCTGCGTTCAGCTCAAGCAACCCACCAAGTGCCACTCCACCTGCAAACCCCTCGCCCAAAGGGCCCACTGATGGCCGCTTTCACTTCCCAGGTCAGTGACTAATACTAACACCTTCCTCTAATCTTACTTTCAAACAAGCGGCACATTGTCAAGGATGATGTTAGATTACATCATTTTGCATAATCTTTAATCTCTCAATCTTTATCTGTCAGAGGCACTGTGAACCAAAAGCAAGAGGTCTTTCTCTAACTGATCTTTCTTTCCTAATGTTTTGCTTGGGTGATTTTCTTTTCATGCTGTCCTGATCTCTAGCTTCCTGCTATTATCAGCTCAGACAACAGTTTATCTTCCCTGGTGAGTTAACACTGTCCCTATAACTCTGTGTTTCAGATCTTCCCAAAGACTAACACACTACTGCAAAACTTAAAATGCTTTGTTGGGTTGCTACGGCTAATGCGTGAACAATTTTCGTATAACAGTATGCTGAGTACTTTCAATTTGTGTTACCTTCACGGTTGAGAAGTGGTGCATGATGGTTTCTAATGCCACCTTCTGGACACTGTGATACATTGCTTTCATTGATATCTTTGTGCAGCTTGTGCTGAGTGTGGAGATGGGTTAATGTCTAAAAGGCTTAGATGTACAAGACTGTATATTAGCGTTTTAGCATATATTAAGTGTTATAAAGCCACGTTTAACCGTTATTCTTTGTGTTTAATATCTAAGTGTCACCTGGAATAATAAGTGAAAGTATCCTAAATGAAAGCAGACTGTTTTATCTTTGTAGGTTTGAGCTATATGCCTGTCAGATTAGTTGGACAATTTCTAGATTTTTTTTTACTTTTAAGTACATTTTAAGTAAATTTTTAAAACTAAATCTTAGCAAGAAAAATCATAGTTTACCAAGTAATACTACTATCAGCTATTGAGAAACTAAACACATTCCTGCGAGATCTAAACATCTGTGTGGCTGAATTTTCCTACAGATATATCAAGTTGTCAACATCAGGATGGCCATGACTCAGGGTAAGGCATATTTTTTGCTACTGTTTAACCAGGATCATGATAGAATCCATACACGAGTCCCTACAAAACAGTCAGAACTGATACAGATTCAGTGTGCACAATGATCGTTTACACCAAAACGTGTATATATAAAACTCTTTAAGTCACACAAAGTTTTGTGTATTTTCTCAGATATGAATATGGTTATAAAAATGTTCATAAAACAAAAACAATTCATAAAATTCATTAAAAAAAAAAAAAAGCTCACAAATGCGTGACATATCCTCTCCTGTTTCCAGAGAGACAGAACCTGTAGGTAATGAGCTGATCACACCGACAGTCAGGCAGGAAGAAGCAGCTGTGGTGAGTATAGAAGACAGCTGGTCTCAGCACTTTAACCACAGAGTGTCTAAGAGAAGAAGCTCAGATACTCTGAGACTAAAAAGTCAAGTAGTTGTACAAACTGAATGATGGTCAAATGATTGAATCATATGATTCCAACTCATCTTTATTTGTGTTTCAACATTCACTGTGAAATGCAGTCAGCTGCAGAATTATTGCCACCATTAAAGAGAACAGGCAAAAAAGCATTACTTAAACTTTTTAAAAATAATAATATTTTTATATTTAAATAATAATATTTAAATAATATTTCATCTAAATAAATTTGGCAAAATGATTAGCATTCCAATTTAGAATGAATGCAACAAATCTCATCCTTGATTATTTTAAATTGTTCTTATTTACCAGGAACTACAGTATATTGTGGCTTTTCACATAATCCTGTATTAATGTAGTATAAATATGACATTCTAAAATCACTGACATCCATCACCAGGGAAGGAAAGGGCTTTCAATATAGATAACAAAAAGTGCACTAGTTAGATAATAGATTTTAAAACTTTAAGCAGTTAAAAACTCTTAAATACAATACAAGAAAAAGCACCTGATACATACCTGATATAAGAGGGGCTCTTGTGAAATTTGGTGGCATTATGAATTCTGCTAAGTCTCAGAATATTTCAGCTGAAACCCTGGTTCCCTCTTAACATGCAAACATCCATATCAGCATCACAATCTGTGTTTTGAGGTGGTTATGCCAGTCTCTGCATCTGCACCTAATGAAAACCTGCTGAAGAGGGCAGTGATCTGCACAAAAATATCTAAGAACAGACCTGAGCTTAAAATGTTCTATGTAGAAGAAAGTCTAAGATCCTCTAGATTCCTCGACATTACAGGAAAAGGCTTGGTGGTGTTTTCTCCAGCTGAGGGTTCACTAAAACAAGGGGGTGCCATTTATTTTGTCATTTGCACTACATAAGGAAACTTTTCATGCTCGGGAAAAATAGTGTTAAAAAGACTAAACAGCGCCCCCATATTTTTAACCGTAAATATCACTCATTGCATGTGTTGTGCATTATATCTGATTTTTGCTCAATTTTATGAAGAGTACAAATAATTGTGGAATTCACTATAATATTTTTATCTTCCCTGATCAAGAATGACGATGTGGATGGTGAAGAAGAACAGCAGGAGCATGAAAGACAAGATGAGGCTGCTTCTTATGGGGAATCTGAAGGTGAAGAGGACGACCTGGACGACCTGCCCAGCTGCACGAGACACTGGAAGGGCCCCATCTCACGCAAGGTGAGCCAGACGAGTGTATACCTGCAGGAGTGGAACGTTCCCTTCGAGCAGCTCGAGCTGGGAGAGCTTATAGGGAAAGGTCGCTGGGGAAAGGTGTACCGCGGACGTTGGCATGGAGAGGTGGCTGTACGCCTGCTGGAAATAGACGGAAATAATCAGGACCACTTGAAGCTTTTTAAGAAGGAAGTGATGAACTACAGACAGACTCGGCATGAGAACGTGGTGCTGTTTATGGGAGCCTGCATGAACCCTCCTCAGCTGGCTATCATTACAAGGTGAGTCTTGGGCCTGAGGGAGGCACAAGGGAGTCTTGAGTGAAATGTCCAGTGTTCAGGGTTCAGTGCTGTTTCACTTAATTCAGTCTGGCACAAACTTTGCTTTTGTTACAGTTTCTGCAAGGGTCGGACGCTGCACTCTGTTGTCAGAGATTCTAAAAGCTCACTTGACATCAACAAGACCAGGCAAATCGCTCAGGAAATTGTAAAGGTATAAATCTTTTCATCCTTTATTTCTGGTTGTCTACATCTCTGTTTTGTCTTATTCATTTAGTTTACTTATTCTTACTTTTTCGTCTGGTAGGGAATGGGCTACCTCCATGCAAAGGATATCGTGCATAAGGATTTAAAGTCCAAAAATGTGTTTTATGATAACAACAAAGTGGTGATCACAGATTTCGGTTTGTTCGGAGTGTCAGGAGTGGTGCAGGAGGATCGGTAAATAACCTCATATGTTCAGCTGTCATTAGGTCTTTGGAATTTTGGTTGTAGTAATCAGTAGCTCAGACATGTGTTTCTCTGTGTGTGTTTGAAGGCGAGAGAATGAATTGAAACTGCCACGAGGCTGGATTTATTACCTGGCTCCTGAGATTGTACAGAGGATGTGTCCCGGAAATGATGACCGCTTACCCTTTTCCAAAGCTGCTGACGTTTATGCCTTTGGGTAAAGATCACACCTAACTCTTTACATTTCCTGCCTCCTAGCATACAGTTTTAAGCAGGTCAATGGACAAAAGACAAATCTCATGATGATGGTGCCAAAATTGTTACGCATTTGTAATACTATAATTTCAAAATAATTTGTGTTATCTATGAAATGATATCATGCATTTTACACCGATTATTGCCCTAACATGTTTCAATTCAGGGAGGGTTAGGCGTTAGCTGTATGTTGTATTAAAGGCTCTGTAAAATCATCACCTCTGTCAACAACCAGCCCTGTGTTCATAGTTTGACTGACTGCTTTGTGATTAGAGGTTGTAACCATCCTGGGTACTAGCACTATCTCCAGCTCAATGGCTTTGTGTTGGTGTGTTTTTCTCTCAGCACTATCTGGTACGAGCTACAGGTGAGAGACTGGCCTATTAAAACCCAGCCGGCCGAAGCTGCTATCTGGCTGCTGGGGAGTGGAGAAGGCATAAAGCGGCAGCTGGCCCAGATCAGCCTGGGCAAGGAAATCACAGTAAGCCCACAACAGTTCTTCAGGATTTTAGCAATAATTTGCTCTTAAGGAAACTTGATTTTGATTTGGCATACCTTACAAGTTATACAAGTGGTATTCAAGGTTTCTGCCAAGAATATACAGTCAGGTCCATAAATATTTGGACGCTGAGAAAGTTATGTTTATTTTAGCTGTCTACCACAGTATATAAGGGGGAAACACATATAAAAAGTGCTGTAAGTCCTATACCTTTGACCTGATTTGGATGTAAATTAAATAAATTAAAGCTGAAAGTCTGCACTTTGGTATGCATTACGTTAATGTCATTTCCAATATACTGTGTAGACGGGGGCGCATGGTGGCATAGTGGTTAGCATGGTTGCCTCACACTTCCGGGGTTGGGAGTTCGAATCAAGCCTTGTGTGTTTTCCCCATGCTTCGGGGGTTTTCTTTAGGTACTCTGGCTTCCTCCCCAGTCCAAAGACATCCGCTGTAGGCTGACTGGCATTTCCAAATTGTCCATAGTGTGTCCTCGCCTTATGCCCCGAGTTCCCTGGGATAAGCTCCCTGCAACCCTGTGTAGGAGAAGTGGTCTGAATGTACCTAATGCAGGGCTGCCACCTCAATGGCTTTTAAAAACAAGCCAAAAAGTTGTCCTAAAGATTAATAAAAACCAGTTCATTTCCAGTGCAAAATCTGACTCTCCCCTTAAACTCCACAATTATGGTTACCATTGCTAAATATGTCGCATAATACTTCCAATTAAGTTTCACATGTTTGAAACAGTTTGAAGTCTTTCCAGGAACTGGACCCATGAGTATACTGCCTCCGGTACACTGAGGAGGATGGTGAAAGAAGGGGAAGAAAGAGCCCAAAGATCACAGTTTAGAGTTACACAGTTGACTCTTACTTTCGTCAAGTTTCCAAATAAACTGATAACCACCAGTTTCTTAATCACCTGTTGTTGCGAGAAAGAAGCTCCTCTTGAGAGCATTTCACAAAATGCAATGCTGGAACTTCACCATTAGTACTTATAACTACAATTGGCATCATGTACTGTGGTCAAATGAGAATCAATCTTTTTGGTCATGCATACCATCAGCATGTTTGGTGACTAAAAATATTACAGTCTAAAACCTGGTTGCCTCTGCCAGGAGCTTCAGACTTGTCTAGACTTCCAAATCAGCACAGAAACAGTTGAAGAAACACAAAATCAGTATTTTGCAATGACCATTTCAGTCTCCGGATATGAACCATACTGTACACCTGTGGTCTGAATTGAAGAGGGAAGTCTGCATTCAGGAACCTAAGAATATAAAGATGTTAAAATGGAGGACTGCACAAAGATCTCTTTTCATATGTCTCCAACCTTGTTAGAAATTGCAGGAAGAGACTAGGTGCTGTCCAGTGCAGGGATCACAAAATATTAATTGTAAGTGGCAGATGGTTTGGAAAGTAGCATTTTTGATTTAAAAAAAAAAAACACTAGTTGAAAGTCTATCCCTTTGTTTGCACTCAAAGCATCACTTGTTGCTTGTGTTATTCTTTTTATATGTGAATTTGTGCTCATTTTCATGAGGGGTGCCAATAATTCTGCAGGTCATTGTAATGTGACACAGAGTGATTCAGTTCTGTGCAAATAAAAATGTTACTGTTGCTTTGTTGTAACATGTTAGCCGTATAGTCTTTAACTGATATCTGTTGTGTCCATCCAAAAGGAGATCTTGTGTGCGTGCTGGTCCTTTGACCTTGAGGACAGACCGACATTCTCTCAGCTAGCTGACCTGCTAGAGAAGCTCCCTAAGCTCAACCGTAGACTCTCCCACCCCGGACATTTCTGGAAGTCTACTGAGTATGTATCGTAGAGCTATGAGATTGCATGTCGTCATCCTGCACTGCCTCACTCAAGAGAGCAAGTTGAAGTGAACTCTTCTCAGATGTAAATCTTTCGGAGTATAAATGTGTTAAGGTCTTCTTTATTTCCTGAGCCTTTTCCAAGTGTATCTTAAATTTGTAAGACATTTTAAGGTAAATCTGATTTACCTTCAACACATGTCTTCAATTCAGAATTCAGTGAATTCAGTGCAGTAGGTGGTTTATTTTGTAATGAGCTTAAATTTTAAATGTGAATGTTTTATTTTGAAACAGCTGTATTTTCAGTCTGAGTAATGGAGAGCAAGATATATAGGTGTGTTTTTTAACTGATGATTCTCTACATAAGGTGCAGAGTACTGTACTTTATCGGTTTGAAATTTTCTTCTTCCAGTTATTTTGGTACAGTAGATTCAGTCTTTTTACATCACAGTCACATATTTCGTATGCAGTTGGTAGAGATACAATGCCTGCAGCAAAATAAACAGTAAAGGTTATAATGTCTGTCAGGTTGAGTTGATGCATAACAGGAAGCAGAAGAGGAAGTATGAAATTCTTTACATTCATGACATAAATGTTCCATTATATTCTCTCTGACCGTTCCTTCCCCCTGTTTCCTCTCTGTGCCGGGACTGGAACTATCATCTCTTTCTGCTGACTTCTCTTTTTTTACTGTCTTGGCCAAATCACCATTCTACCACTGTGCTGCATCTCAAAATTCAACCCAAATCCTCCATCTTGTTTTCTTTGTCCATCTGGTTTTTTTTTTCTTTCCATGTCCTCCTCTGACAACTTCTCCTTCCCACCACAATCATGATTGTTCTTTGTGGCTTCTCTCTGTGTCCAGCTCTTGGCATCATCACTGTCTGCGAGAACACTGTAGTGCACAGCTACAGCACACATGAGCATGGCTGGTCCACTAAAGGAATCTGTCATTTGATATTTGCTATAGAAAATAAGCGATTGCTTTATGTACTGTTTAATTTTCTTGTGAACGTTGCAGTCCTGGGCGATATGACAAAATAATATCAATATTGCAATATCAACTTTATCAAAATTCAAAATTATGGCACAGTACAATTGTTTCCTTCATTAATGTGAATAATTTTGTTTTTTCAGACATTTAAAAGAAGTAAAATTAATTGGCCAAACTGAGTATTGTGATTGGGGGTGAAAGATGAATGAATAATGAATTTGGTATTATCACAATAAAATATGTAGAATTACACTTTTATATTGTGGCTGTCATTAGCAATTCTACAGCACTGACCAACTCCATTGTTAGTCAGACTGACAAGTAACTGACTGAACATTAAAATGTTTTTTTTTTTTAATTATTTTGAAATACTTCTTGCAAATCAATGAACAAATAGCTTTCCATAGTGTTTCATATAGCATGTTGTTTGTGTTCAGTGGAAACTTCATTATAACTAAATATCTTCAAGTATCATGCTATTTTTGGCATATCAACTTTATTTATTCATCTTTGGCCTATCCCATGACCACTGGGAGCAAACCCTGGATGGGAAACAAATGGCCCATTCCAATATATACATAAGTCTTCTATTGTGGAAACATTTTCCAGGTGTCATGATTTGGTATCTTTGCCATATTGCCCACCCACAGAGCACTGCTTGATTTGTATTTGTCATTCATGTCTGCCATTGACTAGGCTTTTGTGATATTGATTGCCGTTTACAATTAAAAAAATGATGTTAAACTATTTTAATCATCCAGTACCGAAAAATGACAGGAAACCAAGCTTTTCTGCCATTTCAAGTTTAATGACAGTATGAGCGGGTGAAATAATAATAATAATAATAATAATAATAATAATAATACCAGCTGTGCAGTTGGGAACTGCTTGCCAGCAGCAGCAATCGCCAAAACCTTGCTGTGGATTATAAGGTGGTTCTGCAGTAATGTGCAGTAAACAGTTTAAAAAAAGAAACATAATACATTTTCAACATAATCGCTTTACAAATCAGTTGTCTATGGTCTACATGGCCGACATGAAAAACCCAGAACAGCATATTAAATCACTTTCTAATTATCATGACCATTAAATTTGTAAAGTATCATATTTGACACTTCATTCTTTTTAGGTCAGATTTTTTGTCCTTTTTTCCTCTTTCAGCCGAAAACGAAAAGTGCCTTTTTTCTGACCATTTTCAGCTTAAATTTTATGGTGCCTTCCCTAATAAAAATAGTTATCTGATGTTAACTATATACTTGTCTAATGTTAGCTAAGTCAAACATATACTGATAGATATAATTTCATATTAATGAACTCATTCTCCATTGACCTTGAAAGAAAGCAAAGGTGCCCCACAAGTTTAATCGAGAGCATGCGTGTTGAGGGGAAGGGGGCGGGGCTTCCAGAGGGTGCCAGACAATATTGGAGCGTTCGAAACACCTGCAAATCATTCCAGATGAATATGTCAATTTGTTCATTTCCCATTTTATTGGGGGAGAAAAAAATTGTCTTTTGGTGTATTTTTGAGTGTTAACTCACACTAGTATATGTAGATGTTAAATTGCAAAAAGGATAAAGGTTGGCAGGACTGGTAATACAGTACAATCGGAGTTATTGTCCCTGGATATCATACCAGTGGAAAATCATGTAGAGATGATTAAAACGTTATATCACACAAAACTTTGAGATGTCTGAAAAAGAAATGTGGCACCATTGCCTTTTTACAATTTTTTTCTATAGATCACAGTGTTCTACTTGCAGATGGTTTCTATTCAATTAGCATCAGTAACATATTTATTTAAGTTGCTATTTTCCCACTGTCTGTGTTGCCTCTCCCTTCTCCTGTGGCCTGAGCTAGCCAAGCATAAACTATGCTGTACTGAGATCTCTAGTTTGTAGCCAGGCTATAGAAGATCCTCTCTTAAAGCTCTCGCGTGTGCATGCCTGCCTGATCCTGCTTGCTCTACTTGATTAAGAGCTGTAAAACTAATGATGCTGCTGATCCTTTATTCATGCCTTACTGAAACTGTCAAAGCTAGCGGTTAACATGCCTTATCCTATTTGTAAATCTCGTTTTACAATCCTGTACAGTACAATCTTTAATGGAAAGTTTGGGTAAAACTGTCTGCACTTTAAATCTAAATCTAAATTTTGTGGAATCCTGTTCTCATTCTTCTCTCTGTCTGCAAATAGTGAACACAATGACTCTGTATCTACTTAGGCAAAGTGAACTGAAATGAGAAGGTGGGGAAAGAAGTGTTTGTAGGAATGTGTGTTTCTAAATGATTTATACTTTATGTAAAGCATGCCTTTATGGTTAATTTGGAGAGTGGACTGTTCAGAGAATTGTGATGGCGCAGAAATGTGCTCTCGTGAGAGAATACGCATGGCAGAATTTAGGAGGTGGGAGATGCAAATGAAACCTTTGGTTATATTAAAGTAAAGAAAAGCAAATCTTATATGTGGTTTGAATTTGTAGATATTGTTTTTATTTAATATACAGCCCAGCCTCCTATTATTTGTACAAACTTTTATATGGTTGTTTTTCATGACAGCATTTGGAATAGGTACTTTATTCCTGTTTTATAGATATGAACATAAGTGTGATGTAAAACATGAAATGTACATTTTTAACTGGGTTAATATATATTTTAATGAATTTAAGGAGTTAAGAATGTATCTTTGTACAGCATGTTTAATGTGTTGGGATAGTCTATTTCATGTTGTCTTCAACCTTAAAAAGCAATAAAGCCTAATTTTTAAGTCTTTATGAATGAGCTGTTTCAGTAAGTGAACATCACTGGGGATGTGATTTGTTGAGAAATTCTGAAGAAAGTGCTGAGGAATGTCTTTGTACCTGTAGGGCCATGAACGTGGATACAACATAATAATCTGTAAAGTGCTGCTGTAGTATCGCCTTGGAGACACTTACTACATGTTTTCATAAAACTGGCTGTCAAGGAAAATGTGAAAATTTCAACAACAATCTAAGCACCACAGTAGCAACAGTAGCATTACAGCTGAGAAATGAAAGTGGGGAATTTCAACACCATAAAAGGAAAAGTAAAGACATTTAAAACCACTTGCAGGTATGATATTGTGCTGTGTACTGTGGGCTTACATTTAATACCAAATTTGATAAAATAGGGAGAAGAAGCTGCTCCTGAATCAAATCAACTCTGAGTTTGCACTCCTGTCTGTGTGGAGTTTTGTATGATTTTCCTAGGCCCACAGACTCTCCAGTTTCCTCCCACCTACCAAACACACATTAGTAGGCAGATTAGCTATGCCAGGTGTGAGTGAGTGTGTGATAGTGTGTATATGTGTTTTGCCCTGAAATGGACTGGCTTCCCATCCAAGGTGTATTCCAGTGTTCCTGGCCCTGAATCCATCACAGGCCTGTATAAAGTGGTTACTGAAGCTGATGAAAGTATATATCAGCCAGACCAATAGACATTAGCCTACATTAAATTACATGTAAT
Source organism: Pangasianodon hypophthalmus (assembly GCF_027358585.1). Classification (NCBI taxonomy): domain Eukaryota; kingdom Metazoa; phylum Chordata; class Actinopteri; order Siluriformes; family Pangasiidae; genus Pangasianodon; species Pangasianodon hypophthalmus. Next base: position 13,011,808 of record NC_069723.1, on the reverse strand, counting down.
TAGTGTCAGACTTCAATTCACTGAAACAGGCACCTGTGTTGGTTAGGATTCCTGTGCAATCACAATAGAGAGAAAAAAGCTTACCTACTTGAAGCTCTCTACTTGAAATTGAACATGTGTTATCAAATATGCAAATACACAAAACATGGTGCAGGATATTTCACTGAAAGCTATGGGGTGTAAGACATCTTACACGTAAGATTAACAAGTTGTCTATGGTCACTAACATACAAGTAGAGTATAAAAAGGACGCAGATTTCACTTTTGTTAGTATGCTATAACCATGCAGTATAACAAATTAGTGTTGCAACTGTAATGAAATAAAGTGCAGCAAATTCACACCTTTACACAGGTTTTGTGGAACTACATGTGAACTACATACATTATATGGCCAAAGGTTTGTAAATACCTGACCACCACACCCATAAGTGTGATTCCTCAAACTGTTGCCACAAAGTTGGAAGCACACAGTTGTCTAGAATGTCTCTGTATGCTATAGCATTGCAGTTTCCTTCAGTGGAACTAAGGGGCCCAAACCTGTTCCTGCATGACAATGCCCCGTGCACGAAACGAACTCCATGAAGACATGATTTGCCGAGGTTGGTGTGGAAGAACTCGAGTGTCCTGCACAGAGCCCTGACCTCAACCCCACTGAACACCTTTGGGATGAACTGAAACACTGACTGTGCCCCAGACCTCCTCACCCATCATCAGTGCCGAAGCTCACTGCTCTTTTGGCTGATTCCCACAGCCACACTCGAATATCTAGTGGAAGGCCTTCCCAGAAGAGTGAAGGTTAGTATAACAGCACTGGGGCACACTGGGGGCACAGTGGCTTAGTGGTTAGCATGTTTGCCTCACACTTCCAGGGTTGGGGGATCAATTCCTCTGACCTGTTCTCTTCGTCCTTCGGGGGGTTCCTCTGGGTACCCTGGTTTCCTCTCTAAGTCCAAAGACATGCGTTGTAGGCTGACTGGCATCTCTAAATTGTCTGTAGTGAGTGAATGGGCGTGTGTGTGTGTGTGTGTGTGTGTGCCCTGCGATGGGTTGGCACCCTGTCCCGGGTGTCCCCTGCCTTGTGCCCCAAGGCCCCTGAGACAGGATTCAGACTCCCTGTGACCCTGTGTAGAATAAGAGGTATAGAAAATGGATGGCATTGGGGCATACTGTATAGTATAAGTTTAGACTTCAACTTTGTTGGAAAACTGCTAAAACAAATGAGTATAATAACCAGATTAATAATATAAAAAAGTATTAATACACTGAGTATAATAGCCAGATTAATAATATATTTTTAAAAAAGTATAATACACTGAGTTTAATAACCATTAATAATATAAAAAAGTATAATAATACACTGAGTATAATAACTAGATTAATAATATAAAAAAGTATAATAATACACTGAGTATAATAACCAGATTAACAATATTTTAAAAAGTATAATAATACACTCAGTATAATAAGCAGATTAATAATATTTTAAAAAGTATAATAATACACTCAGTATAATAAGCAGATTAATAATATAAAAAACAGTATAATAGTATAATATAATAGTAATATAAGAGTATAATAATAATAATAATAATAATAATAATAATAATAATAAACAGTATAATATTACACTGAGTATAATAACCAGATTAATAATATTTTTAAAAAACTTTTCCCCAGAAGATCAAGCATCATTCCCCTCTTCCAGATGTGAAACAGCAGGGTTTCTTATCATTCCCTCCACAGGGTCACGCAGCAGGCGACTGCCTCGGGGAAGTGAGGTAAGCTTTCGGGAAAGTGTTGCAACATTATTACATTTTCCTGATAAAGTTCGACAGGCTGCATACCCCTCACTCAGATGTTTGGACAGTGTTGTGCAATCCTTGTTTAAATACAACGCAGTTCGTTCGGGTTAAATATATAACCACACACCACACTAGCAGACAAAAATGGAGCCCGCTCTCCACCTTCTCTTAGCTGACTTCACAACACCCACTGATCCGCCCCTAGCGGTGATAGTCTCCGCCCACTTCCGGAAAACTTGCAGACCGCTATCGAAAGTTGATGCGCCTTCCACAAAACTGCACCTACAAGATTAAAGGGAAAAAACAAACAAATAAACTAGGAGTAAGCCATCGGATTGCATCTGATTTATAAGGGAAATGGCATATTACTACCAGCAACAGCCATTTTACAACCCAGTAAGTGTTTTTTCCTCTTTTCATTACTGAAAATATTATGGTTGAAAACGAAACTGATTTAAATAAAACATTATATATATATATATATATATATATATATATATATATATATATATATATATATATATATATAAACTGTTTTAAAGCCTGTATAATCCTATTATTCTGTAATCCTGTTATTCTTTCTATATTATTTGTGTGAATAGAAACCTGATTGAAATATTCAGAATCTTTAAACTGAGTGCCATTAAAAAGAGCAATGAGATACCTGATTCTTTAGCTTAATGCATGCAACACATGCACTAAAAATAAGGATAATTTTTAAAACTTATTTTTAAAGAAAGGTTATTAAAGATCTTTTAAGGATCTTTTTTTTTTTTTATTTGCAACACATTTCCTGGATGCACTTTTAAGGGTTCAGCCTGTGAGAGAAAGAACCCCTGAAAAATCTACCTGCAACTTGTTGTTTGACAGTGAAGTGACACTTTGTTCTTCAACAGCAAATCCCGTTTACTGGCTCAATCCAAGGAGGCTTGAGGGATGGCAAGAGCATCACTATAAGTGGACGAGTTTTACCAGGAGCCAACAGGTAAGACAGACTTTTATATTCATGTGGGTAGATAGATACATGACTCACATGACTTCTTCCTGCCACCCATCCAACCAGCAGTTTCAAGAATTGTGCTTATATATTTATACACACAGTACTGTGCAAAAGTCTTATTTCAAAAAAAGTCTTGGGTGCTTATTTGACATCATTTTGAATTAAAATATATAGGATGTTCTGATAGGGTTATTTATAACCCTATGTATAACCTATGTAACCCATATACAGCTTACGATAGACATGTTTATAGAATGTAATCTGTAATATTTATGAACTATAAAATAAAACTATCTTATAATCTTAACCTTCAGTATAAAATCTGAGAATGGATGGGAGATTATCAGTATGATTAGGCTAATTTGCACTGAATTAATTAGGCCTGGTTATATAGCCTAATATAATAGTTAGCCCAATGTTATCTAATTTCTTAGCAACTTGGCTACTGGTTTACACAGTATAATATTTAGCCTAATGTTATCAAGCTAGCTCGAGAGTGCCCCTGTTACTAGTTAACTTCAGAGTCTAATTATTATTCTAAAAAGAACTGTACATAACACAGACATTTATTAAACTACAGCATGCCATGTCCACCTCAGGGGAAGTCTGAGGTAAAAGGAATTTAGTGACTCCCGTCTTCTTCTCTTTAGCTGCTCCATCACCAGCCACATGCTCTATAGTAAACTGTACAGTTTGCCATGTATTCACTGTCAGGGAGCAGACCGTATCCCATCTCGCATTCTCACCTGTACCTCCACACACTCTTGTGTTTCACGGGGGAACCTGTGTTGGAAGCCATTTTTTAAGAACTCTGCGACTGAGTCTCTGTAACCAGGACAATAATGACATTGACGTGCAAGTTCATGTGGCGCGTGCCTGTCATTCTCTGTTCCGTAACACTGATTTTGACTGCCGTTATTTTTTCTTGTGAAACAGGTTTGATTTTATCCACTATTATGTTTTTATTACCACTGTGAAGACTTAGCATATTTATGAAATGATGTGTACGAATACGGAACAATCCTGTATTATAAGGGACGGGTGGCAATCCTATCTCTCTAGCTCCAGAGGAACTGTGCAGGACCTCCCTTTGCTCTCAAAACAGCCTCAATTCTTCATGGCTTGGATTCCTCAAGGTGTTGGAAACTTTCCTTTGAGATTCTGGTCCATGTTGAAATGATTGCATCACGCAATTCCTGCAGATTTTTCGGGTGCACTTTCATGCTGCTTATATCTTGTTCTACCACATCCCTAAGGTCCTCTATTGGATTCAGATCTGGTGACTGGGAAGGCCACTGTAGAACATTGAACTCATTGTCATGTTCATGAAACCAGTTTGAGACGACTTTTGCTTTGTGACATGGTGCATTATCATGCTGGAAGAAACCATTAGAAGATGGGTAAATTGTGGCCATGAAGGGATACACATGGTCAGCAATGATACTCAAATAGGCTGCGGAATTCATGCTGTTGGTGCCAAATTCTGACCCTACCATCTGTGTCCCTCAGCAGAAATCGAGATTATATTATATATATATATATATATATATATATATATATATATATATATATATATATATATATATATATATATGTGTGTGTGTGTGTGTGTGTGTGTGTGTGTGATTGGTCAGGTGTCTGCATACTTTTGGCCATAGAGTGTATCTAGTATATACTTCTGTATATATGTCTTTTTGGTTAGAATCAGCAGTTTCCCATACAGTTGTTTGCAAGTTGTCTGTTGTTCCAGGTTCCATGTGAATCTCCAGTGTGGTTCCAGTCCAGATGCTAATATTGCCCTGCACATTAACCCACGTTATGACTCCAGTTCAGGATACATAGTAACCAACACCAAGCAGAATAACTACTGGGGTACAGAGGAGCGCATATACCAGGCCCTCTTCCCCACAGGAACCCCTTTCAACCTGCAGATCCTGGTTACAAGCCACTCATACAAGGTTACTTACTTTCACTTCTACTTTTCCCTTATTAACTAAAATAATAAACCTCATATCTCAGTTCTGCATTCTTGACTGCATTATAGGTCACTGTAGACAATACATCATGCACTTTTGAACCTAAGTTACCACAGCACATCATTTGACCTGATTCTGTCACTGGTTGTTGGGGTATTAGTGTTAAAGTCTCAATGTGCTACTATACTCATCTTCTGCTCCTGAATAAGACTCTGAATACAGTATCAAAGGCTACATGCTGATCTGACAATATGGTTTCGTAGCTCAGTGTCAATGGCATCCATATTATGGACTACAAGCACCGTATCCCATTCAACATGGTGGACACTATCGTAGTGGATGGGATGGTGGAGGTTAATATCATCGGTTTCCAGGATGCTGTGGTGAGAATAACTTAAAGCACATCATATTTTTACATCTTCTTACTTAAACAAATCTTGATAGATTTCCTGAATGACTGGGGAAATAACTGAAATAATACTTCTCTTTTGTATCTGTCAATGAGAAATTTACATAAGGGCCATGATGATTTAAAAAAAAAAATCTAGCTACAAACAGTTGCAAAATAACTTTTAATATATGGGAATAATATGGGAAATATGAAGTATGGGAAATTAATGTTGGTTTATCTCCTTAATGGAAATGGTAACACATTTCGTAGAGCACTCACTGGCCTAGAAGAGACATTTTATATTATTGGCTGACTGACACACTCTCTATTCATGAAATGTACATGCACAGAGTCACAGGGAACATTACTACGGGGGTGCTGGACCACATTCAAAAAACTGCTGTCCTATAAGATATGTCCTTTCATGTCAGTAGTGAAACATGTCAGTGGTTCTGGCAGAAAAATGTTTTTGATTTCATTTTGTAGGGTATTGTACCTGCTCAAGCTGGATTCCAGGTAACTGCTAGTATTTTTAAACTGTACTCCACAATTTCCAAAAATATGCAAAAATGATGATTGTTTTAAAATTTTTGTTAAAAGAAGATGTTAATTATAATATAATGAATATATATTCTTTTTTAATTTCATCGTTGTTTGCCTCAAAATTACATTTCCAATATTGTGTCTCCTGTTATATTTGTAGCCACAGTTTGCTTATCCTCCTGGATATGGTGTAAGTAACATCAAGTTTAATCGTAAAACCTAAAGCCTAAAAATCAGAAAGTATTACTTCGTTGGAAATGTAATGATTACAAATGTAATACAGTGCTAAAACAGTTTTTTTTTAACACGCAACAACATTTTTAATGGATGATTATTTTTTCCTTGGGTGATAATACAAGACAATCTTGTGGCTCACTGGGAAATCATAACAGTTCTCCTTTCTTTGGAACTGAGTACATTTACAGGCTTGTTCGCATGAGTCCAAAGGTTAAAGTGTTATTGTGACAGTATTTCCATCGGTTTGTTGAGATTATTTGCATATTTGTAACCTCCAGAGGGCTGTAAAAGAACTCAGTTATGCTGTAAAAGAACTCAGTTAATCTTATAAATTACTGAGATCAAAATATAAGAGACATGAATTTCATTTTTTCATACAATACTACAATCGCGTGGATCACATGCTTTCGAGTTTGGCACTCCCACTCTGCAGCTTCCTGTTTTTCAGTCATACACAGTAGCTCTTTCCAATACTACTCTACTACTTCAGAATTATAATAATAATAAGTTAATAAGAATAATATCCATTTACACATCCATTTACAATGAAATGGCCCATTTCTTTCTTTTTTTTTTTCTCTTTAGGTGCCTGCATTTCCTGCTCCAGCAAGCTATGTAAGAACACAAGTCCACTTCACATAATTAGTTCATGTTCTGTTTTACTTTAAAGTGATAAGCTTGTAATAACCGCTTCTTGTATTATTCATCATTAGAGTGTGCCATACAAAACCATCATCATCGGTGGATTGCAGCCTGGCAAAAACATTTCCATCCAAGGTGTAGTTAATCCTCAGGCTTCCAGGTCAGATGTTATCCTTATTCTGCTACTTTGCATAATTAGAGCCTACAGATGTATAGTTTTATCTGTTAGAGAAAATGATTTGTTTTCTTGCCTTAAGTACAGTGTTTTTGTTCATTTTAACTCACTACATATCTTTCAAGGCCAAACACTGATTGTGAGCCAAGCTCAACTTCCCAGTTCCTGTGGCTGCAGAATACAGATCCCAGCCAACTAGTCCATGGAATTCTCACAGTTTTATTCCAAACGCTTTAAGGCTTTCTGTTTAGGGGGCGAGCACCACAATTTTTAGCATAAGCTGCAAAATCTTTTAAAAATTTCATTTGGTATTTGTACCACCAGATTTGCCATTAACCTGCGTCACAGAAGTGGGATTGCATTTCATTACAATCCTCGCTTTGATGAGAACTTGGTTGTACGCAATACCCAAACAATAGAGCAGTGGGGCACAGAGGAGCGCTCTGGAGGCATGCCATTTCACAGGGGACAAAACTTCCAGGTACATAATGCAAATTAACAGCCGGTAATTTTGCTTTGGACCTTATTTACAAGATTTGTATGTATGTTTAGGTGGCTGATCGACATAGCAGTTTATTTTAATTGTAGATGCTTTAGTTAAAAATTAATGCAAAAAAGTGCATCATAGCATATCTGTGTGTCACATTTGGTAATGCCTGTTTCAGATCATCATTTCCTGCAATCCCTATCATTACAACGTGTTTGTCAATGGGAAACAAGTGCATACCTATAACCACCGCTTCACCAGGCTGAATGAGATTGATGTTCTGGAGGTGTCTGGTGACATGAGCTTGATTGCTGTAAATGTTTAGCCAAATCACAGTTTATAGTTAAATTTTTTTAATAAGCCAGTCAGTAAAGCCTGTGAATTGCTATGGAAAAAGCAAATAAATCTGACAATGGTAAAATATAATCTTTATATTATAATTATATGAACATTATTAATGAAATGTAATAATCTAAATATTACTATGCTTTTTTTTATTACACCTTTTGTACCTGAATGATGAACTGTTAATTGTATTTACCTTTAACCTAAGCAATAAAACAGTGCCATCTGGTGCCATGTATCTGTAGTGATTCTGCTCTGTTCTATTGTGTCTTTCCTACAGACAATAGTAAATGTCTGTGTACAAACAAAAGTAGAAGCGACAGCCATTTATTACATGAATCCTTCACTTACAATTGAACTTGACCAAAATGACAGGAGAATCCCAAAAGGTGAGAACATAACTTCTAGAAAATAAGAACCACAGTCACATATTTCAACAATCCAGTGTAGATTTGGTAATCTACACTGGATTGTTGAAATATGTGACTGTGGTTCTTATTTTCTTGGTACTGGTAGTGCAGAGTAAATACATCAATGCTCAGCCATGGCTGAAATGTAAGTTTCCTGCATTTGTATAGAAATTCTGCATCACATCACTTTCCTTCTTAAAAAGGACTGGGACAATTTCACTGGCTTGCAAGATCACTGGACATTAATCCCCGAAAAAAGAGCCAGCCCCTACACAAAAATGGCATTTTCCCCTCAATATTTGGTTACGCTTTCCCTTTCTTTAATAAGAGTACCAATCCTGTCAGGTAAAGATGCCATCAGTGTTTTGAGATTTGGTGAATTTGCAGGCCAGTTGAAAAGGGTCCTCATGCTCGTTAAAAAAGTCACATAGATTTGTCCCTATGCACCTTACAGTGTTAGTAGGACACTGTCAGTGGTAGTGTCAGTGTTGTGTTTGCATTTACATTTGCTCATTTGGCTGATGCTTTATTCAAAGAGACTTACAGTTGAGACAGGATACAACAAAGCAGTTTATAGTTAAGGATCTTGCTCAAGTACTTGAGTCCACCAGTTCTCCAAACCTTGTTCTGTTTGAACATGAAGCACAAAAGGCAACCACAGAGTCTGGTGAAACTCTGGGTTTTCAAGATGTATGTAGGCAGCCTTGTCTCCCATGACGACCACTAACTTCAGATGTTTCTTCACCAAGGAGTAGTCCATCCAGAACACATCCACATTCCTAACATACATAAAAGTGTTCAGTTTCACAATGACAAGCTACCTAACACCAAAATGGGCCAATTCATCAACATGAAGCTAGATTCACTGAAAATGCTAGCCATTCTATCATGCCCACATGTGGTAGATTTTTTTTACTCCATTTTCGGTCATTTTCCAATTCCCACCCACTAGCTAGTTCTCCCCTATCACAAGACAGCTACCAACCATGGAGGATGAGGGCTGCACTTGCTTATTCCTAGACACATGAAGCCAGCCACTACATATTTTCAAACTGCTACTCATGCTACATCACAGGCAGCTGAACACACTCAGAAGAAAGACCTAGCTGCCTTCTTCCACATGCATGAGCTCACAGATGCCCATGAAAGATGTAAAATATGATACTTAGACACAGAATGATTATTTAAATGCAAGAAGGTTTTATTATAAATAATGCAAATCAAAGTGAAAATGCAATCCAAAAAGCAAGATCAAAAGGCAGTCAATGGCTAAAAATGGGAGAACATACACAACATGGCCAAAGGGATGGATGGCTGAGATATCATCAGGATTTGAAATCACATTCTTCCAATAATAGGGCAAACCCTTTTCTGTTATGCCACTTGGGAACCCCGATATCGGATATTACTGTGCTTACCAATAGGATAAAAGGCCAGCATTGGTGGTAATGGTGTATGCTAAGGATACTATGACTTATCTCCATAGACTTGCTAGAACTGCAGGCATTCCAAAATTGGATTGTTACCCTGCAACTGGACACCAAGCAACACTGATTGAAATGTGTCCTTGTCTCAGTGAAAGGAGCCCAAGCATTGGCCTGCTGGCTTGTAAGGCATTTCTAACAGAAGGAGTTCCATTGAGAGTAATACTCCATTGGAGAAGGACACCACAGATGCCTCCCTTACATGCGGGGAAGCGAGTGTCTCCCTAGGGTAAGAACACATCAAACTGGATTTGAGGGTGTCCCTCTGGCCCTGAAGTTCTTGCTGGTTCTCAGACATGTGGTGGTTCGCAGACAATGCTGTGATGGTCAACTGTATCAATTATCAAAGCAGCATAAGGTTGAGCTGCTCTCTGTGGCTAGAGCAGAATCTCTTCAGGTTCAGTGGTGCAGCAGACACACTGTATGATTGGTGTCTGCACCCTGAGGTGGGTGCCCAGTTCTGGAAGTGGTTTGGCAAGGTGCAGATGGACCTCTTTGCCAGTGCCAGATCAACAAATTGTCCCTTAAAGATCCTCTATTTGAGCTTATGCGTGAAACTGACTTGAAAGGGCGTTTATAAAACTACTTGCTAACAATCACTTTAGCTAGAAGAGTTGGGGATTTGCGTGCTTTGGTGATGAGCTCATCTTCTATGCATTGTTGGCCAGATGACCCTGTGATGGCCATGTAGATGAATCCAAGATTTCTTTCCAAGGTCATATCTCCCAACTTTTGATCTTACAGCCATCAATGTGGATCACCTGGGAAGCATTCCTTGCTTTGCCTAGTATATGCCCTACAGTGCTATTGGACCAGAGAGCAGCCATATGATCCTTAGACCAACTGTTTGCTATGGAGGTAGAACAGGGGGTTCTTTTGTCACCTGCTATAGAGGTAGAACAGGGGGTTATTCTGTCAAAGTGTAGTCTGGCCCATCACCTTTGCCTCTGACATACCAACTCTAAGAGAAGCATTTCCTCCTCAGGGGCCTTGCTTAATTTGTAAAACACAAGGTACCAGCACACAACACGAGAGGAGAACCTGTGAAAAAAGAAACAGAACTCTAAGAGAAGCATTTCCTCCTCCCCACATTGCTTAATTTGTAAAACACAACTTACCAGCACACAACACGAGAGGCGAACCTGTGAAAAAAGAAACAGAACTGTGAAACTTCATAAACTGTGGCAACCATGATTATAATAACATGAAGATGTCTATAAATAAAAGACTTTCTTAGCTTGCCTAATCTTCTCATTTGTTCACAACACAGTTGTGTAACTTCTAATGTTGCAATATTCTATACTCATCTGCTGTAGTTAGTGTCTTTTGATGCCTTGCTTTTTTTCAGCATCCTGTTCTATGTTCCCAAGCACTGCCCACATACATTACATATGACAACACTGTCACCTGATTTTTTTCGCCATATCCATGACATGTGAGCACATGGGACTGATAATGCAAGCACACTATGATTGTTCACCATGGAAATGAGCTGCTTGTATTGGAAGAGAGGTAACAGATGAAGAATGATGATTCATTACAATTATTTTATTATTATTACTTTATTTTATTTTATTTTTTATAGGTGTCAGATACACTTAAATAGGTTTTGGAATGCAGACACTCCAAATATAAGAGGTGCAGGATCCTGTTCTGGCATGATCCATGACAAATTAAATACTGCCAGGATGTCTGTGCTGCTGTTACCTGGGCATCACCATGCACTTTCTCCATATTCTATATCACATCATCCTCCCAGTACTGTGAGTGCGGTGGTCATCTCTGAACACCTTTCAGGGCAATCATGTTCCTTATGACCACGCCTGGTAGTTAGTAGTGGTAAAATAGTACTAGCATTATCAGCTACACGAAGAGTTACACATTGTGGACACAGTTACATTTTGGAAAATATTTATTGACCCTAATTTTCTTAGTAAACAAGATTTAAAAAAATAACCATTAAGTTTAAAAATTCAATGTTTTCCAGAAATCAAACTATACAGCCTTTCCCTATAAGTGATGAAACATGGGTTTACATCATTCTTACTGTAGGTGCTTACACAATGCAATAGTTTGGCAATAAATGGCAATAAATGAAGGTTTCAGGAGAATTGCTACAGCCTCATTTCTTTTTTTTCTGACAAAGTTTGTAGTTTGCATACCCTTAACTCCAATAATGTATAGCCTAATTGCTGTTTAAATTCAATATTGTTTAAAATACAACTGAGGCATACACTATTGTCCACTAATATGGACAATCTATACGCAGTTAGCCTATTCACATTCTCCAATCCAAAAAAAAGCAATAAACTGATCGTGGTAAATATTGATTGGCTCAGACTGCTTCCAGCAAATCACATGACCAATGACCAAAATAGTGAATCATGTCAGTTACAAAGTTCCTCTTTATAAGCTTTAAAATGGGACGAGTAGGCTGACTAGTTTTCAGTTATAACTGAAATCTGGAAAATGGCATACTACCAGCAACAGCCCTTTTACAACCCTGTAAGTTTCTTGATATAGTTTTGTTTTATTTTCATACTTCTGCATTGCCTGACTGGCCTAGGTGTCATCATCAGAAAAATGAAAAGCAATAAGAGACAGTGTTTTTTTTTTTTCTTTCTTTTTTTTTTTTTTTTACACCAGTTATACACACAAGGTGATTTAAAAATAATTAATGTTTCACTTAAAACTATTGACCTTTCGTTTTAAAACATGTAGAAAAATACAGATACAGCTCGAGACCCCTTTTGGACTTGGTAATAGCTCAATTGGCCCTGTGGTTAATTCATCAAGGCTGATGAGTATTACGCACATATGCCAAAATTTTTAAGAAGCTTTATTCAAGTTTTTTTTAAGAAGTTATTTTCTTTAAAATTTTTATGATCTTCCAGTAACTTCTGGTTACGAGACACGCTTTGTCATACTGTTGTTTTTCAACAGCAAATCCCTTTTACTGGTTCAATCCAAGGAGGACTGCAGGATGGCAAGAGTATCACTGTAAGTGGACGAGTTTTACCAGGAGCCAACAGGTAAGATAGACTTTTATATTAGTGTGGGTAGATAAATACATGACTTCACTCAACTTTTTCCTGCCACCCTTTTTTAAAGGTCCCACATTTCTGCTCAAAAAAGGACAAAAAGTAGTTAGGTATCAAAAACGTATAACCCTTTGAAATGTGGTAATATTTACTTAAATACAATGGTTTAACTTTAAATACCAAAGAGCAGACATTCATAACATTTCAAAGTCATTATTATGAACACAACTTGGAAATACCTCTGTAGGAAATTGTAGATTTAAACAGAAATACAGTAGAAGAGAAATAAAGAAAGAGTTGGTGATGATAGGTATAAATTGAAATAGAAATGCCAAACTAAAAAAGCATTACTATTATAAATAGTAAAAAGCTCTTATCACAGTAGTAACTTCTCTATGCATATACAGGTTCCATGTGAATCTCCAGTGTGGTTCCAGACCAGATGCTGATGTTGCCCTGCACTTTAACCCACGTTATGACTCCAGTCCAGAATACATAGTGATCAACTCCAAGCACAATTCTTGCTGGGGTGAAGAAGAGCGCATATACCAGGCCCTCCTCCCCAGGGGAACCCCTTTCAACCTGCAGATCCTGGTTACAAGCCACTCATACAAGGTTACTTACTTTCACTTCACTCTTCCCACATTAACAAAAATGATAAAAGATTAGCTCATATCTCAGTTCAGCATTCTTGATTGCATTATAGGTCACTGTAGAACATACATCATGCACTTTTGAACCTAAGTTACCCAAATACAACAGGCTCAAGACCTCAGTGATGCCAGCCATTTGGCTAGATTTGGATGCTGGTTCTTGGATTCTAAGTGTTTGATGGTATTTATCTCAGTGTATTTATATGCTCATCTTTCATAGATAAGTGTCAATGGCATCCATGTCATGGATTACCAGCACCATATCCCATTCAACATGGTGGACACTATCGTAGTGGATGGGATGGTGGACGTTAATACCATCTGTTTCCAGGATGCTGTGGTAAGCAGGACCAATACTTACATATTGCTGCAGGATACACTGTTTTATGGACATGACTGTGGAACTAATTAATTCAATATTTGTCTTTTTGTAGGGTGTTCTGCCCACCCAATTGTACTCCAAAGTTTTCAGAAATACTCTAACTTTTTTTTAGAGATGCAAAAAGTGTCCTTAACAAGTCAAAGAAAATTCTTTCGAATAATAACCTCCAACAGACAATTTCCAACATTCAAGTTTCTGATTTTTACGCAGAATAAAAGGTTACTAGGTCTTTAGTTGTAAGATTAATTGAGAAGAGTATAACATTGGGAATGTCATTATGAGACATTCATTCATAAATTTAGATGAAAGCCCAGTCCTCCAGCCTACACGGACATTATAATTAAATTAGACACTATAATTAAATTACCTGATCCCGTAATTTAGTAAACATATTGTTATATGCATATCTGAGGCCTCCAGAATGTATGGTGAAAGTGAACTCATTTAATCATACAAATGACAGATATCAAAGTATAGGAGATGTGAATTTCATTTTCTCATATGATCACATGCCTCTGGGGTCAGCACTTCAACATAGACCACAACCAATAGCTTCCTGTTTTTCTGAAACCACTCTGTTGCTTTAGAGTTACATTATCACTTTACCTATGAATTCACAAGGAAATGACCTACTTATTCAAATTTTTGATATTTTTCCCATCTATAGGTGCCAGCACGTGCTGCCCAAGCAAGCTATGTAAGAGCACAAGACTTCACAAGTAATTAACATTATGTTTGACCTTAATGTGATGAGCTCGTAATAATCATGTCCTGTATTCTTCATCATTAGAGTGTGCCATACAGAACCACCATCAATGGCGGACTGTACGCTGGCAAAAACATTACCATCCAAGGGGTGGTTAATTCTCAGGCTTCCAGGTCAGTTGTTAGCCTTCTGCTACTTAGCATAATAAGAGTCTACATATTTATCTTTTCTGTTAGAGCTGAAACTGTGTTACTAAGCGTCTTGAAAACTTGATTGAATGAAAGCCAGATTTGACCCAAACCAACTATTTCCTGGAGGTCCCACAGATTTAGTCCAAACTTTCAAGGTATTCTGTTTTGGGGAAGAGCACAACCTGCAGATCAACATGTTAGATTTTAGGCCTAGAACATTTTGGCATGAAAGATTTGCAAAATATTTCTCAAATTTTATCTGGTATTTGTGTCACCAGATTTGAGATTAACCTGCGTCACAGAAATGGGATTGCCTTTCACTATAATCCTCGCTTTAATGAGAATGTGGTTGTGCGCAATACCCAAACAATGGGGCAGTGGGGCACAGAGGAGCGCTACGGAGAAATGCCCTTTTACAGAGGACAAAACTTCGAGGTATGTGCTGCAAATTAAAAGGGAATTTTGCTATTTTTTTTTTTTTACCTTATTTACAAGACAAATATGTTCATGTTTGTTTGAGTAGCTGATACAAATTGTTTTACTTAAAGTGAAAATTAATTTAAAACAGCATATCATATATATTTACCCGTGTCACATTCCTTTCAGGTGATCATCTCCTGCAATCCTGAGCATTACAATGTGTTTGTCAATGGTAATCAAGTGCATACCTACAACCACCGCTTCACCAACCTGTGGGAGATTGATGCTCTGGAGGTGTCTGGTGACCTGATGTTGACTGATGTAAACGTTTAGCTCAATTTTTTATCTTGGATTTTTTGTGCAGTATTATCTCTGGTACATTTTATTATTATTTTTACCAAGTCAGTGTGTTACATGTTATCTGTAAACAGTGAATTGTAAAATGTAAATTGGTGGATTTCAAATTAGAGCAACTCTAATCATGGCTGCTTTCTGTTTATTTCAGCCTGAAATAGTAAAAAAAATAATCTTTCTATTTTAATTAGGCTATATGAATATAATGATTAAATGTGATCATTAACCTATGACTAAAATATACTTATCAAGATGTTACCGTTTCTGTTATGTTCTTCTGCCATGTGTTTCAATACACTGATACATTGGGCTGAGGCATGAGCATGCTTTTGTGGGCTCACACAAGGCATCACACACATTCATACACTCATTCACACCCAGAGACAATTTAGAGTAGCAAATACACCTACTGGCATATTTTAGGGAAGTGGGAGTAACCTGGAGGAAACCCACTCAGACATAAGAAATTGCAATGATACCCTGGTAAATGTATTTCCTTACTGTTAACATAGACAAGTACAGTAAAACAGCGCCATCTGGTGTTACATATCTGTAACTATTCTGCTTTATTATATCATGTCATGCCTGAAGATGGTAGTAAATATCAGTACAAAAAAGATGACAGTAAAGTCACCATCTTTCAGGTGTTATTCAACATGTGTCTAGTGTTATTTCAATTATTATTAATTCTTCACATATAATTTGACATGATGAAAATGACTGGGAAATCCGAAGAACGTAAGTCATTAGAAAATGAGACCCAGGATCACATATTGTGTACCTTCTAAGAATTGCTGCAGTAATCATAAAGACTGCCATGTGCTTATCCCATTCATTTAGGGTTTTAATTTTAGCTTAAACTGAAGTATGTGCTTGCAACTCACAAACTCACAGTTTAGCTGTTTGCTGTCACAATTTTTCTTGTATCTATTTGTACTATAGGTCCACAGCACAGATATGTTGGCTGCATTAATCCTTTTAATGTCCCTTTAACAATTTTGACTGAGCAACACAATCGTCGTTGAAAGTTCCTTTTGTTCTGAAAGGGTATAAACAATTTAAGTAAATAAAATATGTTATCATACAGATACAGCTGCTATATTTGCTACATATACTATTAAGTGGATTGGTATTTTAATAAGCTTGTACAACCACATGGGCTAAGTTACATGATGTAAAGATAAATTATTTTTGTTATCAACTTTTAACTGTACTTTCCAAACAGTCACAAGTGTGGCCAAGAATAAAACATATATTTTTGGTTAATAAACAGCGCTTAAAGGTGCATTAGGTAAAATTGGGCTCTTTTTTTTTTTTTTTTTTGGGAAAGATTAGGTCTCTAATGGTTAGGGGCGGTTCGACTTTTGAATGATTCCCGCCCATGTTCACGAAGCTCCGCCCCCAGACTCTTAGGTGGCCCATATAGTGTCTATAAAATGATTGACAGGAGTTGCATCCAAACACAAACAAGCATTCCGGACCGGAAAGCAGTTTTACAAATGGATTTTCTCAGCGACTTAATAAACTTTTGCTAAGGTCATGGCTTAACCCAATGTTTTTTTTTTTGTTTTTTTTTTTAAAACATGTTCTACATATCTTCCAAGTTATATGTACAAGTAAGGAATAAAAAAAATCGACTACTGCACCTTTAATAGATGAATTATCACATGACTGTTCAGTCATAAATCAGATGTTTCTCATATAAATTAATGCAATGTAAAACCTACACAAAGACTAATTAAACATTGAAAAACTGACTTTTATACAATTTAATATTTAACTGATGCTGTGACAGCTATAAGGTTATATCCTAGTATTGCCTCTTGATTTACTGCTGCATATTTTTGATTTCAGAAAGGCCACAAATGAAACCAGGTCTGAACATTAGTCTATTGGACCAAAGTTAGGGTTAGGAGTTAAACTCATTCATCTGGGAGTTTAACTCCCTGCAGTTACTCCAGGGCCAAAGAAAATTTTGTGTAGGAGTGCTGAAAAATGTAATGTGACCTGATACTTTATGAATTGAGAAGCTCTGAGCGTTCCAGAGAGAAATTTAGTTCCTTGGCCTCGTTTTGTTTCCTTCATAAATTCAGTCTCCATAGAGAGTACTCTGCTCATACAACGTATTCTACACAATGTACGAGTCTGCCCAACACCAATGCTAGTGCGCATGCGCAACACCAGATTGGAGAGAGAAGGATTCAAACTTCCGGTCGTGTGTCATGGCGGCGCGGTGGAGTATACTTGAAGCGAAAAAGCTAAACCCTGCTACTTATGCTTTTTCGCTGTGAGGTTTTGCGGTGTCTTGGGCTGGTTAGTGTGCTGCATTAGACGAAGCGGTTCGGATTTGGGACTGCCAGGCGGGGGAGCGCCTGCAGTTTGCATCCGCCTGACCATGGCGGCACACAAGCCCGTGGAGTGGGTCCAGGCCGTAATTAACCGATTCGACGAGCAGGTAAAGGGGCAAATGTACCATGGCGGTATTTGGAATAAAGTCAGCACGAAGGACACTGTTTATTTATCATAGTTTTGTTGCAGTTCGAGGTTGTGCATGAAGCTGGGAGGATATAAGGATGCGGCTATAACCGTGTAGCACAGTAATAGCTTGTCAATAGTGTATAATGCTACATCTAACAAAACGCATACTAAATAGTATGTTAAAAATAGTACGCCTGCATAGGTGTAGTAATAGTATCTTACTGTACTGTGTACTATAAAGTACTGTAGTGTGTGGCTTTGAACGTAGCTAGCTAGCACACGAGTCTGTCGTTCACGTCGTAGGATTTGGCTTTTATTCTGTAACATTTCACGTTTCTGGGGAAGTGTAATACTAAGCAGGAATGCTGTACAGTTGTATTTTCGGTTATTTGTGATTTATTTGGCGTGGCATTTGAGCCTCGAGAGGAGCGTTTACACTGTGGCTAAATATAAACAAAGGTAGCGGCCACGCACTGTGTGTTGACAAGCTCGGCTCTGCCAGGCAGCTGTGTTAGCTAGCTAGTTAGCAGTGCTTCCATTCAGTGTGTTGGCGAGGCTGTGGTGTAGAGTAATGTTCAAGTCTTGCTTTTAAATGACTAGTTTTCTCACTTTCCTTCAGGGGGCTAGTTGAATAAAACAGTTACACCTGTTTTAAGGATATTGAACAGGGCACTGGTAGGGCTTTGAGTAAATGAGCCAGGCGAGAACAAGCTGGTTTTCACATTCAACCCGCCAGGCTTTGAGTGTAACTTCTATTAATCCAGGCAGCTTTCTGATTTCCTTCCCAGAGCCACAGTGTTAGTGAAAACCTATGGGTTCACTGGCTATTCATTTGTGCTTGTGTAGGGGCTTAGTGGCTGCCTGAGGCTCATAAGAGTTTGATGAAAATGTAATGAGGGATTTGTTCTGTGTTTATTGTTAAGCCAGCTTAGAGCTCTTAAAGTCAGAAGACTTTGAACAGTTGTTCAGAGCGGGCTAAGTTCATGTGCAGGCCAGGTCTCTCTGCATCTTCCACTCTTGTTTCATTTGTTCTGGTTTTTTTTTTTTTTTTTTTTTAAAGCTTTTGTAGGGTCAAGATATTGT
This sequence comes from Pangasianodon hypophthalmus, assembly GCF_027358585.1. Lineage (NCBI taxonomy): Eukaryota > Metazoa > Chordata > Actinopteri > Siluriformes > Pangasiidae > Pangasianodon > Pangasianodon hypophthalmus. The sequence continues at coordinate 12,993,008 of NC_069723.1, read as the reverse complement.
AGTGCAGCAGGGAAAAGATTAAATATGACTATGATGCTGCACATCAACCAACTATCACCTTTTATTTACACCGAAATAGTTGTGGTTACACAGTAACAGCTTCTTCTCCTTCATGCCTTTTTGCTTGTGATCAGAGACGGGTATTGCCATGTCAGCGGTATGAATCCTGAAAGCACCTTGAAACAATGACCTCACGAATGCCTGTGCGTGGTCATGGAAAACCAATCTGTCCTCTCTGGGGAAGGTTCAGACAGCTCGGAAACAGGAGCCGGTAGATTTGTATTCTATAAAGTAACATTGATGTGAATCGCAGCTTTCTGAAATTATAGTCATTGTACTTGCTTTGTCAAACACTGTAGAGGCTTTAAGCTTTTTCCAGCAGCTCGTTATTCTACTTTTCTCAGATGTTCTATTATAGTGCATGTATGGTGACAACAAATACATATTTTGGGTCTGTATTACAAACGTTTATTTTTCCAAAGCTCAACCGCTTATAGAAGGGATGGAGTTGGTTGATGAATTTAACTGAATTATTCTTTGAGACACAGACGCCTGAATTGAATTCTACTGAATTAGGGCTGGAAAATAAATTTGTTCTAAGTAAGAACCCAGAAAGGGTTCATTTACATGGATACATATACATGCATACATACGTTTACATACTTTATTGATCTTGAGGGATATTGCAATGTTACAGTAGCAAAGGCATAGAAAAGAGCACAACACGAAATGTTTATTATAATAGGAGTGCCAATAGGAGAATATCATTCTTAAAAAAAATAATAAAGACAGATAAAGATGAAAAATAGAAAGTGCACAAATATTTCATTTTGAGTAATTACAAATGTGGAGAAATTCCCACATAATCGGTATGGCTTTCCTTATATTATTTTAATCTATATATTGTATCTGTATGGATATATGTAATATCCATACTGCACTAAAGTGCACATAAGGGAAATGATTGGTCTGTGACCTTTGTGGAATTTTAAACCGTGCCTGGGAAACAAAGTGCTCGCTGTCTCTTGGCATCCTGCATTAAAATGGATGTCAACAGGGCTGGGCTGTATGTGTGTGTGTGTGTGTGTGTGTGCGCGTGTGTACATGTGTGTGTGCGTGCGCACGCCGGAAGCCTGACTCTTCTCTGGTCTTGGGACTTTCATTTGCAGCCACATGCTTTTCCCTTAGGGCTATGGAAGAGAGAGAGTGAGAGAAAGGGAACCCCAGGGGCCTCTCCTTCTCTCTTCCTGACATTTTCAAAGAGACACTAGCCACTTCTGTAGCCAGACCTTGCTGAGTCTTGAACTATTCATATCAGCTGTATAGGGTAGATAAATGTTTGCTAAAACAAACAGAAATGTGTGCCAGATGTTCCAAATTTTTATCTGTTGGCTAGTATTTTTTTTCCCCCCGGCTGTTCATTTACTAAGCAAGTCCAGAACTGCACGTATTGTTACAGGAGCTTATTTCTTTCCTGAAAATGTCTGCTTGTTTGGAATTGTTGTACATGTTATGGACAGAGAGTTTCACGAAGACTGCTTTTTGACCCAGAAATGTGAAAGCAATGCGCAAGAAACTGATTCCACATCAGGGAGCGTTTAGCAGTAAGAAAGTCTCCCCACCCCCTCAGTCTCCTTATGGTTCATTAACACAGCCAGGCCTAGTGTGCTTTCTGCACAACCGCTACAGCATGTCTGGCTCCAGCATGCTGTGTCTGTGTGTATTAGCAGATGTGTTGACTTGCAGGTGTGCAGTGGAACTCTGAGGGCGGGAATTGCAAGTCTGGGTGCGCTTTAATTCCTTTGTTTTAGTTCCTTAGGTGTGGGAGGTTGTGTTTGGACAGGACGGGTGGGTCTTGAATAATCTCTGTGTTGAGCATGTTTTTTTTTTCTTTCCCATATGTCATACTATGCCTCTCTCACACAGATTTGTATGAACTTCACCATCATCAGCCACTTAAACATGTTCTTAATGGTTGTGCTGCAAATATCTCACTTTCATCTTTTCTATATATTTTTTAGCTTCCTATTAAGACAGGACAGCAGAACACTCACACCAAAGTCAGCACAGAGCACAATAAGGAATGCTTGATCAACATCTCCAAATACAAGTTTTCCCTTGTCATCAATGGCCTGACCAACATCCTCAAAAATGTTAACAATATGGTAGGTTGATGTGTTTGTCTTGTTACATATAAATATATTATATATCTGCTTGGCTAGTCCCTAGTTTTGGTTGATCATCTGGGCTTAAACCGTATATATGCAATAATTGTCCTTCTCTGACCAATAAAGATAGTTCATACCAATAGCCAGAATGTGTCTTTGGTTAATCTCTGTATTGTGTAAATCTCTAGGTGCGGTATTCAAAATGTCTACGGTGCACTGCCTATAAATGTATTAACTAATTGGAGCACATTCTGTTCAAAAATAATATCAAATGAACAGTTCTCTTTTTCAGTGAATTTAAGAGCAGGGAGTTTCTCTGACTGAAGCTGAGGGGAAAAAAGACTGGTAATATCATAGCAGCAGCCAGATTCACTTGTCTGTCAAACAGTGATGGGGGAAAAACACATAGCCTACACACATAATCTGCTTGTCCCAGCCTAGTGATTTGCCAACCCCTGATTTGGGATTTGTGAAACCATATGATGACCTCGTTCCCACAGAGAAATTCTACACTGTGATTATTGGTGTCATGTGGAGTTGCATGAATTTGATTGACACATGGGAAACTGGTCCAGATTCTCTGACCGTTGTACAACATTTTAAATAGTGTGCGCATGTGTTTCCTTCCCAGCGGATAATTGGGGAAGCTGCCGAAAAGAACCTCTACCTCTCGCAGCTTATCATCCTTGACACTCTGGAGAAGTGCTTGGCAGGGGTGAGTAGCCAATCATGTTTCACTGTTGACTACAGTCATCCAGTCACATACAAAGATATAGTATTTTCTAGTTATAGGGTAAAGTGAGCTGTGCAACAAATTACACTTTGTAAACTGTGAAGTAGATATTGAAATACAGAGTAATACAGAAGTAGACCAAACTGGTTCTGTGTCCATCTTAAATCACTCCTCTGTCTTACTCATGTCTTGAGACACAGGGGTCTGTTGATACAATTAGAGCTTGTTGTCTCCGCTTGTCCAGAAAGACTACTCTGGGTATGCCTGCACAGATTACATTTGCAGATGTTTCCTCATCTTGAGTTAGAATTTTCTTTGCTTCCAGAGGGATCGACAGGATTTTCCTCTATAGATATTTTATTAATGCTCTGTCAGATACGAGACAGCTGCTCCCCTTCCTCAGTTTGTCATTGCTTTCTGTCTAGGAAGATTATTAGTCGTATAGCAGATGGGTGGGTTTGCTGAGTTTTGCTTCATCAGTGTGAGCACGCTTGATCCATTTATGTGTTGGTTATGCTTCCTTAAACATCTAACTCTTATCAGTGAATTTCATTTCCTTGGGGGTGTGAGGACACACGTTATTGTATGTCCTTGATCAGGTACATGCAGATAACATAAGAGTTAGGATTGTTTATTTGTAGAGGAGGTTTGGTCTTAAGGATGATTAATCATGGAAATGTGGGGAATATTAAATCTGAATTTAAGAACTTAATTTAATTTCCTGGGTCTACATTAAATTGTAGACCCAGGTCCCTCCATTACTACGGAAACATTAGACATCCACTACTGTGGAGATATGTGGATGCGCGTGTTCATGTTATACAGGGTAAAATTTCTCTAAAAGCGAAATTGGAGCTTTCCCTATGGTACTATGTGGACTTCATAAATATGAATTTTCTACAAATGTGTTCTTTCCATAGCAATAACTGGAGCAATATCAGGTACACCAAATTTATGCAGAAGCCATGAACTAGTTAGGCCACAGGTTTAGTCTAAACCTATTTACCAGATGTTAAGCTGTGTGTGTGTGTGTGTGTGTGTGTGTGTGTGTGTGTTTGTGTGTGTGTGTGTGTGTGTTTGTGTGGTGTTCAGCAAACCAAGGACTGCTTGCGTCTAGATGAGGCCATGCTGGTGAAGCAGTTGCTCCCTGAGATCTGCCACTTCCTGCACTCATGTCGTGAGGGCCAGCAGCATGCCACCCAGCTACGCAGCTCTGCCTCAGCCGTGCTCTTCTCTCTTAGCTGCAACAACTTCAATGCCGTCTTTAGCCGCATCTCCACAAGGTAATGATTTGGGTGCACATCTGTTAACTCTATGCACCTCCCTAAACATTTACCCCAATCGTATACACACCCTTGATAATGAGTGTATGCACACATCAGTATTCAAGTCATGGACTTGGACATAAGTGATGGAATTCATGACTTTAGTGCTTTTCCTAATTACCAGTCATCCCGCAATTTATCTCCACACTTAAGCACCCGTGCTGAATTTGGTTGCCACTCTTGCTCAGGTAGCATGCAAGCTGAGTCAAGACATATGGATGGAGTTAGAAATAGTGTAGACCATTGTTCTTACGCAGTTGTTACAGAATCGCCCTGTTAATGTCTCTGGCTGGCTAGAATAACTTTCCGACCAGACAGTCTGGCTTAGCAATCACTCCGAGTAGTGTAGCGAAGGTCTGACAAGGTTTCTTTCTCTTTTAATATATCCATTTTCTGGCAGGTTTATGAGGCAACATCACAATGTTATCCTACAATGTAATGGTGTAGATTAATGTTTTTAAAAATTTTTTGTCAGTGTTTGGCTTACTCTTATCTATCCTAGAGTTAGGTCAAATCCTAAATGACTTCATATTCAATTTGTTTGCTCTGTGTGTAGAGCATAATATATAATGTGCTGTACATTGTACCTGGTGCCTGTACAGTAGAACACTGTTTGTGGTTCAGCCATTGAAAATACACAACTGCTTATATTGTTGTGGTATTTTAATGTCATCTGATTAATATTAAAGTATTGACACACTTGACCGTGTTTGGGTCCGAATGCTGCCTTTAAGCCTGCTTAATGGTTCACCCTGTAAGGGAGACTTGCAGTAGCACCACACACATTAACTAAATACATTTGACTTATGTGTGACTTGAGAATGTGAATATGAGCTCATACAAGTTAGACTTTGACTTGGACTTAAATTTGTACTAAATTCTGCATGTTCTCATGTGTAAACAGTTATTTCTTTGAATTTTAATGTTTCCCAGACTACACTACAAAAGCTTACTGAAAATGATTAAGATAGCCAGTGTCCTTCCAAGTCTATGGTACTACATTCAAAACTTGAACTCGACTTTGGACCTGACTTTGGTGTGGGTGTGATGACTTGGACTCAAATTAGAATTGAGAGCCTCTGACTTGCCCTTGAGACTAAGCATTAGTGTGCACATTTGTGTTTGCATTTATCCAGCTAACTTGTGATTCTTTGTGGTATATTCCTAATATATTGATGTGCAGTATCTTTTTCATAGCAAGTTGAAACTTGTTTTTGTCTGTGCTGTCCTGTTTGCAGATTACAGGAGCTTACAGTATGCACAGAGGACACCGTAGATGTTCATGACATAGAGCTTATTCAGTACATCAATGTTGACTGCTCCAAGTTAAAGAGATTACTGCAAGGTAAACCAATCTCTAATATTTGACTCTCTTTTTCTCTTTACATGGAAAGATTTTAGGCTCTGTTTCTCTTCTCCTGTGTTCATAAGAATCATCTAAAACTGTTTATTTCCCTTAATAACACATGGTGTCTGCACCTCAACAGAAACTGTACTAAAATTTAAAGCACTGAAGAAGCCTGCACAGCTTGCTGTGATCAACAGTTTGGAGAAGGTCTGTGAAAAATGGTTTTAATTTCTCTAGCAGTAATGCAGCAAGTGTTAGATTATTAATTTGTCCATCATGTGTTTGCTGTTTAGGCTTTTTGGAACTGGGTGGAGTATTATCCTGATGAATTTACTATGCTCTACCAGAGACCGCAGGCTGATATGGCGGGTGAGATGAAATGCTTTGAGATGTTAAATGTACAGATGAAGTTGAAAAATGCTCCACACAAAAAAAATGCTCCACATGCTGTTTTGTGGAGTAAAAACTGTTTGTGCAGGTTTGGTTTCTGAGATATTATACTAGCTATATTTCACTGTGTCTGTCTGTCACTAAGTCTGTGTCTGATAGGGTTGTCACAGTGCATTAGACTTCATTCAACTCGAAACCAAAACAACAATCTAACCAAATTGGTATCATTTGTTTATGTTAATGTGTGCTGTACAAAAATGCCTTGTGGTGTTTAATTTTTTTTATTTTTACATTTTTAACACACAATTCAGTGTAACGTCACCCTTGACCATTTAGCACAAATAAATGTGAATAGATTTATTTCATGTCATGACGGTTCAACATCATGAAGGTTCACACAGATGCTTTGAGAACTACAGTGAGTTCTCTCTTGTGTAAGGCACTGGCTGGACACTGAATAAGCTCATCATATTGCAGCATTAAGAGTTCAACTATTTAAACCTCTCATTGGGGAGACACTGACCTACTCTCTGTTCTTCCTCTGAGAGCAATTTAAATGTCGCACAGTCAACTTTATTATTTCTGTTTTATTCTTTACTTATACAACAAGCACACCAGCATGCGTTCCTAACCTGTTGACAGGGTTATTATAATAACAGCAGATTTACTTGACTGATGCAGTGTAGCCCCCTTGAGTACAGAGGTGTATAACCCTTTAGGAACATATGTGCATACTCAGTATGTACATTAGGACCACATGCTTATAGAGAATTTGGCTGAGGGATATCATTTCTGTTTGTGAACATACATGTGCTTGTGTGGCATGGGTCTCTGGCCTTACACATGTAGGTGTTTTGTGAGTTTTTTTCCAGACTTCATGAAAGCTAATGTATAAAGTTCTCTCTCTTACATAGACTCTGCAGAGAAGCTGTTTGACCTGGTAGACAGTTTTGCAGAGAGTGCTAAGAGGAAAGCTGCTGTGTGGCCACTGCAAATCATCCTTCTCATTCTCTGTCCTGAGATCACACAGAGCATCTCTAAAGAAGTGGTGGAAGAGAGCAAGGCTAACAAGGTCAAAATTCTCTGTCCCTTGCGTACACACACACACACACACACACACACACACACACACACACACAACTTCACATTTCAGCCATTTGTCTCAGCCGTTATGCGTGTGACCATCTGTTATACTGAAATACTGTGGTAACTTTTTATGTGCTTACTGTGATGTTAAAAAGTCTTAAGAGAGTCCTTCTTACTTACTCACTTCTTTAGTTCTGTCTCAGTTCCATCAGTTTAATTTGCTGTCTTCTGACATTTATTGTCTTGGAAAGTTTTTTTTTTTTTTTTTTTTTTTTTCCCCCAAACTTGTCTAGATATGTTTATTTTCTTATCCTAGATTTCCAGAAGTATGAGTAGTTTCAGACAGACTCACATATATTTGAATATGCTGTCTCCCTGCAGAAGTTGTTTTTGGAGAGTCTTAGGAAGGCCCTGGCTGGTCACAGTAGCAGCAAGCAGTTGACTGAGAGTGCAGCCATCGCCTGTGTAAAACTGTCTAAAGCCTGCACATACATTAACTGGGAGGATCATTCTGTCATCTTCCTCCTGGTGCAGTCTATAGTAATGGACCTCAAAGTAAGTATCTGTGTGTGATTATTTTCCCATCAAACCCCCTTTCTGAATGAGCTGAACAGAGAAACAGGTTGCTGTGTGTTTGTGTATATATCTCTGTGTGCAACCTCTGTCTGTATGTGCGCACCCTCAGGCTCTCCTGTTCAACCCCACTAAGCCGTTCTCCAGGGGCACCGGGTGCCAGAGTGCTGACGTAGACCTGATGATCGACTGCTTTGTGTCCTGCTTCCGCATCAACCCACACAACAACCAGCACTTCAAGGTCAGCTGCGCTCTCACAGTGCTTACTCACTGCTGGCTCTCAGGGTTCCGAGTAATTTTAGCAAAACACACTGTACAGTGACTGGTCAAGGTGAAGTGTCCATTTGTAAATTAGAAAGATTGGGCTGGTTAATTTTTAGATCTTGGTGAAACAGGGTTTGGTGAGCGTCTGTAGCTGAATGCTCACTGTTGTTCGTGTGTTCAATGATTGGCTATTTTCGTTATAGTATTATTGCTGTGTGTGTGTTTGTGTAAGTAAATAAGTTTCTTGCCACTTGTTTCAGGTCTGTCTGGCTTCCACCTCCCCACCAACCTTCCATTTTGTCTTGGTCAACTCTCTGCACAAAATCATTACTAATGTGAGTGTAAATGCAGAAATGGCAGATTTCAGCAGTCATGAGGAAGTTGTTAGACCTAGAAATGTATTTATTTATTTATAACCCTTTCTTTTATTATATTTTATGTGATATCCAGATGTCTTCATTTACTCGAATAAGGCATATGTACTGTGGAATAAAAATGAAACAAATTGCGTACTAAATAAGTTTGAATGCTCATGTATATGTAAATGGAATTTTTAGAGTAAAGATGTAGAAACTCCTATATCCAAGGTAGTTTAGATTGTATATACCTTTTGTGCCTTACTTTTTCATGATTCATATATACTATACTATTTGTTTAATACTGTGTGTATTCAAACACCAAAATTATTAAAATGCCATTCCATCATTTTTTTTTTTAGTCAGTTACCATCTTGTGCTTGTTACCATCTCTGTTTTGTATCTTCCTCTAACATAAAGTCTCACTTGGATTGGTGGCCAAAGATTGACACAATCTACTGCTACTCTGGAGAACTGCGTGCCATGTTTGCCGACACACAGACCCGAGTCGTCCAGAGCCTTAGTGCCCACGCACCACTAAGGATGACACCTGTGAGACATTCTGTTTCTCATACACTTGCTCATGAATTTGTTATAGGTTATCATAAAGCGCTATACAGTACATGTGCCTCTTTAACTGAATGTGCCTCTTTAAGTATGAGTTAGGGTTGGCTGAATAATCTGAATGCTTAATTATGTTTATTCAATACATTGGCGTTTGTTTCTCTATTTACTATCCTGAAGCTTTGTCTTTACCTTCCTACTCATTATATAAGCATACCACATAGGCAATAAAATGGCTTATTCATCCTGTGCTGTGCGCTGTATATTCAAATTTTGACCTATTTGGGATTCAACCAAACACCAATTTATAATGACAACTATTACTGAAAAACATTTTCAGACATGAGCCTGTTGATGTGTATCCCTGAATCTTAGTCATAATCTAACAGAAAAAAATATATGTATATTACACCAAATCAAATATGATGTTACTTAAATAGACATTGATTTGGCAGAACAGAAAACACAAATGTATCATGTTGGGTGACTGAATTCAGACTCTTTAATACATCCTTGGCACCTGCTTGAAATATTTTGAACTGGAGTAACAAATATACTTACAGTTTTGGTAAATGAGTATATATACATTTACTAAGGGTGGTTTGAGACTGAATATTCAAAGCCTGAGTTTTCATAATCCTGTTGTGGCTGTGAAAATCCATAAATTAAGCAACTGTAATTAAAACAATAGGAAATATTCCTGGATAATTAAGAATGGGTCTCCATCCAATAATTATTTCTGAACGTAAACATTATCATACAGATTTTTCTGAACTCAACCTTAAGTGTTAAGTATTGATGAAGCAATGAACAAATATAAATATTTATTCCACAGAGTTTGACATTCAAAGAGAAGATGACAACCAGCCTGAAGTTTAAAGAAAAGTCTGCAGATCTGGACTCACGCTCTCTTCTTCTGGCTTTGGTCAAACTCATCCATGCTGACCCCAAACTAATGCTACATGTGAGTCTTTATCACCTGGCTCAGACACCCTGTTCACCCTCAGTTGCTACTTCAGTAATTGAAGTCTAACAAAGCTGATGGCTCTCCAATAATGCTAATTGTGCAATTCACTACAATTCTGGTGATGCATATGGGTTACATGTATTAGAGATTTCTATTATCATCATCCCCTGTATGATTGTGGGTTACTGTTCTGGAACAGATCAGAGTTAAGTAGGTAAAGATTTTGCTATGCAACTTGTAAGTCAATTTTTGTTTGTGTGTATTGTATCAGAATCCTGGGAAGCAGGGCCAGGAGATCCAGAACAGCACAGCTGAACTCATCATAGGCCTGGTCCAGCTTGTTCCCCTGACCCATACTTCAGAGCTCTCTCAGGAGGCCATGGAGGTGCAGAACTCTATTTCTGCAGTTTTTGTGATTTATTTATTAATTCATGTGTGAGGATGATGTTTTTTCAACTATGTCATGGTATGTTTCTTTGTGTTCCTCAGGCACTTTTGGTGTTGCATCAACCTGAGACCATTGAGCTGTGGAACCCTGATACACCAATTGAGACCTTCTGGGACATCAGGTAAGTCATTCAATAAACAGCCTGGTCTCAGTAGAGTCAGTGTGAGTTATACTGGGAGATGTGTGTGTATAGGAGGGCATGTCTTATCCTCTGAACCTCTCAGCTCTCAGGTCCTGTTTCTTATCTGTAAGAAGTTGATTGGCCACCAGATGATCAACAGCACAGAGATCTTGAAGTGGCTGAGGGAGATTCTCATCTGCAGGAACAAGTTTCTCCTGAAGAACAAAGTGAGTACTCATATACTCCTTTTAAAAAAAAAAAAAAAAAAAAAAAAAAAGATTAAAACTCCAGTCTCCATTTTTTTCTGCAGCTAATAGCATAGTTAGTACTCCTTGAATATGATTTTAATCTTGACTCACCAAAAGAGGACACTGGTCTTCAAATTACTGCCATGCTGTATTAGCTGACATATTAAGTCAAGAAACTTCTGTGATTTCTGTCAAAAGCTGCAGTCAAACTACATTGTAAAGATGTACACATGGTCTGTGACCGGAAGGTCAATATCCGGTATTGCAGAAAGAAAACCATATGTCTTTTGGGACATATGTTTTCTGTCTGTGGTCCTGAGTCTTCCGTTTGAACATTTTTTGATTACAAATACAGACTACTGCTGTCTCCTGGTATGGCGAGTCATTTCCTGTAACACAGGAGCAGATTGTACATGCATACCATCTATTAGCTGACTACTGCACTACGTGCAAATTTTTCACAGATGATGTGAGGTGACAGGAAATGATCTTTAGTCAATCTTGGGTGGTGCTAGATCTTTAATGTTGACTTTTTTTCTGTTAGGGCCATGCATTCTCTATATTTGTTCATTATATAATGAAGTTCTTCATTTGTGACCCTTTATTAAACCACAGGAAAGTGCCACACAGGGGAGTCTAATTCCCATCAGCAGACAAGCGCAGACCAAGCTGGAAGTGTGCCTGTATTCATTTCTGTGGAGCCCAGACGCCGAGGCCGTGCTGGTGGCCATGTCCTGCTTCCGGCACCTGTGTGAGGAGGCGGACATCCGCTGCAGTGTGGATGAGCTGCCTGTACACACAGTTCTGCCCAACTACAACACTTTCATGGAGTTTGCCTCCGTCAGCAACATGATGGCCACAGGTCAGTAGTAGAACCAGCACAGAGGTCCATCCACATTTAGGTTTTGTGTTGAGAACTGTTTCCTGGATTCCTGGCATGAGCATTGTAGTGCATTTGGGGGGGAAAAAACAAACTGGGTACAGGGAAGGGAAGGGAAATAATTTTTCTTTTAACAGAGAATGTGTATTGATTGTTGTAATCACTATATACCTCTACACACTTGAATTTAAAAAAAAAAAAAATGCAGCTAGTGTTACATAGAAACCGGAAAGCACGAACTCCTGTCCCGAAGACATGAGTCACATGGATGTTTCGTAACTTTAAACAGTTAAAAAGCTCAATGTGGTGTTCATTAATCAATTAAAAACTGTAATTGTTGGTAAATCACTCTGATATATATCTTCAACATACAGGCTCAAGAACTGCTTAAAATACTCCATTTGCAGCATCTGTAAAAACATAGGGTCTCTTTTCCTCTCTGCCTGCTAGGATTTTTTTGTTAGCATTGTTGGCGCTAGTGCATATGGATCAATTGCAAGACTTGAAGTTTGTTCATTTTGTAGAAAATGTGATGTATAAATGTATGATATTGTTCTACTCTTACTTCTCTGTTTCATATTCTTGGCTGTTTTCACACAAAAAATGTATACACCAGGCATTTAGCGTGTTGGGTTTCCCAGACGTTCCTTCATTTTTGCAAATAACATGCTTAAATAGTGTGTTGTTACTAGTGGATAAAATACCCAAAATGTTATTGCATGTTATTTGCATCTTCTTACCTTGTTGCACCATGCATCAGTAGTGCATTTTTAAAGATGTTATGGAGGTCTTTTTTTTTTTTTTTTTTTTTTTTTTTTTTTTGGTATGTAAACTGTGGAAACATTCCTTCTTGTGCAGCTGACTGTACGTCTGTGTTTTGTTTTTGTTTTTTTTTTTAACTGTGCCTGTGTGTGTGTGTAGGTCGCTCTACCCTACAGAAGAGAGTGATGGCACTGTTGAGGAGGATAGAACATCCTACTGCTGGCAACATAGAGGTGAAGAGTACATTTGTTTTGATTTCTCAAGAGTCACTTTAGCTTTTGAAGGTTTTGTTTTATAACTTCTATGCTTATTAACCTCAGGCATGGGAGGACACACATGCTAAATGGGAACAAGCAACAAAACAAATACTAAACCATCCAAAGAACAAAGTTGAAGATGGCCAGGTGAGTGATGCAATAATTCAGCTTTGTTCCGAAAGTTTGCTTTTGTCTGAATCTTAATTACTTTTTCTTGACACAAGACCAGTTTTAGTTTTTCTTGCTTACACCCATCTCTAACACAAGGCCTCTCACACTTATTAGGAGTGGATCAACATGACAGGCTTCCTGTGTGCTCTGGGTGGAGTGTGTCTGCAGCAGCGCAGTACTCCCAGCCTTGGTACCTACAGCCCACCCATGGGGCCAATGAGTGAGCGCAAGGGCTCCATGATCTCCATGGGCTCGTGTGAAGTGAACAGTGAGACTCCCCTCAGCAGGTTCCTGGAAAGGCTGCTGTCCCTCATGGTGTGTACACATGAGAAGGTGGGCTTGCACATCCGCACCAATGTTAAAGATCTGCTGGGACTGGAGCTGAGTCCGGCCCTCTATTCCATGCTGTTCACCAAACTGCGCAACAGCATTGGACGTTTCTTTGACACCCAGGGGCCGGTGAGTCACACTGTCACACTTAGCATTGAAAGGTGAAATCAGCATTATTTGGTGTTGACAGCGTTGTAATGAATATAGTTTTTCTTATATAATTTAAAATAATTTTTAATTTTTACTTTATAATAATTTTTTATTATAAATAATTGTTTAATATAATTTTTTAATTTACTTTATTTTCTTAGATCTTTGTTCCAAACATCCAAAGTTAAAGTACTAATTAAGTCAAGTAATTAGCAGAGGAAGCCTATTCATAAGCAACAGCTAAACTGTTAAACACTTAAACAGATAGTGTTTTTAAGCATGATAAAGGCAAGCTAAATTGGCTTCAACTTCCTATCTAAAAGTTTATCAAAGATGCATTACAGGTTTTGTCCACAAGGTGGCTGGGTTGGTTTTTCTTTCAATGCAGCGTTTACAATTTTACAAAATAATTCTTGGTAATGCTTTATATTAAAGGTCTCTTAACTGACGTTAGTTAACACAGTAATTAACATGAACAAACCATTACCTTCAGCAGTAATGCACCATATTAACAAAGTAACTAATACTTAATTGCTAGTTACTTAGTCGTTAGTTATACATTTTTTTTAAACATAAACCAAATAAGCCAAATAATCCATATGCATACCATTTAATGAGGAAATTTATGCCCACAATGACCAAAATGAAAAAATACTTAATATAACTTAATATTACATATGAGTTTGTTAATGGAGGCTGAATAGCAAGTTTATTAGTACTGGTTTAGTAATATTGAGGTTTATGTTTTGTTAATTTTAAATAATGCGGTACATTATGTTAGGAAACACTTTACATTAAGGTTCCCTTAACTATCTCTTTAATGAATGTTGTGATTTATGCTTGTTTAATAATATTGAGTGCTCTACAGCTGTAGATTTGCAATAATGTCTAAATTCCATGTGTCCATTTAGGTTCCCATAAATGACACAAATACATTATTTGTGGAGCAGACTATTGCCATCATGAAGAACCTTCTGGACAGCCACACTGAGGGCAGCTCTGAGCACCTTGGTCAGGCCAGCATTGAGACAATGATGCTCAACTTGGTCAGGTCAGACCTGCTGAAGGATTTTACTTTCATGCTCTACATCACAGTTTAGTGCTGTGATGTTAAATCATTAATGCTGTGCCCCTGTATAGTCAGAGTTCAGTTGTTCTGAAACATTTATCAAAACCGCTCTATTAACATTACATGCATTGTTCAGCTTGTTTTAGCTTTGTTTAATGTAATGTCCTGGTGCATTTTCTCACCGTCCCCATAGATATGTGCGCATTTTAGGGAATGGGGTTCATGCAATACAGATTAAGACTAAACTTTGTCAACTCGTGGAGGTTATGATGGAACGCAGAGATGATCTCTCCTTCTGCCAAGAAATGAAATTCAGGTGAGTATCCTGTTAAATATATCTAGTACTCTATTCAGTTTAAAGCTTTTTAATGTGTCATTTATGATCCTGTTAATAGTGGATGATGGTAAGTAAGGGGTCATTGATGTTTCATAATGTGATTATAAATTGTAAAATATTTCACTCTCAGGAATAAGATGGTAGAGTACTTGACTGACTGGGTGATGGGCACTTCCAATCAAGCAGCAGATGATGATGTCAAATATCTCACACGGTACATTTTCTGAATTTTAGGCCTTTTCTTTATAATTGAACTTTTCACCTTAGTCTTACACACAGTTTCTTTGGTGTTTTTTGTTCTGTAGGGACCTTGATCAGGCCAGTATGGAGGCAGTGGTGTCTCTGCTGGCTGGTTTACCACTACAGCCTGAAGAAGGAGATGGAGTGGAGCTGATGGAGGCCAAGTCTCAGCTTTTTCTTAAGTAGGAACATTGTTTCCACTTGCAATACCCCTTTATTCAGTCTCATTAGTGTGTGTAAGGTCATAATGTGAACTATGATTTCAAGCTGCTACAGCTGCTAATAAACTCCTCTAGTGTATTGTTAATCTGTATTCACCATATTGTTTTAGATTTGTGGTACAAGCATGCATATAAAGAAATAGACATATTATCATTTTTTTTTTAAATTTATTTATTTACTTTTTTTTTTTTAAATACAGCTGGATGATTATCCATAGTCCTCACCTTCATCTTAACTTTTTGCTCTTCAGGTACTTCACTCTGTTCATGAACCTTCTGAATGACTGCAGTGAGGTGGAGGAAGATGGGCAGCAGGTAGGCGAAAGAAAGCGGGGCATGTCCCGACGTCTCGCCTCACTACGCCACTGCACTGTGCTTGCCATGTCCAACCTGCTCAATGCCAACGTGGACAGCGGCCTCATGCACTCTATAGGTCAGTACTGACACAAACACTATGACTTTCACATCAAAAGTATTGGTTAGGCTTGCTGTCAGGAATCTCAAGTGAATTGCTTTTATCAGCAATGCACATTAAACGTTGGATGCAAGGACTTTTTTTTCTGATGCTGAATATTCCTGGTTTATTATGCAAAAAAGTAAATCATGCTGTCTGAGTAAACTGCGACACACTAAAGTTGGAGTGCATATATACTTATACACTTCTGCTAACATAGTTGGTTAGCTAACATCAGCTAATATGACAGGATTTTAAAGCCAGCAAGATGTGTGCACAGCTGCAGTAATTAAATTAGAGTCAGCTATAGATGAAACCTTTGGCTTGAGTCTGTAGGACCTTCAACACCATATATCTTGCTAAGATTCTAGTAATAGTTAGGTACTAGGCTTGATTCCTAATGAAATTTCTAAGCCTACAACAATATTTGGCTAGGCTGTACATGATAACTAAATATTACATGATAATACCCTGGCACATGATCTTATCGTCTAGATATAAGTAGACATTCTTATTCTTATTCTTACTTATAACCAGTTGTCTGCCATCTTCCTCATGTTATTTATTATATTATTTATACTCTTGGCCACTAGTAAGTGGATAAAACTGCTTATGTGACACATAAATAACTAGAACACCTTTGTGGTGAGACCAAAAAAGTGAATTATGCCTTGTAGCTCATGGCTAAAAGGAAATAGCTGAGATTGGAGGTTAAATGTGCTCTGTATCTTTATACTGTTTGAAAACAGTTATAAGGCAGCAATTGCAACATTCTCACAAGTACTTCCTGTCCTGATTAAACTGCCAGTTGGCAGAGACTAGCAACCAGATGTAATGATGTAATGAGATTGCAAAATATACCATTAACCTGGGCGTGGCACTGTGTTCTCCTCTTTGATAATTTAGCATTGTAAAAAGATCCCCAATGTTGTGTTTTACTGTTGGAGTGATCTGCAGTGGGGAGGTTAGATGTGATAATGTTGTGTTGACCCATTTTGTTTTCTTTTCTTATTTTAACTTTTTTTTGTGATTTCGTTTTTTACTTTTTTGAGAATTTTTGTAGCTAGTTTCTACATTGTTATTTTCTTGTTTCTCTATTCAGTCTGTGAAATGGGCAGTAGTTCTCTTAGCAGTATCTCTAGTGAACTCTAGTGATGCAGCAGAGACTCAGTTCTGTCTGTCTGCAGGACTGGGCTACCATAAAGACCTACAGACCAGGGCTACATTCATGGAGGTGTTGACTAAGATCCTGCAGCAAGGCACGGAGTTTGACACTCTGGCCGAGACTGTTCTGGCTGACCGCTTTGAGAGGCTGGTGGAGCTTGTCACCATGATGGGGGATCAGGGGGAGCTTCCCATTGCCATGGCACTGGCCAATGTGGTGCCCTGCTCCCAGTGGGTATGTAACCACTGTATAGTACTGAGGGTCACTGGATTACCAAGGTTGAAATTGATATTGAGAGTTTGCTGGTGTCCTCTGCAGGATGAGCTGGCCAGGGTGTTGGTGACGCTGTTTGACTCCAGGCACCTGCTCTACCAGCTGCTCTGGAATATGTTCTCTAAAGAGGTGGAGCTGGCTGACTCCATGCAGACCCTCTTTAGAGGCAACAGTTTGGCTAGCAAGATCATGACCTTCTGCTTCAAGGTAAATTGACGCTAATAAATTGACCTTCAAAGCAATGTCCTACAAAGCACACTTAGATAACAAGAACTACAATAGATTTTTGACAGTCCTTCTATTATTCTTTCAATGATCACAATTATTTTTCCTAACAAACATTGGAATTCTGCCACAGGAATTCAGACTCATTTACATTTAAGGCATTTGGCAGATGCCCTTATCCAGAGCGGCTTACAATTATCTCATTTATACAGCTGAGCAGCTGAGGGTTAAGGGCCTTGCTGAAGGGCCAAGCATTGGCAGCCTGGTGGTGCTGGGATTTGAACTCTCAACCTCGCGAGCAGAAGTCCAACGCCTTAACCACTGAGCTACCACATCCCTATATAGGGATTATATTCCCTATACTCGTATATAGATTATATAGATGCCTAATATAATATAATAAATGTAGGTTGTCTAATTCTGGGTGGCCCATTTAGATCACTGATATTCCCTACATGTGCTTTACACCTCCAAAGCTGCCTTTTTTGAGTCCGTTTCAATTGCATCTCCACCACCCCCCTTTAAAACAAGGACTTAAACGCTATCAGTGTGGCAAGAGATGAATCAGATTGCATTTCATGGGTAAAATAGATTGTTAGTTGTACAATATGTGCAGTAGGAGTAAGAAAGTTAAAGAAATAAACTTTAAAATGGTAATATTCAAATGAGAAGGAAGCAAGGATTCAAATAAACATCTAACAGTAGCCAAGTATATTGAGAATTAATACAACTTAGGACTATGGAATAAACAGTAGTGAGGAAGAAGGAGGAAAGCAGGCAAAATGTACTTTTATTACTGTGAAAATATTTTAGACTAGGTGAAGCCAGTTCTACACTGAAATGCACATTGTATAAGACTAAGTCTTTTTATTTTTTGTTTTGCTTTGAAGGAACATTCTCAGTTTCATATCACTTTTATGGCTGATGTGTGCACAGTTTTCTTTTTTCTTTTTTTTTTTTTTTTTTCTAAATCACATTCCTGCCCGCTCCTGCAGTTATTTGTTATTCTTTGACACTAAATTCAGTTAAAATCCTTGCACCACAGCGTTGTGAATTCTGTCATTACCAGCAGTTTGCATTCCATGCAGCTAGTTTTGAACCTGTTTGCGGCACATGCTAGCTCAAGGGCTGATCCGGGCTTGATTTTGAGTGCCGTGGAGGCTGGAGTTGAACACAATGTTAGGGTTCAACTCTCAGCTCATTTTCAACCTCCCAGACTCTGCTGTACAAATAGCATCCTCCATCCAAGGAATGCTGTTCATTGAGCTATAAGGAGGGCTCTGTCGAAGGACATGAACTTCTGTACTGAGGAGTCTCAGTTCCAGATTCATTCATTTCAGCTGAGTCACCAGCTTGTCCACACGAGTGCATTTAGTAAGAATTAGTACGTCCTTAAATAGATTAAGAGTTCAAATTCCAGCAGCCAGCTTCACTGAACAAGGCCCTTAAATTGAGTTTTAAGTCGCTTTAAATAACAGTATCTACCAAATGAATAAATGTGTTATAAATTGTACCGACAGTGGCAGAAAGCGTGACGCTTTGGAAAGATGAAAAATGCAGATGGACGTAGTAGTAGAAAGATAGAAGATTGATGCCATTATGTCATAATGTTATATTTGTTTTTTAATATTGCTGCATGCAAAATATGAATTTCAAAGTGAAATATGGTTAACCAAAAGTTTTAATAGTAAATAACTGAGACATGCTTTTCTTTTGACACATGGATCTCTCTAAGTTGCACATAAATTCGTAGATAATTCTAACACATGATTACTGATGAGTTCAATTTCAGTATTAGGAGTTAATGCACCTACTCAACTCCACATGAAGGATATGCTTAACTATAGCACTTACCTGTCTTTACTTATGCAGGTGTATGGAGCTGCTTATCTTCAGAAGCTTCTTGAGCCTCTGATGCGAGGCGTCATCACATCTCCTGAGTGGCAGCACATCAGCTTTGAGGTTGACCCCACCAGGTAGAGCTACACTAGTATTTACATAGCTAAAACGCTGTTGTTATTCTTTAACAAACAATAGATTTGTTTAACAGCTTGTAATTCATCAGTGTAGCTCATCTGAAATTCTCACAGCAAGCTGACATGCTGTCACATTTTTCATGCATTTTATAGTCATTTATTAAAATCGTGTCATTCCACTTTTGTAGATTGGAACCTACTGAAAACCTGGAGGAGAACCAGCGGAACCTGCTGCAGATCACAGACCGTTTCTTTCTGGCCATCATTAACTCCTCCAGCGAGTTTCCTCCTCAGCTGCGAAGCGTATGCCACTGTTTGTACCAGGTATGCCCCGCTCTGTCCTCACCCACGCTGCCTGGCACTTCATGCACTTAAAAATCTGCACTAACTGAAGCACTCACTCAGACTTCCTGCCTCCATTTTATGCATATTCAACATTGTTTAACGTCTTGTAAAGCTTTTTTGTGTTAGCATCACATTTTGTTGGACAGGCATGGGCTGCTCCATCTGGTAGATGCCGCTTTGAATGTTTGCGCATACACACCAAGTCGTCCTGATTTACTGCTGACCTTATTAAGTCGGTTGAATAGAAATGCCCATTCATTCATGTATGCATGAAAATCGTGTTTGTCACAGTTCGATTAAAAAAAAAAAAAAAAAAAAAAAAAAAAAGTACAGTCAATGCTGAAACCTTGCATACAAAATAAAATTCATATATTACTTGATGTTCTTCAGTGAAATGCGTAATAACATGATACATAACATGATATAATGGTAAATTGATAATATTCAAAGCCTATTAGTGTAAACTGTAAACCACCTCCATCTATTTGTACTGTGGTGAGATGGGCCTTCTATACCTAAAATAGAGATTTGGCAGTACTGATGAGCATGTCAGTTCTGTTAAAGCACTTGATCAGTTTACATGA
The DNA here is from genome assembly GCF_027358585.1 of Pangasianodon hypophthalmus. Classification (NCBI taxonomy): domain Eukaryota; kingdom Metazoa; phylum Chordata; class Actinopteri; order Siluriformes; family Pangasiidae; genus Pangasianodon; species Pangasianodon hypophthalmus. The sequence continues at coordinate 12,972,978 of NC_069723.1, read as the reverse complement.
TAAATTTCTTTGTGTTTAGTGACCTGCTCTGTTACTTCGCCACAAGTTATATTAATGAGCACCTCTTCCACAGAAACGTGCAACTATTCAACCCCGGTCCGTTTATATTTAGAATCATTTGGTTTGGTTTGGTTGAGACTGCAGGGGAAGTAAGCTGGCAGCAGCTGTAGTGCTGCACAGAGTGTGCAGTGTGTGAAAAGCCTGAAAGCAGATGTTGTGAACAGGAAGGACTGGCTAAAGCCCCAACACGTACTGCCTGTTTCCTTTCTGTTTACACTGTTCATATTCCTCTCATCCATTAGTCACTCATCCACCCGTCCGACACTCTGAGCTTTGCATTCACC